>NC_141696.1:614779674-615435007 GCF_964263255.1 Lissotriton vulgaris
TGCGAATGTGTGGGGGGTTCCTAGGCCAGGAATGTTTTCTGATCTTGAGTATCCAATGTTGATCGATTATCTACATGACTTGACTGCTAAACTGAGGTTAATTCACCAACAGGTTCACGACGCATTGCCTACGCAGACGGAGGGTCCAGGCCACCAGCTCCAGCCCGGAGACTGGGTGGTGACAAGGAACTTTTCACGCAAAAATAACCTGGACCCGAGGTTCACCGGACCCCATCAAGTGCTCCTGGCCACGAGGACTGCCGTTCGTCTTGAGGGACGTAAAAATTGGGTGCATGCTACGCACACCAAACGAATCCCCATCCCTTTGCCGGCAGACCCGTGGGTAAGAAGAGGCATTGCGTCATCTGAAACAGAAACATTGCCGACGTTTGTGCCTTTTAGCGACGCACAGCTTGTTGAAGAACCCTCAGCGCAGCAGAAAGACACTGTTGAACGATTAGCATCAAAAGACTCAAGACCAGAACACTCAACTGATCAGCAGGACGCTGTCTCTTCAACGGATCCTTTGTTTGACGAGCAGACACGTCCTGGGAAAACTCGATACTTTTTGCGATCTCGCACTAAGGACAAATAAAAAGATCTTGCTTTGCTGTATCGACGATTGCATTATCCCATTTTCCGTGATCAGTTTTGAACTTTTCGTATTACTGTAATTGTTTGTACATATATATTGAGCTTCGTTCCTTATATTTTTGCCTTTACAGCTGAGAGACTTTGTTTTTGCATACATACATATTGTGCATTGAAGGCCGTAGGGCCGCGCGCGTACTTCCTTCTGGACAGTAGGTCTTGACGCTAGGTTAAAGGCCGTCGGTTCCTGGGAACTCCTAGGGATTGACTATTACTGCACAGAACGAAGTGCGTCAAGAAACGTTGCGGACGGTCATAGGGAATGGCATTCTCGAAGCTAAATGATTTGGAGGGAGCTCAAGTCCACAGATTCAAGCTGCAGCAACTCAGTCGAACCAAATGTTTCATATTCCAACTGTTTGTATTGTTCTTGACTGCTTCTGCATTATTGGCGGGTGGGGTGTATTACACGATGTCTTACTTCTTACCTGCTACACCTACTCCTACTCCTTACCCTAATCTTACCTCTACTGCTTCTCCCCATTCCTTTCACATGTTACCGGAACACGAACAGGCTAGACGTGTAGAAT
Source organism: Lissotriton vulgaris (assembly GCF_964263255.1). Lineage (NCBI taxonomy): Eukaryota > Metazoa > Chordata > Amphibia > Caudata > Salamandridae > Lissotriton > Lissotriton vulgaris. The sequence goes on from NC_141696.1 coordinate 614,780,856, forward strand.
TCCGCAACAATTCCTTTATTCAGCTCCTCCATCAGCATCAGTTAGTGGTTAATACTACTAATTGTTGGGTGTGTGGGTTGATGCCACATACTACAGATAAGGGAATTCCATATCTGGTGTTACCGTATAGTTCCCAAGGGTCAGCTCGAGCATTTCAAACAATGTTTCGAAGCGCACTGGGTTTCCACCCCATTCGAGAACCACGTTCCCCCTACTCTGGTCCTACCTCGTATCAAAAACCTTTGTCGATAGCAATAGAGGATTTAGATAGTGAGATCTATGATCCTTCGCTTATTCCCGAAGAAGAGGTACAGGCCTATAGGGTCCTAAGTAGAGGTGAATATAGTGTGTTCACTAGCGAAAATCAGCTTAAAAGCTCGCCTCCGATATGGGTCGTACCCCACACTGGTAATTTTTGTCTTATGGGTCGTGGCCGAAGATCGCAAGCCCGACTTGGAGCAAGTGCTTGCACTGAAAATTACATTCTGCCGATGTCCTCGTCCCCTGTGTTTCTGGCTGCCAAGGGTACATACTTTATCTGCTATGATCGTGCATACACATGGTTGCCCGCTGACTTCATGGGCTCATGTTTCATTGCAAATCTGTTGCCTCCGACGTTCACTGTAGATGCCGATTATCACAAGACTAGAGTTGTACGAGGCGTAATTAGCGAAGAGGATACTGCCGGTCAAGAGGCAGGAGACTTTTTCAAGGGTTTCCTCCCGTTTTGGGGACCTATGGTCAATAGTAGGAACCTGAGACAGTTGACTCGAGTGGTAGAATCGACAGCTAATATTACTGCCAGTGCCCTTGGTAATATCACCACAGAACTTCAGGCGGAGAGACTTATGACGTTACAAAACCGTATGGTTTTAGATGTCATCTTAGCAGATCGAGGTGGGGTATGTAAGGTGATCCATTCGAGCTGCTGCATTTTCATTCCAGATAATGCTCCTACTGTCTATCAAGCCATCTCGAGGTTGCATAAGATCTCCGAATCCATACACGTGGATGTAGGGGATTGGACGCTACTTGGATGGTTTTGGGGCCTGATGTCGACTTGGGGTTGGAAAATTCTGATGATCATCGGAGTCGTTGTAGTGTTCCTGTTCACGTGTTGCCTTTGTGTGCAGTGTGGTCCTGCCTTATGTGGCCTCTGTGCTACAACGTGTATGAGACAACCATCTGTTACCAAAGGGACTCAGTTGGACAGAGCTATGCTACAGCAACATCTCGATGGTCTGATGAATATCGAATATGATTCCGACTAGTGCTTGCCTACATGAGGGCAAAAGGAGCGTCTGAGGTTCCGTGACAATTGTAAGTGGTGTTTTCGACTCGCACGAATATAGTCGAGTTTAGTATCTATGAACCGCAAATGACGAGTTTAGTAAGTGTGCGCAGTTTCGCTGTGCTAACTTAAACCGTTCGTTTGTTATGTGGGTTTTTTCATCTGTACCCACGGGTTCCATCTTAGATACGGCATCCATTTTGTCTCTTGCCCTCAAGTAGCCAGCGAACGGACGTTGTCCGCTTCGCGACCCTGGGACTCCCAAGATATTTGCGGAAGACACATGTTCTTTGTGAGTGTCTTTATGACGAGGGGGTTGCTACTGTAAGGCAGATGGCGCCGCTCGAGGCTCATCTTACCGCACGGACTTATTGTCTCAGCCGTGCATCTCATTAGGCACGTCCCTTTGATGCCTGTATCTCGTGTTTCCCGATACCTCCCCTTTTACACCCTTTCCGATCTCCCCACTGTCTCCGTCTTCCTCTACACCTGTCCTTGTTCCTATTTCGATCTGTTTTACTGCTGATTGGAATTTGCTAATGGTGGGAAGATGGTTTTTACAGTTGGGAACCGCCAAATGTTTCCGCACTTATATTCCGGACCTCATGTGTTTCAAAGTGACCAAAGCGACCCCTCTGGGGGATAATGGTGGGAACCGGGTTGTAAACTTTTGTGTTCAATGTAATCCTATGGGTAAAAACTGTATAAAAGGAGCGATCCACAGAACCAATTTGAAGCAGTCTCCCCAAGTTGCACGCTGTGTACTTGTCGTGATCTCTGTGTTCCCTGCAGCAAATAAACCTTGAATCTTTGACGTCGAAGGAAGTGTCCCGTGTCTCTGTGATTCGTACGCCAGAGCAGGTTACCCACGAAGGTTTCAGGTGTTGTGCCCTGGCACCGCTGGGTCTTAAAGAACCCAGTCCTTCAAGGCCACGCCCACCCTGGTGCACCAGTGCGTGCAGGCCCGAATGGGACTGAGACCCACGTTCATTACAGCACAATGAAGCTTCACCAGCGTGACTAAGCACCCCCCATCACCACAGCTTGGGAGGGAGCCACCCTCCCCCACGAGCATACCTGTCGGGGAGGGAGACTGCACTGCGTGGTGCGGGTGGGCACAGAAGGAGGGGGAGGGTTGGTGTGTGTAAAGATGGGGGAGCAGGGAGTCAATAGGGAATACGCTATGGTGAAGAGAAAATTACTACAGTGGTTAAAGAAGGCAGTAGTAGGTGGTGAAGGGGGGCTGGCCGGGTAAGGGAAGGATTAAGAAAACAATTTAGGAATTATGAAAAGAAAGGCGACAGAATGAGAAAGCAGAAAGGGAGGGGCTAAGGAGTGTCGGAAAGAACTAAAAGCAGAAGCAGGAGACAGACAGAAGGGAGTAGTAAGGGAAAGTAAAAGGAAAGAGTGCATTTAGCAGATAGAGTAAAGGAGTGAGTCAGAGGAGATGGTTCGAGAAGGGGTAAAGGGGTGTAAGGATGGAGGGGATGGAGGAGAGGTCAGACATAGGTGTAGGAAGGTACAGGAGATATAAACTAAATGAGGGAGCAAGAGGCGGGTGTAAAGTGTGCTTCATAATTTTACTGATTGATTGCTGGAGATAGAAAAGATTCCGAAAAAGGGGGTGGTGATGAACAGAGTGTCTGAATTAAGCAGACCACTCTTACCCAGTCCAAAGATCAGGGCTTGATCCATCACCGTTATTTATCTCACTGCACCATCCCAGCTCAGAACCTGGCTATATGCAAATCAGTCTGTCCCTGGCCCAGTGCATCATGGGAACAGGGCAGACTAAACTACCAAGCCAATTCTTCACCAGAAAGGAGACAAGCTACCGGGGACCGGTTTCTGGCATTTCAGCCTTCTTCGGCCCGGCTTGCTTGAATCCTGATGGTGCAGTGAGAAAGGGACTCATGTCTGAGTATACCCTGCCCCACCTATAGTGGCCAAAAACGATTCCGAAAAAGGGGGTGGTGATGAACAGAGTGTCTGAATTAAGCAGACCACTCTTACCCAGTCCAAAGATCAGGGCTTGATCCATCACCGTTATTTATCTCACTGCACCATCCCAGCTCAGAACCTGGCTATATGCAAATCAGTCTGTCCCTGGCCCAGTGCATCATGGGAACAGGGCAGACTAAACTACCAAGCCAATTCTTCACCAGAAAGGAGACAAGCTACCGGGGACCGGTTTCTGGCATTTCAGCCTTCTTCGGCCCGGCTTGCTTGAATCCTGATGGTGCAGTGAGAAAGGGACTCATGTCTGAGTATACCCTGCCACACCTATAGTGGCCAAAAACGATTCCGAAAAAGGGGGTGGTGATGAACAGAGTGTCTGAATTAAGCAGACCACTCTTACCCAGTCCAAAGATCAGGGCTTGATCCATCACCGTTATTTATCTCACTGCACCATCCCAGCTCAGAACCTGGCTATATGCAAATCAGTCTGTCCCTGGCCCAGTGCATCATGGGAACAGGGCAGACTAAACTACCAAGCCAATTCTTCACCAGAAAGGAGACAAGCTACCGGGGACCGGTTTCTGGCATTTCAGCCTTCTTCGGCCCGGCTTACTTGAATCCTGATGGTGCAGTGAGAAAGGGACTCATGTCTGAGTATACCCTGCACCATCTATAGTGGCCAAAAACGATTCCGAAAAAGGGGGGGGTGATGAACAGAGTGTCTGAATTAAGCAGACCACTCTTACCCAGTCCAAAGATCAGGGCTTGATCCATCACCGTTATTTATCTCACTGCACCATCCCAGCTCAGAACCTGGCTATATGCAAATCAGTCTGTCCCTGGCCCAGTGCATCATGGGAACAGGGCAGACTAAACTACCAAGCCAATTCTTCACCAGAAAGGAGACAAGCTACCGGGGACCGGTTTCTGGCATTTCAGCCTTCTTCGGCCCGGCTTGCTTGAATCCTGATGGTGCAGTGAGAAAGGGACTCATGTCTGAGTATACCCTGCCACACCTATAGTGGCCAAAAACGATTCCGAAAAAGGGGGTGGTGATGAAAAGAGTGTCTGAATTAAGCAGACCACTCTTACCCAGTCCAAAGATCAGGGCTTGATCCATCACCGTTATTTATCTCACTGCACCATCCCAGCTCAGAACCTGGCTATATGCAAATCAGTCTGTCCCTGGCCCAGTGCATCATGGGAACAGGGCAGACTAAACTACCAAGCCAATTCTTCACCAGAAAGGAGACAAGCTACCGGGGACCGGTTTCTGGCATTTCAGCCTTCTTCGGCCCGGCTTGCTTGAATCCTGATGGTGCAGTGAGAAAGGGACTCATGTCTGAGTATACCCTGCCACACCTATAGTGGCCAAAAACGATTCCGAAAAAGGGGGTGGTGATGAACAGAGTGTCTGAATTAAGCAGACCACTCTTACCCAGTCCAAAGATCAGGGCTTGATCCATCACCGTTATTTATCTCACTGCACCATCCCAGCTCAGAACCTGGCTATATGCAAATCAGTCTGTCCCTGGCCCAGTGCATCATGGGAACAGGGCAGACTAAACTACCAAGCCAATTCTTCACCAGAAAGGAGACAAGCTACCGGGGACCGGTTTCTGGCATTTCAGCCTTCTTCGGCCCGGCTTGCTTGAATCCTGATGGTGCAGTGAGAAAGGGACTCATGTCTGAGTATACCCTGCCACACCTATAGTGGCCAAAAAAGATTCCGAAAAAGGGGGTGGTGATGAACAGAGTGTCTGAATTAAGCAGACCACTCTTACCCAGTCCTAAGATCAGGGCTTGATACATCACCGTTATTTATCTCACTGCACCATCCCAGCTCAGAACCTGGCTATATGCAAATCAGTCTGTCCCTGGCCCAGTGCATCATGGGAACAGGGCAGACTAAACTACCAAGCCAATTCTTCACCAGAAAGGAGACAAGCTACCGGGGACCGGTTTCTGGCATTTCAGCCTTCTTCGGCCCGGCTTGCTTGAATCCTGATGGTGCAGTGAGAAAGGGACTCATGTCTGAGTATACCCTGCCACATCTATAGTGGCCAAAAACGATTCCGAAAAAGGGGGTGGTGATGAACAGAGTGTCTGAATTAAGCAGACCACTCTTACCCAGTCCAAAGATCAGGGCTTGATCCATCACCGTTATTTATCTCACTGCACCATCCCAGCTCAGAACCTGGCTATATGCAAATCAGTCTGTCCCTGGCCCAGTGCATCATGGGAACAGGGCAGACTAAACTACCAAGCCAATTCTTCACCAGAAAGGAGACAAGCTACCGGGGACCGGTTTCTGGCATTTCAGCCTTCTTCGGCCCGGCTTGCTTGAATCCTGATGGTGCAGTGAGAAAGGGACTCATGTCTGAGTATACCCTGTCACACCTATAGTGGCCAAAAACGATTCCGAAAAAGGGGGTGGTGATGAACAGAGTGTCTGAATTAAGCAGACCACTCTTACCCAGTCCAAAGATCAGGGCTTGATCCATCACCGTTATTTATCTCACTGCACCATCCCAGCTCAGAACCTGGCTATATGCAAATCAGTCTGTCCCTGGCCCAGTGCATCATGGGAACAGGGCAGACTAAACTACCAAGCCAATTCTTCACCAGAAAGGAGACAAGCTACCGGGGACCGGTTTCTGGCATTTCAGCCTTCTTCGGCCCGGCTTGCTTGAATCCTGATGGTGCAGTGAGAAAGGGACTCATGTCTGAGTATACCCTGCCACACCTATAGTGGCCAAAAACGAAGCGTATAAAAGGACTGGGAGTAATGTTATAGGGGCAAAGAAGAGTAAACGTAACATTTGTAAAGCACATGTGTTCACCCCTGGGTATCCCAGCACCGCATAACAGATGTTTATTCAAATCCAACTCAACGGCAATCGTTGTAAGAATGTATTTATATTTACTACAGCACGGACATCGCTACAGCGTTTCGAGGTGCTTTATATAGGCAGGTATGATAAAAACACCAGGTAGAAGTCGACCATGAGTTGACTTAAGACATAAAGCACATGTTTCCAATACATCGTGTTATACGAACCCACTGGATTTGAGTACAGTAATGTGTGTTGAGCAGTGGGGACGGTTAAGTGCATTGATGAATTATAGAGGATTTATCGACATTGGGAGGCGATGAACCGAGCGGGCCCGCACAGATTGGAGCTGGTGACCATGAGGTCTAACACAGATCCCCGCAGTCAGCACCACTGGAGGTAGAAGGAAGGAAAAGGGTGACTGGCTAATGGATCGAGAAGGGGGGTGCAAACGGCCTTGCAGAGGAAGGGGAGACTGGAGGGAGGTGAGAGCGGTGCTGCAGTGGAAGGAAGCACGGAGAGAGATAGTTATTATCCACGGAGGGAATGACGGAGCCAAGAGAAGGGGATCTGGGAAGTTACAGTAATGACTGAAGGTGAAGAGTGACTGCCCTGGCATCGGAGGGGCAGTGTTAACCCCAGTTCATGCCAAACCACCCAGGCTGCCCAGCATTCATTAAGCCCATGCTTCTTGCACAACGCAGTGCGTCACCTCACGACCGCCTCACAGGCCTTTATTTCTATTCATTTTGCTAGGGGTATTTATAGCGCCCAGATGTACCACTTCTTGGAAGCATAGCAACGCCGGCGGATTCTAGGCGCTGTGCAAGAGATCTTTGAGTGGCTTTCAAAAGAGGAACAGAGGGGGAAACGATAGAGAAAGACTTAACAGCAGCCCCATCCATTTCTGAAAACGCAAGCCTTCTTCCTTTCTTGCATCATGCAGTTTTCCTAGTGCTGCCTGTAACGCCTCTCCGCACTGCTCTCAATATTATTTAATTGCACAGACATCTAACGCTAGCTCCCGAGAGCTGGGGCTAACCCCGTACTCCATTTAGGACAAAACCACGGTGCACCTGGGAACTCTTACCGATGGGCCCGGGGACTTTGCAGCCCTTCTGACGGCTCCCGGCACTCACCTTTTTTACCGGTGGGAGGCTTCCGGGTGTTGTGAATACCTCTCTCCTGAAGGGAGTGTCGGTGATTCACTCTTAGCCCCGCCCAGTCCAATGCCGCCCGGTGCGGTGGACCTGCTCCGTTCACAGGGCAGGCGAGTGTTGGAGGAGCGCTCCGCAGAGTAAGGGTGCGAGTAGGGCAGAAACACGAGCGCAGGACAGTGCCGCCTCTGCCCCGGGCTCACGACCTGGGACGGGCCCGTGCCTCCCCCTTCCTGTCTCTGATTCAATTGAACTTTATTGCCACGACAAGGCAAACGGGGTTGCTGAAGTTAACCGGAACGGCAAGTTAGCCGTTCCTTCAATATACAACATTAGTTCGGTGGTCAGGGCTGTGCATTTTACAAGTTAGACAAGCTGTGGCAAAGAAAATTTGTACAATAGGCAAACCACCTACATCTGTTGCCAGGCGATGCTGTGCATTTCTCCACACCTTATCGCTTCTGGCCCATGTGGTGAGGAGACAAATTTTACACAAGTCAGGTCCCGGGCCGGCAGCCAATCACAGCGCGGCCCGGGAATGACGTCAGGGGGGGTGTCCCGGGCCGGCAGCCAATGACAGCGCGGCCCGGGAGAAAGGGGCGGGACTTAAAAAAAGTCCCAGAACCGCCCCCGAATCGCGTTTTCACCAGAAAGCGTGATTGACAGCCTCTGTCTCCCAATGGCTAGCCTCCATTTATGGAGCTAGCCAATGGAAGAAGGGGAGTGTTCAAGTCCCCCATAGTGTAAACAAAAGCTTTCGCCCTGGGCGGAGCACCTGCTTCGCAGGTGCTACGGCCAGGTCGAAACCTAAAAACGATGGATAGCATATTTACCATCCTCATTGTAGCCAATTCCTACCAGTTCAGCAATAGTAAAGTTGAGACTCTTATGCTCAAATGTACGTTCATACAAATTCTTTGTATGAACATCTTAGTTTACAGTAGGGCATCCTGTCTAACCTACTACTCATTTAACCTCATAAGTGCTGAGCCAGTCCATCGGCCAACGGCACCACTACCTCAGGAGTGCTGCCGTCGGCCGTTGGACGTTCCAACTGCACCTGCGCAATGGAACGTTCAGCACTGCAGCTGGACGTTCCATAGCTGCTAAGGTGTTAATTACCAAGATGAATGCTACTAATCCTACTGCTTAATAGGCAACAGCGTGGCCCTCATGTCAGACAACATCTTGTTTTTGCTTTATGATGTCAGCTTTCTAGGCAACAGAGTGGCCCTCATGTCAAACAACATCTTGTTTTTGCTTTATGATGTCAGCTTGCTAGGCAACAGAGTGGCCCTCAGGTCAGACAACATTCTTGCTTTAGCTTTATGACGTCAGAGAACCAGTGGACCAATTGTCCTTGTGGAAGCTGACCACACAGGAGGATGAGATTTCAGAAGTTATGCAGTAGGTTACTATCCGTGTTTGTAAGGCAAGTAGGAGGGGGAATGGTAAAGGATGCTGAACCACTCAAAGCATAGGGGCCTTTTTGAAAGTGGGCTGGGGATACAAAAATAAAGATTATCCCTAATACCAATCCATCTTGAGTATCAGAGCCCAACATGCAAAGTGCAGGGAAAGAGGTTAAATGAGTTTTGTTTCATGAGAAGGAAACACTATCGTTCTAAAGTGAGATAGTGCATTTCAACCTCAAAAGCAGCAAATTCCTCAAATGGAACATTGCTAGCACAAGGATCTAAAGCAGGCTTTAGTAGTGTTGAAGGCAGTCAGTTTTTGTTAACTATCATGACCAACACAATGTGATCCATATTACTTCCATATTGACAGAAAATATATTCAGGCACAGGCTCCCACTAGAAGGTAATGAGGAAATTCAAATGCTGTGAATGTCTTTTTAATGGTGCAATGAAGTGGGCGCTGAACTGTTCCTATAGACAGACTAGGGGGATTAAACTGGCGTGACCAAGGTGTAAACGAGACACCCAAGGGCATCCATTTTGTTGGATGTAGTTGCCTCACACACCCAGAAGGGTGTCAGGCTTCATCATAGGCGTTTGCTCCTCGTCGGGGAAGTGGTGCAATCCCCGACGGGCTCACCTCAAAGAGGGGCTCTTGGCGGAGATCTTTTTATCCAACAGCCTTATGGTGAAGTGGGGGTGTGTGGGCGGGATGTTGTATTGTGTGGTGAAGGAATTAAAATGTAGCAAGGGGTACCGGAATTAACTTTATTCTGGGGGTCCCCTGGCTGCAATTAAAAGGTGGGACTAGCTCGCTAGGTGTCAACAAGTTAGGTCGAGTGACCCTAGAGAAGGCTAGAAGTGAGACTGGTCGACATGTTTCTCGCTCAGGGTAAAATCGCCCGTGATTCATCATGGCCTTACAAGAAAGTGCAAAGAAAAATTACAACAACATGCTTGTGTCATGTGTGTAGTGTGCACAATACCTCTGTGGAATGTCCTATGCCTAAATACAGAGAAATTAAAAGAAGAAACAAGTAATGGTTATAACGTAATACTGTAAACCACAACAAGTCCAGTCAATGCCAGGAGATGTACATAATGCGGCATGCTTGTGGTACTGGGAATCATAGAACACAATCCAAGCATGCCTGGGTGTATGGAGCGTGCCACGTGCATAGTGGGGAGCACTTACACATACTCCATAAGTGAAGGAAATGTGAAAAGTTGGGTGGTTTAAAAACACAAGGTTAAAAATACAGCAGTCTTAGAGGGCACTCCTCACATCCAGTGTCTTACAAAGGCAGTCAGGGTGGTGTGAAAAATGGCCAAGTCACACTGTGAATACCCACCAAAACAACTCACACTGTGGTGAAAAACCGGCATAATTGGAGAAGAGCATGGTCCCTACTCACCTATTGGTCAGGGACTATTGGCCACATGAGGGGTCGGCGGGTCTGGACATCGGGGGCGAGTCTATTGTATGTAGCTAGATTAAGCACATAAGCAAAAGTCTAAGAGCTAGTATACTGGTAAGGTACAGGTCTAAAGTGGATTTTGCTGACCTCCTTAATCTTACTTGCAGGGGATACACTCACCTCACTCTGGCCGTGTCGGCGTGGAGAAACCTACCCATCTCCGCCGAGCTCGAGTAGATAAGTGAGCTCGGCGGTGGGTGTATTTACATGGACCGGCGTTAGCTGAAGTGTCGACACCTGCTCGTGTAAAATCACGTGATCGTACTCGGTAATGTGGCGGCCATCTTTAGCTAGTTCGAGGGATCAAACATCCATTCAGTTTATTGCAGAAAATGCTAACGCGTATATATTGAAGAGCCTAAAGGACGGACGTCAGGTCCTGAAGGCTCACGAGGGGATAATCCCGTCTGGAAGGTTGTATAACTATTGTATCCAAACAACCTATCTAGAGAAACGCTCATGAGCATTTAGTTTTACCGCTCAGTTTGTTTAGGTCACGTGATATAAACATTGGCTTTGACGGCCTTGATATGGAGGGCCGATGTCCTAGATGTCACGTGAGCGTGACTAGTAAAGTGGCGGCCATCTTAAGCTGGTGGAAGGAATCATGTAAATCCTATCTGTTTATCAGGAAAACTCGGACGCGTATGTATTGGGGCGTTTAAAAGGAGAGTGCCAACCCCTAAAAACTCACGAGGGAGTATACCCTTCTGTAGAATATATTTAGCAAATGTATGTAAAGACCCGGTAGTGGTCCGGTTAACATTCAAAATTACCGCTCAGTATGTTTGGAGCCCCTGATGTAAAAACTGACTAGGGATGTCATGATGTCACGGGCCGGTGTCCGGGATGTTATCCGCTATGTACCAGTAGGAGTGGTCTATTAGGACGGGTGTATACAGGGAGAGGCCAAAAATACTACCCTGAAGCAGACCCTGGTGTGTGATGGGGATCACAGTGGAGGCAAAGGAATGAGCCATCTTAAACCCAAACCCTGGTGTATGATTGAGAGACACTTGGAGGGCAATTGCCTAGTGGGAGTTTGTAATGAGTGTTAGAGCGGTCATAAAGGTAAGGTGGCATAGAATGCTCGATCTGTATCAAGTTGGAAACAATTGGGACATGATGGTCTGGGAGCCCGTACATGGGCGGTTAGATCAAAGTGAGTGCCATGGGATGTCCTCATTGAGTCCCTGTTTGTCGGAAGAGAGACGGTGGACCCATCTTTGTTCCTTTCGGAAAAGGGCATTTTTGGGGGAGTTCGGACTAGATTCAATAACTACCCACTTCAATGAGTCTTCATTGTGGTTAGATTCTACAAAATGTTTGCACATTTTCGTGTGGGTCTTTTTGCAGCGGAAATTGCTGCGATGTTCGATGATGCGGGTTTTGATGGGGCGGGTTGTCATCCCGATGTATTGGAGACCACACGGGCAGATTATCATGTATATACAGTGTGTCGTGTTACAGTTGGTGTGCTGCCTAAGCTCCCATTTGAAAGTCTCGGAGAGCTGAATGGTTTTCAGAGTCAGAGTGTATCTACATACGCCACACATGCCACATGGGTAGTGGCCTGTCACAGGAGGCAAATGCCACAAGGTTTGTTGAGTTTCTTTCCTAACATTCTTGGGCCTGGTGCTGATTAGGATATCCTTTAGATTTTGTGATCTCTTAAAGGCAAACCTTGGTTGTTCCATGACCATGTCCCCTGTATTGAGGATACCCCAATGGTGCTTTATTGTGTTCCTTATTTTGTTGGACAATGGGGTGAAGGTAGTCACACAAGTGATCGGTTGATTTTCCACAGTGGCTCTTTCATGTCGTTCGAGGAGAGCTTCTCGATTATTATTCCTGGCCCTCTTCTTGGCTTTCAAGATATCACTCTTAGGGTAGCCTCTATCAAGAAGGTTCCTCGAGAGGATTGCAGACTCTTTCTTGTAGTTGGACACCTCAATACAATTGCGTCTTATCCGTAGGAATTGGCCGAAAGGTAGGTTAGTGCGTAGAGCCTTTGGATGATGGCTCTTATAGTGCAAAAGGCTATTGCGGTCTGTGGGTTTCCTGTACATGGTGGTTTTGAGAGACCCTTCTTCCAGTTTTATTGTTAGGTCCAGGAAGGGAATCTCCTTTGAAGAAGAGGCCATGGTAAAATGTAAGTAGGGGTTCAGAGTGTTCACCCATTCAAAGAAAGCCTCGTGGGAGGTCGGTGGGCCTCTCCATAAGATAAGAATGCCGTCAATGAAGCGTCTCCACATTTTGATGTTATCTCGAAAGGGGTTTGACTCATGGTGTATGTGTTTGCCTTCGAATTCTGCCATATACAGGCAAGCCACCGAAGGGGCAAAAGTACTGCCCATAGACGTACCTTGGGTCTGGTGGTAATACTTTCCTCTATACTCAAAATAATTTTCGGTGAGGGCTATGGTGGCACATTCCATGATGAAGGTCTGTGGAGTGTTGGAGTCCCAAGCTTCTAAGCCCAATCGTTCCTCTATTACCTCAAGTGTGGCCCTCTGAGGAATGTTCGTGTAGAGGGCTTCTACATCTAGTGTGATCAAGAGGTCAATCTGTCCTGTGTCCTGGATGTTGTCCAGAATGCGCAGTACATCCGTGGTGTCTTGGATGTAAGATGGAATACACTTCACAAGTGGTTGTAGGAAGTGGTCACAAAATTGCGAGAGTGGCTCCAATACGGAGTCTATCCCTGACACAATCGGTCTCCCTGGTACTGGCCTTGTTGCCTTATGGATCTTGGGCAATATATAAAAATATGGTACCCTTGGGTCCTTTTTTATAAGGAAATCTGCCTCTTTTTTAGTGATCCATTGTTCATATTCTGCGTTTGTCACCAAACTCGTTATTGTTGTCTGTAAGCGCATGGTGGGATCACTCGGAATGGATGTATAGTATCTTTGATCATTGAGTTGACGAGTGCATTCCAAGTCATAGTACACAGTATTCATTAAAACTGTGGCTCCCCCTTTGTCCGCTTGTTTGATTGTGATCAAGGGGTCTTCTGCCAGTGATTTCAGTTCAATCATCTCATCCCTAGAGATGTTGGAGTGAGGTGTATGTCGGTCTTGTTTGTTTAGGTCTTTAAGCACGGCTTGTTCAAAAGTTAATACTTCATTCGGGACCATCCCGTTGTGTTGTGTGAAGGTTGATGGATTGTGTAGGCCTGAGTCCTCAGTAGGTTCGCAGGGCCTGCCTTCGAAGAAGGTTTTCAATCTTATTTTCCTGAAGAATGATTGCATTTCTCTAGTTTGTTTGAATAGATCGACCCTTGGGGTGGGGACAAAGCCCAGACCTCTCTGAAGGACCTCTTCCTCTTTCTCTGTGAGGAGCCGATCAGATAGATTGACCACAAGGCTCATTTTGGTCCTGATCGGTTCGTGCTCCTCGTGCCCATCCCTTGGGGGCGTGTGTCCTCCCATTGAACTCTCTTTTCTGGCACGTTCCCTCTTTTTTGCCCTCGCCCTCTGCCCCAACCTCTGCCTAAAAAAGGGGGGTGTGTAGGGTTAATGCCTAAAGGAATGATTGTGAGTTTTACTTACCATATAATTTGGTCAAATGATGACGTATGCCGGAAGACTTGCTTTTTTTTTTCTTCAGTCTCGGCAAGGCAGAGAAATTCTGTGGTGAAACACTGCTCCTGCTGGCTATTCAGTATAATCTGCAGATGGAAAAGTCCACTGTTAGCACCATTTTTATAAAGGGTAAACAGATCAATAGTATGGAGTCTATATTATTGTGAAAATCAACAGCTCATTAGAAAATCAAATCCCAATTTGTGTTTTTAACACCATCAACTCTTATGATTTTCCCCCCCTGCGCTGAAAATCTGTAAAACCCATTGTTCATGACGAGCTCAGCTCGGCATGAGTGTACGAGAGGTGTACCTCATGACGAGCTGAGCTCGTCATGAGCGTCCAAGGGGTTAACATCCCATACTTCTTTGAATCCCACGCCTCACTTGCTAACACTCTCTAAACAACTGTAGCACATACATTAGGACATAGATATATAGATCTTTTTGCCAGCCAAGTGGCAGTGAACCCTTCTCAATTCATTTGTGTTAGGATGTGGTACATCGTTAGCAATTAAGCCGACTGATAAGTTGAGTGAGGAAGGGTTATGCTACAGTTAACACTATCGCTGCTAGAGAGATTTTCCTCCTGTGCTGCAGATCCATGATTTCCATTGTTCATGACGAGCTCAGCTCGTCATGAGCACAGGAGCACTGTACTGCATGACGAGCTGAGCTCGTCATGAGCATGGAACGGGTTAATGGGAATAATAAAAACAATGAATAGAATATTTACCATCCTCATTTTAGCCAATTTCTACCAGTTCAGCAATAGTAAAGTTGAGACTCATATGCTCAAACGTACCTTCATACAAATTCAGAAGTCTGAAAAAATGCCCAATTTCTTTAATCTTAACATCTTAGTTTACAGTAGGGCATCCTGTCTAGCCTACTACTCATTTAATTACCAAGATGAATGTATCTTACTGCTTAATAGGCAACAGAGTGGCCCTCATGTCAGACAACATCTTGTTTTTGCTTTATGATGTCAGCTTGCTAGGCAACAGAGTGGCCCTCAGGTCAGACAACATTCTTGCTTTAGCTTTATGACGTCAGAGCACCAGTGGACCAATTGTCCTTGTGGAAGCTGACCATACAGGAGGATGAGATTTCATAAGTTATGCAGTAGGTTACTATCCGTGTTTGTAAGGCAAGTAGGAGGGGGAATGGTAAAGGATGCTGAACCACTTAAAGCATAGGGGCCTTTTTGAAAGTGGGCTGGGGATACAAAAATAGAGATTATCTCTAATACCAATCCATCTTGAGTATCAGAGCCCAACATGCAAGAGAAGGAAACACTATCGTTCTAAAGTGAGATAGTGCATTTCAACCTCAAAAGGCAGCAAATTCCTCAAAGGGAACATTGCTAGCACCAGGATCTAAAGCAGGCTTTAGTAGTGTTGAAGGTTTGTTAACTATCATGACCAACACAATGTGATCCATATTACTTCCATATTGACAGAAAATATATTCAGGCACAGGCTCCCACTAGAAGGTAATGAGGAAATTCAAAGGCTGTGGACATCTTTTTTTTTTCACAACAGCTTTTATTGAAATTTTAGGCATAGCATAGGTACAGTTCTCCACAATCAGGAGGATGCTGTCTACAGTAAACATATAGCAGGATGAATAGAAGGCCTAAACTTTAAATCACCCCCCCCATCCCATGCCCCACCAACCCCCCAAGAAAAACACCCCAACCCCCTCCCCCGGCTACCCACCCCTTATCCCACCCTAACCCAGTGCACGTGTTCACATTCCACCAAATATACAGGTAAAGTATAGTAGGTATCAGATACCGTCCTAGGTCCCAAGGTCCCCATCCGGAGGTTGTACATCATCTATATCAACTGGGGGTTCCAAGGTCAATCCCCTGTAGTCCGCCCACCGCTTCCAGATCTTGTAATGCTTCCGGGGGCACCCCCTGGCCTCAAACACAGGTAATTCTAGCCCCATAAGAAAGTCTAAGCCCACTTTCCAGGCGCTAAGTGGGGGGGCATGGTCACTATTCCAGGATCTTGCTAGATCTCGCTTAGCTACAACCAGACCCAGTAACAGGAGGTGGCGTTTGTAGATGTTTCCTCCTACATTCTCCAGGACATGGAGGAGGCCTAGTCTGGGCGTACGAGGGAGGTCCCACCTCAGCACTTCCGACAACCAATTCCACACCCCATTCCAAAATCGGGTGAGACCCACACAAGACCACACCGTATGCAGCAGCGTTCCTCTTTCAGTTCCACAACGCAAGCATTCCGGAGCGGCAATGAGGCCCGCTCTCCACAGTCTCTCCCTAGTGTAGTATGCCCTATGTAGGTATTTAAATTGTATGAACCTGAGTCGCACAGCAATGGCAGCCCCACGGGGGGACTCAAGGGCCTCCCTCCAGTCATCCTCATCCAATGGGCCAACATCTGTCTCCCAGGAGGCCTTCAGCGAAAGGAGAGAAGAAGAGCAGTGAGTAACCAGCGTTTGGTATATTTTGGAAACTTTCTTATCTCCCAGGTCCCCCATGAAGAGCTTGGCCTCCACTGGGCTGAATTCGGGAAGCTGGTCCAGCCCCACCAGACTCGGTGCGAGTGCATGGCGGAATTGAAGATATTTGAAAAATTGGGTCTTGGGCATGTTGAATTCAGAGCTGAGATCCTGAAAGGATTTGAGGGTATTCCCCGTGAGGACATGGCCAAGTGAGGAAATCCCAATGGCGTCCCAGCCTCCAAACCCCGACAGGGAAGCCAGTGCAGGAAGCTGTCCGTTATTCCACAGCGGAGTTTCGGCTGTCAGCCTGCCCCACCAACCCATACGGCGCAGCGCCTGTCTCTAGAACCCAAAACCACCATCCTCCGCCGCCTGGCCGAGTACAACAGCGTATATAGCGTGGCATCGCCCATCAAGAAGTGTTCCAGCGCATAAACCGGGTCGCTGTGGTCACCATGCCACCACTCATTCAGAACCAGTAGATGAGAGGCCTGGTAGTAGGACAGAAGGTCAGAGGTAGCCTAGCCAGACCTCGACAGTACGTGGATAGAAAGCAAGTCCGCAGCGCCACTCTAGAGGCACCCCGGGCCCACAGAAAGTAGCCAAGTACTGAGTTCACGCGACGGAACCACTGCGGGTCAATCCTGTACGGGTGGTTCTGTAATTGGTAGAGGAGCCGTGGCAGGGTGACCATCTTGAAGATGGCAGATCTGCCATATATATTAAGGGGCATGTGAAACCAGGTCTTGACGTCCGATTGGACTTTATCCCACACCGGCAGCATGTTGCGCTCCCATGCGACTGCGGCAGATTCCAACAGGAAGACACCCAAGTATTTTAGACCGCCACCTGTAATGCCGAAGCCCAGGGGTATGTCTCCGGCTCTTCACCCAGCACCCACAGGGTCGATTTGCGCGGATTGAGAAAGAGTCCCGAAACCTCGCCAAACACATGCATCATTTCTAGTATGCGAGGGCCAGAGCGGTGAAGGTCAGTCATAAAGAAAAGGACATCATCTGCATATAATGCGATTCTGTCTGTGAGCTCCGCCCCCACACAAAGCCACGATACTCTGCATCGAGACGTACCCGTGTGGCCAATGGCTCCATGGCCAGTGCGAAGAGATGGGGGAGAGGGGGCATCCCTGTCGGGTTCCCCTGGCAATTGGGAACTTCTCCGAGATCGCTCCAGAGATACGCACTGAGGCGGTGATGTCCGTGTACAGCAGCCTCACGTAGGAGATGAACACCTGTCCCAAGTTGAGGAGCGGCAGGAGGGCAAAGAGGTAGTTCCAGCTGACCGAGTCAAATGCCCTGTCAATGTCTGCTAGCAACAAAGCTGCCCGATCCCCAGTCGCCCCCACAGCATCTACCGCTGCCTGTGCACGCCTAATGTTGTGTCGCGTCACTCGGTGCGGCATGAAGCCTGCCTGATCCGGGTGGACCAGGTCTGCAATATGTGGGAGCAGACGGTTCGCCAGTGCCTTGGCTAGTAATTTGGCCTCGAAGTTGATCAAGGATATAGGACGATAGGACTCGTGTCGATCAGGGGGCCTACCTGGTTTCTGGAAAACCACAATTTCCGCCTGACGCCAGTCCGACGGCAGGCTACCATGCTCATGCGCCAATTCCAATGCCCGCCTAAAGTGCGGCCCAAGCTGCAGGTGGAATTTCCTGTAAAATTCACTGGGGAACCCGTGCTTTACCCACATTGAGCTGGCCTAGTGCATCACCCAGTTCCTCAGCCGTCAAGGGGAGGTCCAGGGCCTCCCACACCTCGTCCGAGACTGCACGAGGGGGAACATCTGCGAGGAACCTATCAATTTCTTCCGGTGGGAGGCATTCCCGAGGAGCATACTGCTCCGCATAGTAGTTTGCAAAGATCGCTGCAAGAGTCGCAGGGTCCGTTATCGCGGTCCCCTCCCCGTCAGTGAGGCCTGGTAAGGTGATCTGTTGTAGCGTTTGTTGACAGAGCCTATGGAGCAGGTGCAGGACTTATCCCCCCATTGGTAGACCCTGCTCCGCGTGGCCTGCAACGCTTGACGAGCCTCGTCTATTAACACCGAGGCGTGGGAGTGCTGGCCCTGTAGAAGTAGTCGTAGCGCCATTTCATCCCCCTCCCCCGACACCGTCTCTCCAGCACCTCCACCCGCTCTGCAGCTGCGACAATGGTCTCCCGCCGAGTACGACGGGCAGCAGCGCACCATGCAATGTCAATGCTTCTCATAGTGGGCTTCATGGCTTCCCACACAGTCACAGCGTCAACCCCTTCCGCCAGATTCTCCTGCCAATAGTGGGCGATCGCACTGCGCATATGCTGTGTGTAGTCCGCCCGCTGGAGATGCCACGAGGACATAAGCCACCGAAATGGTCGGCGTGTCATGCGCAAGTCGATCTGTATCGCAACAGGGGAGTGATCAGACAGCCCCCGAGGCCGAATTGCAGCCCATTTTACCCTCTCAAGGAAGGCCCCTGGCACAAACACACAATCCAGTTGTGAGAAGGAGCCGTGTACAGCTGACACATACATGTACTCATGCGCCCTGGCATGCAAGTGCCTCCAGGCATCCGCCCATCCCAGCCCATCAATCATCGCCTTCAGCCGCGTAGGGGAGGCCGCCACCGCGACCCCCTGCGACCTCCCCCGGTCCAGGCTCACATCCACCACATTGTTCCAGTCACCACCAATCACGGCCAAGGAGTCTGGGATCTCGGCCCACAGGTCAAACAGTTTTTCAGCCAAGGACCACTGCAGCGGGGGGGGGCATACACACTGCCAAATACCACTGGTTCCGCGCCAATCCTCCCTTTCACAAACACATACCGACCCTGAGGATCAAGCCAGTGACGCTCGTGGGTATATGACAGCCGTCTGTGGACAAGAATGGCCACCCCCCTCGAGCCCCTGGAAAACCCCGCATGAAATACCTGGTGGAAACCAAATCGCTGCAAACTCAGTGCCTTTGTACCCAACATATGTGTTTCTTGGAGTAGCATCACATCAGCCGAGTCCCTTTTACCCCAGCGCAATACTGCCCAGCGCTTGATTTTGTCCAACATCCCCCGGACATTCCAGCTCAATATTCGCATAGAGTCACTAGCAAGTTCCCGCCCTGAGGTGTCAACCATGGTCCCGATGAACAAGTCTCTGAGACCTCCAGGGCCCGGCCCAGGCCTCCAACACCATACATGCCAAAATAGCAGAAGTCGCGTGCACCCCCTTCCGAACACCCACAACCCCCCCCCCGTCCCCCTCCACCAGCCCTGTCCCCCCAACAAACCAACTCCAAGTCCCCACCCCCACCCCTATACCTCATGAAACATTGAAGTACCTGTCGCGGCATGGGGAGCTTCAGGCCCAAAACAGAGCGCCTAAAGCCCACCATACCAATGGATCCCAACTACTCCCCCCAACTAACAGGGCTTTCCCTCAGGGCCACCCCCCAGCCATGGGAGGATCAGGCGGCCCATTAAGTAGTACCCCGAACCCCATTGTACCAAGTATCCAGACCACAAGAAGAGCGAAGCAGTCAAGTGCCACCCAGCTGAAGGCCCTCAAGCCCCACCATGGCCCAGGTCATACTGCACCAGTCGTCGTCCGCTCCGCCACCGGAGCCTCCAAACCAGGCCCTCCGTGGAATCCACCAATGGACCAGGGTTAAGCGACGAAGGTTGAATTCACACGATGCTCAGTTTTCTTTTCCTGATTGATCAGTGTCAGCTTGCGTGCCACCTAGAAGGCCTTCTCGGGACAAGGAACGCCGTCGTGAACGGGATTTCCGATGTCGTTTACCCTTGCCGGCGGAGTCGCTCCTATCCTGTGATGATCCACGCGATGGTCCAGAGCCCAGTCCCGGCTGGGCGTTCGGTCGGATCCTGACTGTCTCATCCGTCCACTTGAACACGTCTTCCGGGGAGTCGAAGAAGTGGGTTTTGGAGTTGAAGACAACTCGAAGACGGGCCAGATACAGCAGTGAATATTGGATCTTTAGGCCGCGCAGTTTGGCCTTTGCAGCCAGGAAGGAATGTCGCTGCTGCTGCACCTGCCTGGTGTAGTCCGGGAACATCATGATCTTGTGGTTGTCGATCAGCAAAGTCTCTTTGGCACTCGCTTCCCGGAGTATGGTGTCCCTGTCGTGGAAGTTCAGGATTTTTGCTATGACTGGCCGAGGCCGTTCCCCCACCGGCGGTTTCTGCGTTAAGGCTCTATGTGCGTGCTCCACCACGAAGCAGAGTGACAAAGCGTCCGGGGGAAGCCAGCTTTCCAACCACCTCCTCAGGAAGGTATCCATGGGCCCCTTCTCACAATCTTCCGGAAAGCCTACAAAGCGCAGGTTATTTCTTCGCGCTCGCCCCTCTGCGTCTTCCACACGAGGAGCCAGTCCCTTCTGGATCCTCTCCATCTCCGCTACTTTCTGTTTCAGAGCGCCGACGTCCCCTTCCACTCCCGTGATCCTGGTCTCAGTCTCCGCAATGCGGGCAACAGCGTTGCGGAGGTCTTGGCGCAATAGCATGACATCAGCACCCACCGCGCCAATTTTGGCATCCAACATGTCTCTTGACTGCGTGATGGCCGCCATCAGAGCCGCGTTGTCTGGCCCGGTGTTCTGGCCACCTCCGGCAGCCCCCGATCCCCCACTGGGACCGGTGAATTTATCAATGGGCCCCTGCTTGGCGGAGCCCGTGCTGCCCCCGCCTCTGATCATGGTCCGGATAATTGTAGTGGGCCGCCCTGTGTCTGTGGCAGTCCTTCCTCTCACTGTCACCCAAGACTAGCTACCACCCGGGGTGAGGCCTGGGTCCTGGAGTCCTGCAGGGCGCTCTGCCACACCCACTCGCCACCACAGAGCACGGATACTGCGCCAATCTCCAATGATCAATGGCCCCGAACGACACTCAGGGCCCCAGCAGCAAATGCAGCGGCAAACCCGGCTCCTCACCTTCGCGGGGCTCCGCGGGTCCGCACCGGCCACCACCGTTCTCACTGGTCCAACGAACACCCCACCGCCGTGGGTAAGGCGGGCCCAACCGAGCGCCGGGACCGGGGTGACCAGGCGACGCTGTCCCTCCGGGCCGCACTAGCCACCCAATCTGGACCCAGCGCCGGGGGGCGAGAAAGGCGCCGATGCGCCGCGGTCGCCGGCAAGGCGGGAAGATGAGGCACCTCCGACAATGGCGCAGGCCAAAACACTGGACCGGCTACTCCCGGGGGCCACACCACAGGGCTCACAGCTGCCTGCAAACGGGCAGGACGCGCCCCCTCCTCCGCCGGTATTCTGGCACCAGCCCCGCCACTGCTCTGTCCTCGGCAGCCCAGGGGGACCCGACCGGTCCCGGGGTCCGCGGAGCCCTCCTTTAGCGCCACCTCCTCGCAGAACCCAGCAATGTCCGCAATCTTGCAAGCAGCAGGAGACTCCACCGCCTCTTCTCCGGCAGCCGCCGTCTCGAGACCCACGGGGCCCGCCAGCGAGCAGGTCCAGCGTCGGCAGTCGGGGTCCGGCAGAAATCGAGGCCCCGGCACTCCACGCGGCAAGTAGGCCCGGTGGGTGCCGCCACTGTTATTATCCCCAGCCAGTAACCGGGGTCTCTGATGTAGCACCAGAGGGTGCCCCCTGTCCCCAACAGCCGCCGCCGTCGTTGTAGAGATGGTTGTGGGTTCGGGGTGAGGATAAATCAGCAGGATAAGTTACGGGACGGCGGGAGCTCTAAGGAGCCACGACCGCCATCGTCGCCCTCGAAGTGACGCTAACCGTGGACGTCTTTTTAATGCCTAAAGGAATGATTGTGAGTTTTACTTACCATATAATTTGGTCAAATGATGCCGTATGCCGGAAGATTTGCTTTTTTTTTTTCTTCAGTCTCGGCAAGGCAGAGAAATTCTGTGGTGAAACACTGCTCCTGCTGGCCATTCAGTATAATCTGCAGATAGAAAAGTCCACTGTTAGCACAATTTTTATAAAGGGTAAACAGATCAATACTATGGAGTCTATATTATTGTGAAAATCAACAGCTCATTAGAAAATCAAATCCCAATTTGTGTTTTTAACATCCCATACTTCTTTGAATCCCACGCCTCACTTGTTAACACTCTCTAAACAACTGTAGCACATACATTAGGACATAGATATAGAGATCTTTTTGCCAGCCAAGTGGCAGTGAACCTTTGTCAATTCATTTGTGTTAGGATATGGTACACCGTTAGCAATTAAGCCGACTGATAAGTTGAGAGAGGAAGGGTTATGCTACAGTTAATGGGAATAATAAAAACAATGAATAGAATATTTACCATCCTCATTTTAACCAATTTCTACCAGTTCAGCAATAGTAAAGTTGAGACTCTTATGCTCAAACGTACGTTCATACAAATTCAGAAGTCTGAAAAATGCCCAATTTCTTTAATCTTAACATCTTAGTTTACAGTAGGGCATCCTGTCTAGCCTACTACTCATTTAATTACCAAGATGAATGTATCTTACTGCTTAATAGGCAACAGAGTGGCCCTCATGTCAGACAACATCTTGTTTTTGCTTTAGGATGTCAGCTTGCTAGGCAACAGAGTGGCCCTCAGGTCAGACACCATTCTTTCTTTAGCTTTATGACGTCAGAGCACCAGTGGACCAATTGTCCTTGTGGAAGCTGACCACACAGGAGGATGAGATTTCATAAGTTATGCAGTAGGTTACTATCCGTGTTTGTAAGGCAAGTAGGAGGGGGAATGGTAAAGGATGATGGACCACTTAAAGCATAGGGGCCTTTTTGAAAGTGGGCTGGGGATACAAAAATAGAGATTACCTCTAATACCAATCCATCTTGAGTATCAGAGCCCAACATGCAAAGTTCAGGGGAAGGTTCAATGAGTTTTGTTCTGTGAGAAGGAAACACTATCGTTCTAAAGTGAGATAGTGCATTTCAACCTCAAAAGGCAGCAAATTCCTCAAAGGGAACATTGCTAGCACCAGGATCTAAAGCAGGCTTTAGTAGTGTTGAAGGTTTGTTAACTATCATGACCAACACAATGTGATCCATATTACTTCCATATTGAGAGAAAATATATTCAGGCACAGGGTCCCACTAGAAGGTAATGAGGAAATTCAAAGGCTGTGGACGTCTTTTTAATGCCTAAAGGAATGATTGTGAGTTTTACTTACCATATAATTTGGTCAAATGATGCCGTATGCCGGAAGACTTGCTTTTTTTTTTTCTTCAGTCTCGGCAAGGCAGAGAAATTCTGTGGTGAAACACTGCTCCTGCTGGCTATTCAGTATAATCTGCAGATAGAAAAGTCCACTGTTAGCACAATTTTTATAAAGGGTAAACAGATCAATACTATGGATTCTATATTATTGTGAAAATCAACAGCTCATTAGAAAATTAAATCCCAATTTGTGTTTTTAACCTTCCATACTTCTTTGAATCCCACGCCTCACTTGCTAAAACTCTCTAAACAACTGTAGCACATACATTAGGACATAGATATATAGACCTTTTGCGCCATCCAAGTGGCAGTGAACCCTTCTCAATTCATTTGTGTTAGGATATGGTACACCGTTAGCAATTAAGCCGACTGATAAGTTGAGAGAGGAAGGGTTATGCTACAGTTAACACTATCGCTGCTAGAGAGATTTTCCTCCTGTGCTGCATATTCATGATTTCCATTTTTCATGACGAGCTCAGCTCGTCATGAGCACAGGAGCAGTGTACTGCATGACGAGCTGAGCTCGTCATGAGCATGGAAGGGGTTAATGGGAATAATAAAAACAATGAATAGCATATTTACCATCCTCATTTTAGCCAATTTCTACCAGTTCAGCAATAGTAAAGTTGAGACTCTTATGCTCAAACGTACGTTCATACAAATTCAGAAGTCTGAAAAAATGCCCAATTTCTTTAATCTTAACATCTTAGTTTACAGTAGGGCATCCTGTCTAGCCTACTACTCATTTAATTACCAAGATGAATGTATCTTACTGCTTAATAGGCAACAGAGTGGCCCTCATGTCAGACAACATCTTGTTTTTGCTTTATGATGTCAGCTTGATTGACCTGAGGGCCACTCTGTTGCCTGACAACATTCTTGCTTTAGCTTTATGACGTCAGAGCACCAGTGGACCAATTGTCCTTGTAGAAGCTGACCACACAGGAGGATGAGATTTCAGAAGGTATGCGGTAGGTTACTATCTGTGTTTGTAAGGCAAGTAGGAGGGGGAATGGTAAAGGACTCTGAACCACTCAAAGCATAGGGGCCTTTTTGAAAGTGGATGGGGATACAAAAATAGAGATTATCCTTAATACCAATCCATCTTGAGTATCAGAGTCCAACATACAAAGTGCAGGGGAAGACGTTAAATGAGCTTCCTTCTGTGAGAAGGAAACACTATCGTTCTAAAGTGAGATAGTGCATTTCAAACTCAAAGGCAGCAAATTCCTCAAGTGGAACATTGCTAGCACTAGGATCTAAAGCAGGCTTTAGTAGTGTTGAAGGCAGTCAGTTTTTGTTAACTATCATGACCAACACAATGTGATCCATATTACTTCTATATTGACAGAAAATATATTCAGGCACAGGCTCCCACTAGAAGGTAATGAGGAAATTCAAAAGCTATGAACGTCTTTTTAATGCCTAAAGGAATGATTGTGAGTTTTACTTACCATATAAATTGGTCAAATGATGCCGTATGCCGGAAGACTTGCTTTTTTTTTTTTTCTTCAGTCTCGGCAAGGCAGAGAAATTCTGTGGTGAAACGCTGCCACTGCTGGCCATTCAGTATAATCTGCAGATGGAAAAGTCCAATGTTAGCACAATTTTTACAAAGGGTAAACAGATCAATACTATGGAGTCTATATTATTGTGAAAATCAACAGCTCATTAGAAAATCAAATCCCAATTTGTAATTTTAACCTCCTATACTTCTTTGAATCCCACGCCTCACTTGCTAACACTCTCTAAACAATTGTAGCACATACATTAGGACATAGATCTATAGATCATTTTGCCAGCCAAGTGGCAGTGAACCCTTCTCAATTCATTTGTGTTAGGATATGGTACACCGATAGCAATTAAGCCAGCCGATAAGTTGAGAGAGGAAGGGTTATGCTACAGTTAATGGAAATAAATAAAAATGATGAATAGAATATTTACCATCCTCATTTTAGCCAATTCCTACCAGTTCAGCAATAGTAAAGGTGAGACTCTTATGCTCAAACGTACGTTCATACAAATTCAGAAGTGTCAGAAAATGCCCCAATTTCTTTCATCTTAACATCTTAGTTTGCAGTAGGGCATCCTGTCTACCCTACTACTCATTTAATTACCAAGATGAATGTATCCTACTGCTTAATAAGCAACCGAGTGGCCCTCATGTCAGACAACATCTTGTTTTTGCTTTATGATGTCAGCTTGCTAGGCAACAGAGTGGCCCTCAGGTCAGACAACATTCTTGCTTTAGCTTTATGACATCAGAGCACCAGTGGACCAATTGTCCTTGTGGAAGCTGACCACACAGGAGGATGAGATTTCAGAAGGTATGCAGTAGGTTACTACCTGTGTTTGTAAGGCAAGTAGGAGGGGGAATGGTAAAGGACTCTGAACCACTCAAAGCATAGGGGCCTTTTTGAAAGTGGATGGGGATACAAAAATAGAGATTATCCTTAATACCAATCCATCTTGAGTATCAGAGTCCAACATAGAAAGTGCAGGGGAAGACGTTAAATGAGCTTCCTTTTGTGAGAAGGAAACACTATCGTTCTAAAGTGAGATAGTGCATTTCAAACTCAAAGGCAGCAAATTCCTCAAGTGGAACATTGCTAGCACTAGGATCTAAAGCAGGCTTTAGTAGTGTTGAAGGCAGTCAGTTTTTGTTAACTATCATGACCAACACAATGTGATCCATATTACTTCTATATTGACAGAAAATATATTCAGGCACAGGCTCCCACTAGAAGGTAATGAGGAAATTCAAAAGCTGTAAACGTCTTTTTAATGCCTAAAGGAATGATTGTGAGTTTTACTTACCATATAAATTGGTCAAATGATGCCGTATGCCGGAAGACTTGCTTTTTTTTTTCTTCAGTCTCGGCAAGGCAGAGAAATTCTGTGGTGAAACGCTGCCACTGCTGGTCATTCAGTATAATCTGCAGATGGAAAAGTCCAATGTTAGCACAATTTTTACAAAGGGTAAACAGATCAATACTATGGAGTCTATATTATTGTGAAAATCAACAGCTCATTCGAAAATCAAATCCCAATTTGTAATTGTAACCTCCCATACTTCTTTGAATCCCACGCCTCACTTGCTAACACTCTCTAAACAATTGTAGCACATACATTAGGACATAGATCTATAGATCTTTTTGCCAGCCAAGTGGCAGTGAACCCTTCTCAATTCATTTGTGTTAGGATATGGTACACCGATAGCAATTAAGCCAGCCGATAAGTTGAGAGAGGAAGGGTTATGCTACAGTTAAGGGAAATAATAAAAACGATGAATAGAATATTTACCATCCTCATTTTAGCCAATTCCTACCAGTTCAGCAATAGTAAAGTTGAGACTCTTATGCTCAAACGTACGTTCATACAAATTCAGAAGTCTCAGAAAGTGCCAAAATTTATTTCATCTGAACATCTTAACATCTTAGTTTGCAGTACGGCTTCCTGTCTACCCTATGACTCATTTAATTACCAAGATGAATGTATCCTACTGATTAATAGGCAACAGAGTGGCCCTCATGTCAGACAACATCTTGTTTTTGCTTTATGATGTCAGCTTGCTAGGCAACAGAGTGGCCCTCAGGTCAGACAACATTCTTGCTTTAGCTTTATGACGTCAGAGCATCAGTGGACCAATTGTCCTTGTAGAAGCTGACCACACAGGAGGATGAGATTTCAGAAGGTATGCAGTAGGTTACTATCTGTGTTTGTAAGGCAAGTAGGAGGGGGAATGGTAAAGGACTCTGAACCACTCAAAGCATAGGGGCCTTTTTGAAAGTGGATGGGGATACAAAAATAGAGATTATCCTTAATACCAATCCATCTTGAGTATCAGAGTCCAACATACAAAGTGCAGGGGAAGAAGTTAAATGAGCTTCCTTCTGTGAGAAGGAAACACTATCGTTCTAAAGTGAGATAGTGCATTTCAAACTCAAAGGCAGCAAATTCCTCAAGTGGAACATTGCTAGCACTAGGATCTAAAGCAGGCTTTAGTAGTGTTGAAGGCAGTCAGTTTTTCTTAACTATCATGACCAACACAATGTGATCCATATTACTTCTATATTGACAGAAAATATATTCAGGCACAGGCTCCCACTAGAAGGTAATGAGGAAATTCAAAAGCTGTGAACGTCTTTTTAATGCCTAAAGGAATGATTGTGAGTTTTACTTACCATATAAATTGGTCAAATGATGCCGTATGCCGGAAGACTTGCTTTTTTTTTTTCTTCAGTCTCGGCAAGGCAGAGAAATTCTGTGGTGAAACGCTGCCACTGCTGGCCATTCAGTATAATCTGCAGATGGAAAAGTCCACTGTTAGCACAATTTTTACAAAGGGTAAACAGATCAATACTATGGAGTCTATATTATTGTGAAAATCAAGAGCTCATTAGAAAATCAAATCCCAATTTGTAATTTTGACCTCCAATACTTCTTTAAATCCCACGCCTCACTTGCTAACACTCTCTAAACAACTGTAGCACATACATTAGGACATAGATCTATAGATCTTTTTGCCAGCCAAGTGGCAGTGAACCCTTCTCAATTCATTTGTGTTAGGATATGGTACACCGATAGCAATTAAGCCAGCTAATAAGTTGAGAGAGGAAGGGTTATGCTACAGGTAATGGAAATAATAAAAACAATGAATAGAATATTTACCATCCTCATTTTAGCCAATTCCTACCAGTTCAGCAATAGTAAAGTTGAGACTCATATGCTCAAACGTACGTTCATACAAATTCAGAAGTCTCAGAAAGTGCCCCAATTTCTTTCATCTTAACATCTTAGTTTGTAGTAGGGCAACCTGTCTAGCCTACTAATTTAATTACCAAGATGAATGTATCCTACTGATTAATAGGCAACAGAGTGGCCCTCATGTCAGACAACATCTTGTTTTTGCTTTATGAGGTCAGCTTGCTAGGCAACAGTGTGGCCCTCAGGTCAGACAACATTCTTGCTTTAGCTTTATGACGTCAGAGCACCAGTGGACCAATTGTCCTTGTGGAAGCTGACCACACAGGAGGATGAGATTTCAGAAGGTATGCAGTAGGTTACTATCTGTGTTTGTAAGGCAAGTAGGAGGGGGAATGATAAAGGACTCTGAACCACTCAAAGCATAGGGGCCTTTTTGAAAGTGGATGGGGATAAAAAAATAGAGATTATCCTTAATACCAATCCGTCTTGAGTATCAGAGTCCATCAAACAAAGTGCAGGGGAAGACGTTAAATGAGCTTCCTTCTGTGAGAAGGAAACACTATCGTTCTAAAGTGAGATAGTGCATTTCAAACTCAAAGGCAGCAAATTCCTCAAGTGGAACATTGCTAGCACCAGGATCTAAAGCAGGCTTTAGTAGTGTTGAAGGCAGTCAGTTTTTGTTAACTATCATGACCAACACAATGTGAGCCATATTACTTCCATATTGACAGAAATTATATTCAGGCACAGTCTCCCACTAGAAGGTAATGAGGAAATTTAAAAGCTGTGAACGTCTTTTTAATGCCTAAAGGAATGATTGTGAGTTTTACTTACCATATAAATTGGTCAAATGATGCCGTATGCCGGAAGACTTGCTTTTTTTTTTTTCTTCAGTCTCGGCAAGGCAGAGAAATTCTGTGGTGAACCGCTGCCACTGCTGGCCATTCAGTATAATCTGCAGATGGAAAAGTCCACTGTTAGCACAATTTTTACAAAGGGTAAACAGATCAATACTATGGAGTCTATATTATTGTGAAAATCAACAGCTCATTAGAAAATCAAATCCCAATTTGTAATTTTAACCTCCCATACTTCTTTGAATCCCACGCCTCACTTGCTAACACTCTCTAAACAACTGTAGCACATACATTAGGACATAGATCTATAGATCCTTTTGCCAGACAAGTGGCAGTGAACCCTTCTCAATTCATTTGTGTTAGGATATGGTACACCGATAGCAATTAAGCCAGCTGATAAGTTGAGAGAGGAAGGGTTATGCTACAGTTAATGGAAATAATAAAAACGATGAATAGATTATTTACCATCCTCATTTTAGCCAATTCCTACCAGTTCAGCAATAGTAAAGTTGAGACTCTTATGCTCAAACGTACGTTCATACAAATTCAGCAGTCTCAGAAAGTGCCCCAATTTCTTTCATCTTAACATCTTAGTTTGTAGTAGGGCATCCTGTCTACCCTACTACTCATTTAATTACCAAGATGAATGTATCCTACTGATTAATAGGCAACAGAGTGGCCCTCATGTCAGACAACATCTTGTTTTTGCTTTATGATGTCAGCTTGCTAGGCAACAGAGTGGCCCTCAGGTCAGACAACATTCTTGCTTTAGCTTTATGACGTCAGAGCACCAGTGGACCAATTGTCCTTGTGGAAGCTGACCACACAGGAGAATGAGATTTCAGAAGGTATGCAGTAGGTTACTATCTGTGTTTGTAAGGCAAGTAGGAGGGGGAATGATAAAGGACTCTGAACCACTCAAAGCATAGGGGCCTTTTTGAAAGTGGATGGGGATACAAAAATAGAGATTATCCTTAATACCAATCCGTCTTGAGTATCAGAGTCCATCATACAAAGTGCAGGGGAAGACGTTAAATGAGCTTCCTTCTGTGAGAAGGAAACACTATCGTTCTAAAGTGAGATAGTGCATTTCAAACTCAAAGCAGCAAATTCCTCAAGTGGAACATTGCTAGCACCAGGATCTAAAGCAGGCTTTAGTAGTGTTGAAGGCAGTCAGTTTTTGTTAACTATCATGACCAACACAATGTGAGCCATATTACTTCCATATTGACAGAAATTATATTCATGCACAGGCTCCCACTAGAAGGTAATGAGGAAATTCAAAAGCTGTGAACGTCTTTTTGATGCCTAAAGGAATGATTGTGAGTTTTACTTACCATATAAATTGGTCAAATGATGCCGTATGCCGGAATACTTGCTTTTTTTTTTTTTCTTCAGTCTCGGCAAGGCAGAGAAATTCTGTGGTGAAACGCTGCCACTGCTGGCCATTCAGTATAATCTGCAGATGGAAAAGTCCACTGTTAGCACAATTTTTACAAAGGGTAAACAGATCATTACTATGGAGTCTATATTATTGTGAAAATCAACAGCTCATTAGAAAATCAAATCCCAATTTGTAATTTTAACCTCCCATACTTCTTTGAATCCCACGCCTCACTTGCTAACACTCTCTAAACAACTGTAGCACATACATTAGGACATAGATCTATAGATCTTATTGCCAGACAAGTGGCAGTGAACCCTTCTCAATTCATTTGTGTTAGGATATGGTACACCGATAGCAATTAAGCCAGCTGATAAGTTGAGAGAGGAAGGGTTATGCTACAGTTAATGGAAATAATAAAAACGATGAATAGAATATTTACCATCCTCATTTTAGCCAATTCCTACCAGTTCAGCAATAGTAAAGTTGAGACTCATATGCTCAAACGTACGTTCATACAAATTCAGAAGTCTCAGAAAGTGCCCCAATTTCTTTCATCTTAACATCTTAGTTTGTAGTAGGGCATCCTGTCTACCCTACTAATTTAATTACCAAGATGAATGTATCCTACTGATTAATAGGCAACAGAGTGGCCCTCATGTCAGACAACATCTTGTTTTTGCTTTATGAGGTCAGCTTGCTAGGCAACAGTGTGGCCCTCAGGTCAGACAACATTCTTGCTTTAGCTTTATGACGTCAGAGCACCAGTGGACCAATTGTCCTTGTGGAAGCTGACCACACAGGAGGATGAGATTTCAGAAGGTATGCAGTAGGTTACTATCTGTGTTTGTAAGGCAAGTAGGAGGGGGAATGATAAAGGACTCTGAACCACTCAAAGCATAGGGGCCTTTTTGAAAGTGGATGGGGATAAAAAAATAGAGATTATCCTTAATACCAATCCGTCTTGAGTATCAGAGTCCATCAAACAAAGTGCAGGGGAAGACGTTAAATGAGCTTCCTTCTGTGAGAAGGAAACACTATCGTTCTAAAGTGAGATAGTGCATTTCAAACTCAAAGGCAGCAAATTCCTCAAGTGGAACATTGCTAGCACCAGGATCTAAAGCAGGCTTTAGTAGTGTTGAAGGCAGTCAGTTTTTGTTAACTATCATGACCAACACAATGTGAGCCATATTACTTCCATATTGACAGAAATCATATTCAGGCACAGTCTCCCACTAGAAGGTAATGAGGAAATTTAAAAGCTGTGAACGTCTTTTTAATGCCTAAAGGAATGATTGTGAGTTTTACTTACCATATAAATTGGTCAAATGATGCCGTATGCCGGAAGACTTGCTTTTTTTTTTTTTCTTCAGTCTCGGCAAGGCAGAGAAATTCTGTGGTGAACCGCTGCCACTGCTGGCCATTCAGTATAATCTGCAGATGGAAAAGTCCACTGTTAGCACAATTTTTACAAAGGGTAAACAGATCAATACTATGGAGTCTATATTATTTTGAAAATCAACAGCTCATTAGAAAATCAAATCCCAATTTGTAATTTTAACCTCCCATACTTCTTTGAATCCCACGCCTCACTTGCTAACACTCTCTAAACAACTGTAGCACATACATTAGGACATAGATCTATAGATCTTTTTCCCAGACAAGTGGCAGTGAACCCTTCTCAATTCATTTGTGTTAGGATATGGTACACCGATAGCAATTAAGCCAGCTGATAAATTGAGAGAGGAAGGGTTATGCTACAGTTAATGGAAATAATAAAAACGATGAATAGATTATTTACCATCCTCATTTTAGCCAATTCCTACCAGTTCAGCAATAGTAAAGTTGAGACTCTTATGCTCAAACGTACGTTCATACAAATTCAGAAGTCTCAGAAAGTGCCCCAATTTCTTTCATCTTAACATCTTAGTTTGTAGTAGGGCATCCTGTCTACCCTACTACTCATTTAATTACCAAGATGAATGTATCCTACTGATTAATAGGCAACAGAGTGGCCCTCATGTCAGACAACATCTTCTTTTTGCTTTATGATGTCAGCTTGCTAGGCAACAGAGTGGCCCTCAGGTCAGACAACATTCTTGCTTTAGCTTTATGACGTCAGAGCACCAGTGGACCAATTGTCCTTGTGGAAGCTGACCACACAGGAGGATGAGATTTCAGAAGGTATGCAGTAGGTTACTATCTGTGTTTGTAAGGCAAGTAGGAGGGGGAATGGTAAAGGACTTTGAACCACTCAAAGCATAGGGGCCTTTTTGAAAGTGGATGGGAATACAAAAATAGAGATTATCCTTAATACCAATCCATCTTGAGTATCAGAGTCCAACATACAAAGTGCAGGGGAAGACGTTAAATGAGCTTCCTTCTGTGAGAAGGAAACACTATCGTTCTCAAGTGAGATAGTGCATTTCAAACTCAAAGGCAGCAAATTCCTCAAGTGGAACATTGCTAGCACTAGGATCTAAAGCAGGCTTTAGTAGTGTTGAAGGCAGTCAGTTTTTGTTAACTATCATGACCAACACAATGTGATCCATATTACTTCTATATTGAAAGAAAATATATTCAGGCACAGGCTCCCACTAGAAGGTAATGAGGAAATTCAAAAGCTGTGAACGTCTTTTTAATGCCTAAAGGAATGATTGTGAGTTTTACTTACCATATAAATTGGTCAAATGATGCCGTATGCCGGAAGACTTGCTTTTTTTTTTTTCCTTCAGTCTCGGCAAGGCAGAGAAATTCTGTGGTAAACCGCTGCCACTGCTGGCCATTCAGTATAATCTGCAGATGGAAAAGTCCACTGTTAGCACAATTTTTACAAAGGGTAAACAGATCAATACCATGGAGTCTATATTATTGTGAAAATCAACAGCTCATTAGAAAATCAAATCCCAATTTGTAATTTTAACCTCCCATACTTCTTTGAATCCCACGCCTCACTTGCTAACACTCTCTAAACAAATGTAGCACATACATTAGGACATAGATCTATAGATCTTTTTGCCAGACAAGTGGCAGTGAACCCTTCTCAATTCATTTGTGTTAGGATATGGTACACCGATAGCAATTAAGCCAGCTGATAAGTTGAGAGAGGAAGGGTTATGCTACAGTTAATGGAAATAATAAAAACGATGAATAGAATATTTACCATCCTCATTTTAGCCAATTCCTACCAGTTCAGCATTAGTAAAGTTGAGACTCTTATGCTCAAACGTACGTTCATACAAATTCAGAAGTGTCAGAAAGTGCCCCAATTTCTTTCATCTTAACATCTTAGTTTGCAGTAGGGCATCCTGTCTACCCTTCTACTCATTTAATTACCAAGATGAATGTATCCTACTGATTAATAGGCAACAGAGTGGCCCTCATGTCAGACAACATCTTCTTTTTGCTTTATGATGTCAGCTTGCTAGGCAACAGAGTGGCCCTCAGGTCAGACAACATTCTTGCTTTAGCTTTATGACGTCAGAGCACCAGTGGACCAATTGTCCTTGTGGAAGCTGACCACACAGGAGGATGAGATTTCAGAAGGTATGCAGTAGGTTACTATCTGTGTTTGTAAGGCAAGTAGGAGGGGGAATGGTAAAGGACTTTGAACCACTCAAAGCATAGGGGCCTTTTTGAAAGTGGATGGGAATACAAAAATAGAGATTATCCTTAATACCAATCCATCTTGAGTATCAGAGTCCAACATACAAAGTGCAGGGGAAGACGTTAAATGAGCTTCCTTCTGTGAGAAGGAAACACTATCGTTCTCAAGTGAGATAGTGCATTTCAAACTCAAAGGCAGCAAATTCCTCAAGTGGAACATTGCTAGCACTAGGATCTAAAGCAGGCTTTAGTAGTGTTGAAGGCAGTCAGTTTTTGTTAACTATCATGACCAACACAATGTGATCCATATTACTTCTATATTGAAAGAAAATATATTCAGGCACAGGCTCCCACTAGAAGGTAATGAGGAAATTCAAAAGCTGTGAACGTCTTTTTAATGCCTAAAGGAATGATTGTGAGTTTTACTTACCATATAAATTGGTCAAATGATGCCGTATGCCGGAAGACTTGCTTTTTTTTTTTTCCTTCAGTCTTGGCAAGGCAGAGAAATTCTGTGGTAAACCGCTGCCACTGCTGGCCATTCAGTATAATCTGCAGATGGAAAAGTCCACTGTTAGCACAATTTTTACAAAGGGTAAACAGATCAATACCATGGAGTCTATATTATTGTGAAAATCAACAGCTCATTAGAAAATCAAATCCCAATTTGTAATTTTAACCTCCCATACTTCTTTGAATCCCACGCCTCACTTGCTAACACTCTCTAAACAACTGTAGCTCATACATTAGGACATAGATCTATAGATCTTTTTGCCAGACAAGTGGCAGTGAACCCTTCTCAATTCATTTGTGTTAGGATATGGTACACCGATAGCAATTAAGCCAGCTGATAAGTTGAGAGAGGAAGGGTTATGCTACAGTTAATGTAAATTATAAAAACGATGAATAGAATATTTACCATCCTCATTTTAGCCAATTCCTACCAGTTCAGCATTAGTAAAGTTGAGACTCTTATGCTCAAACGTACGTTCATACAAATTCAGAAGTGTCAGAAAGTGCCCCAATTTCTTTCATCTTAACATCTTAGTTTGCAGTAGGGCATCCTGTCTACCCTTCTACTCATTTAATTACCAAGATGAATGTATCCTACTGATTAATAGGCAACAGAGTGGCCCTCATGTCAGACAACATCTTCTTTTTGCTTTATGATGTCAGCTTGCTAGGCAACAGAGTGGCCCTCAGGTCAGACAACATTCTTGCTTTAGCTTTATGACGTCAGAGCACCAGTGGACCAATTGTCCTTGTGGAAGCTGACCACACAGGAGGATGAGATTTCAGAAGGTATGCAGTAGGTTACTATCTGTGTTTGTAAGGCAAGTAGGAGGGGGAATGGTAAAGGACTCTGAACCACTCAAAGCATAGGGGCCTTTTTGAAAGTGGATGGGGATACAAAAATAGAGATTATCCTTAATACCAATCCATCTTGAGTATCAGAGTCCAACATACAAAGTGCAGGGGAAGATGTTAAATGAGCTTCCTTCTGTGAGAAGGAAACACTATCGTTCTCAAGTGAGATAGTGCATTTCAAACTCAAAGGCAGCAAATTCCTCAAGTGGAACATTGCTAGCACTAGGATCTAAAGCAGGCTTTAGTAGTGTTGAAGGCAGTCAGTTTTTGTTAACTATCATGACCAACACAATGTGATCCATATTACTTCTATATTGAAAGAAAATATATTCAGGCACAGGCTCCCACTAGAAGGTAATGAGGAAATTCAAAAGCTGTGAACGTCTTTTTAATGCCTAAAGGAATGATTGTGAGTTTTACTTACCATATAAATTGGTCAAATGATGCCGTATGCCGGAAGATTTGCTTTTTTTTTTTTTTCTTCAGTCTCGGCAAGGCAGAGAAATTCTGTGGTGAAACGCTGCCACTGCTGGCCATTCAGTATAATCTGCAGATGGAAAAGTCCACTGTTAGCACAATTTTTACAAAGGGTAAACAGATCAATACCATGGAGTCTATATTATTGTGAAAATCAACAGCTCATTAGAAAATCAAATCCCAATTTGTAATTTTAACCTCCCATACTTCTTTGAATCCCACGCCTCACTTGCTAACACTCTCTAAACAACTGTAGCTCATACATTAGGACATAGATCTATAGATCTTTTTGCCAGACAAGTGGCAGTGAACCCTTCTCAATTCATTTGTGTTAGGATATGGTACACCGATAGCAATTAAGCCAGCTGATAAGTTGAGAGAGGAAGGGTTATGCTACAGTTAATGGAAATAATAAAAACGATGAATAGATTATTTACCATCCTCATTTTAGCCAATTCCTACCAGTTCAGCAATAGTAAAGTTGAGACTCTTATGCTCAAACGTACGTTCATACAAATTCAGAAGTCTCAGAAAGTGCCCCAATTTCTTTCATCTTAACATCTTAGTTTGTAGTAGGGCATCCTGTCTACCCTACTACTCATTTAATTACCAAGATGAATGTATCCTACTGATTAATAGGCAACAGAGTGGCCCTCGTGTCAGACAACATTCTTGCTTTAGCTTTATGACGTCAGAGCACCAGTGGACCAATTGTCCTTGTGGAAGCTGACCACACAGGAGGATGAGATTTCAGAAGGTATGCAGTAGGTTACTATCTGTGTTTGTAAGGCAAGTAGGAGGGGGAATGATAAAGGACTCTGAACCACTCAAAGCATAGGGGCCTTTTTGAAAGTGGATGGGGATACAAAAATAGAGATTATCCTTAATACCAATCCGTCTTGAGTATCAGAGTCCATCATACAAAGTGCAGGGGAAGACGTTAAATGAGCTTCCTTCTGTGAGAAGGAAACACTATCGTTCTAAAGTGAGATAGTGCATTTCAAACTCAAAGGCAGCAAATTCCTCAAGTGGAACATTGCTAGCACCAGGATCTAAAGCAGGCTTTAGTAGTGTTGAAGGCAGTCAGTTTTTGTTAACTATCATGACCAACACAATGTGAGCCATATTACTTCCATATTGACAGAAATTATATTCAGGCACAGGCTCCCACTAGAAGGTAATGAGGAAATTCAAAAGCTGTGAACGTCTTTTTAATGCCTAAAGGAATGATTGTGAGTTTTACTTACCATATAAATTGGTCAAATGATGCCGTATGCCGGAAGACTTGCTTTTTTTTTTTTCCTTCAGTCTCGGCAAGGCAGAGAAATTCTGTGGTAAACCGCTGCCACTGCTGGCCATTCAGTATAATCTGCAGATGGAAAAGTCCACTGTTAGCACAATTTTTACAAAGGGTAAACAGATCAATACCATGGAGTCTATATTATTGTGAAAATCAACAGCTCATTAGAAAATCAAATCCCAATTTGTAATTTTAACCTCCCATACTTCTTTGAATCCCACGCCTCACTTGCTAACACTCTCTAAACAACTGTAGCTCATACATTAGGACATAGATCTATAGATCTTTTTGCCAGACAAGTGGCAGTGAACCCTTCTCAATTCATTTGTGTTAGGATATGGTACACCGATAGCAATTAAGCCAGCTGATAAGTTGAGAGAGGAAGGGTTATGCTACAGTTAATGGAAATAATAAAAACGATGAATAGAATATTTACCATCCTCATTTTAGCCAATTCCTACCAGTTCAGCATTAGTAAAGTTGAGACTCTTATGCTCAAACGTACGTTCATACAAATTCAGAAGTGTCAGAAAGTGCCCCAATTTCTTTCATCTTAACATCTTAGTTTGCAGTAGGGCATCCTGTCTACCCTTCTACTCATTTAATTACCAAGATGAATGTATCCTACTGATTAATAGGCAACAGAGTGGCCCTCATGTCAGACAACATCTTCTTTTTGCTTTATGATGTCAGCTTGCTAGGCAACAGAGTGGCCCTCAGGTCAGACAACATTCTTGCTTTAGCTTTAGGACGTCAGAGCACCAGTGGACCAATTGTCCTTGTGGAAGCTGACCACACAGGAGGATGAGATTTCAGAAGGTATGCAGTAGGTTACTATCTGTGTTTGTAAGGCAAGTAGGAGGGGGAATGGTAAAGGACTCTGAACCACTCAAAGCATAGGGGCCTTTTTGAAAGTGGATGGGGATACAAAAATAGAGATTATCCTTAATACCAATCCATCTTGAGTATCAGAGTCCAACATACAAAGTGCAGGGGAAGACGTTAAATGAGCTTCCTTCTGTGAGAAGGAAACACTATCGTTCTCAAGTGAGATAGTGCATTTCAAACTCAAAGGCAGCAAATTCCTCAAGTGGAACATTGCTAGCACTAGGATCTAAAGCAGGCTTTAGTAGTGTTGAAGGCAGTCAGTTTTTGTTAACTATCATGACCAACACAATGTGATCCATATTACTTCTATATTGAAAGAAAATATATTCAGGCACAGGCTCCCACTAGAAGGTAATGAGGAAATTCAAAAGCTGTGAACGTCTTTTTAATGCCTAAAGGAATGATTGTGAGTTTTACTTACCATATAAATTGGTCAAATGATGCCGTATGCCGGAAGATTTGTTTTTTTTTTTTTTTCAGTCTCGGCAAGGCAGAGAAATTCTGTGGTGAAACGCTGCCACTGCTGGCCATTCAGTATAATCTGCAGATGGAAAAGTCCACTGTTAGCACAATTTTTACAAAGGGTAAACAGATCAATACCATGGAGTCTATATTATTGTGAAAATCAACAGCTCATTAGAAAATCAAATCCCAATTTGTAATTTTAACCTCCCATACTTCTTTGAATCCCACGCCTCACTTGCTAACACTCTCTAAACAAATGTAGCACATACATTAGGACATAGATCTATAGATCTTTTTGCCAGACAAGTGGCAGTGAACCCTTCTCAATTCATTTGTGTTAGGATATGGTACACCGATAGCAATTAAGCCAGCTGATAGGTTGAGAGAGGAAGGGTTATGCTACAGTTAATGGAAATAATAAAAACGATGAATAGAATATTTACCATCCTCATTTTAGCCAATTCCTACCAGTTCAGCATTAGTAAAGTTGAGACTCTTATGCTCAAACGTACGTTCATACAAATTCAGAAGTGTCAGAAAGTGCCCCAATTTCTTTCATCTTAACATCTTAGTTTGCAGTAGGGCATCCTGTCTACCCTTCTACTCATTTAATTACCAAGATGAATGTATCCTACTGATTAATAGGCAACAGAGTGGCCCTCATGTCAGACAACATCTTCTTTTTGCTTTATGATGTCAGCTTGCTAGGCAACAGAGTGGCCCTCAGGTCAGACAACATTCTTGCTTTAGCTTTATGACGTCAGAGCACCAGTGGACCAATTGTCCTTGTGGAAGCTGACCACACAGGAGGATGAGATTTCAGAAGGTATGCAGTAGGTTACTATCTGTGTTTGTAAGGCAAGTAGGAGGGGGAATGATAAAGGACTCTGAACCACTCAAAGCATAGGGGCCTTTTTGAAAGTGGATGGGGATACAAAAATAGAGATTATCCTTAATACCAATCCGTCTTGAGTATCAGAGCCCATCATACAAAGTGCAGGGGAAGACGTTAAATGAGCTTCCTTCTGTGAGAAGGAAACACTATCGTTCTAAAGTGAGATAGTGCATTTCAAACTCAAAGGCAGCAAATTCCTCAAGTGGAACATTGCTAGCACCAGGATCTAAAGCAGGCTTTAGTAGTGTTGAAGGCAGTCAGTTTTTGTTAACTATCATGACCAACACAATGTGAGCCATATTACTTCCATATTGACAGAAATTATATTCAGGCACAGGCTCCCACTAGAAGGTAATGAGGAAATTCAAAAGCTGTGAACGTGTTTTTAATGCCTAAAGGAATGATTGTGAGTTTTACTTACCATATAAATTGGTCAAATGATGCCGTATGCCGGAAGACTTGCTTTTTTTTTTCCTTCAGTCTCGGCAAGGCAGAGAAATTCTGTGGTAAACCGCTGCCACTGCTGGCCATTCAGTATAATCTGCAGATGGAAAAGTCCACTGTTAGCATAATTTTTACAAAGGGTAAACAGATCAATACTATGGAGTCTATATTATTGTGAAAATCAACAGCTCATTAGAAAATCAAATCCCAATTTGTAATTTTAACCTCCCATACTTCTTTGAATCCCACGCCTCACTTGCTAACACTCTCTAAACAACTGTAGCACATACATTAGGACATAGATCTATAGATCTTTTTCCCAGACAAGTGGCAGTGAACCCTTCTCAATTCATTTGTGTTAGGATATGGTACACCGATAGCAATTAAGCCAGCTGATAAGTTGAGAGAGGAAGGGTTATGCTACAGTTAATGGAAATAATAAAAACGATGAATAGATTATTTACCATCCTCATTTTAGCCAATTCCTACCAGTTCAGCAATAGTAAAGTTGAGACTCTTATGCTCAAACGTACGTTCATACAAATTCAGAAGTCTCAGAAAGTGCCCCAATTTCTTTCATCTTAACATCTTAGTTTGTAGTAGGGCATCCTGTCTACCCTACTACTCATTTAATTACCAAGATGAATGTATCCTACTGATTAATAGGCAACAGAGTGGCCCTCATGTCAGACAACATCTTGTTTTTACTTTATGATGTCAGCTTGCTAGGCAACAGAGTGGCCCTCAGGTCAGACAACATTCTTGCTTTAGCTTTATGACGTCAGAGCACCAGTGGACCAATTGTCCTTGTGGAAGCTGACCACACAGGAGGATGAGATTTCAGAAGGTATATAGTAGGTTACTATCTGTGTTTGTAAGGCAAGTAGGAGGGGGAATGGTAAAGGACTCTGAACCACTCAAAGCATAGGGGCCTTTTTGAAAGTGGATGGGGATACAAAAATAGAGATTATCCTTAATACCAATCCATCTTGAGTATCAGAGTCCAACATACAAAGTGCAGGGGAAGACGTTAAATGAGCTTCCTTCTGTGAGAAGGAAACACTATCGTTCTCAAGTGAGATAGTGCATTTCAAACTCAAAGGCAGCAAATTCCTCAAGTGGAACATTGCTAGCACTAGGATCTAAAGCAGGCTTTAGTACTGTTGAAGGCAGTCAGTTTTTGTTAACTATCATGACCAACACAATGTGATCCATATCACTTCCATATTGACAGAAATTATATTCAGGCACAGGCTCCCACTAGAAGGTAATGAGGAAATTCAAAAGCTGTGAACGTCTTTTGAATGCCTAAAGGAATGATTGTGAGTTTTACTTACCATATAAATTGGTCAAATGATGCCGTATGCCGGAAGATTTGCTTTTTTTTTTTTCTTCAGTCTCGGCAAGGCAGAGAAATTCTGTGGTGAAACGCTGCCACTGCTGGCCATTCAGTATAATCTGCAGATGGAAAAGTCCACTGTTAGCACAATTTTTACAAAGGGTAAACAGATCAATACCATGGAGTCTATATTATTGTGAAAATCAACAGCTCATTAGAAAATCAAATCCCAATTTGTAATTTTAACCTCCCATACTTCTTTGAATCCCACGCCTCACTTGCTAACACTCTCTAAACAAATGTAGCACATACATTAGGACATAGATCTATAGATCTTTTTGCCAGACAAGTGGCAGTGAACCCTTCTCAATTCATTTGTGTTAGGATATGGTACACCGATAGAAATTAAGCCAGCTGATAAGTTGAGAGAGGAAGGGTTATGCTACAGTTAATGGAAATAATAAAAACGATGAATAGAATATTTACCATCCTCATTTTAGCCAATTCCTACCAGTTCAGCATTAGTAAAGTTGAGACTCTTATGCTCAAACGTACGTTCATACAAATTCAGAAGTGTCAGAAAGTGCCCCAATTTCTTTCATCTTAACATCTTAGTTTGCAGTAGGGCATCCTGTCTACCCTTCTACTCATTTAATTACCAAGATGAATGTATCCTACTGATTAATAGGCAACAGAGTGGCCCTCATGTCAGACAACATCTTCTTTTTGCTTTATGATGTCAGCTTGCTAGGCAACAGAGTGGCCCTCAGGTCAGACAACATTCTTGCTTTAGCTTTATGACGTCAGAGCACCAGTGGACCAATTGTCCTTGTGGAAGCTGACCACACAGGAGGATGAGATTTCAGAAGGTATGCAGTAGGTTACTATCTGTGTTTGTAAGGCAAGTAGGAGGGGGAATGGTAAAGGACTCTGAACCACTCAAATCATAGGGGCCTTTTTGAAAGTGGATGGGGATACAAAAATAGAGATTATCCTTAATACCAATCCATCTTGAGTATCAGAGTCCAACATACAAAGTGCAGGGGAAGACGTTAAATGAGCTTCCTTCTGTGAGAAGGAAACACTATCGTTCTAAAGTGAGATAGTGCATTTCAAACTCAAAGGCAGCAAATTCCTCAAGTGGAACATTGCTAGCACTAGGATCTAAAGCAGGCTTTAGTAGTGTTGAAGGCAGTCAGTTTTTGTTAACTATCATGACCAACACAATGTGATCCATATTATTTCTATATTGAAAGAAAATATATTCAGGCACAGGCTCCCACTAGAAGGTAATGAGGAAATTCAAAAGCTGTGAACGTCTTTTTAATGCCTAAAGGAATGATTGTGAGTTTTACTTACCATATAAATTGGTCAAATGATGCCGTATGCCGGAAGACTTGCTTTTTTTTTTTCCTTCAG
Organism: Lissotriton vulgaris; assembly: GCF_964263255.1. Lineage (NCBI taxonomy): Eukaryota > Metazoa > Chordata > Amphibia > Caudata > Salamandridae > Lissotriton > Lissotriton vulgaris. The sequence goes on from NC_141696.1 coordinate 614,823,397, forward strand.
TCTCGGCAAGGCAGAGAAATTCTGTGGTAAACCGCTGCCACTGCTGGCCATTCAGTATAATCTGCAGATGGAAAAGTCCACTGTTAGCACAATTTTTACAAAGGGTAAACAGATCAATACCATGGAGTCTATATTATTGTGAAAATCAACAGCTCATTAGAAAATCAAATCCCAATTTGTAATTTTAACCTCCCATACTTCTTTGAATCCCACGCCTCACTTGCTAACACTCTCTAAACAACTGTAGCACATACATTAGGACATAGATCTATAGATCTTTTTGCCAGACAAGTGGCAGTGAACCCTTCTCAATTCATTTGTGTTAGGATATGGTACACCGATAGCAATTAAGCCAGCTGATAAGTTGAGAGAGAAAGGGTTATGCTACAGTTAATGGAAATAATAAAAACGATGAATAGATTATTTACCATCCTCATTTTAGCCAATTCCTACCAGTTCAGCAATAGTAAAGTTGAGACTCTTATGCTCAAACGTACGTTCATACAAATTCAGAAGTCTCAGAAAGTGCCCCAATTTCTTTCATCTTAACATCTTAGTTTGTAGTAGGGCATCCTGTCTACCCTACTACTCATTTAATTACCAAGATGAATGTATCCTACTGATTAATAGGCAACAGAGTGGCCCTCGTGTCAGACAACATTCTTGCTTTAGCTTTATGACGTCAGAGCACCAGTGGACCAATTGTCCTTGTGGAAGCTGACCACACAGGAGGATGAGATTTCAGAAGGTATGCAGTAGGTTACTATCTGTGTTTGTAAGGCAAGTAGGAGGGGGAATGATAAAGGACTCTGAACCACTCAAAGCATAGGGGCCTTTTTGAAAGTGGATGGGGATACAAAAATAGAGATTATCCTTAATACCAATCCGTCTTGAGTATCAGAGTCCATCATACAAAGTGCAGGGGAAGACGTTAAATGAGCTTCCTTCTGTGAGAAGGAAACACTATCGTTCTAAAGTGAGATAGTGCATTTCAAACTCAAAGGCAGCAAATTCCTCAAGTGGAACATTGCTAGCACCAGGATCTAAAGCAGGCTTTAGTAGTGTTGAAGGCAGTCAGTTTTTGTTAACTATCATGACCAACACAATGTGAGCCATATTACTTCCATATTGACAGAAATTATATTCAGGCACAGGCTCCCACTAGAAGGTAATGAGGAAATTCAAAAGCTGTGAACGTCTTTTTAATGCCTAAAGGAATGATTGTGAGTTTTACTTACCATATAAATTGGTCAAATGATGCCGTATGCCGGAAGACTTGCTTTTTTTTTTTTCCTTCAGTCTCGGCAAGGCAGAGAAATTCTGTGGTAAACCGCTGCCACTGCTGGCCATTCAGTATAATCTGCAGGTGGAAAAGTCCACTGTTAGCACAATTTTTACAAAGGGTAAACAGATCAATACCATGGAGTCTATATTATTGTGAAAATCAACAGCTCATTAGAAAATCAAATCCCAATTTGTAATTTTAACCTCCCATACTTCTTTGAATCCCACGCCTCACTTGCTAACACTCTCTAAACAACTGTAGCTCATACATTAGGACATAGATCTATAGATCTTTTTGCCAGACAAGTGGCAGTGAACCCTTCTCAATTCATTTGTGTTAGGATATGGTACACCGATAGCAATTAAGCCAGCTGATAAGTTGAGAGAGGAAGGGTTATGCTACAGTTAATGGAAATAATAAAAACGATGAATAGAATATTTACCATCCTCATTTTAGCCAATTCCTACCAGTTCAGCATTAGTAAAGTTGAGACTCTTATGCTCAAACGTACGTTCATACAAATTCAGAAGTGTCAGAAAGTGCCCCAATTTCTTTCATCTTAACATCTTAGTTTGCAGTAGGGCATCCTGTCTACCCTTCTACTCATTTAATTACCAAGATGAATGTATCCTACTGATTAATAGGCAACAGAGTGGCCCTCATGTCAGACAACATCTTCTTTTTGCTTTATGATGTCAGCTTGCTAGGCAACAGAGTGGCCCTCAGGTCAGACAACATTCTTGCTTTAGCTTTAGGACGTCAGAGCACCAGTGGACCAATTGTCCTCGTGGAAGCTGACCACACAGGAGGATGAGATTTCAGAAGGTATGCAGTAGGTTACTATCTGTGTTTGTAAGGCAAGTAGGAGGGGGAATGGTAAAGGACTCTGAACCACTCAAAGCATAGGGGCCTTTTTGAAAGTGGATGGGGATACAAAAATAGAGATTATCCTTAATACCAATCCATCTTGAGTATCAGAGTCCAACATACAAAGTGCAGGGGAAGACGTTAAATGAGCTTCCTTCTGTGAGAAGGAAACACTATCGTTCTCAAGTGAGATAGTGCATTTCAAACTCAAAGGCAGCAAATTCCTCAAGTGGAACATTGCTAGCACTAGGATCTAAAGCAGGCTTTAGTAGTGTTGAAGGCAGTCAGTTTTTGTTAACTATCATGACCAACACAATGTGATCCATATTACTTCTATATTGAAAGAAAATATATTCAGGCACAGGCTCCCACTAGAAGGTAATGAGGAAATTCAAAAGCTGTGAACGTCTTTTTAATGCCTAAAGGAATGATTGTGAGTTTTACTTACCATATAAATTGGTCAAATGATGCCGTATGCCGGAAGATTTGTTTTTTTTTTTTTTTCAGTCTCGGCAAGGCAGAGAAATTCTGTGGTGAAACGCTGCCACTGCTGGCCATTCAGTATAATCTGCAGATGGAAAAGTCCACTGTTAGCACAATTTTTACAAAGGGTAAACAGATCAATACCATGGAGTCTATATTATTGTGAAAATCAACAGCTCATTAGAAAATCAAATCCCAATTTGTAATTTTAACCTCCCATACTTCTTTGAATCCCACGCCTCACTTGCTAACACTCTCTAAACAACTGTAGCTCATACATTAGGACATAGATCTATAGATCTTTTTGCCAGACAAGTGGCAGTGAACCCTTCTCAATTCATTTGTGTTAGGATATGGTACACCGATAGCAATTAAGCCAGCTGATAAGTTGAGAGAGGAAGGGTTATGCTACAGTTAATGGAAATAATAAAAACGATGAATAGATTATTTACCATCCTCATTTTAGCCAATTCCTACCAGTTCAGCAATAGTAAAGTTGAGACTCTTATGCTCAAACGTACGTTCATACAAATTCAGAAGTCTCAGAAAGTGCCCCAATTTCTTTCATCTTAACATCTTAGTTTGTAGTAGGGCATCCTGTCTACCCTACTACTCATTTAATTACCAAGATGAATGTATCCTACTGATTAATAGGCAACAGAGTGGCCCTCGTGTCAGACAACATTCTTGCTTTAGCTTTATGACGTCAGAGCACCAGTGGACCAATTGTCCTTGTGGAAGCTGACCACACAGGAGGATGAGATTTCAGAAGGTATGCAGTAGGTTACTATCTGTGTTTGTAAGGCAAGTAGGAGGGGGAATGATAAAGGACTCTGAACCACTCAAAGCATAGGGGCCTTTTTGAAAGTGGATGGGGATACAAAAATAGAGATTATCCTTAATACCAATCCGTCTTGAGTATCAGAGTCCATCATACAAAGTGCAGGGGAAGACGTTAAATGAGCTTCCTTCTGTGAGAAGGAAACACTATCGTTCTAAAGTGAGATAGTGCATTTCAAACTCAAAGGCAGCAAATTCCTCAAGTGGAACATTGCTAGCACCAGGATCTAAAGCAGGCTTTAGTAGTGTTGAAGGCAGTCAGTTTTTGTTAACTATCATGACCAACACAATGTGAGCCATATTACTTCCATATTGACAGAAATTATATTCAGGCACAGGCTCCCACTAGAAGGTAATGAGGAAATTCAAAAGCTGTGAACGTCTTTTTAATGCCTAAAGGAATGATTGTGAGTTTTACTTACCATATAAATTGGTCAAATGATGCCGTATGCCGGAAGACTTGCTTTTTTTTTTTTCCTTCAGTCTCGGCAAGGCAGAGAAATTCTGTGGTAAACCGCTGCCACTGCTGGCCATTCAGTATAATCTGCAGATGGAAAAGTCCACTGTTAGCACAATTTTTACAAAGGGTAAACAGATCAATACCATGGAGTCTATATTATTGTGAAAATCAACAGCTCATTAGAAAATCAAATCCCAATTTGTAATTTTAACCTCCCATACTTCTTTGAATCCCACGCCTCACTTGCTAACACTCTCTAAACAACTGTAGCTCATACATTAGGACATAGATCTATAGATCTTTTTGCCAGACAAGTGGCAGTGAACCCTTCTCAATTCATTTGTGTTAGGATATGGTACACCGATAGCAATTAAGCCAGCTGATAAGTTGAGAGAGGAAGGGTTATGCTACAGTTAATGGAAATAATAAAAACGATGAATAGAATATTTACCATCCTCATTTTAGCCAATTCCTACCAGTTCAGCATTAGTAAAGTTGAGACTCTTATGCTCAAACGTACGTTCATACAAATTCAGAAGTGTCAGAAAGTGCCCCAATTTCTTTCATCTTAACATCTTAGTTTGCAGTAGGGCATCCTGTCTACCCTTCTACTCATTTAATTACCAAGATGAATGTATCCTACTGATTAATAGGCAACAGAGTGGCCCTCATGTCAGACAACATCTTCTTTTTGCTTTATGATGTCAGCTTGCTAGGCAACAGAGTGGCCCTCAGGTCAGACAACATTCTTGCTTTAGCTTTAGGACGTCAGAGCACCAGTGGACCAATTGTCCTTGTGGAAGCTGACCACACAGGAGGATGAGATTTCAGAAGGTATGCAGTAGGTTACTATCTGTGTTTGTAAGGCAAGTAGGAGGGGGAATGGTAAAGGACTCTGAACCACTCAAAGCATAGGGGCCTTTTTGAAAGTGGATGGGGATACAAAAATAGAGATTATCCTTAATACCAATCCATCTTGAGTATCAGAGTCCAACATACAAAGTGCAGGGGAAGACCTTAAATGAGCTTCCTTCTGTGAGAAGGAAACACTATCGTTCTCAAGTGAGATAGTGCATTTCAAACTCAAAGGCAGCAAATTCCTCAAGTGGAACATTGCTAGCACTAGGATCTAAAGCAGGCTTTAGTAGTGTTGAAGGCAGTCAGTTTTTGTTAACTATCATGACCAACACAATGTGATCCATATTACTTCTATATTGAAAGAAAATATATTCAGGCACAGGCTCCCACTAGAAGGTAATGAGGAAATTCAAAAGCTGTGAACGTCTTTTTAATGCCTAAAGGAATGATTGTGAGTTTTACTTACCATATAAATTGGTCAAATGATGCCGTATGCCGGAAGATTTTTTTTTTTTTTTTTTTCAGTCTCGGCAAGGCAGAGAAATTCTGTGGTGAAACGCTGCCACTGCTGGCCATTCAGTATAATCTGCAGATGGAAAAGTCCACTGTTAGCACAATTTTTACAAAAGGTAAACAGATCAATACCATGGAGTCTATATTATTGTGAAAATCAACAGCTCATTAGAAAATCAAATCCCAATTTGTAATTTTAACCTCCCATACTTCTTTGAATCCCACGCCTCACTTGCTAACACTCTCTAAACAAATGTAGCACATACATTAGGACATAGATCTATAGATCTTTTTGCCAGACAAGTGGCAGTGAACCCTTCTCAATTCATTTGTGTTAGGATATGGTACACCGATAGCAATTAAGCCAGCTGATAGGTTGAGAGAGGAAGGGTTATGCTACAGTTAATGGAAATAATAAAAACGATGAATAGAATATTTACCATCCTCATTTTAGCCAATTCCTACCAGTTCAGCATTAGTAAAGTTGAGACTCTTATGCTCAAACGTACGTTCATACAAATTCAGAAGTGTCAGAAAGTGCCCCAATTTCTTTCATCTTAACATCTTAGTTTGCAGTAGGGCATCCTGTCTACCCTTCTACTCATTTAATTACCAAGATGAATGTATCCTACTGATTAATAGGCAACAGAGTGGCCCTCATGTCAGACAACATCTTCTTTTTGCTTTATGATGTCAGCTTGCTAGGCAACAGAGTGGCCCTCAGGTCAGACAACATTCTTGCTTTAGCTTTATGACGTCAGAGCACCAGTGGACCAATTGTCCTTGTGGAAGCTGACCACACAGGAGGATGAGATTTCAGAAGGTATGCAGTAGGTTACTATCTGTGTTTGTAAGGCAAGTAGGAGGGGGAATGATAAAGGACTCTGAACCACTCAAAGCATAGGGGCCTTTTTGAAAGTGGATGGGGATACAAAAATAGAGATTATCCTTAATACCAATCCGTCTTGAGTATCAGAGCCCATCATACAAAGTGCAGGGGAAGACGTTAAATGAGCTTCCTTCTGTGAGAAGGAAACACTATCGTTCTAAAGTGAGATAGTGCATTTCAAACTCAAAGGCAGCAAATTCCTCAAGTGGAACATTGCTAGCACCAGGATCTAAAGCAGGCTTTAGTAGTGTTGAAGGCAGTCAGTTTTTGTTAACTATCATGACCAACACAATGTGAGCCATATTACTTCCATATTGACAGAAATTATATTCAGGCACAGGCTCCCACTAGAAGGTAATGAGGAAATTCAAAAGCTGTGAACGTGTTTTTAATGCCTAAAGGAATGATTGTGAGTTTTACTTACCATATAAATTGGTCAAATGATGCCGTATGCCGGAAGACTTGCTTTTTTTTTTCCTTCAGTCTCGGCAAGGCAGAGAAATTCTGTGGTAAACCGCTGCCACTGCTGGCCATTCAGTATAATCTGCAGATGGAAAAGTCCACTGTTAGCATAATTTTTACAAAGGGTAAACAGATCAATACTATGGAGTCTATATTATTGTGAAAATCAACAGCTCATTAGAAAATCAAATCCCAATTTGTAATTTTAACCTCCCATACTTCTTTGAATCCCACGCCTCACTTGCTAACACTCTCTAAACAACTGTAGCACATACATTAGGACATAGATCTATAGATCTTTTTCCCAGACAAGTGGCAGTGAACCCTTCTCAATTCATTTGTGTTAGGATATGGTACACCGATAGCAATTAAGCCAGCTGATAAGTTGAGAGAGGAAGGGTTATGCTACAGTTAATGGAAATAATAAAAACGATGAATAGATTATTTACCATCCTCATTTTAGCCAATTCCTACCAGTTCAGCAATAGTAAAGTTGAGACTCTTATGCTCAAACGTACGTTCATACAAATTCAGAAGTCTCAGAAAGTGCCCCAATTTCTTTCATCTTAACATCTTAGTTTGTAGTAGGGCATCCTGTCTACCCTACTACTCATTTAATTACCAAGATGAATGTATCCTACTGATTAATAGGCAACAGAGTGGCCCTCATGTCAGACAACATCTTGTTTTTACTTTATGATGTCAGCTTGCTAGGCAACAGAGTGGCCCTCAGGTCAGACAACATTCTTGCTTTAGCTTTATGACGTCAGAGCACCAGTGGACCAATTGTCCTTGTGGAAGCTGACCACACAGGAGGATGAGATTTCAGAAGGTATATAGTAGGTTACTATCTGTGTTTGTAAGGCAAGTAGGAGGGGGAATGGTAAAGGACTCTGAACCACTCAAAGCATAGGGGCCTTTTTGAAAGTGGATGGGGATACAAAAATAGAGATTATCCTTAATACCAATCCATCTTGAGTATCAGAGTCCAACATACAAAGTGCAGGGGAAGACGTTAAATGAGCTTCCTTCTGTGAGAAGGAAACACTATCGTTCTCAAGTGAGATAGTGCATTTCAAACTCAAAGGCAGCAAATTCCTCAAGTGGAACATTGCTAGCACTAGGATCTAAAGCAGGCTTTAGTAGTGTTGAAGGCAGTCAGTTTTTGTTAACTATCATGACCAACACAATGTGATCCATATTACTTCCATATTGACAGAAATTATATTCAGGCACAGGCTCCCACTAGAAGGTAATGAGGAAATTCAAAAGCTGTGAACGTCTTTTGAATGCCTAAAGGAATGATTGTGAGTTTTACTTACCATATAAATTGGTCAAATGATGCCGTATGCCGGAAGATTTGCTTTTTTTTTTTTCTTCAGTCTCGGCAAGGCAGAGAAATTCTGTGGTGAAACGCTGCCACTGCTGGCCATTCAGTATAATCTGCAGATGGAAAAGTCCACTGTTAGCACAATTTTTACAAAGGGTAAACAGATCAATACCATGGAGTCTATATTATTGTGAAAATCAACAGCTCATTAGAAAATCAAATCCCAATTTGTAATTTTAACCTCCCATACTTCTTTGAATCCCACGCCTCACTTGCTAACACTCTCTAAACAAATGTAGCACATACATTAGGACATAGATCTATAGATCTTTTTGCCAGACAAGTGGCAGTGAACCCTTCTCAATTCATTTGTGTTAGGATATGGTACACCGATAGCAATTAAGCCAGCTGATAAGTTGAGAGAGGAAGGGTTATGCTACAGTTAATGGAAATAATAAAAACGATGAATAGAATATTTACCATCCTCATTTTAGCCAATTCCTACCAGTTCAGCATTAGTAAAGTTGAGACTCTTATGCTCAAACGTACGTTCATACAAATTCAGAAGTGTCAGAAAGTGCCCCAATTTCTTTCATCTTAACATCTTAGTTTGCAGTAGGGCATCCTGTCTACCCTTCTACTCATTTAATTACCAAGATGAATGTATCCTACTGATTAATAGGCAACAGAGTGGCCCTCATGTCAGACAACATCTTCTTTTTGCTTTATGATGTCAGCTTGCTAGGCAACAGAGTGGCCCTCAGGTCAGACAACATTCTTGCTTTAGCTTTATGACGTCAGAGCACCAGTGGACCAATTGTCCTTGTGGAAGCTGACCACACAGGAGGATGAGATTTCAGAAGGTATGCAGTAGGTTACTATCTGTGTTTGTAAGGCAAGTAGGAGGGGGAATGGTAAAGGACTTTGAACCACTCAAAGCATAGGGGCCTTTTTGAAAGTGGATGGGAATACAAAAATAGAGATTATCCTTAATACCAATCCATCTTGAGTATCAGAGTCCAACATACAAAGTGCAGGGGAAGAAGTTAAATGAGCTTCCTTCTGTGAGAAGGAAACACTATCGTTCTCAAGTGAGATAGTGCATTTCAAACTCAAAGGCAGCAAATTCCTCAAGTGGAACATTGCTAGCACTAGGATCTAAAGCAGGCTTTAGTAGTGTTGAAGGCAGTCAGTTTTTGTTAACTATCATGACCAACACAATGTGATCCATATTACTTCTATATTGAAAGAAAATATATTCAGGCACAGGCTCCCACTAGAAGGTAATGAGGAAATTCAAAAGCTGTGAACGTCTTTTTAATGCCTAAAGGAATGATTGTGAGTTTTACTTACCATATAAATTGGTCAAATGATGCCGTATGCCGGAAGATTTGCATTTTTTTTTTTTTCTTCAGTCTCGGCAAGGCAGAGAAATTCTGTGGTGAAACGCTGCCACTGCTGGCCATTCAGTATAATCTGCAGATGGAAAAGTCCACTGTTAGCACAATTTTTACAAAGGGTAAACAGATCAATACCATGGAGTCTATATTATTGTGAAAATCAACAGCTCATTAGAAAATCAAATCCCAATTTGTAATTTTAACCTCCCATACTTCTTTGAATCCCACGCCTCACTTGCTAACACTCTCTAAACAACTGTAGCACATACATTAGGACATAGATCTATAGATCTTTTTCCCAGACAAGTGGCAGTGAACCCTTCTCAATTCATTTGTGTTAGGATATGGTACACCGATAGCAATTAAGCCAGCTGATAAATTGAGAGAGGAAGGGTTATGCTACAGTTAATGGAAATAATAAAAACGATGAATAGATTATTTACCATCCTCATTTTAGCCAATTCCTACCAGTTCAGCAATAGTAAAGTTGAGACTCTTATGCTCAAACGTACGTTCATACAAATTCAGAAGTCTCAGAAAGTGCCCCAATTTCTTTCATCTTAACATCTTAGTTTGTAGTAGGGCATCCTGTCTACCCTACTACTCATTTAATTACCAAGATGAATGTATCCTACTGATTAATAGGCAACAGAGTGGCCCTCATGTCAGACAACATCTTGTTTTTGCTTTATGATGTCAGCTTGCTAGGCAACAGAGTGGCCCTCAGGTCAGACAACATTCTTGCTTTAGCTTTATGACATCAGAGCACCAGTGGACCAATTGTCCTTGTGGAAGCTGACCACACAGGAGGATGAGATTTCAGAAGGTATGCAGTAGGTTACTATCTGTGTTTGTAAGGCAAGTAGGAGGGGGAATGGTAAAGGACTATGAACCACTCAAAGCATAGGGGCCTTTTAGAAAGTGGATGGGGATACAAAAATAGAGATTATCCTTAATACCAATCCATCTTGAGAATCAGAGTCCAACATACAAAGTGCAGGGGAAGACGTTAAATGAGCTCCCTTCTGTGAGAAGGAAACACTATCGTTCTCAAGTGAGATAGTGCATTTCAAACTCAAAGGCAGCAAATTCCTCAAGTGGAACATTGCTAGCACTAGGATCTAAAGCAGGCTTTAGTAGTGTTGAAGGCAGTCAGTTTTTGTTAACTATCATGACCAACACAATGTGATCCATATTACTTCTATATTGAAAGAAAATATATTCAGGCACAGGCTCCCACTAGAAGGTAATGAGGAAATTCAAAAGCTGTGAACGTCTTTTTAATGCCTAAAGGAATGATTGTGAGTTTTACTTACCATATAAATTGGTCAAATGATGCCGTATGCCGGAAGATTTGCTTTTTTTTTTTTTCTTCAGTCTCGGCAAGGCAGAGAAATTCTGTGGTGAAACGCTGCCACTGCTGGCCATTCAGTATAATCTGCAGATGGAAAAGTCCACTGTTAGCACAATTTTTACAAAGGGTAAACAGATCAATACTATGGAGTCTATATTATTGTGAAAATCAACAGCTCATTAGAAAATCAAATCCCAATTTGTAATTTTAACCTCCCATACTTCTTTGAATCCCACGCCTCACTTGCTAACACTCTCTAAACAACTGTAGCACATACCTTATGACATAGATCTATAGATCTTTTTCCCAGACAAGTGGCAGTGAACCCTTCTCAATTCATTTGTGTTAGGATATGGTACACCGATAGCAATTAAGCCAGCTGATAAATTGAGAGAGGAAGGGTTATGCTACACTTAATGGAAATAATAAAAACGATGAATAGATTTACCATCCTCATTTTAGCCAATTCCTACCAGTTCAGCAATAGTAAAGTTGAGACTCTTATGCTCAAACGTACGTTCATACAAATTCAGAAGTCTCAGAAAGTGCCCCAATTTCTTTCATCTTAACATCTTAGTTTGTAGTAGGGCATCCTGTCTACCCTACTACTCATTTAATTACCAAGATGAATGTATCCTACTGATTAATAGGCAACAGAGTGGCCCTCATGTCAGACAACATCTTGTTTTTGCTTTATGATGTCAGCTTGCTAGGCAACAGAGTGGCCCTCAGGTCAGACAACATTCTTGCTTTAGCTTTATGACGTCAGAGCACCAGTGGACCAATTGTCCTTGTGGAAGCTGACCACACAGGATGATGAGATTTCAGAAGGTATGCAGTAGGTTACTATCTGTGTTTGTAAGGCAAGTAGGAGGGGGAATGGTAAAGGACTATGAACCACTCAAAGCATAGGGACCTTTTTGAAAGTGGATGGGGATACAAAAATAGAGATTATCCTTAATACCAATCCATCTTGAGTATCAGAGTCCAACATACAAAGTGCAGGGGAAGATGTTAAATGAGCTTCCTTCTGTAAGAAGGAAACACTATCGTTCTCAAGTGAGATAGTGCATTTCAAACTCAAAGGCAGCAAATTCCTCAAGTGGAACATTGCTAGCACTAGGATCTAAAGCAGGCTTTAGTAGTGTTGAAGGCAGTCAGTTTTTGTTAACTATCATGACCAACACAATGTGATCCATATTACTTCTATATTGAAAGAAAATATATTCAGGCACAGGCTCCCACTAGAAGGTAATGAGGAAATTCAAAAGCTGTGAACGTCTTTTTAATGCCTAAAGGAATGATTGTGAGTTTTACTTACCATATAAATTGGTCAAATGATGCCGTATGTCGGAAGATTTGCATTTTTTTTTTTCTTCAGTCTCGGCAAGGCAGAGAAATTCTGTGGTGAAACGCTGCCACTGCTGGCCATTCAGTATAATCTGCAGATTGAAAAGTCCACTGTTAGCACAATTTTTACAAAGGGTAAACAGATCAATACTATGGAGTCTATATTATTGTGAAAATCAACAGCTCATTAGAAAATCAAATCCCAATTTGTAATTTTAACCATCCATACTTCTTTGAATCCCACGCCTCACTTGCTAACACTCTCTAAACAACTGTAGCACATACATTAGGACATAGATCTATAGATCTTTTTCCCAGACAAGTGGCAGTGAACCCTTCTCAATTCATTTGTGTTAGGATATGGTACACTGATAGCAATTAAGCCAGCTGATAAATTGAGAGAGGAAGGGTTATGCTACAGTTAATGGAAATAATAAAAACGATGAATAGATTTACCATCCTCATTTTAGCCAATTCCTACCAGTTCAGCAATAGTAAAGTTGAGACTCTTATGCTCAAACGTACGTTCATACAAATTCAGAAGTCTCAGAAAGCGCCCCAATTTCTTTCATCTTAACATCTTAGTTTGTAGTAGGGCATCCTGTCTACCCTACTACTCATTTAATTACCAAGATGAATGTATCCTACTGATTAATAGGCAACAGAGTGGCCCTCATGTCAGACAACATCTTGTTTTTGCTTTATGATGTCAGCTTGCTAGGCAACAGAGTGGCCCTCAGGTCAGACAACATTCTTGCTTTAGCTTTATGACGTCAGAGCACCAGTGGACCAATTGTCCTTGTGGAAGCTGACCACACAGGATGATGAGATTTCAGAAGGTATGCAGTAGGTTACTATCTGTGTTTGTAAGGCAAGTAGGAGGGGGAATGGTAAAGGACTCTGAACCACTCAAAGTATAGGGGCCTTTTTGAAAGTGGATGGGGATACAAAAATAGAGATTATCCTTAATACCAATCCATCTTGAGTATCAGAGTCCAACATACAAAGTGCAGGGGAAGACGTTAAATGAGCTTCCTTCTGTGAGAAGGAAAGACTATCGTTCTCAAGTGAGATAGTGCATTTCAAACTCAAAGGCAGCAAATTCCTCAAGTGGAACATTGCTAGCACTAGGATCTAAAGCAGGCTTTAGTAGTGTTGAAGGCAGTCAGTTTTTGTTAACTATCATGACCAACACAATGTGATCCATATTACTTCTATATTGAAAGAAAATATATCCAGGCACAGGCTCCCACTAGAAGGTAATGAGGAAATTCAAAAGCTGTGAACGTCTTTTTAATGCCTAAAGGAATGATTGTGAGTTTTACTTACCATATAAATTGGTCAAATGATGCCGTATGCCGGAAGATTTGCTTTTTTTTTTTTCTTCAGTCTCGGCAAGGCAGAGAAATTCTGTGGTGAAACGCTGCCACTGCTGGCCATTCAGTATAATCTGCAGATGGAAAAGTCCACTGTTAGCACAATTTTTACAAAGGGTAAACAGATCAATACTATGGAGTCTATATTATTGTGAAAATCAACAGCTCATTAGAAAATCAAATCCCAATTTGTAATTTTAACCTCCCATACTTCTTTGAATCCCACACCTCACTTGCTAACACTCTCTAAACAACTGTAGCACATACATTAGGACATAGATCTATAGATCTTTTTCCCAGACAAGTGGCAGTGAACCCTTCTCAATTCATTTGTGTTAGGATATGGTACACCGATAGCAATTAAGCCAGCTGATAAATTGAGAGAGGAAGGGTTATGCTACAGTTAATGGAAATAATAAAAACGATGAATAGATTATTTACCATCCTCATTTTAGCCAATTCCTACCAGTTCAGCAATAGTAAAGTTGAGACTCTTATGCTCAAACGTACGTTCATACAAATTCAGAAGTCTCAGAAAGTGCCCAAATTTCTTTCATCTTAACATCTTAGTTTGTAGTAGGGCATCCTGTCTACCCTACTACTCATTTAATTACCAAGATGAATGTATCCTACTGATTAATAGGCAACAGAGTGGCCCTCATGTCAGACAACATCTTGTTTTTGCTTTATGATGTCAGCTTGCTAGGCAACAGAGTGGCCCTCAGGTCAGACAACATTCTTGCTTTAGCTTTATGACGTCAGAGCACCAGTGGACCAATTGTCCTTGTGGAAGCTGACCACACAGGAGGATGAGATTTCAGAAGGTATGCAGTAGGTTACTATCTGTGTTTGTAAGGCAAGTAGGAGGGGGAATGGTAAAGGACTATGAACCACTCAAAGCATAGGGGCCTTTTTGAAAGTGGATGGGGATACAAAAATAGAGATTATCCTTAATACCAATCCATCTTGAGTATCAGAGTCCAACATACAAAGTGCAGGGGAAGACGTTAAATGAGCTTCCTTCTGTGAGAAGGAAACACTATCGTTCTCAAGTGAGATAGTGCATTTCAAACTCAAAGGCAGCAAATTCCTCAAGTGGAACATTGCTAGCACTAGGATCTAAAGCAGGCTTTAGTAGTGTTGAAGGCAGTCAGTTTTTGTTAACTATCATGACCAACACAATGTGATCCATATTACTTCTATATTGAAAGAAAATATATTCAGGCACAGGCTCCCACTAGAAGGTAATGAGGAAATTCAAAAGCTGTGAACGTCTTTTTAATGCCTAAAGGAATGATTGTGAGTTTTACTTACCATATAAATTGGTCAAATGATGCCGTATGCCGGAAGATTTGCTTTTTTTTTTTTTCTTCAGTCTCGGCAAGGCAGAGAAATTCTGTGGTGAAACGCTGCCACTGCTGGCCATTCAGTATAATCTGCGGATGGAAAAGTCCACTGTTAGCACAATTTTTACAAAGGGTAAACAGATCAATACTATGGAGTCTATATTATTGTGAAAATCAACAGCTCATTAGAAAATCAAATCCCAATTTGTAATTTTAACCTCCCATACTTCTTTGAATCCCACGCCTCACTTGCTAACACTCTCTAAACAACTGTAGCACATACATTAGGACATAGATCTATAGATCTTTTTCCCAGACAAGTGGCAGTGAACCCTTCTCAATTCATTTGTGTTAGGATATGGTACACCGATAGCAATTAAGCCAGCTGATAAATTGAGAGAGGAAGGGTTATGCTACAGTTAATGGAAATAATAAAAACGATGAATAGATTATTTACCATCCTCATTTTAGCCAATTCCTACCAGTTCAGCAATAGTAAAGTTGAGACTCTTATGCTCAAACGTACGTTCATACAAATTCAGAAGTCTCAGAAAGTGCCCAAATTTCTTTCATCTTAACATCTTAGTTTGTAGTAGGGCATCCTGTCTACCCTACTACTCATTTAATTACCAAGATGAATGTATCCTACTGATTAATAGGCAACAGAGTGGCCCTCATGTCAGACAACCTCTTGTTTTTGCTTTATGATGTCAGCTTGCTAGGCAACAGAGTGGCCCTCAGGTCAGACAACATTCTTGCTTTAGCTTTATGACGTCAGAGCACCAGTGGACCAATTGTCCTTGTGGAAGCTGACCACACAGGAGGATGAGATTTCAGAAGGTATGCAGTAGGTTACTATCTGTGTTTGTAAGGCAAGTAGGAGGGGGAATGGTAAAGGACTCTGAATCACTCAAAGCATAGGGGCCTTTTTGAAAGTGGATGGGGATACAAAAATAGAGATTATCCTTAATACCAATCCATCTTGAGTATCAGAGTCCAACATACAAAGTGCAGGGGAAGACGTTAAATGAGCTTCCTTCTGTGAGAAGGAAACACTATCGTTCTCAAGTGAGATAGTGCATTTCAAACTCAAAGGCAGCAAATTCCTCAAGTGGAACATTGCTAGCACTAGGATCTAAAGCAGGCTTTAGTAGTGTTGAAGGCAGTCAGTTTTTGTTAACTATCATGACCAACACAATGTGATCCATATTACTTCTATATTGAAAGAAAATATATCCAGGCACAGGCTCCCACTAGAAGGTAATGAGGAAATTCAAAAGCTGTGAACGTCTTTTTAATGCCTAAAGGAATGATTGTGAGTTTTACTTACCATATAAATTGGTCAAATGATGCCGTATGCCGGAAGATTTGCTTTTTTTTTTTTCTTCAGTCTCGGCAAGGCAGAGAAATTCTGTGGTGAAACGCTGCCACTGCTGGCCATTCAGTATAATCTGCAGATGGAAAAGTCCACTGTTAGCACAATTTTTACAAAGGGTAAACAGATCAATACTATGGAGTCTATATTATTGTGAAAATCAACAGCTCATTAGAAAATCAAATCCCAATTTGTAATTTTAACCTCCCATACTTCTTTGAATCCCACACCTCACTTGCTAACACTCTCTAAACAACTGTAGCACATACATTAGGACATAGATCTATAGATCTTTTTGCCAGACAAGTGGCAGTGAACCCTTCTCAATTCATTTGTGTTAGGATATGGTACACCGATAGCAATTAAGCCAGCTGATAAATTGAGAGAGGAAGGGTTATGCTACAGTTAATGGAAATAATAAAAACGATGAATAGATTATTTACCATCCTCATTTTAGCCAATTCCTACCAGTTCAGCAATAGTAAAGTTGAGACTCTTATGCTCAAACGTACGTTCATACAAATTCAGAAGTCTCAGAAAGTGCCCAAATTTCTTTCATCTTAACATCTTAGTTTGCAGTAGGGCATCCTGTCTACCCTACTACTCATTTAATTACCAAGATGAATGTATCCTACTGATTAATAGGCAACAGAGTGGCCCTCATGTCAGACAACATCTTGTTTTTGCTTTATGATGTCAGCTTGCTAGGCAACAGAGTGGCCCTCAGGTCAGACAACATTCTTGCTTTAGCTTTATGACGTCAGAGCACCAGTGGACCAATTGTCCTTGTGGAAGCTGACCACACAGGAGGATGAGATTTCAGAAGGTATGCAGTAGGTTACTATCTGTGTTTGTAAGGCAAGTAGGAGGGGGAATGATAAAGGACTCTGAACCACTCAAAGCATAGGGGCCTTTTTGAAAGTGGATGGGGATACAAAAATAGAGATTATCCTTAATACCAATCCGTCTTGAGTATCAGAGTCCATCATACAAAGTGCAGGGGAAGACGTTAAATGAGCTTCCTTCTGTGAGAAGGAAACACTATCGTTCTAAAGTGAGATAGTGCATTTCAAACTCAAAGGCAGCAAATTCCTCAAGTGGAACATTGCTAGCACTAGGATCTAAAGCAGGCTTTAGTAGTGTTGAAGGCAGTCAGTTTTTGTTAACTATCATGACCAACACAATGTGATCCATATTACTTCCATATTGACAGAAATTATATTCAGGCACAGGCTCCCACTAGAAGGTAATGAGGAAATTCAAAAGCTGTGAACGTCTTTTTAATGCCTAAAGGAATGATTGTGAGTTTTACTTACCATATAAATTGGTCAAATGATGCCGTATGCCGGAAGATTTGCTTTTTTTTTTTTCTTCAGTCTCGGCAAGGCAGAGAAATTCTGTGGTGAAACGCTGCCACTGCTGGCCATTCAGTATAATCTGCAGATGGAAAAGTCCACTGTTAGCACAATTTTTACAAAGGGTAAACAGATCAATACCATGGAGTCTATATTATTGTGAAAATCAACAGCTCATTAGAAAATCAAATCCCAATTTGTAATTTTAACCTCCCATACTTCTTTGAATCCCACGCCTCACTTGCTAACACTCTCTAAACAAATGTAGCACATACATTAGGACATAGATCTATAGATCTTTTTGCCAGACAAGTGGCAGTGAACCCTTCTCAATTCATTTGTGTTAGGATATGGTACACCGATAGCAATTAAGCCAGCTGATAAGTTGAGAGAGGAAGGGTTATGCTACAGTTAATGGAAATAATAAAAACGATGAATAGAATATTTACCATCCTCATTTTAGCCAATTCCTACCAGTTCAGCATTAGTAAAGTTGAGACTCTTATGCTCAAACGTACGTTCATACAAATTCAGAAGTGTCAGAAAGTGCCCCAATTTCTTTCATCTTAACATCTTAGTTTGCAGTAGGGCATCCTGTCTACCCTACTACTCATTTAATTACCAAGATGAATGTATCCTACTGATTAATAGGCAACAGAGTGGCCCTCATGTCAGACAACATCTTCTTTTTGTTTATGATGTCAGCTTGCTAGGCAACAGAGTGGCCCTCAGGTCAGACAACATTCTTGCTTTAGCTTTATGACGTCAGAGCACCAGTGGACCAATTGTCCTTGTGGAAGCTGACCACACAGGAGGATGAGATTTCAGAAGGTATGCAGTAGGTTACTATCTGTGTTTGTAAGGCAAGTAGGAGGGGGAATGGTAAAGGACTATGAACCACTCAAAGCATAGGGGCCTTTTAGAAAGTGGATGGGGATACAAAAATAGAGATTATCCTTAATACCAATCCATCTTGAGTATCAGAGTCCAACATACAAAGTGCAGGGGAAGACGTTAAATGAGCTCCCTTCTGTGAGAAGGAAACACTATCGTTCTCAAGTGAGATAGTGCATTTCAAACTCAAAGGCAGCAAATTCCTCAAGTGGAACATTGCTAGCACTAGGATCTAAAGCAGGCTTTAGTAGTGTTGAAGGCAGTCAGTTTTTGTTAACTATCATGACCAACACAATGTGATCCATATTACTTCTATATTGAAAGAAAATATATTCAGGCACAGGCTCCCACTAGAAGGTAATGAGGAAATTCAAAAGCTGTGAACGTCTTTTTAATGCCTAAAGGAATGATTGTGAGTTTTACTTACCATATAAATTGGTCAAATGATGCCGTATG
This sequence comes from Lissotriton vulgaris, assembly GCF_964263255.1. Lineage (NCBI taxonomy): Eukaryota > Metazoa > Chordata > Amphibia > Caudata > Salamandridae > Lissotriton > Lissotriton vulgaris. Next base: position 614,842,290 of record NC_141696.1, read on the forward strand.
CCGGAAGATTTGCATTTTTTTTTTTTCTTCAGTCTCGGCAAGGCAGAGAAATTCTGTGGTGAAACGCTGCCACTGCTGGCCATTCAGTATAATCTGCAGATGGAAAAGTCCACTGTTAGCACAATTTTTACAAAGGGTAAACAGATCAATACTATGGAGTCTATATTATTGTGAAAATCAACAGCTCATTAGAAAATCAAATCCCAATTTGTAATTTTAACCTCCCATACTTCTTTGAATCCCACACCTCACTTGCTAACACTCTCTAAACAACTTTAGCACATACATTAGGACATAGATCTATAGATCTTTTTCCCAGACAAGTGGCAGTGAACCCTTCTCAATTCATTTGTGTTAGGATATGGTACACCGACAGCAATTAAGCCAGCTGATAAGTTGAGAGAGGAAGGGTTATGCTACAGTTAATGGAAATAATAAAAATGATGAATAGATTATTTACCATCCTCATTTTAGCCAATTCCTACCAGTTCAGCAATAGTAAAGTTGAGACTCTTATGCTCAAACGTACGTTCATACAAATTCAGAAGTCTCAGAAAGCGCCCCAATTTCTTTCATCTTAACATCTTAGTTTGTAGTAGGGCATCCTGTCTACCCTACTACTCATTTAATTACCAAGATGAATGTATCCTACTGATTAATAGGCAACAGAGTGGCCCTCATGTCAGACAACATCTTGTTTTTGCTTTATGATGTCAGCTTGCTAGGCAACAGAGTGGCCCTCAGGTCAGACAACATTCTTGCTTTAGCTTTATGACGTCAGAGCACCAGTGGACCAATTGTCCTTGTGGAAGCTGACCACACAGGATGATGAGATTTCAGAAGGTATGCAGTAGGTTACTATCTGTGTTTGTAAGGCAAGTAGGAGGGGGAATGGTAAAGGACTATGAACCACTCAAAGCATAGGGACCTTTTTGAAAGTGGATGGGGATACAAAAATAGAGATTATCCTTAATACCAATCCATCTTGAGTATCAGAGTCCAACATACAAAGTGCAGGGGAAGATGTTAAATGAGCTTCCTTCTGTAAGAAGGAAACACTATCGTTCTCAAGTGAGATAGTGCATTTCAAACTCAAAGGCAGCAAATTCCTCAAGTGGAACATTGCTAGCACTAGGATCTAAAGCAGGCTTTAGTAGTGTTGAAGGCAGTCAGTTTTTGTTAACTATCATGACCAACACAATGTGATCCATATTACTTCTATATTGAAAGAAAATATATTCAGGCACAGGCTCCCACTAGAAGGTAATGAGGAAATTCAAAAGCTGTGAACGTCTTTTTAATGCCTAAAGGAATGATTGTGAGTTTTACTTACCATATAAATTGGTCAAATGATGCCGTATGTCGGAAGATTTGCATTTTTTTTTTTCTTCAGTCTCGGCAAGGCAGAGAAATTCTGTGGTGAAACGCTGCCACTGCTGGCCATTCAGTATAATCTGCAGATTGAAAAGTCCACTGTTAGCACAATTTTTACAAAGGGTAAACAGATCAATACTATGGAGTCTATATTATTGTGAAAATCAACAGCTCATTAGAAAATCAAATCCCAATTTGTAATTTTAACCATCCATACTTCTTTGAATCCCACGCCTCACTTGCTAACACTCTCTAAACAACTGTAGCACATACATTAGGACATAGATCTATAGATCTTTTTCCCAGACAAGTGGCAGTGAACCCTTCTCAATTCATTTGTGTTAGGATATGGTACACTGATAGCAATTAAGCCAGCTGATAAATTGAGAGAGGAAGGGTTATGCTACAGTTAATGGAAATAATAAAAACGATGAATAGATTTACCATCCTCATTTTAGCCAATTCCTACCAGTTCAGCAATAGTAAAGTTGAGACTCTTATGCTCAAACGTACGTTCATACAAATTCAGAAGTCTCAGAAAGCGCCCCAATTTCTTTCATCTTAACATCTTAGTTTGTAGTAGGGCATCCTGTCTACCCTACTACTCATTTAATTACCAAGATGAATGTATCCTACTGATTAATAGGCAACAGAGTGGCCCTCATGTCAGACAACATCTTGTTTTTGCTTTATGATGTCAGCTTGCTAGGCAACAGAGTGGCCCTCAGGTCAGACAACATTCTTGCTTTAGCTTTATGACGTCAGAGCACCAGTGGACCAATTGTCCTTGTGGAAGCTGACCACACAGGATGATGAGATTTCAGAAGGTATGCAGTAGGTTACTATCTGTGTTTGTAAGGCAAGTAGGAGGGGGAATGGTAAAGGACTCTGAACCACTCAAAGTATAGGGGCCTTTTTGAAAGTGGATGGGGATACAAAAATAGAGATTATCCTTAATACCAATCCATCTTGAGTATCAGAGTCCAACATACAAAGTGCAGGGGAAGACGTTAAATGAGCTTCCTTCTGTGAGAAGGAAAGACTATCGTTCTCAAGTGAGATAGTGCATTTCAAACTCAAAGGCAGCAAATTCCTCAAGTGGAACATTGCTAGCACTAGGATCTAAAGCAGGCTTTAGTAGTGTTGAAGGCAGTCAGTTTTTGTTAACTATCATGACCAACACAATGTGATCCATATTACTTCTATATTGAAAGAAAATATATCCAGGCACAGGCTCCCACTAGAAGGTAATGAGGAAATTCAAAAGCTGTGAACGTCTTTTTAATGCCTAAAGGAATGATTGTGAGTTTTACTTACCATATAAATTGGTCAAATGATGCCGTATGCCGGAAGATTTGCTTTTTTTTTTTTCTTCAGTCTCGGCAAGGCAGAGAAATTCTGTGGTGAAACGCTGCCACTGCTGGCCATTCAGTATAATCTGCAGATGGAAAAGTCCACTGTTAGCACAATTTTTACAAAGGGTAAACAGATCAATACTATGGAGTCTATATTATTGTGAAAATCAACAGCTCATTAGAAAATCAAATCCCAATTTGTAATTTTAACCTCCCATACTTCTTTGAATCCCACACCTCACTTGCTAACACTCTCTAAACAACTGTAGCACATACATTAGGACATAGATCTATAGATCTTTTTCCCAGACAAGTGGCAGTGAACCCTTCTCAATTCATTTGTGTTAGGATATGGTACACCGATAGCAATTAAGCCAGCTGATAAATTGAGAGAGGAAGGGTTATGCTACAGTTAATGGAAATAATAAAAACGATGAATAGATTATTTACCATCCTCATTTTAGCCAATTCCTACCAGTTCAGCAATAGTAAAGTTGAGACTCTTATGCTCAAACGTACGTTCATACAAATTCAGAAGTCTCAGAAAGTGCCCAAATTTCTTTCATCTTAACATCTTAGTTTGTAGTAGGGCATCCTGTCTACCCTACTACTCATTTAATTACCAAGATGAATGTATCCTACTGATTAATAGGCAACAGAGTGGCCCTCATGTCAGACAACATCTTGTTTTTGCTTTATGATGTCAGCTTGCTAGGCAACAGAGTGGCCCTCAGGTCAGACAACATTCTTGCTTTAGCTTTATGACGTCAGAGCACCAGTGGACCAATTGTCCTTGTGGAAGCTGACCACACAGGAGGATGAGATTTCAGAAGGTATGCAGTAGGTTACTATCTGTGTTTGTAAGGCAAGTAGGAGGGGGAATGGTAAAGGACTATGAACCACTCAAAGCATAGGGGCCTTTTTGAAAGTGGATGGGGATACAAAAATAGAGATTATCCTTAATACCAATCCATCTTGAGTATCAGAGTCCAACATACAAAGTGCAGGGGAAGACGTTAAATGAGCTTCCTTCTGTGAGAAGGAAACACTATCGTTCTCAAGTGAGATAGTGCATTTCAAACTCAAAGGCAGCAAATTCCTCAAGTGGAACATTGCTAGCACTAGGATCTAAAGCAGGCTTTAGTAGTGTTGAAGGCAGTCAGTTTTTGTTAACTATCATGACCAACACAATGTGATCCATATTACTTCTATATTGAAAGAAAATATATTCAGGCACAGGCTCCCACTAGAAGGTAATGAGGAAATTCAAAAGCTGTGAACGTCTTTTTAATGCCTAAAGGAATGATTGTGAGTTTTACTTACCATATAAATTGGTCAAATGATGCCGTATGCCGGAAGATTTGCTTTTTTTTTTTTTCTTCAGTCTCGGCAAGGCAGAGAAATTCTGTGGTGAAACGCTGCCACTGCTGGCCATTCAGTATAATCTGCGGATGGAAAAGTCCACTGTTAGCACAATTTTTACAAAGGGTAAACAGATCAATACTATGGAGTCTATATTATTGTGAAAATCAACAGCTCATTAGAAAATCAAATCCCAATTTGTAATTTTAACCTCCCATACTTCTTTGAATCCCACGCCTCACTTGCTAACACTCTCTAAACAACTGTAGCACATACATTAGGACATAGATCTATAGATCTTTTTCCCAGACAAGTGGCAGTGAACCCTTCTCAATTCATTTGTGTTAGGATATGGTACACCGATAGCAATTAAGCCAGCTGATAAATTGAGAGAGGAAGGGTTATGCTACAGTTAATGGAAATAATAAAAACGATGAATAGATTATTTACCATCCTCATTTTAGCCAATTCCTACCAGTTCAGCAATAGTAAAGTTGAGACTCTTATGCTCAAACGTACGTTCATACAAATTCAGAAGTCTCAGAAAGTGCCCAAATTTCTTTCATCTTAACATCTTAGTTTGTAGTAGGGCATCCTGTCTACCCTACTACTCATTTAATTACCAAGATGAATGTATCCTACTGATTAATAGGCAACAGAGTGGCCCTCATGTCAGACAACCTCTTGTTTTTGCTTTATGATGTCAGCTTGCTAGGCAACAGAGTGGCCCTCAGGTCAGACAACATTCTTGCTTTAGCTTTATGACGTCAGAGCACCAGTGGACCAATTGTCCTTGTGGAAGCTGACCACACAGGAGGATGAGATTTCAGAAGGTATGCAGTAGGTTACTATCTGTGTTTGTAAGGCAAGTAGGAGGGGGAATGGTAAAGGACTCTGAATCACTCAAAGCATAGGGGCCTTTTTGAAAGTGGATGGGGATACAAAAATAGAGATTATCCTTAATACCAATCCATCTTGAGTATCAGAGTCCAACATACAAAGTGCAGGGGAAGACGTTAAATGAGCTTCCTTCTGTGAGAAGGAAACACTATCGTTCTCAAGTGAGATAGTGCATTTCAAACTCAAAGGCAGCAAATTCCTCAAGTGGAACATTGCTAGCACTAGGATCTAAAGCAGGCTTTAGTAGTGTTGAAGGCAGTCAGTTTTTGTTAACTATCATGACCAACACAATGTGATCCATATTACTTCTATATTGAAAGAAAATATATCCAGGCACAGGCTCCCACTAGAAGGTAATGAGGAAATTCAAAAGCTGTGAACGTCTTTTTAATGCCTAAAGGAATGATTGTGAGTTTTACTTACCATATAAATTGGTCAAATGATGCCGTATGCCGGAAGATTTGCTTTTTTTTTTTTCTTCAGTCTCGGCAAGGCAGAGAAATTCTGTGGTGAAACGCTGCCACTGCTGGCCATTCAGTATAATCTGCAGATGGAAAAGTCCACTGTTAGCACAATTTTTACAAAGGGTAAACAGATCAATACTATGGAGTCTATATTATTGTGAAAATCAACAGCTCATTAGAAAATCAAATCCCAATTTGTAATTTTAACCTCCCATACTTCTTTGAATCCCACACCTCACTTGCTAACACTCTCTAAACAACTGTAGCACATACATTAGGACATAGATCTATAGATCTTTTTCCCAGACAAGTGGCAGTGAACCCTTCTCAATTCATTTGTGTTAGGATATGGTACACCGATAGCAATTAAGCCAGCTGATAAATTGAGAGAGGAAGGGTTATGCTACAGTTAATGGAAATAATAAAAACGATGAATAGATTATTTACCATCCTCATTTTAGCCAATTCCTACCAGTTCAGCAATAGTAAAGTTGAGACTCTTATGCTCAAACGTACGTTCATACAAATTCAGAAGTCTCAGAAAGTGCCCAAATTTCTTTCATCTTAACATCTTAGTTTGTAGTAGGGCATCCTGTCTACCCTACTACTCATTTAATTACCAAGATGAATGTATCCTACTGATTAATAGGCAACAGAGTGGCCCTCATGTCAGACAACATCTTGTTTTTGCTTTATGATGTCAGCTTGCTAGGCAACAGAGTGGCCCTCAGGTCAGACAACATTCTTGCTTTAGCTTTATGACGTCAGAGCACCAGTGGACCAATTGTCCTTGTGGAAGCTGACCACACAGGAGGATGAGATTTCAGAAGGTATGCAGTAGGTTACTATCTGTGTTTGTAAGGCAAGTAGGAGGGGGAATGGTAAAGGACTATGAACCACTCAAAGCATAGGGGCCTTTTTGAAAGTGGATGGGGATACAAAAATAGAGATTATCCTTAATACCAATCCATCTTGAGTATCAGAGTCCAACATACAAAGTGCAGGGGAAGACGTTAAATGAGCTTCCTTCTGTGAGAAGGAAACACTATCGTTCTCAAGTGAGATAGTGCATTTCAAACTCAAAGGCAGCAAATTCCTCAAGTGGAACATTGCTAGCACTAGGATCTAAAGCAGGCTTTAGTAGTGTTGAAGGCAGTCAGTTTTTGTTAACTATCATGACCAACACAATGTGATCCATATTACTTCTATATTGAAAGAAAATATATTCAGGCACAGGCTCCCACTAGAAGGTAATGAGGAAATTCAAAAGCTGTGAACGTCTTTTTAATGCCTAAAGGAATGATTGTGAGTTTTACTTACCATATAAATTGGTCAAATGATGCCGTATGCCGGAAGATTTGCTTTTTTTTTTTTTCTTCAGTCTCGGCAAGGCAGAGAAATTCTGTGGTGAAACGCTGCCACTGCTGGCCATTCAGTATAATCTGCGGATGGAAAAGTCCACTGTTAGCACAATTTTTACAAAGGGTAAACAGATCAATACTATGGAGTCTATATTATTGTGAAAATCAACAGCTCATTAGAAAATCAAATCCCAATTTGTAATTTTAACCTCCCATACTTCTTTGAATCCCACGCCTCACTTGCTAACACTCTCTAAACAACTGTAGCACATACATTAGGACATAGATCTATAGATCTTTTTCCCAGACAAGTGGCAGTGAACCCTTCTCAATTCATTTGTGTTAGGATATGGTACACCGATAGCAATTAAGCCAGCTGATAAATTGAGAGAGGAAGGGTTATGCTACAGTTAATGGAAATAATAAAAACGATGAATAGATTATTTACCATCCTCATTTTAGCCAATTCCTACCAGTTCAGCAATAGTAAAGTTGAGACTCTTATGCTCAAACGTACGTTCATACAAATTCAGAAGTCTCAGAAAGTGCCCTAATTTCTTTCATCTTAACATCTTAGTTTATAGTAGGGCATCCTGCCTACCCTACTACTCATTTAATTACCAAGATGAATGTATCCTACTGATTAATAGGCAACAGAGTGGCCCTCATGTCAGACAACCTCTTGTTTTTGCTTTATGATGTCAGCTTGCTAGGCAACAGAGTGGCCCTCAGGTCAGACAACATTCTTGCTTTAGCTTTATGACGTCAGAGCACCAGTGGACCAATTGTCCTTGTGGAAGCTGACCACACAGGAGGATGAGATTTCAGAAGGTATGCAGTAGGTTACTATCTGTGTTTGTAAGGCAAGTAGGAGGGGGAATGGTAAAGGACTCTGAATCACTCAAAGCATAGGGGCCTTTTTGAAAGTGGATGGGGATACAAAAATAGAGATTATCCTTAATACCAATCCATCTTGAGTATCAGAGTCCAACATACAAAGTGCAGGGGAAGACGTTAAATGAGCTTCCTTCTGTGAGAAGGAAACACTATCGTTCTCAAGTGAGATAGTGCATTTCAAACTCAAAGGCAGCAAATTCCTCAAGTGGAACATTGCTAGCACTAGGATCTAAAGCAGGCTTTAGTAGTGTTGAAGGCAGTCAGTTTTTGTTAACTATCATGACCAACACAATGTGATCCATATTACTTCTATATTGAAAGAAAATATATTCAGGCACAGGCTCCCACTAGAAGGTAATGAGGAAATTCAAAAGCTGTGAACGTCTTTTTAATGCCTAAAGGAATGATTGTGAGTTTTACTTACCATATAAATTGGTCAAATGATGCCGTATGCCGGAAGATTTGCTTTTTTTTTTTCTTCAGTCTCGGCAAGGCAGAGAAATTCTGTGGTGAAACGCTGCCACTGCTGGCCATTCAGTATAATCTGCAGATGGAAAAGTCCACTGTTAGCACAATTTTTACAAAGGGTAAACAGATCAATACTATGGAGTCTATATTATTGTGAAAATCAACAGCTCATTAGAAAATCAAATCCCAATTTGTAATTTTAACCTCCCATACTTCTTTGAATCCCACGCCTCACTTGCTAACACTCTCTAAACAACTGTAGCACATACATTAGGACATAGATCTATAGATCTTTTTCCCAGACAAGTGGCAGTGAACCCTTCTCAATTCATTTGTGTTAGGATATGGTACACTGATAGCAATTAAGCCAGCTGATAAATTGAGAGAGGAAGGGTTATGCTACAGTTAATGGAAATAATAAAAACGATGAATAGATTTACCATCCTCATTTTAGCCAATTCCTACCAGTTCAGCAATAGTAAAGTTGAGACTCTTATGCTCAAACGTACGTTCATACAAATTCAGAAGTCTCAGAAAGTGCCCCAATTTCTTTCATCTTAACGTCTTAGTTTGTAGTAGGGCATCCTGTCTACCCTACTACTCATTTAATTACCAAGATGAATGTATCCTACTGATTAATAGGCAACAGAGTGGCCCTCATGTCAGACAACATCTTGTTTTTGCTTTATGATGTCAGCTTGCTAGGCAACAGAGTGGGGCTCAGGTCAGACAACATTCTTGCTTTAGCTTTATGACGTCAGAGCACCAGTGGACCAATTGTCCTTGTGGAAGCTGACCACACAGGAGGATGAGATTTCAGAAGGTATGCAGTAGGTTACTATCTGTGTTTGTAAGGCAAGTAGGAGGGGGAATGGTAAAGGACTATGAACCACTCAAAGCATATGGGCCTTTTAGAAAGTGGATGGGGATACAAAAATAGAGATTATCCTTAATACCAATCCATCTTGAGTATCAGAGTCCAACATACAAAGTGCAGGGGAAGACGTTAAATGAGCTCCCTTCTGTGAGAAGGAAACACTATCGTTCTCAAGTGAGATAGTGCATTTCAAACTCAAAGGCAGCAAATTCCTCAAGTGGAACATTGCTAGCACTAGGATCTAAAGCAGGCTTTAGTAGTGTTGAAGGCAGTCAGTTTTTGTTAACTATCATGACCAACACAATGTGATCCATATTACTTCTATATTGAAAGAAAATATATTCAGCCACAGGCTCCCACTAGAAGGTAATGAGGAAATTCAAAAGCTGTGAACGTCTTTTTAATGCCTAAAGGAATGATTGTGAGTTTTACTTACCATATAAATTGGTCAAATGATGCCGTATGCCGGAAGATATGCTTTTTTTTTTTCTTCAGTCTCGGCAAGGCAGAGAAATTCTGTGGTGAAACGCTGCCACTGCTGGCCATTCAGTATAATCTGCAGATGGAAAAGTCCACTGTTAGCACAATTTTTACAAAGGGTAAACAGATCAATACTATGGAGTCTATATTATTGTGAAAATCAACAGCTCATTAGAAAATCAAATCCCAATTTGTAATTTTAACCTCCCATACTTCCTTGAATCCCACACCTCACTTGCTAACACTCTCTAAACAACTGTAGCACATACATTAGGACATAGATCTATAGATCTTTTTCCCAGACAAGTGGCAGTGAACCCTTCTCAATTCATTTGTGTTAGGATATGGTACACCGATAGCAATTAAGCCAGCTGATAAATTGAGAGAGGAAGGGTTATGCTACAGTTAATGGAAATAATAAAAACGATGAATAGATTATTTACCATCCTCATTTTAGCCAATTCCTACCAGTTCAGCAATAGTAAAGTTGAGACTCTTATGCTCAAACGTACGTTCATACAAATTCAGAAGTCTCAGAAAGTGCCCAAATTTCTTTCATCTTAACATCTTAGTTTGTAGTAGGGCATCCTGTCTACCCTACTACTCATTTAATTACCAAGATGAATGTATCCTACTGATTAATAGGCAACAGAGTGGTCCTCATGTCAGACAACATCTTGTTTTTGCTTTATGATGTCAGCTTGCTAGGCAACAGAGTGGCCCTCAGGTCAGACAACATTCTTGCTTTAGCTTTATGACGTCAGAGCACCAGTGGACCAATTGTCCTTGTGGAAGCTGACCACACAGGAGGATGAGATTTCAGAAGGTATGCAGTAGGTTACTATCTGTGTTTGTAAGGCAAGTAGGAGGGGGAATGGTAAAGGACTCTGAACCACTCAAAGTATAGGGGCCTTTTTGAAAGTGGATGGGGATACAAAAATAGAGATTATCCTTAATACCAATCCATCTTGAGTATCAGAGTCCAACATACAAAGTGCAGGGGAAGACGTTAAATGAGCTTCCTTCTGTGAGAAGGAAAGACTATCGTTCTCAAATGAGATAGTGCATTTCAAACTCAAAGGCAGCAAATTCCTCAAGTGGAACATTGCTAGCACTAGGATCTAAAGCAGGCTTTAGTAGTGTTGAAGGCAGTCAGTTTTTGTTAACTATCATGACCAACACAATGTGATCCATATTACTTCTATATTGAAAGAAAATATATCCAGGCACAGGCTCCCACTAGAAGGTAATGAGGAAATTCAAAAGCTGTGAACGTCTTTTTAATGCCTAAAGGAATGATTGTGAGTTTTACTTACCATATAAATTGGTCAAATGATGCCGTATGCCGGAAGATTTGCTTTTTTTTTTTTCTTCAGTCTCGGCAAGGCAGAGAAATTCTGTGGTGAAACGCTGCCACTGCTGGCCATTCAGTATAATCTGCAGATGGAAAAGTCCACTGTTAGCACAATTTTTACAAAGGGTAAACAGATTAATACTATGGAGTCTATATTATTGTGAAAATCAACAGCTCATTAGAAAATCAAATCCCAATTTGTAATTTTAACCTCCCATACTTCTTTGAATCCCACACCTCACTTGCTAACACTCTCTAAACAACTGTAGCACATACATTAGGACATAGATCTATAGATCTTTTTCCCAGACAAGTGGCAGTGAACCCTTCTCAATTCATTTGTGTTAGGATATGGTACACCGATAGCAATTAAGCCAGCTGATAAATTGAGAGAGGAAGGGTTATGCTACAGTTAATGGAAATAATAAAAACGATGAATAGATTATTTACCATCCTCATTTTAGCCAATTCCTACCAGTTCAGCAATAGTAAAGTTGAGACTCTTATGCTCAAACGTACGTTCATACAAATTCAGAAGTCTCAGAAAGTGCCCAAATTTCTTTCATCTTAACATCTTAGTTTGTAGTAGGGCATCCTGTCTACCCTACTACTCATTTAATTACCAAGATGAATGTATCCTACTGATTAATAGGCAACAGAGTGGCCCTCATGTCAGACAACATCTTGTTTTTGCTTTATGATGTCAGCTTGCTAGGCAACAGAGTGGCCCTCAGGTCAGACAACATTCTTGCTTTAGCTTTATGACGTCAGAGCACCAGTGGACCAATTGTCCTTGTGGAAGCTGACCACACAGGAGGATGAGATTTCAGAAGGTATGCAGTAGGTTACTATCTGTGTTTGTAAGGCAAGTAGGAGGGGGAATGGTAAAGGACTATGAACCACTCAAAGCATAGGGGCCTTTTTGAAAGTGGATGGGGATACAAAAATAGAGATTATCCTTAATACCAATCCATCTTGAGTATCAGAGTCCAACATACAAAGTGCAGGGGAAGACGTTAAATGAGCTTCCTTCTGTGAGAAGGAAACACTATCGTTCTCAAGTGAGATAGTGCATTTCAAACTCAAAGGCAGCAAATTCCTCAAGTGGAACATTGCTAGCACTAGGATCTAAAGCAGGCTTTAGTAGTGTTGAAGGCAGTCAGTTTTTGTTAACTATCATGACCAACACAATGTGATCCATATTACTTCTATATTGAAAGAAAATATATTCAGGCACAGGCTCCCACTAGAAGGTAATGAGGAAATTCAAAAGCTGTGAACGTCTTTTTAATGCCTAAAGGAATGATTGTGAGTTTTACTTACCATATAAATTGGTCAAATGATGCCGTATGCCGGAAGATTTGCTTTTTTTTTTTTTCTTCAGTCTCGGCAAGGCAGAGAAATTCTGTGGTGAAACGCTGCCACTGCTGGCCATTCAGTATAATCTGCGGATGGAAAAGTCCACTGTTAGCACAATTTTTACAAAGGGTAAACAGATCAATACTATGGAGTCTATATTATTGTGAAAATCAACAGCTCATTAGAAAATCAAATCCCAATTTGTAATTTTAACCTCCCATACTTCTTTGAATCCCACGCCTCACTTGCTAACACTCTCTAAACAACTGTAGCACATACATTAGGACATAGATCTATAGATCTTTTTCCCAGACAAGTGGCAGTGAACCCTTCTCAATTCATTTGTGTTAGGATATGGTACACCGATAGCAATTAAGCCAGCTGATAAATTGAGAGAGGAAGGGTTATGCTACAGTTAATGGAAATAATAAAAACGATGAATAGATTATTTACCATCCTCATTTTAGCCAATTCCTACCAGTTCAGCAATAGTAAAGTTGAGACTCTTATGCTCAAACGTACGTTCATACAAATTCAGAAGTCTCAGAAAGTGCCCAAATTTCTTTCATCTTAACATCTTAGTTTGTAGTAGGGCATCCTGTCTACCCTACTACTCATTTAATTACCAAGATGAATGTATCCTACTGATTAATAGGCAACAGAGTGGTCCTCATGTCAGACAACATCTTGTTTTTGCTTTATGATGTCAGCTTGCTAGGCAACAGAGTGGCCCTCAGGTCAGACAACATTCTTGCTTTAGCTTTATGACGTCAGAGCACCAGTGGACCAATTGTCCTTGTGGAAGCTGACCACACAGGAGGATGAGATTTCAGAAGGTATGCAGTAGGTTACTATCTGTGTTTGTAAGGCAAGTAGGAGGGGGAATGGTAAAGGACTCTGAACCACTCAAAGTATAGGGGCCTTTTTGAAAGTGGATGGGGATACAAAAATAGAGATTATCCTTAATACCAATCCATCTTGAGTATCAGAGTCCAACATACAAAGTGCAGGGGAAGACGTTAAATGAGCTTCCTTCTGTGAGAAGGAAAGACTATCGTTCTCAAATGAGATAGTGCATTTCAAACTCAAAGGCAGCAAATTCCTCAAGTGGAACATTGCTAGCACTAGGATCTAAAGCAGGCTTTAGTAGTGTTGAAGGCAGTCAGTTTTTGTTAACTATCATGACCAACACAATGTGATCCATATTACTTCTATATTGAAAGAAAATATATCCAGGCACAGGCTCCCACTAGAAGGTAATGAGGAAATTCAAAAGCTGTGAACGTCTTTTTAATGCCTAAAGGAATGATTGTGAGTTTTACTTACCATATAAATTGGTCAAATGATGCCGTATGCCGGAAGATTTGCTTTTTTTTTTTTCTTCAGTCTCGGCAAGGCAGAGAAATTCTGTGGTGAAACGCTGCCACTGCTGGCCATTCAGTATAATCTGCAGATGGAAAAGTCCACTGTTAGCACAATTTTTACAAAGGGTAAACAGATTAATACTATGGAGTCTATATTATTGTGAAAATCAACAGCTCATTAGAAAATCAAATCCCAATTTGTAATTTTAACCTCCCATACTTCTTTGAATCCCACACCTCACTTGCTAACACTCTCTAAACAACTGTAGCACATACATTAGGACATAGATCTATAGATCTTTTTCCCAGACAAGTGGCAGTGAACCCTTCTCAATTCATTTGTGTTAGGATATGGTACACCGATAGCAATTAAGCCAGCTGATAAATTGAGAGAGGAAGGGTTATGCTACAGTTAATGGAAATAATAAAAACGATGAATAGATTATTTACCATCCTCATTTTAGCCAATTCCTACCAGTTCAGCAATAGTAAAGTTGAGACTCTTATGCTCAAACGTACGTTCATACAAATTCAGAAGTCTCAGAAAGTGCCCAAATTTCTTTCATCTTAACATCTTAGTTTGTAGTAGGGCATCCTGTCTACCCTACTACTCATTTAATTACCAAGATGAATGTATCCTACTGATTAATAGGCAACAGAGTGGCCCTCATGTCAGACAACATCTTGTTTTTGCTTTATGATGTCAGCTTGCTAGGCAACAGAGTGGCCCTCAGGTCAGACAACATTCTTGCTTTAGCTTTATGACGTCAGAGCACCAGTGGACCAATTGTCCTTGTGGAAGCTGACCACACAGGAGGATGAGATTTCAGAAGGTATGCAGTAGGTTACTATCTGTGTTTGTAAGGCAAGTAGGAGGGGGAATGGTAAAGGACTATGAACCACTCAAAGCATAGGGGCCTTTTTGAAAGTGGATGGGGATACAAAAATAGAGATTATCCTTAATACCAATCCATCTTGAGTATCAGAGTCCAACATACAAAGTGCAGGGGAAGACGTTAAATGAGCTTCCTTCTGTGAGAAGGAAACACTATCGTTCTCAAGTGAGATAGTGCATTTCAAACTCAAAGGCAGCAAATTCCTCAAGTGGAACATTGCTAGCACTAGGATCTAAAGCAGGCTTTAGTAGTGTTGAAGGCAGTCAGTTTTTGTTAACTATCATGACCAACACAATGTGATCCATATTACTTCTATATTGAAAGAAAATATATTCAGGCACAGGCTCCCACTAGAAGGTAATGAGGAAATTCAAAAGCTGTGAACGTCTTTTTAATGCCTAAAGGAATGATTGTGAGTTTTACTTACCATATAAATTGGTCAAATGATGCCGTATGCCGGAAGATTTGCTTTTTTTTTTTTTCTTCAGTCTCGGCAAGGCAGAGAAATTCTGTGGTGAAACGCTGCCACTGCTGGCCATTCAGTATAATCTGCGGATGGAAAAGTCCACTGTTAGCACAATTTTTACAAAGGGTAAACAGATCAATACTATGGAGTCTATATTATTGTGAAAATCAACAGCTCATTAGAAAATCAAATCCCAATTTGTAATTTTAACCTCCCATACTTCTTTGAATCCCACGCCTCACTTGCTAACACTCTCTAAACAACTGTAGCACATACATTAGGACATAGATCTATAGATCTTTTTCCCAGACAAGTGGCAGTGAACCCTTCTCAATTCATTTGTGTTAGGATATGGTACACCGATAGCAATTAAGCCAGCTGATAAATTGAGAGAGGAAGGGTTATGCTACAGTTAATGGAAATAATAAAAACGATGAATAGATTATTTACCATCCTCATTTTAGCCAATTCCTACCAGTTCAGCAATAGTAAAGTTGAGACTCTTATGCTCAAACGTACGTTCATACAAATTCAGAAGTCTCAGAAAGTGCCCAAATTTCTTTCATCTTAACATCTTAGTTTGTAGTAGGGCATCCTGTCTACCCTACTACTCATTTAATTACCAAGATGAATGTATCCTACTGATTAATAGGCAACAGAGTGGCCCTCATGTCAGACAACATCTTGTTTTTGCTTTATGATGTCAGCTTGCTAGGCAACAGAGTGGCCCTCAGGTCAGACAACATTCTTGCTTTAGCTTTATGACGTCAGAGCACCAGTGGACCAATTGTCCTTGTGGAAGCTGACCACACAGGAGGATGAGATTTCAGAAGGTATGCAGTAGGTTACTATCTGTGTTTGTAAGGCAAGTAGGAGGGGGAATGGTAAAGGACTATGAACCACTCAAAGCATAGGGGCCTTTTTGAAAGTGGATGGGGATACAAAAATAGAGATTATCCTTAATACCAATCCATCTTGAGTATCAGAGTCCAACATACAAAGTGCAGGGGAAGACGTTAAATGAGCTTCCTTCTGTGAGAAGGAAACACTATCGTTCTCAAGTGAGATAGTGCATTTCAAACTCAAAGGCAGCAAATTCCTCAAGTGGAACATTGCTAGCACTAGGATCTAAAGCAGGCTTTAGTAGTGTTGAAGGCAGTCAGTTTTTGTTAACTATCATGACCAACACAATGTGATCCATATTACTTCTATATTGAAAGAAAATATATTCAGGCACAGGCTCCCACTAGAAGGTAATGAGGAAATTCAAAAGCTGTGAACGTCTTTTTAATGCCTAAAGGAATGATTGTGAGTTTTACTTACCATATAAATTGGTCAAATGATGCCGTATGCCGGAAGATTTGCTTTTTTTTTTTCTTCAGTCTCGGCAAGGCAGAGAAATTCTGTGGTGAAACGCTGCCACTGCTGGCCATTCAGTATAATCTGCAGATGGAAAAGTCCACTGTTAGCACAATTTTTACAAAGGGTAAACAGATCAATACTATGGAGTCTATATTATTGTGAAAATCAACAGCTCATTAGAAAATCAAATCCCAATTTGTAATTTTAACCTCCCATACTTCTTTGAATCCCACGCCTCACTTGCTAACACTCTCTAAACAACTGTAGCACATACATTAGGACATAGATCTATAGATCTTTTTCCCAGACAAGTGGCAGTGAACCCTTCTCAATTCATTTGTGTTAGGATATGGTACACTGATAGCAATTAAGCCAGCTGATAAATTGAGAGAGGAAGGGTTATGCTACAGTTAATGGAAATAATAAAAACGATGAATAGATTTACCATCCTCATTTTAGCCAATTCCTACCAGTTCAGCAATAGTAAAGTTGAGACTCTTATGCTCAAACGTACGTTCATACAAATTCAGAAGTCTCAGAAAGTGCCCCAATTTCTTTCATCTTAACATCTTAGTTTGTAGTAGGGCATCCTGTCTACCCTACTACTCATTTAATTACCAAGATGAATGTATCCTACTGATTAATAGGCAACAGAGTGGCCCTCATGTCAGACAACATCTTGTTTTTGCTTTATGATGTCAGCTTGCTAGGCAACAGAGTGGCCCTCAGGTCAGACAACATTCTTGCTTTAGCTTTATGACGTCAGAGCACCAGTGGACCAATTGTCCTTGTGGAAGCTGACCACACAGGATGATGAGATTTCAGAAGGTATGCAGTAGGTTACTATCTGTGTTTGTAAGGCAAGTAGGAGGGGGAATGGTAAAGGACTCTGAACCACTCAAAGCATAGGGGCCTTTTTGAAAGTGGATGGGGATACAAAAATAGAGATTATCCTTAATACCAATCCATCTTGAGTATCAGAGTCCAACATACAAAGTGCAGGGGAAGATGTTAAATGAGCTTCCTTCTGTAAGAAGGAAACACTATCGTTCTCAAGTGAGATAGTGCATTTCAAACTCAAAGGCAGCAAATTCCTCAAGTGGAACATTGCTAGCACTAGGATCTAAAGCAGGCTTTAGTAGTGTTGAAGGCAGTCAGTTTTTGTTAACTATCATGACCAACACAATGTGATCCATATTACTTCTATATTGAAAGAAAATATATTCAGGCACAGGCTCCCACTAGAAGGTAATGAGGAAATTCAAAAGCTGTGAACGTCTTTTTAATGCCTAAAGGAATGATTGTGAGTTTTACTTACCATATAAATTGGTCAAATGATGCCGTATGCCGGAAGATTTGCATTTTTTTTTTTCTTCAGTCTCGGCAAGGCAGAGAAATTCTGTGGTGAAACGCTGCCACTGCTGGCCATTCAGTATAATCTGCAGATGGAAAAGTCCACTGTTAGCACAATTTTTACAAAGGGTAAACAGATCAATACTATGGAGTCTATATTATTGTGAAAATCAACAGCTCATTAGAAAATCAAATCCCAATTTGTAATTTTAACCTCCCATACTTCTTTGAATCCCACACCTCACTTGCTAACACTCTCTAAACAACTGTAGCACATACATTAGGACATAGATCTATAGATCTTTTTCCCAGACAAGTGGCAGTGAACCCTTCTCAATTCATTTGTGTTAGGATATGGTACACCGATAGCAATTAAGCCAGCTGGTAAATTGAGAGAGGAAGGGTTATGCTACAGTTAATGGAAATAATAAAAACGATGAATAGATTATTTACCATCCTCATTTTAGCCAATTCCTACCAGTTCAGCAATAGTAAAGTTGAGACTCTTATGCTCAAACGTACGTTCATACAAATTCAGAAGTCCCAGAAAGTGCCCAAATTTCTTTCATCTTAACATCTTAGTTTGTAGTAGGGCATCCTGTCTACCCTACTACTCATTTAATTACCAAGATGAATGTATCCTACTGATTAATAGGCAACAGAGTGGCCCTCATGTCAGACAACATCTTGTTTTTGCTTTATGATGTCAGCTTGCTAGGCAACAGAGTGGCCCTCAGGTCAGACAACATTCTTGCTTTAGCTTTATGACGTCAGAGCACCAGTGGACCAATTGTCCTTGTGGAAGCTGACCACACAGGAGGATGAGATTTCAGAAGGTATGCAGTAGGTTACTATCTGTGTTTGTAAGGCAAGTAGGAGGGGGAATGGTAAAGGACTATGAACCACTCAAAGCATAGGGGCCTTTTTGAAAGTGGATGGGGATACAAAAATAGAGATTATCCTTAATACCAATCCATCTTGAGTATCAGAGTCCAACATACAAAGTGCAGGGGAAGACGTTAAATGAGCTTCCTTCTGTGAGAAGGAAACACTATCGTTCTCAAGTGAGATAGTGCATTTCAAACTCAAAGGCAGCAAATTCCTCAAGTGGAACATTGCTAGCACTAGGATCTAAAGCAGGCTTTAGTAGTGTTGAAGGCAGTCAGTTTTTGTTAACTATCATGACCAACACAATGTGATCCATATTACTTCTATATTGAAAGAAAATATATTCAGGCACAGGCTCCCACTAGAAGGTAATGAGGAAATTCAAAAGCTGTGAACGTCTTTTTAATGCCTAAAGGAATGATTGTGAGTTTTACTTACCATATAAATTGGTCAAATGATGCCGTATGCCGGAAGATTTGCTTTTTTTTTTTTCTTCAGTCTCGGCAAGGCAGAGAAATTCTGTGGTGAAACGCTGCCACTGCTGGCCATTCAGTATAATCTGCGGATGGAAAAGTCCACTGTTAGCACAATTTTTACAAAGGGTAAACAGATCAATACTATGGAGTCTATATTATTGTGAAAATCAACAGCTCATTAGAAAATCAAATCCCAATTTGTAATTTTAACCTCCCATACTTCTTTGAATCCCACGCCTCACTTGCTAACACTCTCTAAACAACTGTAGCACATACATTAGGACATAGATCTATAGATCTTTTTCCCAGACAAGTGGCAGTGAACCCTTCTCAATTCATTTGTGTTAGGATATGGTACACCGATAGCAATTAAGCCAGCTGATAAATTGAGAGAGGAAGGGTTATGCTACAGTTAATGGAAATAATAAAAACGATGAATAGATTATTTACCATCCTCATTTTAGCCAATTCCTACCAGTTCAGCAATAGTAAAGTTGAGACTCTTATGCTCAAACGTACGTTCATACAAATTCAGAAGTCTCAGAAAGTGCCCAAATTTCTTTCATCTTAACATCTTAGTTTGTAGTAGGGCATCCTGTCTACCCTACTACTCATTTAATTACCAAGATGAATGTATCCTACTGATTAATAGGCAACAGAGTGGCCCTCATGTCAGACAACCTCTTGTTTTTGCTTTATGATGTCAGCTTGCTAGGCAACAGAGTGGCCCTCAGGTCAGACAACATTCTTGCTTTAGCTTTATGACGTCAGAGCACCAGTGGACCAATTGTCCTTGTGGAAGCTGACCACACAGGAGGATGAGATTTCAGAAGGTATGCAGTAGGTTACTATCTGTGTTTGTAAGGCAAGTAGGAGGGGGAATGGTAAAGGACTCTGAATCACTCAAAGCATAGGGGCCTTTTTGAAAGTGGATGGGGATACAAAAATAGAGATTATCCTTAATACCAATCCATCTTGAGTATCAGAGTCCAACATACAAAGTGCAGGGGAAGACGTTAAATGAGCTTCCTTCTGTGAGAAGGAAACACTATCGTTCTCAAGTGAGATAGTGCATTTCAAACTCAAAGGCAGCAAATTCCTCAAGTGGAACATTGCTAGCACTAGGATCTAAAGCAGGCTTTAGTAGTGTTGAAGGCAGTCAGTTTTTGTTAACTATCATGACCAACACAATGTGATCCATATTACTTCTATATTGAAAGAAAATATATTCAGGCACAGGCTCCCACTAGAAGGTAATGAGGAAATTCAAAAGCTGTGAACGTCTTTTTAATGCCTAAAGGAATGATTGTGAGTTTTACTTACCATATAAATTGGTCAAATGATGCCGTATGCCGGAAGATTTGCTTTTTTTTTTTTTCTTCAGTCTCGGCAAGGCAGAGAAATTCTGTGGTGAAACGCTGCCACTGCTGGCCATTCAGTATAATCTGCGGATGGAAAAGTCCACTGTTAGCACAATTTTTACAAAGGGTAAACAGATCAATACTATGGAGTCTATATTATTGTGAAAATCAGCAGCTCATTGGAAAATCAAATCCCAATTTGTAATTTTAACCTCCCATACTTCTTTGAATCCCACGCCTCACTTGCTAACACTCTCTAAACAACTGTAGCACATACATTAGGACATAGATCTATAGATCTTTTTCCCAGACAAGTGGCAGTGAACCCTTCTCAATTCATTTGTGTTAGGATATGGTACACTGATAGCAATTAAGCCAGCTGATAAATTGAGAGAGGAAGGGTTATGCTACAGTTAATGGAAATAATAAAAACGATGAATAGATTTACCATCCTCATTTTAGCCAATTCCTACCAGTTCAGCAATAGTAAAGTTGAGACTCTTATGCTCAAACGTACGTTCATACAAATTCAGAAGTCTCAGAAAGTGCCCCAATTTCTTTCATCTTAACATCTTAGTTTGTAGTAGGGCATCCTGTCTACCCTACTACTCATTTAATTACCAAGATGAATGTATCCTACTGATTAATAGGCAACAGAGTGGCCCTCATGTCAGACAACATCTTGTTTTTGCTTTATGATGTCAGCTTGCTAGGCAACAGAGTGGCCCTCAGGTCAGACAACATTCTTGCTTTAGCTTTATGACGTCAGAGCACCAGTGGACCAATTGTCCTTGTGGAAGCTGACCACACAGGATGATGAGATTTCAGAAGGTATGCAGTAGGTTACTATCTGTGTTTGTAAGGCAAGTAGGAGGGGGAATGGTAAAGGACTCTGAACCACTCAAAGCATAGGGGCCTTTTTGAAAGTGGATGGGGATACAAAAATAGAGATTATCCTTAATACCAATCCATCTTGAGTATCAGAGTCCAACATACAAAGTGCAGGGGAAGATGTTAAATGAGCTTCCTTCTGTGAGAAGGAAACACTATCGTTCTCAAGTGAGATAGTGCATTTCAAACTCAAAGGCAGCAAATTCCTCAAGTGGAACATTGCTAGCACTAGGATCTAAAGCAGGCTTTAGTAGTGTTGAAGGCAGTCAGTTTTTGTTAACTATCATGACCAACACAATGTGATCCATATTACTTCTATATTGAAAGAAAATATATTCAGGCACAGGCTCCCACTAGAAGGTAATGAGGAAATTCAAAAGCTGTGAACGTCTTTTTAATGCCTAAAGGAATGATTGTGAGTTTTACTTACCATATAAATTGGTCAAATGATGCCGTATGCCGGAAGATTTGCTTTTTGTTTTTTCTTCAGTCTCGGCAAGGCAGAGAAATTCTGTGGTGAAACGCTGCCACTGCTGGCCATTCAGTATAATCTGCAGATGGAAAAGTCCACTGTTAGCACAATTTTTACAAAGGGTAAACAGATCAATACTATGGAGTCTATATTATTGTGAAAATCAACAGCTCATTAGAAAATCAAATCCCAATTTGTAATTTTAACCTCCCATACTTCTTTGAATCCCACACCTCACTTGCTAACACTCTCTAAACAACTGTAGCACACACATTAGGACATAGATCTATAGATCTTTTTCCCAGACAAGTGGCAGTGAACCCTTCTCAATTCATTTGTGTTAGGATATGGTACACCGATAGCAATTAAGCCAGCTGATAAGTTGAGAGAGGAAGGGTTATGCTACAGTTAATGGAAATAATAAAAACGATGAATATATTATTTACCATCCTCATTTTAGCCAATTCCTACCAGTTCAGCAATAGTAAAGTTGAGACTCTTATGCTCAAACGTACGTTCATACAAATTCAGAAGTCTCAGAAAGTGCCCCAATTTCTTTCATCTTAACATCTTAGTTTGTAGTAGGGCATCCAGTCTACCCTACTACTCATTTAATTACCAAGATGAATGTATCCTACTGATTAATAGGCAACAGAGTGGCCCTCATGTCAGACAACATCTTGTTTTTGCTTTATGATGTCAGCTTGCTAGGCAACAGAGTGGCCCTCAGGTCAGACAACATTCTTGCTTTAGCTTTATGACGTCAGAGCACCAGTGGACCAATTGTCCTTGTGGAAGCTGACCACACAGGAGGATGAGATTTCAGAAGGTATGCAGTAGGTTACTATCTGTGTTTGTAAGGCAAGTAGGAGGGGGAATGGTAAAGGACTATGAACCACTCAAAGCATAGGGGCCTTTTTGAAAGTGGATGGGGATACAAAAATAGAGATTATCCTTAATACCAATCCATCTTGAGTATCAGAGTCCAACATACAAAGTGCAGGGGAAGACCTTAAATGAGCTCCCTTCTGTGAGAAGGAAACACTATCGTTCTCAAGTGAGATAGTGCATTTCAAACTCAAAGGCAGCAAATTCCTCAAGTGGAACATTGCTAGCACTAGGATCTAAAGCAGGCTTTAGTAGTGTTGAAGGCAGTCAGTTTTTGTTAACTATCATGACCAACACAAT
Source organism: Lissotriton vulgaris (assembly GCF_964263255.1). Lineage (NCBI taxonomy): Eukaryota > Metazoa > Chordata > Amphibia > Caudata > Salamandridae > Lissotriton > Lissotriton vulgaris. The sequence goes on from NC_141696.1 coordinate 614,865,258, forward strand.
GTGATCCATATTACTTCTATATTGAAAGAAAATATATTCAGCCACAGGCTCCCACTAGAAGGTAATGAGGAAATTCAAAAGCTGTGAACGTCTTTTTAATGCCTAAAGGAATGATTGTGAGTTTTACTTACCATATAAATTGGTCAAATGATGCCGTATGCCGGAAGATATGCTTTTTTTTTTTTTCAGTCTCGGCAAGGCAGAGAAATTCTGTGGTGAAACGCTGCCACTGCTGGCCATTCAGTATAATCTGCAGATGGAAAAGTCCACTGTTAGCACAATTTTTACAAAGGGTAAACAGATCAATACTATGGAGTCTATATTATTGTGAAAATCAACAGCTCATTAGAAAATCAAATCCCAATTTGTAATTTTAACCTTCCATACTTCTTTGAATCCCACGCCTCACTTGCTTACACTCTCTAAACAACTGTAGCACATACATTAGGACATAGATCTATAGATCTTTTTCCCAGACAAGTGGCAGTGAACCCTTCTCAATTCATTTGTGTTAGGATATGGTACACCGATAGCAATTAAGCCAGCTGATAAATTGAGAGAGGAAGGGTTATGCTACAGTTAATGGAAATAATAAAAACGATGAATAGATTTACCATCCTCATTTTAGCCAATTCCTACCAGTTCAGCAATAGTAAAGTTGAGACTCTTATGCTCAAACGTACGTTCATACAAATTCAGAAGTCTCAGAAAGTGCCCCAATTTCTTTCATCTTAACATCTTAGTTTGTAGTAGGGCATCCTGTCTACCCTACTACTCATTTAATTACCAAGATGAATGTATCCTACTGATTAATAGGCAACAGAGTGGCCCTCATGTCAGACAACATCTTGTTTTTGCTTTATGATGTCAGCTTGCTAGGCAACAGAGTGGCCCTCAGGTCAGACAACATTCTTGCTTTAGCTTTATGACGTCAGAGCACCAGTGGACCAATTGTCCTTGTGGAAGCTGACCACACAGGAGGATGAGATTTCAGAAGGTATGCAGTAGGTTACTATCTGTGTTTGTAAGGCAAGTAGGAGGGGGAATGGTAAAGGACTCTGAATCACTCAAAGCATAGGGGCCTTTTTGAAAGTGGATGGGGATACAAAAATAGAGATTATCCTTAATACCAATCCATCTTGAGTATCAGAGTCCAACATACAAAGTGCAGGGGAAGACGTTAAATGAGCTTCCTTCTGTGAGAAGGAAACACTATCGTTCTCAAGTGAGATAGTGCATTTCAAACTCAAAGGCAGCAAATTCCTCAAGTGGAACATTGCTAGCACTAGGATCTAAAGCAGGCTTTAGTAGTGTTGAAGGCAGTCAGTTTTTGTTAACTATCATGACCAACACAATGTGATCCATATTACTTCTATATTGAAAGAAAATATATTCAGCCACAGGCTCCCACTAGAAGGTAATGAGGAAATTCAAAAGCTGTGAACGTCTTTTTAATGCCTAAAGGAATGATTGTGAGTTTTACTTACCATATAAATTGGTCAAATGATGCCGTATGCCGGAAGATATGCTTTTTTTTTTTTTCAGTCTCGGCAAGGCAGAGAAATTCTGTGGTGAAACGCTGCCACTGCTGGCCATTCAGTATAATCTGCAGATGGAAAAGTCCACTGTTAGCACAATTTTTACAAAGGGTAAACAGATCAATACTATGGAGTCTATATTATTGTGAAAATCAACAGCTCATTAGAAAATCAAATCCCAATTTGTAATTTTAACCTCCCATACTTCTTTGAATCCCACACCTCACTTGCTAACACTCTCTAAACAACTGTAGCACACACATTAGGACATAGATCTATAGATCTTTTTCCCAGACAAGTGGCAGTGAACCCTTCTCAATTCATTTGTGTTAGGATATGGTACACCGATAGCAATTAAGCCAGCTGATAAGTTGAGAGAGGAAGGGTTATGCTACAGTTAATGGAAATAATAAAAACGATGAATATATTATTTACCATCCTCATTTTAGCCAATTCCTACCAGTTCAGCAATAGTAAAGTTGAGACTCTTATGCTCAAACGTACGTTCATACAAATTCAGAAGTCTCAGAAAGTGCCCCAATTTCTTTCATCTTAACATCTTAGTTTGTAGTAGGGCATCCAGTCTACCCTACTACTCATTTAATTACCAAGATGAATGTATCCTACTGATTAATAGGCAACAGAGTGGCCCTCATGTCAGACAACATCTTGTTTTTGCTTTATGATGTCAGCTTGCTAGGCAACAGAGTGGCCCTCAGGTCAGACAACATTCTTGCTTTAGCTTTATGACGTCAGAGCACCAGTGGACCAATTGTCCTTGTGGAAGCTGACCACACAGGATGATGAGATTTCAGAAGGTATGCAGTAGGTTACTATCTGTGTTTGTAAGGCAAGTAGGAGGGGGAATGGTAAAGGACTCTGAACCACTCAAAGCATAGGGGCCTTTTTGAAAGTGGATGGGGATACAAAAATAGAGATTATCCTTAATACCAATCCATCTTGAGTATCAGAGTCCAACATACAAAGTGCAGGGGAAGATGTTAAATGAGCTTCCTTCTGTGAGAAGGAAACACTATCATTCTCAAGTGAGATAGTGCATTTCAAACTCAAAGGCAGCAAATTCCTCAAGTGGAACATTGCTAGCACTAGGATCTAAAGCAGGCTTTAGTAGTGTTGAAGGCAGTCAGTTTTTGTTAACTATCATGACCAACACAATGTGATCCATATTACTTCTATATTGAAAGAAAATATATTCAGGCACAGGCTCCCACTAGAAGGTAATGAGGAAATTCAAAAGCTGTGAACGTCTTTTTAATGCCTAAAGGAATGATTGTGAGTTTTACTTACCATATAAATTGGTCAAATGATGCCGTATGCCGGAAGATTTGCATTTTTTTTTTTCTTCAGTCTCGGCAAGGCAGAGAAATTCTGTGGTGAAACGCTGCCACTGCTGGCCATTCAGTATAATCTGCAGATGGAAAAGTCCACTGTTAGCACAATTTTTACAAAGGGTAAACAGATCAATACTATGGAGTCTATATTATTGTGAAAATCAACAGCTCATTAGAAAATCAAATCCCAATTTGTAATTTTAACCTCCCATACTTCTTTGAATCCCACACCTCACTTGCTAACACTCTCTAAACAACTGTAGCACATACATTAGGACATAGATCTATAGATCTTTTTCCCAGACAAGTGGCAGTGAACCCTTCTCAATTCATTTGTGTTAGGATATGGTACACCGATAGCAATTAAGCCAGCTGGTAAATTGAGAGAGGAAGGGTTATGCTACAGTTAATGGAAATAATAAAAACGATGAATAGATTATTTACCATCCTCATTTTAGCCAATTCCTACCAGTTCAGCAATAGTAAAGTTGAGACTCTTATGCTCAAACGTACGTTCATACAAATTCAGAAGTCTCAGAAAGTGCCCAAATTTCTTTCATCTTAACATCTTAGTTTGTAGTAGGGCATCCTGTCTACCCTACTACTCATTTAATTACCAAGATGAATGTATCCTACTGATTAATAGGCAACAGAGTGGCCCTCATGTCAGACAACCTCTTGTTTTTGCTTTATGATGTCAGCTTGCTAGGCAACAGAGTGGCCCTCAGGTCAGACAACATTCTTGCTTTAGCTTTATGACGTCAGAGCACCAGTGGACCAATTGTCCTTGTGGAAGCTGACCACACAGGAGGATGAGATTTCAGAAGGTATGCAGTAGGTTACTATCTGTGTTTGTAAGGCAAGTAGGAGGGGGAATGGTAAAGGACTCTGAATCACTCAAAGCATAGGGGCCTTTTTGAAAGTGGATGGGGATACAAAAATAGAGATTATCCTTAATACCAATCCATCTTGAGTATCAGAGTCCAACATACAAAGTGCAGGGGAAGACGTTAAATGAGCTTCCTTCTGTGAGAAGGAAACACTATCGTTCTCAAGTGAGATAGTGCATTTCAAACTCAAAGGCAGCAAATTCCTCAAGTGGAACATTGCTAGCACTAGGATCTAAAGCAGGCTTTAGTAGTGTTGAAGGCAGTCAGTTTTTGTTAACTATCATGACCAACACAATGTGATCCATATTACTTCTATATTGAAAGAAAATATATTCAGGCACAGGCTCCCACTAGAAGGTAATGAGGAAATCCAAAAGCTGTGAACGTCTTTTTAATGCCTAAAGGAATGATTGTGAGTTTTACTTACCATATAAATTGGTCAAATGATGCCGTATGCCGGAAGATTTGCTTTTTTTTTTTTTCTTCAGTCTCGGCAAGGCAGAGAAATTCTGTGGTGAAACGCTGCCACTGCTGGCCATTCAGTATAATCTGCGGATGGAAAAGTCCACTGTTAGCACAATTTTTACAAAGGGTAAACAGATCAATACTATGGAGTCTATATTATTGTGAAAATCAGCAGCTCATTGGAAAATCAAATCCCAATTTGTAATTTTAACCTCCCATACTTCTTTGAATCCCACGCCTCACTTGCTAACACTCTCTAAACAACTGTAGCACATACATTAGGACATAGATCTATAGATCTTTTTCCCAGACAAGTGGCAGTGAACCCTTCTCAATTCATTTGTGTTAGGATATGGTACACTGATAGCAATTAAGCCAGCTGATAAATTGAGAGAGGAAGGGTTATGCTACAGTTAATGGAAATAATAAAAACGATGAATAGATTTACCATCCTCATTTTAGCCAATTCCTACCAGTTCAGCAATAGTAAAGTTGAGACTCTTATGCTCAAACGTACGTTCATACAAATTCAGAAGTCTCAGAAAGTGCCCCAATTTCTTTCATCTTAACATCTTAGTTTGTAGTAGGGCATCCTGTCTACCCTACTACTCATTTAATTACCAAGATGAATGTATCCTACTGATTAATAGGCAACAGAGTGGCCCTCATGTCAGACAACATCTTGTTTTTGCTTTATGATGTCAGCTTGCTAGGCAACAGAGTGGCCCTCAGGTCAGACAACATTCTTGCTTTAGCTTTATGACGTCAGAGCACCAGTGGACCAATTGTCCTTGTGGAAGCTGACCACACAGGAGGATGAGATTTCAGAAGGTATGCAGTAGGTTACTATCCATGTTTGTAAGGCAAGTAGGAGGGGGAATGGTAAAGGACTCTGAACCACTCAAAGTATAGGGGCCTTTTTGAAAGTGGATGGGGATACAAAAATAGAGATTATCCTTAATACCAATCCATCTTGAGTATCAGAGTCCAACATACAAAGTGCAGGGGAAGACATTAAATGAGCTTCCTTCTGTGAGAAGGAAAGACTATCGTTCTCAAGTGAGATAGTGCATTTCAAACTCAAAGGCAGCAAATTCCTCAAGTGGAACATTGCTAGCACTAGGATCTAAAGCAGGCTTTAGTAGTGTTGAAGGCAGTCAGTTTTTGTTAACTATCATGACCAACACAATGTGATCCATATTACTTCTATATTGAAAGAAAATATATCCAGGCACAGGCTCCCACTAGAAGGTAATGAGGAAATTCAAAAGCTGTGAACGTCTTTTTAATGCCTAAAGGAATGATTGTGAGTTTTACTTACCATATAAATTGGTCAAATGATGCCGTATGCCGGAAGATTTGCTTTTTTTTTTTTCTTCAGTCTCGGCAAGGCAGAGAAATTCTGTGGTGAAACGCTGCCACTGCTGGCCATTCAGTATAATCTGCAGATGGAAAAGTCCACTGTTAGCAGAATTTTTACAAAGGGTAAACAGATCAATACTATGGAGTCTATATTATTGTGAAAATCAACAGCTCATTAGAAAATCAAATCCCAATTTGTAATTTTAACCTTCCATACTTCTTTGAATCCCACGCCTCACTTGCTTACACTCTCTAAACAACTGTAGCACATACATTAGGACATAGATCTATAGATCTTTTTCCCAGACAAGTGGCAGTGAACCCTTCTCAATTCATTTGTGTTAGGATATGGTACACCGATAGCAATTAAGCCAGCTGATAAATTGAGAGAGGAAGGGTTATGCTACAGTTAATGGAAATAATAAAAACGATGAATAGATTTACCATCCTCATTTTAGCCAATTCCTACCAGTTCAGCAATAGTAAAGTTGAGACTCTTATGCTCAAACGTACGTTCATACAAATTCAGAAGTCTCAGAAAGTGCCCCAATTTCTTTCATCTTAACATCTTAGTTTGTAGTAGGGCATCCTGTCTACCCTACTACTCATTTAATTACCAAGATGAATGTATCCTACTGATTAATAGGCAACAGAGTGGCCCTCATGTCAGACAACATCTTGTTTTTGCTTTATGATGTCAGCTTGCTAGGCAACAGAGTGGCCCTCAGGTCAGACAACATTCTTGCTTTAGCTTTATGACGTCAGAGCACCAGTGGACCAATTGTCCTTGTGGAAGCTGACCACACAGGATGATGAGATTTCAGAAGGTATGCAGTAGGTTACTATCTGTGTTTGTAAGGCAAGTAGGAGGGGGAATGGTAAAGGACTCTGAACCACTCAAAGCATAGGGGCCTTTTTGAAAGTGGATGGGGATACAAAAATAGAGATTATCCTTAATACCAATCCATCTTGAGTATCAGAGTCCAACATACAAAGTGCAGGGGAAGATGTTAAATGAGCTTCCTTCTGTGAGAAGGAAACACTATCGTTCTCAAGTGAGATAGTGCATTTCAAACTCAAAGGCAGCAAATTCCTCAAGTGGAACATTGCTAGCACTAGGATCTAAAGCAGGCTTTAGTAGTGTTGAAGGCAGTCAGTTTTTGTTAACTATCATGACCAACACAATGTGATCCATATTACTTCTATATTGAAAGAAAATATATTCAGGCACAGGCTCCCACTAGAAGGTAATGAGGAAATTCAAAAGCTGTGAACGTCTTTTTAATGCCTAAAGGAATGATTGTGAGTTTTACTTAACATATAAATTGGTCAAATGATGCCGTATGCCGGAAGATTTGCATTTTTTTTTTTCTTCAGTCTCGGCAAGGCAGAGAAATTCTGTGGTGAAACGCTGCCACTGCTGGCCATTCAGTATAATCTGCAGATGGAAAAGTCCACTGTTAGCACAATTTTTACAAAGGGTAAACAGATCAATACTATGGAGTCTATATTATTGTGAAAATCAACAGCTCATTAGAAAATCAAATCCCAATTTGTAATTTTAACCTCCCATACTTCTTTGAATCCCACACCTCACTTGCTAACACTCTCTAAACAACTGTAGCACATACATTAGGACATAGATCTATAGATCTTTTTCCCAGACAAGTGGCAGTGAACCCTTCTCAATTCATTTGTGTTAGGATATGGTACACCGATAGCAATTAAGCCAGCTGGTAAATTGAGAGAGGAAGGGTTATGCTACAGTTAATGGAAATAATAAAAACGATGAATAGATTATTTACCATCCTCATTTTAGCCAATTCCTACCAGTTCAGCAATAGTAAAGTTGAGACTCTTATGCTCAAACGTACGTTCATACAAATTCAGAAGTCTCAGAAAGTGCCCAAATTTCTTTCATCTTAACATCTTAGTTTGTAGTAGGGCATCCTGTCTACCCTACTACTCATTTAATTACCAAGATGAATGTATCCTACTGATTAATAGGCAACAGAGTGGCCCTCATGTCAGACAACCTCTTGTTTTTGCTTTATGATGTCAGCTTGCTAGGCAACAGAGTGGCCCTCAGGTCAGACAACATTCTTGCTTTAGCTTTATGACGTCAGAGCACCAGTGGACCAATTGTCCTTGTGGAAGCTGACCACACAGGAGGATGAGATTTCAGAAGGTATGCAGTAGGTTACTATCTGTGTTTGTAAGGCAAGTAGGAGGGGGAATGGTAAAGGACTCTGAATCACTCAAAGCATAGGGGCCTTTTTGAAAGTGGATGGGGATACAAAAATAGAGATTATCCTTAATACCAATCCATCTTGAGTATCAGAGTCCAACATACAAAGTGCAGGGGAAGACGTTAAATGAGCTTCCTTCTGTGAGAAGGAAACACTATCGTTCTCAAGTGAGATAGTGCATTTCAAACTCAAAGGCAGCAAATTCCTCAAGTGGAACATTGCTAGCACTAGGATCTAAAGCAGGCTTTAGTAGTGTTGAAGGCAGTCAGTTTTTGTTAACTATCATGACCAACACAATGTGATCCATATTACTTCTATATTGAAAGAAAATATATTCAGGCACAGGCTCCCACTAGAAGGTAATGAGGAAATCCAAAAGCTGTGAACGTCTTTTTAATGCCTAAAGGAATGATTGTGAGTTTTACTTACCATATAAATTGGTCAAATGATGCCGTATGCCGGAAGATTTGCTTTTTTTTTTTTTCTTCAGTCTCGGCAAGGCAGAGAAATTCTGTGGTGAAACGCTGCCACTGCTGGCCATTCAGTATAATCTGCGGATGGAAAAGTCCACTGTTAGCACAATTTTTACAAAGGGTAAACAGATCAATACTATGGAGTCTATATTATTGTGAAAATCAGCAGCTCATTGGAAAATCAAATCCCAATTTGTAATTTTAACCTCCCATACTTCTTTGAATCCCACGCCTCACTTGCTAACACTCTCTAAACAACTGTAGCACATACATTAGGACATAGATCTATAGATCTTTTTCCCAGACAAGTGGCAGTGAACCCTTCTCAATTCATTTGTGTTAGGATATGGTACACTGATAGCAATTAAGCCAGCTGATAAATTGAGAGAGGAAGGGTTATGCTACAGTTAATGGAAATAATAAAAACGATGAATAGATTTACCATCCTCATTTTAGCCAATTCCTACCAGTTCAGCAATAGTAAAGTTGAGACTCTTATGCTCAAACGTACGTTCATACAAATTCAGAAGTCTCAGAAAGTGCCCCAATTTCTTTCATCTTAACATCTTAGTTTGTAGTAGGGCATCCTGTCTACCCTACTACTCATTTAATTACCAAGATGAATGTATCCTACTGATTAATAGGCAACAGAGTGGCCCTCATGTCAGACAACATCTTGTTTTTGCTTTATGATGTCAGCTTGCTAGGCAACAGAGTGGCCCTCAGGTCAGACAACATTCTTGCTTTAGCTTTATGACGTCAGAGCACCAGTGGACCAATTGTCCTTGTGGAAGCTGACCACACAGGAGGATGAGATTTCAGAAGGTATGCAGTAGGTTACTATCCATGTTTGTAAGGCAAGTAGGAGGGGGAATGGTAAAGGACTCTGAACCACTCAAAGTATAGGGGCCTTTTTGAAAGTGGATGGGGATACAAAAATAGAGATTATCCTTAATACCAATCCATCTTGAGTATCAGAGTCCAACATACAAAGTGCAGGGGAAGACATTAAATGAGCTTCCTTCTGTGAGAAGGAAAGACTATCGTTCTCAAGTGAGATAGTGCATTTCAAACTCAAAGGCAGCAAATTCCTCAAGTGGAACATTGCTAGCACTAGGATCTAAAGCAGGCTTTAGTAGTGTTGAAGGCAGTCAGTTTTTGTTAACTATCATGACCAACACAATGTGATCCATATTACTTCTATATTGAAAGAAAATATATCCAGGCACAGGCTCCCACTAGAAGGTAATGAGGAAATTCAAAAGCTGTGAACGTCTTTTTAATGCCTAAAGGAATGATTGTGAGTTTTACTTACCATATAAATTGGTCAAATGATGCCGTATGCCGGAAGATTTGCTTTTTTTTTTTTCTTCAGTCTCGGCAAGGCAGAGAAATTCTGTGGTGAAACGCTGCCACTGCTGGCCATTCAGTATAATCTGCAGATGGAAAAGTCCACTGTTAGCACAATTTTTACAAAGGGTAAACAGATCAATACTATGGAGTCTATATTATTGTGAAAATCAACAGCTCATTAGAAAATCAAATCCCAATTTGTAATTTTAACCTTCCATACTTCTTTGAATCCCACGCCTCACTTGCTTACACTCTCTAAACAACTGTAGCACATACATTAGGACATAGATCTATAGATCTTTTTCCCAGACAAGTGGCAGTGAACCCTTCTCAATTCATTTGTGTTAGGATATGGTACACCGATAGCAATTAAGCCAGCTGATAAATTGAGAGAGGAAGGGTTATGCTACAGTTAATGGAAATAATAAAAACGATGAATAGATTTACCATCCTCATTTTAGCCAATTCCTACCAGTTCAGCAATAGTAAAGTTGAGACTCTTATGCTCAAACGTACGTTCATACAAATTCAGAAGTCTCAGAAAGTGCCCAAATTTCTTTCATCTTAACATCTTAGTTTGTAGTAGGGCATCCTGTCTACCCTACTACTCATTTAATTACCAAGATGAATGTATCCTACTGATTAATAGGCAACAGAGTGGCCCTCATGTCAGACAACCTCTTGTTTTTGCTTTATGATGTCAGCTTGCTAGGCAACAGAGTGGCCCTCAGGTCAGACAACATTCTTGCTTTAGCTTTATGACGTCAGAGCACCAGTGGACCAATTGTCCTTGTGGAAGCTGACCACACAGGAGGATGAGATTTCAGAAGGTATGCAGTAGGTTACTATCTGTGTTTGTAAGGCAAGTAGGAGGGGGAATGGTAAAGGACTCTGAATCACTCAAAGCATAGGGGCCTTTTTGAAAGTGGATGGGGATACAAAAATAGAGATTATCCTTAATACCAATCCATCTTGAGTACCAGAGTCCAACATACAAAGTGCAGGGGAAGACGTTAAATGAGCTTCCTTCTGTGAGAAGGAAAGACTATCGTTCTCAAGTGAGATAGTGCATTTCAAACTCAAAGGCAGCAAATTCCTCAAGTGGAACATTGCTAGCACTAGGATCTAAAGCAGGCTTTAGTAGTGTTGAAGGCAGTCAGTTTTTGTTAACTATCATGACCAACACAATGTGATCCATATTACTTCTATATTGAAAGAAAATATATTCAGGCACAGGCTCCCACTAGAAGGTAATGAGGAAATTCAAAAGCTGTGAACGTCTTTTTAATGCCTAAAGGAATGATTGTGAGTTTTACTTACCATATAAATTGGTCAAATGATGCCGTATGCCGGAAGATTTGCTTTTTTTTTTTTCTTCAGTCTCGGCAAGGCAGAGAAATTCTGTGGTGAAACGCTGCCACTGCTGGCCATTCAGTATAATCTGCGGATGGAAAAGTCCACTGTTAGCACAATTTTTACAAAGGGTAAACAGATCAATACTATGGAGTCTATATTATTGTGAAAATCAGCAGCTCATTGGAAAATCAAATCCCAATTTGTAATTTTAACCTCCCATACTTCTTTGAATCCCACGCCTCACTTGCTAACACTCTCTAAACAACTGTAGCACATACATTAGGACATAGATCTATAGATCTTTTTCCCAGACAAGTGGCAGTGAACCCTTCTCAATTCATTTGTGTTAGGATATGGTACACTGATAGCAATTAAGCCAGCTGATAAATTGAGAGAGGAAGGGTTATGCTACAGTTAATGGAAATAATAAAAACGATGAATAGATTTACCATCCTCATTTTAGCCAATTCCTACCAGTTCAGCAATAGTAAAGTTGAGACTCTTATGCTCAAACGTACGTTCATACAAATTCAGAAGTCTCAGAAAGTGCCCCAATTTCTTTCATCTTAACATCTTAGTTTGTAGTAGGGCATCCTGTCTACCCTACTACTCATTTAATTACCAAGATGAATGTATCCTACTGATTAATAGGCAACAGAGTGGCCCTCATGTCAGACAACATCTTGTTTTTGCTTTATGATGTCAGCTTGCTAGGCAACAGAGTGGCCCTCAGGTCAGACAACATTCTTGCTTTAGCTTTATGACGTCAGAGCACCAGTGGACCAATTGTCCTTGTGGAAGCTGACCACACAGGAGGATGAGATTTCAGAAGGTATGCAGTAGGTTACTATCTGTGTTTGTAAGGCAAGTAGGAGGGGGAATGGTAAAGGACTCTGAACCACTCAAAGTATAGGGGCCTTTTTGAAAGTGGATGGGGATACAAAAATAGAGATTATCCTTAATACCAATCCATCTTGAGTATCAGAGTCCAACATACAAAGTGCAGGGGAAGACGTTAAATGAGCTTCCTTCTGTGAGAAGGAAAGACTATCGTTCTCAAGTGAGATAGTGCATTTCAAACTCAAAGGCAGCAAATTCCTCAAGTGGAACATTGCTAGCACTAGGATCTAAAGCAGGCTTTAGTAGTGTTGAAGGCAGTCAGTTTTTGTTAACTATCATGACCAACACAATGTGATCCATATTACTTCTATATTGAAAGAAAATATATCCAGGCACAGGCTCCCACTAGAAGGTAATGAGGAAATTCAAAAGCTGTGAACGTCTTTTTAATGCCTAAAGGAATGATTGTGAGTTTTACTTACCATATAAATTGGTCAAATGATGCCGTATGCCGGAAGATTTGCTTTTTTTTTTTTCTTCAGTCTCGGCAAGGCAGAGAAATTCTGTGGTGAAACGCTGCCACTGCTGGCCATTCAGTATAATCTGCAGATGGAAAAGTCCACTGTTAGCACAATTTTTACAAAGGGTAAACAGATCAATACTATGGAGTCTATATTATTGTGAAAATCAACAGCTCATTAGAAAATCAAATCCCAATTTGTAATTTTAACCTTCCATACTTCTTTGAATCCCACGCCTCACTTGCTTACACTCTCTAAACAACTGTAGCACATACATTAGGACATAGATCTATAGATCTTTTTCCCAGACAAGTGGCAGTGAACCCTTCTCAATTCATTTGTGTTAGGATATGGTACACCGATAGCAATTAAGCCAGCTGATAAATTGAGAGAGGAAGGGTTATGCTACAGTTAATGGAAATAATAAAAACGATGAATAGATTTACCATCCTCATTTTAGCCAATTCCTACCAGTTCAGCAATAGTAAAGTTGAGACTCTTATGCTCAAACGTACGTTCATACAAATTCAGAAGTCTCAGAAAAGGCCCCAATTTCTTTCATCTTAACATCTTAGTTTGTAGTAGGGCATCCTGTCTACCCTACTACTCATTTAATTACCAAGATGAATGTATCCTACTGATTAATAGGCAACAGAGTGGCCCTCATGTCAGACAACATCTTGTTTTTGCTTTATGATGTCAGCTTGCTAGGCAACAGAGTGGCCCTCAGGTCAGACAACATTCTTGCTTTAGCTTTATGACGTCAGAGCACCAGTGGACCAATTGTCCTTGTGGAAGCTGACCACACAGGATGATGAGATTTCAGAAGGTATGCAGTAGGTTACTATCTGTGTTTGTAAGGCAAGTAGGAGGGGGAATGGTAAAGGACTCTGAACCACTCAAAGCATAGGGGCCTTTTTGAAAGTGGATGGGGATACAAAAATAGAGATTATCCTTAATACCAATCCATCTTGAGTATCAGAGTCCAACATACAAAGTGCAGGGGAAGATGTTAAATGAGCTTCCTTCTGTGAGAAGGAAACACTATCGTTCTCAAGTGAGATAGTGCATTTCAAACTCAAAGGCAGCAAATTCCTCAAGTGGAACATTGCTAGCACTAGGATCTAAAGCAGGCTTTAGTAGTGTTGAAGGCAGTCAGTTTTTGTTAACTATCATGACCAACACAATGTGATCCATATTACTTCTATATTGAAAGAAAATATATTCAGGCACAGGCTCCCACTAGAAGGTAATGAGGAAATTCAAAAGCTGTGAACGTCTTTTTAATGCCTAAAGGAATGATTGTGAGTTTTACTTAACATATAAATTGGTCAAATGATGCCGTATGCCGGAAGATTTGCATTTTTTTTTTTCTTCAGTCTCGGCAAGGCAGAGAAATTCTGTGGTGAAACGCTGCCACTGCTGGCCATTCAGTATAATCTGCAGATGGAAAAGTCCACTGTTAGCACAATTTTTACAAAGGGTAAACAGATCAATACTATGGAGTCTATATTATTGTGAAAATCAACAGCTCATTAGAAAATCAAATCCCAATTTGTAATTTTAACCTCCCATACTTCTTTGAATCCCACACCTCACTTGCTAACACTCTCTAAACAACTGTAGCACATACATTAGGACATAGATCTATAGATCTTTTTCCCAGACAAGTGGCAGTGAACCCTTCTCAATTCATTTGTGTTAGGATATGGTACACCGATAGCAATTAAGCCAGCTGGTAAATTGAGAGAGGAAGGGTTATGCTACAGTTAATGGAAATAATAAAAACGATGAATAGATTATTTACCATCCTCATTTTAGCCAATTCCTACCAGTTCAGCAATAGTAAAGTTGAGACTCTTATGCTCAAACGTACGTTCATACAAATTCAGAAGTCTCAGAAAGTGCCCAAATTTCTTTCATCTTAACATCTTAGTTTGTAGTAGGGCATCCTGTCTACCCTACTACTCATTTAATTACCAAGATGAATGTATCCTACTGATTAATAGGCAACAGAGTGGCCCTCATGTCAGACAACCTCTTGTTTTTGCTTTATGATGTCAGCTTGCTAGGCAACAGAGTGGCCCTCAGGTCAGACAACATTCTTGCTTTAGCTTTATGACGTCAGAGCACCAGTGGACCAATTTTCCTTGTGGAAGCTGACCACACAGGAGGATGAGATTTCAGAAGGTATGCAGTAGGTTACTATCTGTGTTTGTAAGGCAAGTAGGAGGGGGAATGGTAAAGGACTCTGAATCACTCAAAGCATAGGGGCCTTTTTGAAAGTGGATGGGGATACAAAAATAGAGATTATCCTTAATACCAATCCATCTTGAGTATCAGAGTCCAACATACAAAGTGCAGGGGAAGACGTTAAATGAGCTTCCTTCTGTGAGAAGGAAACACTATCGTTCTCAAGTGAGATAGTGCATTTCAAACTCAAAGGCAGCAAATTCCTCAAGTGGAACATTGCTAGCACTAGGATCTAAAGCAGGCTTTAGTAGTGTTGAAGGCAGTCAGTTTTTGTTAACTATCATGACCAACACAATGTGATCCATATTACTTCTATATTGAAAGAAAATATATTCAGGCACAGGCTCCCACTAGAAGGTAATGAGGAAATTCAAAAGCTGTGAACGTCTTTTTAATGCCTAAAGGAATGATTGTGAGTTTTACTTAACATATAAATTGGTCAAATGATGCCGTATGCCGGAAGATTTGCATTTTTTTTTTTCTTCAGTCTCGGCAAGGCAGAGAAATTCTGTGGTGAAACGCTGCCACTGCTGGCCATTCAGTATAATCTGCAGATGGAAAAGTCCACTGTTAGCACAATTTTTACAAAGGGTAAACAGATCAATACTATGGAGTCTATATTATTGTGAAAATCAACAGCTCATTAGAAAATCAAATCCCAATTTGTAATTTTAACCTCCCATACTTCTTTGAATCCCACACCTCACTTGCTAACACTCTCTAAACAACTGTAGCACATACATTAGGACATAGATCTATAGATCTTTTTCCCAGACAAGTGGCAGTGAACCCTTCTCAATTCATTTGTGTTAGGATATGGTACACCGATAGCAATTAAGCCAGCTGGTAAATTGAGAGAGGAAGGGTTATGCTACAGTTAATGGAAATAATAAAAACGATGAATAGATTATTTACCATCCTCATTTTAGCCAATTCCTACCAGTTCAGCAATAGTAAAGTTGAGACTCTTATGCTCAAACGTACGTTCATACAAATTCAGAAGTCTCAGAAAGTGCCCAAATTTCTTTCATCTTAACATCTTAGTTTGTAGTAGGGCATCCTGTCTACCCTACTACTCATTTAATTACCAAGATGAATGTATCCTACTGATTAATAGGCAACAGAGTGGCCCTCATGTCAGACAACCTCTTGTTTTTGCTTTATGATGTCAGCTTGCTAGGCAACAGAGTGGCCCTCAGGTCAGACAACATTCTTGCTTTAGCTTTATGACGTCAGAGCACCAGTGGACCAATTTTCCTTGTGGAAGCTGACCACACAGGAGGATGAGATTTCAGAAGGTATGCAGTAGGTTACTATCTGTGTTTGTAAGGCAAGTAGGAGGGGGAATGGTAAAGGACTCTGAATCACTCAAAGCATAGGGGCCTTTTTGAAAGTGGATGGGGATACAAAAATAGAGATTATCCTTAATACCAATCCATCTTGAGTATCAGAGTCCAACATACAAAGTGCAGGGGAAGACGTTAAATGAGCTTCCTTCTGTGAGAAGGAAACACTATCGTTCTCAAGTGAGATAGTGCATTTCAAACTCAAAGGCAGCAAATTCCTCAAGTGGAACATTGCTAGCACTAGGATCTAAAGCAGGCTTTAGTAGTGTTGAAGGCAGTCAGTTTTTGTTAACTATCATGACCAACACAATGTGATCCATATTACTTCTATATTGAAAGAAAATATATTCAGGCACAGGCTCCCACTAGAAGGTAATGAGGAAATTCAAAAGCTGTGAACGTCTTTTTAATGCCTAAAGGAATGATTGTGAGTTTTACTTACCATATAAATTGGTCAAATGATGCCGTATGCCGGAAGATTTGCTTTTTTTTTTTTTCTTCAGTCTCGGCAAGGCAGAGAAATTCTGTGGTGAAACGCTGCCACTGCTGGCCATTCAGTATAATCTGCGGATGGAAAAGTCCACTGTTAGCACAATTTTTACAAAGGGTAAACAGATCAATACTATGGAGTCTATATTATTGTGAAAATCAGCAGCTCATTGGAAAATCAAATCCCAATTTGTAATTTTAACCTCCCATACTTCTTTGAATCCCACGCCTCACTTGCTAACACTCTCTAAACAACTGTAGCACATACATTAGGACATAGATCTATAGATCTTTTTCCCAGACAAGTGGCAGTGAACCCTTCTCAATTCATTTGTGTTAGGATATGGTACACTGATAGCAATTAAGCCAGCTGATAAATTGAGAGAGGAAGGGTTATGCTACAGTTAATGGAAATAATAAAAACGATGAATAGATTTACCATCCTCATTTTAGCCAATTCCTACCAGTTCAGCAATAGTAAAGTTGAGACTCTTATGCTCAAACGTACGTTCATACAAATTCAGAAGTCTCAGAAAGTGCCCCAATTTCTTTCATCTTAACATCTTAGTTTGTAGTAGGGCATCCTGTCTACCCTACTACTCATTTAATTACCAAGATGAATGTATCCTACTGATTAATAGGCAACAGAGTGGCCCTCATGTCAGACAACATCTTGTTTTTGCTTTATGATGTCAGCTTGCTAGGCAACAGAGTGGCCCTCAGGTCAGACAACATTCTTGCTTTAGCTTTATGACGTCAGAGCACCAGTGGACCAATTGTCCTTGTGGAAGCTGACCACACAGGAGGATGAGATTTCAGAAGGTATGCAGTAGGTTACTATCTGTGTTTGTAAGGCAAGTAGGAGGGGGAATGGTAAAGGACTCTGAACCACTCAAAGTATAGGGGCCTTTTTGAAAGTGGATGGGGATACAAAAATAGAGATTATCCTTAATACCAATCCATCTTGAGTATCAGAGTCCAACATACAAAGTGCAGGGGAAGACGTTAAATGAGCTTCCTTCTGTGAGAAGGAAAGACTATCGTTCTCAAGTGAGATAGTGCATTTCAAACTCAAAGGCAGCAAATTCCTCAAGTGGAACATTGCTAGCACTAGGATCTAAAGCAGGCTTTAGTAGTGTTGAAGGCAGTCAGTTTTTGTTAACTATCATGACCAACACAATGTGATCCATATTACTTCTATATTGAAAGAAAATTCATCCAGGCACAGGCTCCCACTAGAAGGTAATGAGGAAATTCAAAAGCTGTAAACGTCTTTTTAATGCCTAAAGGAATGATTGTGAGTTTTACTTACCATATAAATTGGTCAAATGATGCCGTATGCCGGAAGATTTGCTTTTTTTTTTTTCTTCAGTCTCGGCAAGGCAGAGAAATTCTGTGGTGAAACGCTGCCACTGCTGGCCATTCAGTATAATCTGCAGATGGAAAAGTCCACTGTTAGCACAATTTTTACAAAGGGTAAACAGATCAATACTATGGAGTCTATATTATTGTGAAAATCAACAGCTCATTAGAAAATCAAATCCCAATTTGTAATTTTAACCTTCCATACTTCTTTGAATCCCACGCCTCACTTGCTTACACTCTCTAAACAACTGTAGCACATACATTAGGACATAGATCTATAGATCTTTTTCCCAGACAAGTGGCAGTGAACCCTTCTCAATTCATTTGTGTTAGGATATGGTACACCGATAGCAATTAAGCCAGCTGATAAATTGAGAGAGGAAGGGTTATGCTACAGTTAATGGAAATAATAAAAACGATGAATAGATTTACCATCCTCATTTTAGCCAATTCCTACCAGTTCAGCAATAGTAAAGTTGAGACTCTTATGCTCAAACGTACGTTCATACAAATTCAGAAGTCTCAGAAAGTGCCCCAATTTCTTTCATCTTAACATCTTAGTTTGTAGTAGGGCATCCTGTCTACCCTACTACTCATTTAATTACCAAGATGAATGTATCCTACTGATTAATAGGCAACAGAGTGGCCCTCATGTCAGACAACATCTTGTTTTTGCTTTATGATGTCAGCTTGCTAGGCAACAGAGTGGCCCTCAGGTCAGACAACATTCTTGCTTTAGCTTTATGACGTCAGAGCACCAGTGGACCAATTGTCCTTGTGGAAGCTGACCACACAGGATGATGAGATTTCAGAAGGTATGCAGTAGGTTACTATCTGTGTTTGTAAGGCAAGTAGGAGGGGGAATGGTAAAGGACTCTGAACCACTCAAAGCATAGGGGCCTTTTTGAAAGTGGATGGGGATACAAAAATAGAGATTATCCTTAATACCAATCCATCTTGAGTATCAGAGTCCAACATACAAAGTGCAGGGGAAGATGTTAAATGAGCTTCCTTCTGTGAGAAGGAAACACTATCGTTCTCAAGTGAGATAGTGCATTTCAAACTCAAAGGCAGCAAATTCCTCAAGTGGAACATTGCTAGCACTAGGATCTAAAGCAGGCTTTAGTAGTGTTGAAGGCAGTCAGTTTTTGTTAACTATCATGACCAACACAATGTGATCCATATTACTTCTATATTGAAAGAAAATATATTCAGGCACAGGCTCCCACTAGAAGGTAATGAGGAAATTCAAAAGCTGTGAACGTCTTTTTAATGCCTAAAGGAATGATTGTGAGTTTTACTTACCATATAAATTGGTCAAATGATGCCGTATGCCGGAAGATTTGCTTTTTGTTTTTTCTTCAGTCTCGGCAAGGCAGAGAAATTCTGTGGTGAAACGCTGCCACTGCTGGCCATTCAGTATAATCTGCAGATGGAAAAGTCCACTGTTAGCACAATTTTTACAAAGGGTAAACAGATCAATACTATGGAGTCTATATTATTGTGAAAATCAACAGCTCATTAGAAAATCAAATCCCAATTTGTAATTTTAACCTCCCATACTTCTTTGAATCCCACACCTCACTTGCTAACACTCTCTAAACAACTGTAGCACACACATTAGGACATAGATCTATAGATCTTTTTCCGAAACAAGTGGCAGTGAACCCTTCTCAATTCATTTGTGTTAGGATATGGTACACCGATAGCAATTAAGCCAGCTGATAAGTTGAGAGAGGAAGGGTTATGCTACAGTTAATGGAAATAATAAAAACGATGAATATATTATTTACCATCCTCATTTTAGCCAATTCCTACCAGTTCAGCAATAGTAAAGTTGAGACTCTTATGCTCAAACGTACGTTCATACAAATTCAGAAGTCTCAGAAAGTGCCCCAATTTCTTTCATCTTAACATCTTAGTTTGTAGTAGGGCATCCAGTCTACCCTACTACTCATTTAATTACCAAGATGAATGTATCCTACTGATTAATAGGCAACAGAGTGGCCCTCATGTCAGACAACATCTTGTTTTTGCTTTATGATGTCAGCTTGCTAGGCAACAGAGTGGCCCTCAGGTCAGACAACATTCTTGCTTTAGCTTTATGACGTCAGAGCACCAGTGGACCAATTGTCCTTGTGGAAGCTGACCACACAGGAGGATGAGATTTCAGAAGGTATGCAGTAGGTTACTATCTGTGTTTGTAAGGCAAGTAGGAGGGGGAATGGTAAAGGACTATGAACCACTCAAAGCATAGGGGCCTTTTTGAAAGTGGATGGGGATACAAAAATAGAGATTATCCTTAATACCAATCCATCTTGAGTATCAGAGTCCAACATACAAAGTGCAGGGGAAGACCTTAAATGAGCTCCCTTCTGTGAGAAGGAAACACTATCGTTCTCAAGTGAGATAGTGCATTTCAAACTCAAAGGCAGCAAATTCCTCAAGTGGAACATTGCTAGCACTAGGATCTAAAGCAGGCTTTAGTAGTGTTGAAGGCAGTCAGTTTTTGTTAACTATCATGACCAACACAATGTGATCCATATTACTTCTATATTGAAAGAAAATATATTCAGCCACAGGCTCCCACTAGAAGGTAATGAGGAAATTCAAAAGCTGTGAACGTCTTTTTAATGCCTAAAGGAATGATTGTGAGTTTTACTTACCATATAAATTGGTCAAATGATGCCGTATGCCGGAAGATATGCTTTTTTTTTTTTTTCAGTCTCGGCAAGGCAGAGAAATTCTGTGGTGAAACGCTGCCACTGCTGGCCATTCAGTATAATCTGCAGATGGAAAAGTCCACTGTTAGCACAATTTTTACAAAGGGTAAACAGATCAATACTATGGAGTCTATATTATTGTGAAAATCAACAGCTCATTAGAAAATCAAATCCCAATTTGTAATTTTAACCTCCCATACTTCTTTGAATCCCACACCTCACTTGCTAACACTCTCTAAACAACTGTAGCACACACATTAGGACATAGATCTATAGATCTTTTTCCCAGACAAGTGGCAGTGAACCCTTCTCAATTCATTTGTGTTAGGATATGGTACACCGATAGCAATTAAGCCAGCTGATAAGTTGAGAGAGGAAGGGTTATGCTACAGTTAATGGAAATAATAAAAACGATGAATATATTATTTACCATCCTCATTTTAGCCAATTCCTACCAGTTCAGCAATAGTAAAGTTGAGACTCTTATGCTCAAACGTACGTTCATACAAATTCAGAAGTCTCAGAAAGTGCCCCAATTTCTTTCATCTTAACATCTTAGTTTGTAGTAGGGCATCCAGTCTACCCTACTACTCATTTAATTACCAAGATGAATGTATCCTACTGATTAATAGGCAACAGAGTGGCCCTCATGTCAGACAACATCTTGTTTTTGCTTTATGATGTCAGCTTGCTAGGCAACAGAGTGGCCCTCAGGTCAGACAACATTCTTGCTTTAGCTTTATGACGTCAGAGCACCAGTGGACCAATTGTCCTTGTGGAAGCTGACCACACAGGAGGATGAGATTTCAGAAGGTATGCAGTAGGTTACTATCTGTGTTTGTAAGGCAAGTAGGAGGGGGAATGGTAAAGGACTATGAACCACTCAAAGCATAGGGGCCTTTTTGAAAGTGGATGGGGATACAAAAATAGAGATTATCCTTAATACCAATCCATCTTGAGTATCAGAGTCCAACATACAAAGTGCAGGGGAAGACCTTAAATGAGCTCCCTTCTGTGAGAAGGAAACACTATCGTTCTCAAGTGAGATAGTGCATTTCAAACTCAAAGGCAGCAAATTCCTCAAGTGGAACATTGCTAGCACTAGGATCTAAAGCAGGCTTTAGTAGTGTTGAAGGCAGTCAGTTTTTGTTAACTATCATGACCAACACAATGTGATCCATATTACTTCTATATTGAAAGAAAATATATTCAGCCACAGGCTCCCACTAGAAGGTAATGAGGAAATTCAAAAGCTGTGAACGTCTTTTTAATGCCTAAAGGAATGATTGTGAGTTTTACTTACCGTATAAATTGGTCAAATGATGCCGTATGCCGGAAGATATGCTTTTTTTTTTTTCCAGTCTCGGCAAGGCAGAGAAATTCTGTGGTGAAACGCTGCCACTGCTGGCCATTCAGTATAATCTGCAGATGGAAAAGTCCACTGTTAGCACAATTTTTACAAAGGGTAAACAGATCAATACTATGGAGTCTATATTATTGTGAAAATCAACAGCTCATTAGAAAATCAAATCCCAATTTGTAATTTTAACCTTCCATACTTCTTTGAATCCCACGCCTCACTTGCTTACACTCTCTAAACAACTGTAGCACATACATTAGGACATAGATCTATAGATCTTTTTCCCAGACAAGTGGCAGTGAACCCTTCTCAATTCATTTGTGTTAGGATATGGTACACCGATAGCAATTAAGCCAGCTGATAAATTGAGAGAGGAAGGGTTATGCTACAGTTAATGGAAATAATAAAAACGATGAATAGATTTACCATCCTCATTTTAGCCAATTCCTACCAGTTCAGCAATAGTAAAGTTGAGACTCTTATGCTCAAACGTACGTTCATACAAATTCAGAAGTCTCAGAAAGTGCCCCAATTTCTTTCATCTTAACATCTTAGTTTGTAGTAGGGCATCCTGTCTACCCTACTACTCATTTAATTACCAAGATGAATGTATCCTACTGATTAATAGGCAACAGAGTGGCCCTCATGTCAGACAACATCTTGTTTTTGCTTTATGATGTCAGCTTGCTAGGCAACAGAGTGGCCCTCAGGTCAGACAACATTCTTGCTTTAGCTTTATGACGTCAGAGCACCAGTGGACCAATTGTCCTTGTGGAAGCTGACCACACAGGATGATGAGATTTCAGAAGGTATGCAGTAGGTTACTATCTGTGTTTGTAAGGCAAGTAGGAGGGGGAATGGTAAAGGACTCTGAACCACTCAAAGCATAGGGGCCTTTTTGAAAGTGGATGGGGATACAAAAATAGAGATTATCCTTAATACCAATCCATCTTGAGTATCAGAGTCCAACATACAAAGTGCAGGGGAAGATGTTAAATGAGCTTCCTTCTGTGAGAAGGAAACACTATCGTTCTCAAGTGAGATAGTGCATTTCAAACTCAAAGGCAGCAAATTCCTCAAGTGGAACATTGCTAGCACTAGGATCTAAAGCAGGCTTTAGTAGTGTTGAAGGCAGTCAGTTTTTGTTAACTATCATGACCAACACAATGTGATCCATATTACTTCTATATTGAAAGAAAATATATTCAGGCACAGGCTCCCACTAGAAGGTAATGAGGAAATTCAAAAGCTGTGAACGTCTTTTTAATGCCTAAAGGAATGATTGTGAGTTTTACTTACCATATAAATTGGTCAAATGATGCCGTATGCCGGAAGATTTGCTTTTTGTTTTTTCTTCAGTCTCGGCAAGGCAGAGAAATTCTGTGGTGAAACGCTGCCACTGCTGGCCATTCAGTATAATCTGCAGATGGAAAAGTCCACTGTTAGCACAATTTTTACAAAGGGTAAACAGATCAATACTATGGAGTCTATATTATTGTGAAAATCAACAGCTCATTAGAAAATCAAATCCCAATTTGTAATTTTAACCTCCCATACTTCTTTGAATCCCACACCTCACTTGCTAACACTCTCTAAACAACTGTAGCACACACATTAGGACATAGATCTATAGATCTTTTTCCCAGACAAGTGGCAGTGAACCCTTCTCAATTCATTTGTGTTAGGATATGGTACACCGATAGCAATTAAGCCAGCTGATAAGTTGAGAGAGGAAGGGTTATGCTACAGTTAATGGAAATAATAAAAACGATGAATATATTATTTACCATCCTCATTTTAGCCAATTCCTACCAGTTCAGCAATAGTAAAGTTGAGACTCTTATGCTCAAACGTACGTTCATACAAATTCAGAAGTCTCAGAAAGTGCCCCAATTTCTTTCATCTTAACATCTTAGTTTGTAGTAGGGCATCCTGTCTACCCTACTACTCATTTAATTACCAAGATAAATGTATCCTACTGATTAATAGGCAACAGAGTGGCCCTCATGTCAGACAACATCTTGTTTTTGCTTTATGATGTCAGCTTGCTAGGCAACAGAGTGGCCCTCAGGTCAGACAACATTCTTGCTTTAGCTTTATGACGTCAGAGCACCAGTGGACCAATTGTCCTTGTGGAAGCTGACCACACAGGAGGATGAGATTTCAGAAGGTATGCAGTAGGTTACTATCTGTGTTTGTAAGGCAAGTAGGAGGGGGAATGGTAAAGGACTATGAACCACTCAAAGCATAGGGGCCTTTTTGAAAGTGGATGGGGATACAAAAATAGAGATTATCCTTAATACCAATCCATCTTGAGTATCAGAGTCCAACATACAAAGTGCAGGGGAAGACGTTAAATGAGCTCCCTTCTGTGAGAAGGAAACACTATCGTTCTCAAGTGAGATAGTGCATTTCAAACTCAAAGGCAGCAAATTCCTCAAGTGGAACATTGCTAGCACTAGGATCTAAAGCAGGCTTTAGTAGTGTTGAAGGCAGTCAGTTTTTGTTAACTATCATGACCAACACAATGTGATCCATATTACTTCTATATTGAAAGAAAATATATTCAGCCACAGGCTCCCACTAGAAGGTAATGAGGAAATTCAAAAGCTGTGAACGTCTTTTTAATGCCTAAAGGAATGATTGTGAGTTTTACTTACCATATAAATTGGTCAAATGATGCCGTATGCCGGAAGATATGCTTTTTTTTTTTTCTTCAGTCTCGGCAAGGCAGAGAAATTCTGTGGTGAAACGCTGCCACTGCTGGCCATTCAGTATAATCTGCAGATGGAAAAGTCCACTGTTAGCACAATTTTTACAAAGGGTAAACAGATCAATACTATGGAGTCTATATTATTGTGAAAATCAACAGCTCGTTAGAAAATCAAATCCCAATTTGTAATTTTAACCTTCCATACTTCTTTGAATCCCACGCCTCACTTGCTAACACTCTCTAAACAACTGTAGCACATATATTAGGACATAGATCTATAGATCTTTTTGCCAGACAAGTGGCAGTGAACCCTTCTCAATTCATTTGTGTTAGGATATGGTACACCGATAGCAATTAAGCCAGCTGATAAGTTGAGAGAGGAAGGGTTATGCTACAGTTAATGGAAATAATAAAAACGATGAATAGAATATTTACCATCCTCATTTTAGCCAATTCCTACCAGTTCAGCATTAGTAAAGTTGAGACTCTTATGCTCAAACGTACGTTCATACAAATTCAGAAGTGTCAGAAAGTGCCCCAATTTCTTTCATCTTAACATCTTAGTTTGCAGTAGGGCATCCTGTCTACCCTTCTACTCATTTAATTACCAATGATGTAAATATATAATTTACCGTCTTAATTTCTATGCAGGTAAGTACTTAATCAATAATAACTCAGATCGGAAAGAAAAAAACAGAGTCCGTGGTGTTAGAGTTCTTAGGGGTTTTATTCCTTAAAAAGGAATGGTCAAGACCTGGATATCATGTTCTTCCCACCACAGGGGTGGAAGAAGGGATAGAGCAGAGCTTTATTGACAATACATAGCTTATATACTTAATTTACACCATAGAAAGCAATATAGTAGGCGTAACAGCTGAGAGAAGACAAGATAACAGCATCCACGTGTTACTAGTACGTAATCAGAAGGCGTGAACTAGAGGTGTGTGCTAGAAACGTCACAGGTAGGTGTCACAAGGGGGTGGCACTAAACAGAAATGTTGCAATGTCAGCAGAAATCGGAAGCTTGGATGCGCGCGCAGCTGCATGACGTGTGATTGACGTGAGACTGGAGGGTGCAGGGAGCTTGACATTTACACTGACGGAAAGAGACAGAAGTCTGGCATGTCAGATCAACTCGTACTTCTATCAGATCTGATATCTGATGTTTGGGAACCATATTATCTGGACGGGAAAGGTCTCTGGGGCAGAAGCTATTCTATACTGACTGTGAATGCGTGTATAAGCGCCTGAGTGTCTGCATGAGAAGCGTGGGGGCATGGGCCTTCCAGGGGAGCATGGTAACAGAGGCTATGAATTACTTGCACGGAGACAGGCCGGCCCTTTGGCTCTGCAGCTGGGGAATGTTTACTTGAACTAGTAGGCAGGAATGTATTTTCGAGGAGCGGAACAGATAACTCGAAGGTTGTAGTCAGTCTTGGCAGGCAGCAGGCTGAGCTGAGCGCAGTGGGCCGCGCTGGAAGTAAGTCAGAGTTCACGGGTACAGGGGCTGCCTGGGCTGAGGCTTTCAGAGTCAGAAGCCAGAAAAAAGGCTCGATGGCAGAAATTCAGGGCCTACTTTGCCAGAGCTGGAGAAACGTGTAAAGTACACTACAAAAAGACGTTGGCATAGCATACTTAGGAACGGACTATTCAATCCATTCAGGGTGGATCTGAAGGAGGACATGTTAACGTTGGACGCAAATGTATTTGCGTCTTCATAGCAGGCGCAGGAGGGAAGTTACATGCACTTTAAGCTGGTACATGGAGACGGTGGGGTACACGCTAGGGAACACAACTTGACCATAGAATTTATATTTCCTCATTCCCTCCTTGTTCCCTACGGACCCTTCATGATATATCGATCCTCATGAATCGATCAGTTTGTTCTTGTAACATCATTTGCTCTTCTTTCTTTCTTTTACGTCTTGAAAAGAAACTGGAATGTTCAATACATGAAGTGGCACACAGTCCACAAATCGCTGGTCCACACTGTAAGCACAGGCAGCAACTGAATACTAGGACTAGGCCAATGCCTAGGAAGGATAGGATCTTCCATCCCCAAGCGGTTAACATTGTCCAGAACCAACCGGACCAAGTCCAGGTGCCTGGATTCTGATGTATCTGATTTGCAATTTTATGGAGACGTGTAATAGCTTGATATACAGATGGCGCGTTTTGTGGAATGAAAACACAGCAACTTGACCCGATGACCTTACAGGCTCCGCCTCTATCTGCCAAGATGACGTCAATAACAAGACGATTCTGAAGGACAACAACCCGCATGGCAGACTGTTCCTCTGTTAAGTTACCTAGGGCGGAGGCAGTTTCATTCACTACTGCTTCAAGTGTTTTAGTTAATCTGCGTATTAATTTACTATTTTGGACAGGGCCTAAAAAGAAAAAGAATCCTTTATTAAAATCGGTGTACTGTTCCCATGCCGTTTCAGTGTAGTCGACAAGTGAGATATCTCTTCTGAGTCTATTCGTTACTAGATTTGTATTTCTGTGATAATCAGGAGGAGCTAGAAAAACAGGTGGCAGAAGGAATGCAATGTAACAGGTACCATCCCAATCTGGAGGTAAACGTATGTATGCGGTATGACCACAAACAAAATAGGAATGACTGGTGGCTTTAAAGGACGATTTACCATGATCCCTGAATTCGACTACAGTAGTACATTCACTATGACCTAAGTGTACTGAACCTTTCTTCCTGACACATAATTCACCAGTGACGGGTAATACTGACATAGCGGGCAGAACTGGTGCAGCTTCGGATTCAACAGTAAGAATCATAAGGTTAATTGTGTAATTACTTAATCCATATACTTCATTTTCTAGATCAGTTCCTATTCTAATGGGGAGTCCCTCTTTATCAGGGTAACAGACGTCGAGCAGGACCAAGTTCAAGTTTCCCCAAACCCAGCCCCCATCGAAAACAGCAATATCAGGATCTAAGGAATTAATTATTTTAAACCATGCACCACAGGAGCCATTGTGAGTGAACGGGTACGGAAAGAGGGGCAGAGCTCCCTTGTAATTCTGGTAAGGAGGGAGTCGGCCACATATCCAGCAGTTTGTAGCATTATTAGTCTGATGGGAATGATGTAGCATACTAATGAATGTGTTGTTGCGCAGCGCAAGTCTGTAAGAAAGTTCATGTGGAGGTAACTCGCTAAAAGAATGTTCAGCAGATACATTGTAAGCAGATTGTTCACGCTTGAAAATAGGGTAATAGATAGGGAGAAGTATGCTTGCAACAATAATTAGAAGACTTAGAAAAAACATGATTAATAATGTCACTATACAGTGACTACGCAGTGATTTGCAGTATGTACGTTTCTTGAATTGTCTCTCTCTCTCTCTATCTCGATCTGGGGGATACATGTCAGAAACTATTTAACCAATTCACCTAGGGGAGGACTTAAACAATTAAACTGTCTGACTTGCTAGATCGGAGCTTTGATCTGTACTCCTCTTGTGGAGTTTTCTCTCGTTCGGAAACTTTAAAGTCACTAGTTTTGATACAGTCTTTGGTGGGGGTGGACGAGCCTGGGTCTGGTTTCAGTTCATTGCATTTCTTAATATGGCTCGTGTGGACCCACCCCTTTCTGCCTTCCAGTTTCACTGCGGTCCTCGTTGTAAGAAGGACGGTCTTTGGCTCCTTCCAGCGGGGCTCCAGCGGACTTTTCCTGTCGAAATTCCGTACTAAAACTGTGTCACCAGGACGGACATCGTGTGGCTTTACATCAGTGTTGTCGGGAAAAGCTGCGGCAACCTGTGAACGACATGATTGGAGTGCAGACATCAAGGAGGCAAGGTAATCTGTCAACATATTACAATCGACATCAGTAATTTTCTTAGGAATGGGCGTCCCCCACATATTCGGTGGTCTTCCAAAGACCACTTCGTACGGGGATAGTCCTGATCTCGAGTGGGCAACCATCCTCATATAGAACAGTGCCACTGGCAGGGCGACTATCCAGTCGACCCCTTTCTCTTGACATATTTTAGCAAGGCGTGTCTTTAGTGTCTGATTATGCCTTTCTACAAGGCCTGCGGCTTCGGGATGTCGGACACAATGGAATCTCCACTGGTATCCTAGCAATAGGGAAACCTGCTTCATTAATTCGGATGAGAATGGCTGACCGTTATCTGAGTACACGACACGAGGCAAGCCGTACCGTGGGAAGAATTCTCGAACCAGCTGCTTGGCAGTGGTCGGGGCAGTATAGTCTGGGACTGGATATGCTTCGGTCCAACGGGAAAGTGCACAAACAATTACAAGGACATATTTAAATCCTCGACAACGGTCCATCTGGATATAATCCATCTGGAGGACTTCAAAAGGGTGATCGGGAAGATGAAATCCACCTTGCTCTACAGGGACGCTTTTACCTGGATTGAACTGACAACAGATCATGCAAGTACGCACTTTCTGTTTTGCTGCTGCTCGTAAGTGTTTATTGTTCCAAAGATTTTGTAAACTGTCTAACATCGCTTTTTCTCCTAGGTGTGCTGGACTATGTGCTGTATTGATCATGACTTGAACCATAGAATCAGGGAGAAACCATGTAGATTTTCCCTTCGTCATTCAACCTTGATCTGTCTGGATCCCTCCTAGATCAGTCCATTTCTTTATTTCATCTGGGGTAGCATGTGTCTGAATATCGATTACATCTAGTGTGGGATCCCTGACTGTCATACAACTTGTCGGTCCTATTGTCTTTGTCACATCCGTTGTCTGAGTGTGAGTCAGTGCTGTATGTTTTGCTGTCTGGTCTGCCAGGTCGTTACCCTGGGAAACAGAATCTGTAACTTTAGTATGTGCTTTACACTTCATGACGGATATGCCTGAAGGCAGATGTATTGCTTCTAACAGTGCTTGAATGAGGTGACCATGTTGGATCTTGGCACCATGAGAGGTCAAAAAACCTCGTTCTTGCCATAACATTCCGAAGTCGTGTACAACTCCGAACGCATAACGGGAATCAGTGTATATGTTGACATTTCTGTTCTTGGCTAGTATACAGGCTCGGGTCAGAGCAATAAGCTCTGCCGCTTGAGCGGACAGTGTGTCAATACGATGTGTTTCTTTAACTTCGGTTTCAGTGGTCACTGCATATGCGGCCACTAATTCTCCTGTACTCGTTCGCATACATGAACCATCCACATAAAGTGTCAGGTCTGGATTTGTCAATAGAACATCTGTTAAATCTCGTCGTGGCTTTGTTACTGCATTAATGATTTCTATACAATCATGCGGGGCTGGATCTGTCATAATTGTAGGTAACAGTGTTGCGGGGTTCAGAATGCTGCAGCGTCTGATTTCTATGTGTGGCTGGAATAGCGTCAATTCATAACCTGTCAGTCGTGCTATAGTCAAGTGTTGAGTCTGGGTTCTGTTTAACAGAACCTCTACAGAGTGTGGAACTTGTACTGTTAACTGATGGCCTAAAACAATTGAATCGCTCTGTCTGATTGCTAATGCTGTTGCTGCTACTGACTTTAAGCACGCAGGGAGTGCCTGGGCTACTGAATCCAATGTACTTGAAAAATAAGCGCAAGGCTTATGTGAACCTGCTTGATCTTGAGTGAGGACAGACAATGCTGTACCATCACGTTCTGTAACAAAAAGTGTAAACGGTTTGCTGTAACATGGTGTTGCTAAAACTGGTGCTCGGCATAATGCTTTCTTTAGTTCCTCAAAGGCTTGTGTGTGTTCCTGAGTCCAAGGAAGAACAGTCGAAGTCGCTGCCTCCTGTGTCGTTAACTGGATGAGTGGTTTAGCTAGAAATGCATATTGAGGAATCCATTGTCTGCAGTACGAGGTGAGGCCTATAAAGGCCCGCACTTCCTTTTGTGTCTGGGGTTGTGGCATATTTACAATTAACTGAATGCGATCGGGAGTGAGCTGTCTCCCCACTTTGGACAGCAAGTGACCCAAGTACACAACTTGCTGAACACAGAATTGTAGCTTCGAAGGAGACACCTTGTGTCCCTTGTCGGCCAGAAAATGTAAGACTGTCAGTGATGCTTGTTCGCATTCGGGCTCACTTCGTGCGGTGATCAGCAGATCATCGACGTATTGCAGTAAAGCGGTGTTAACTGGCATTTGAATACAATCTAGTTGTCTTTTCAGTGCCTGACTATAGATGCTGGGGCTTTCTGTGAATCCTTGAGGTGCGCGGGAAAATTTGAAACTTCGTCCATTTAAACTGAATCCGAAAAGGTATTGGCTCTCTGGGTCAATAGGTACACTAAAGAAGGCGTTCTTGAGATCAATTACAGTAAAGAACGTTGCTTCTGAATCAATAGCAGTCAATAAGGAAGAGATATCGGGGACCACAGGGTACTGTGGAACAATGCATTTATTCAGCTCTCTTAGATCAATCACCAGCCGATATACTGGCGGTGCATTGGGATCAGTACGTTTAAGAATTGGAATGATGGGTGAATTACAGATATTGGAGTCGGTCTCTACGACCACTCCTTGGGCAATGAGCTCTTCAATGATTTCCAGTAAAGCCACTACAGCATCGGGTGGTAACTTGTATTGTCTGATTCGCGGTAGAACAACTCCTGTCTTGAGTGTAACACGGTATGGTGTGATATGCATACAACCTACATCAGTTGGGCCTGTTGCCCACAAGTGATCTGGTACATTTTTCAATCTGACATCGAATTCTCGTAAGACATAATGGCCCTTGAAATCCCGCAGAAAGAGTCTAACCCCCTCCGGGGAACAGCAGATTATGGCTCCTAGAGCCTTCAATGTTTTAATTCCTAACAGATTTTCTGGGCATGATTTCGTAAGTAACAAGTCTGTAACTCGTGATAATGGACCCACAGCCAGGGGGACTGGTTCAGATACTTTATTTACAATGGGCTGTCCTGAAAAACCAAGGGAAACATTCTGTGAGCCTGAGAGGGGTGCCCCTGGGACTTCATTATGACTGATTGTTGTGCGGCTTGCCCCTGTGTCAATTAAAAATTTTCTGTCTTTTCCCAATACTTGACTGTGTACATAAGGACCCTCTTGATCTACAGGAATTTCAATAAGAGGCAAGCCAAATTCCCTCTCTAGGCTGTTTCATGTGTATCGTTGATACTCAGGATAAGCAGATTGGGCATACTGGTACATCTGCTGGGAAACTTGTTGAGTCGAGGCAGTGGGCTGTGGTACCGCTACTGTCTGTGCTGTATGAGATGAAGCATGCATAGGCTGTGTGTTCTGCATAGGTTGTACATTCTGTGAGGTTTGTTGCTGGGCCTGATCTTGTCTTGGTGGATGCGGTCTTTCTTTAGTTTTACCTGTTGCTATGTTATGTTTCAGAACTGGACATTCATGTACATAGTGACCTGGTTGCTTACAATAGTTGCATGTCCCTTTAACGGGAGCTGCAGAATGATTTGTCTGGGTCGTACCCTTTCTGTTTCCGTCGGTATGGACCGACTGGGCTACTAACATTTTCATTTTCGTGTCTTTCATACGTTTCTGTTCCTGATCTTGTTCTTCTCTAATTCTGTTCTGATGGTATTGTAACATTTGCAACATCTGGGATGGCGTATTTGCTTGCCATGTACTCTCAACCTTGTATACACGATTCTTGACTGCTAACAGGGAATTCTCAACTAACTTGGATACAAACAGATGCGGGTACGACTCGCTACTTGGTTTAAGACCACTATTAATAATAAAACATTTCTCGAATCTTGAATAAAAGTCACTAGTATCTTCGTCAGGTTTCTGTTTACATGCTGAGATTGCATCCCAGTCTTCTTTTCTAGTTGTCAATAATCTTGGCAGAACCTGTACTATCAAACCTGGTAATGCTTTAGTTTTCTCCCCCAGGCCTACCCCTGGGACACGTTTGTTCTCTTCATCTTCTATTTCTGCCCATACAATCTTTTTCTCTCCCACCTCCCATTCTTTTTCCTTTAATTTCTCGTAGATGCCCGTGGGCAGCAGTACCTTTAACATTTTCATGATATCTTCATATGTGTAATCCCCCATCAGTAACATGTCTTTAAGTTCTCTGTGAAAACCTGCAGGATCTTTATCATGGCAGGGTACTAGTTTCTTCATTTCTAACAGTTCTAACTTAGTCAGGGGCGTGTGTACATACACACGTTTCAAGGTATGATCTTCACCCATAACTGGATGTACCTCTCGTAAGGGGTTCTGACTTTCAAGACCATGCAGACGCTCTATATGATACATTTTTCTTTCTGGGGGCGGGGCGGGAACATATTCGGAGCTTACAAAAGTGTTATATCTATGTCGTTGTTCTAGAATTATTTGTATTAACTTGGTACTGAGACCTCTCCATCTATCCATGAGTAGTGCTTCTAATATTTCGGGTAAGGGACCTGGATCAGAATGTTGGTTTCTGTATTTCGTGAGGAGATGCTGAATCATGTATACACCTGCTAATTTCTGCTCGTCTGGGGAAAGGTTCAGAAATGTCTGTGCTACTGTGTCATCATTGTATATGTCTGGATTTTCAGACCATAATATGGCTGACCGGGCTAGTTCTTGTTCATCCATAGAATTGAGTACGTGGTACCCCATTCTCTCTCGGAGTCTTTTATCAGTTTCCTGGAACTGATGTTCAGAAGAATTCGGGTTTGTTAAGGCAGAGAGGAAAACTCTCTTGCTTTCTGGACGAATACCTTTCCTAAGGTAAGTTCCCTTACCTACATACGCTATAGTATCTGTAGTCTTTTCTTGTTCTTCAAGTTCTTCTTCCTCCTCGGAGGAAGCCTTTTCTTTTTCTTCTTTGTGTATATCTATCACTGCTTTTCTAATTTTCTTGTACATACTGGCTATGCAGGTCCCCTTGTCGTGTTTTCCTTCAGATATATTTTGACCCCACTTGTTTAGTGCATCTAACTCACTCTGATCTGTCACGGGCCTGTCTCGTTCTCTTATTAGGCAATTTATGAAAAAACGTAGTATCTGTGCTTGAACGTCAACTTTCTGACGCTCCATGGCATCCTTAATACTGTCAGGGTCTTTCCCAGTCTGAACAAACTCATATATTCTATCTAGGCGTTCCTTCATTCCTGCATAGCACAGCAGGAAATCAGTAGCAGATCTTAACCGTAGTGATGCCATCATCATTATATCGTCTTTGCCGGGTACTGGATCATATCTGCAAACTGAAAGGTTTTCTTTGAATATGTCAAGGCGGGGTGACTTGAACGTAAAAGGATTCCGCAAATCCCCGAGCTGTAACCTGCGTGTTAATGGCGGGGTGTGAAGACCCCCGGTCGCACCCCCTGAGGCGGAAGCTTGGACATTATCTCTCTGTGGAGTCTGTACCTGAACTTGAATTTGTCTTTTAGTAGGATCAGGTAGAAGTGGTTTCGGTAGATCAACTTTAGGTACGGGAAGTGGTGGAGGTGGTGGAACAGGAGGATTCTGTTGTGGTACTGACGGAATATGATCTTGGGGCGGGTTACCACCCCCGTCCCTGTTGTTAGGCAGGGCGCGGACAGGCAGATTGGTGTAAGCGGGTGCTACATCCTCTAGATAGGAATTCAGGAATATGTCTTTAGTGGTCCTATGAGTTACTTTAGTTGGAACCAATGGTGGCGGCAGATTTTTCGGTATTTCTGAAATGGCCTCAGGCGAACCCTCGGCCGCGAGATACATACCGTTTACGAGGTTATTTCGTGCGCGGTCTACTTGCTCTGATTTTACTCGGATCCCCTCGGTAACTAACTCGTTTTCTTGGGCCTTGTCTGATTCTTTAAGTCTGTCTTCTCTACGTAGTGCTTTTTCAGCACGCTTATGTGATTCCTTACGCCAAAACTCTATGGCGTCTTTCTGAGATTGTCTGGCTTTCTTTTTCCATAGTGCTTCTTCTACCTTCATGATGCACTCGGCATCCCATGTTCCGGTAACAGGCCATCTGTGTCTTTCGTCTAAATGCTTAGTATAGTCAGCCCATAAATCTAGGTACAATATGGCATCTAAGCCATGCTTGTGGTACATAAAATTTCCTGGAGTGTCCCTAGGGGGGATAGGAATTGCTTCCTCTAGTATCCCTTTCCTAGTTCCTATCTGCTTTAACTTGTTGAAAAACGGCATCTTGTTTACTTAATGCTGAATGCTCAACCCTAACTACTTAATACTGAATACAGCTAGTTATACAAGAACACAATAATGCACATTAAAAACGGTCACATTCATACCACGACATTAATCACATGAAAAAACATTTTGAAACATATATGACTACCCCCTATATTGGATGTACTGCTAAACAGCACAGATACACTGCTAAAACAGTGCAGAAACTTGAATAACGGATGTACTGCTAAACAGTACAGATACACTGTCTAAAAACAGTGCAGACCGGACTTGTGTACCCAAACCCGTCTAGATACGTCCCAGCAATGGTACTCACCGGGAAGCACGGAAACTGAAGGCCTCGGAAAACTCGACTGGACTGGACTCGACTCGGCACGTGGATACTTCGGAAAACTTCGGAAAACTTCGGAAAACGGGTGGGCCTCTTGACACCTCGGACCTTGCTTCTTTCGGCTAGGCTCTGGTCGGGATCCTCCGCACTCCTCACCGCCTCGTCTGGGTACTGATCGCAGTCTCTGCACCTCCGTGGGCCAGAGGGAGATGCAGGAAATCCTGCCGGTACGCGTAGTTTTCCTTCTAACTGATGGCAGGGGACAGAGCTTGCAACGCACCAACCGGCGCGTGAGGTGGGGGAGGGGTCCCTGTTCGGGCGCCAAAATGATGTAAATATATAATTTACCGTCTTAATTTCTATTCAGGTAAGTACTTAATCAATAATAACTCAGATCGGAAAGAAAAAAACAGAGTCCGTGGTGTTAAAGTTCTTAGGGGTTTTATTCCTTAAAAAGGAATGGTCAAGACCTGGATATCATGTTCTTCCCACCACAGGGGTGGAAGAAGGGATAGAGCAGAACTTTATTGACAATACATAGCTTATATACTTAATTTACACCATAGAAAGCAATATAGTAGGCGTAACAGCTGAGAGAAGACAAGATAACAGCATCCACGTGTTACTAGTACGTAATCAGAAGGCGTGAACTAGAGGTGTGTGCTAGAAACGTCACAGGTAGGTGTCACAAAGGGGTTGGCACTAAACAGAAATGTTGCAATGTCAGCAAAAATCGGAAGCTTGGATGCGCGCGCAGCTGCATGACGTGTGATTGACGTGAGACTGGAGGGTGCAGGGAGCTTGACATTTACACTGACGGAAAGAGACAGAAGTCTGGCATGTCAGATCAACTCGTACTTCTATCAGATCTGATATCTGATGTTTGGGAACCATATTATCTGGACGGGAAAGGTCTCTGGGGCAGAAGCTATTCTATACTGACTGTGAATGCGTGTATAAGCGCCTGAGTGTCTGCATGAGAAGCGTGGGGGCATGGGCCTTCCAGGGGAGCATGGTAACAGAGGCTATGAATTACTTGCACGGAGACAGGCCGGCCCTTTGGCTCTGCAGCTGGGGAATGTTTACTTGAACTAGTAGGCAGGAATGTATTTTCGAGGAGCGGAACAGATAACTCGAAGGTTGTAGTCAGTCTTGGCAGGCAGCAGGCTGAGCTGAGCGCGGTGGGCCGCGCTGGAAGTAAGTCAGAGTTCACGGGTACAGGGGCTGCCTGGGCTGAGGCTTTCAGAGTCAGAAGCCAGAAAAAAGGCTCGATGGCAGAAATTCAGGGCCTACTTTGCCAGAGCTGGAGAAACGTGTAAAGTACACTACAAAAAGACGTTGGCATAGCATACTTAGGAACGGACTATTCAATCCATTCAGGGTGGATCTGAAGGAGAAGTGTGGCTCACGGTGTAGAGCAGGCAGACCCGGAAGCTGAGGTCAGACCTGGGACCAGGGTTCAATTCCCAACGCGGCAGGGTCTTGAGCTCAAATGTCCACGGACTCGATAATTCTCGCTTCGGTGCCTGCTCTAATCATGGGTTCTCACTCTGCAACTCTGGGCATTAAGCTTGCTTAATCTCCACAACGGCCCCTCTGCGGCGGGATGCCTGGCTTTCACCTTGGGGATGCCCTGTAGGGGCTATCTCACAGGGAAAAGCCAGGATGGGTTCCCAAGGCAAGCGCCGGGAAACCTCCGGGTAGCTGTGCGCTCAATAAATGCAATAATAATAATAATAATAAGGAGGACATGTTAACGTTGGACGCAAATGTATTTGCGTCTTCATAGCAGGCGCAGGAGGGAAGTTACATGCACTTTAAGCTGGTACATGGAGACGGTGGGGTACACGCTAGGGAACACAACTTGACCATAGAATTTATATTTCCTCACCAAGATGAATGTATCCTACTGATTAATAGGCAACAGAGTGGCCCTCATGTCAGACGACATCTTCTTTTGGCTTTATGATGTCAGCTTGCTAGGCAACAGAGTGGCCCTCAGGTCAGACAACATTCTTGCTTTAGCTTTATGACGTCAGAGCACCAGTGGACCAATTGTCCTTGTGGAAGCTAACCACACAGGAGGATGAGATTTCAGAAGGTATGCAGTAGGTAACTATCTGTGTTTGTACGGCAAGTAGGAGGGGGAATGGTAAAGGACTATGAACCACTCAAAGCATAGGGGCCTTTTTGAAAGTGGATGGGGATACAAAAATAGAGATTATCCTTAATACCAATCCATCTTGAGTATCAGAGTCCAACATACAAAGTGCAGGGGAAGATGTTAAATGAGCTTCCTTCTGTGAGAAGGAAACACTATCGTTCTCAAGTGAGATAGTGCATTTCAAACTCAAAGGCAGCAAATTCCTCAAGTGGAACATTGCTAGCACTAGGATCTAAAGCAGGCTTTAGTAGTGTTGAAGGCAGTCAGTTTTTGTTAACTATCATGACCAACACAATGTGATCCATATTACTTCTATATTGAAAGAAAATATATTCAGGCACAGGCTCCCACTAGAAGGTAATGAGGAAATTCAAAAGCTGTGAACGTCTTTTTAATGCCTAAAGGAATGATTGTGAGTTTTACTTACCATATAAATTGGTCAAATGATGCCGTATGCCGGAAGATTTGCATTTTTTTTTTCTTCAGTCTCGGCAAGGCAGAGAAATTCTGTGGTGAAACGCTGCCACTGCTGGCCATTCAGTATAATCTGCAGATGGAAAAGTCCACTGTTAGCACAATTTTTACAAAGGGTAAACAGATCAATACTATGGAGTCTATATTATTGTGAAAATCAACAGCTCATTAGAAAATCAAATCCCAATTTGTAATTTTAACATCCCATACTTCTTTGAATCCGACACCTCACTTGCTAACACTCTCTAAACAACTGTAGCACATACATTAGGACATAGATCTATAGATCTTTTTCCCAGACAAGTGGCAGTGAACCCTTCTCAATTCATTTGTGTTAGGATATGGTACACCGATAGCAATTAAGCCAGCTGATAAATTGAGAGAGGAAGGGTTATGCTACAGTTAATGGAAATAATAAAAACGATGAATAGATTATTTACCATCCTCATTTTAGCCAATTCCTACCAGTTCAGCAATAGTAAAGTTGAGACTCTTATGCTCAAACGTACGTTCATACAAATTCAGAAGTCTCAGAAAGTGCCCCAATTTCTTTCATCTTAACATCTTAGTTTGCAGTAGGGCATCCTGTCTACCCTTCTACTCATTTAATTACCAAGATGAATGTATCCTACTGATTAATAGGCAACAGAGTGGCCCTCATGTCAGACGACATCTTCTTTTGGCTTTATGATGTCAGCTTGCTATGCAACAGAGTGGCCCTCAGGTCAGACAACATTCTTGCTTTAGCTTTATGACGTCAGAGCACCAGTGGACCAATTGTCCTTGTGGAAGCTGACCACACAGGAGGATGAGATTTCAGAAGGTATGCAGTAGGTAACTATCTGTGTTTGTAAGGCAAGTAGGAGGGGGAATGGTAAAGGACTATGAACCACTCAAAGCATAGGGGCCTTTTTGAAAGTGGATGGGGATACAAAAATAGAGATTATCCTTAATACCAATCCATCTTGAGTATCAGAGTCCAACATACAAAGTGCAGGGGAAGACGTTAAATGAGCTTCCTTCTGTGAGAAGGAAACACTATCGTTCTCAAGTGAGATAGTGCATTTCAAACTCAAAGGCAGCAAATTCCTCAAGTGGAACATTGCTAGCACTAGGATCTAAAGCAGGCTTTAGTAGTGTTGAAGGCAGTCAGTTTTTGTTAACTATCATGACCAACACAATGTGATCCATATTACTTCTATATTGAAAGAAAATATATTCAGGCACAGGCTCCCACTAGAAGGTAATGAGGAAATTCAAAAGCTGTGAACGTCTTTTTAATGCCTAAAGGAATGATTGTGAGTTTTACTTACCATATAAATTGGTCAAATGATGCCGTATGCCGGAAGATTTGCTTTTTTTTTCTTTTCTTCAGTCTCGGCAAGGCAGAGAAATTCTGTGGTGAAACGCTGCCACTGCTGGCCATTCAGTATAATCTGCAGATGGAAAAGTCCACTGTTAGCACAATTTTTACAAAGGGTAAACAGATCAATACTATGGAGTCTATATTATTGTGAAAATCAACAGCTCATTAGAAAATCAAATCCCAATTTGTAATTTTAACCTCCCATACTTCTTTGAATCCCACGCCTCACTTGCTAACACTCTCTAAACAACTGTAGCACATACATTAGGACATAGATCTATAGATATTTTTCCCAGACAAGTGGCAGTGAACCCTTCTCAATTCATTTGTGTTAGGATATGGTACACCGATAGCAATTAAGCCAGCTGATAAATTGAGAGAGGAAGGGTTATGCTACAGTTAATGGAAATAATAAAAACGATGAATAGATTTACCATCCTCATTTTAGCCAATTCCTACCAGTTCAGCAATAGTAAAGTTGAGACTCTTATGCTCAAACGTACGTTCATACAAATTCAGAAGTCTCAGAAAGTGCCCCAATTTCTTTCATCTTAACATCTTAGTTTGTAGTAGGGCATCCTGTCTACCCTACTACTCATTTAATTACCAAGATGAATGTATCCTACTGATTAATAGGCAACAGAGTGGCCCTCATGTCAGACGACATCTTGTTTTTGCTTTATGATGTCAGCTTGCTAGGCAACAGAGTGGCCCTCAGGTCAGACAACATTCTTGCTTTAGCTTTATGACGTCAGAGCACCAGTGGACCAATTGTCCTTGTGGAAGCTGACCACACAGGAGGATGAGATTTCAGAAGGTATGCAGTAGGTTACTATCTGTGTTTGTAAGGCAAGTAGGAGGGGGAATGGTAAAGGACTATGAACCACTCAAAGCATAGGGGCCTTTTTGAAAGTGGATGGGGATACAAAAATAGAGATTATCCTTAATACCAATCCATCTTGAGTATCAGAGTCCAACATACAAAGTGCAGGGGAAGACGTTAAATGAGCTCCCTTCTGTGAGAAGGAAACACTATCGTTCTCAAGTGAGATAGTGCATTTCAAACTCAAAGGCAGCAAATTCCTCAAGTGGAACATTGCTAGCACTAGGATCTAAAGCAGGCTTTAGTAGTGTTGAAGGCAGTCAGTTTTTGTTAACTATCATGACCAACACAATGTGATCCATATTACTTCTATATTGAAAGAAAATATATTCAGGCACAGGCTCCCACTAGAAGGTAATGAGGAAATTCAAAAGCTGTGAACGTCTTTTTAATGCCTAAAGGAATGATTGTGAGTTTTACTTACCATATAAATTGGTCAAATGATGCCGTATGCCGGAAGATTTGCATTTTTTTTTTCTTCAGTCTCGGCAAGGCAGAGAAATTCTGTGGTGAAACGCTGCCACTGCTGGCCATTCAGTATAATCTGCAGATGGAAAAGTCCACTGTTAGCACAATTTTTACAAAGGGTAAACAGATCAATACTATGGAGTCTATATTATTGTGAAAATCAACAGCTCATTAGAAAATCAAATCCCAATTTGTAATTTTAACCTCCCATACTTCTTTGAATCCCACACCTCACTTGCTAACACTCTCTAAACAACTGTAGCACATACATTAGGACATAGATCTATAGATCTTTTTCCCAGACAAGTGGCAGTGAACCCTTCTCAATTCATTTGTGTTAGGATATGGTACACCAATAGCAATTAAGCCAGCTGATAAATTGAGAGAGGAAGGGTTATGCTACAGTTAATGGAAATAATAAAAACGATGAATAGATTATTTACCATCCTCATTTTAGCCAATTCCTACCAGTTCAGCAATAGTAAAGTTGAGACTCTTATGCTCAAACGTACGTTCATACAAATTCAGAAGTCTCAGAAAGTGCCCAAATTTCTTTCATCTTAACATCTTAGTTTGTAGTAGGGCATCCTGTCTACCCTACTACTCATTTAATTACCAAGATGAATGTATCCTACTGATTAATAGGCAACAGATTGGCCCTCATGTCAGACAACATCTTGTTTTTGCTTTATGATGTCAGCTTGCTAGGCAACAGAGTGGCCCTCAGGTCAGACAACATTCTTGCTTTAGCTTTATGACGTCAGAGCACCAGTGGACCAATTGTCCTTGTGGAAGCTGACCACACAGGAGGATGAGATTTCAGAAGGTATGCAGTAGGTTACTATCTGTGTTTGTAAGGCAAGTAGGAGGGGGAATGGTAAAGGACTATGAACCACTCAAAGCATAGGGGCCTTTTTGAAAGTGGATGGGGATACAAAAATAGAGATTATCCTTAATACCAATCCATCTTGAGTATCAGAGTCCAACATACAAAGTGCAGGGGAAGACGTTAAATGAGCTCCCTTCTGTGAGAAGGAAACACTATCGTTCTCAAGTGAGATAGTGCATTTCAAACTCAAAGGCAGCAAATTCCTCAAGTGGAACATTGCTAGCACTAGGATCTAAAGCAGGCTTTAGTAGTGTTGAAGGCAGTCAGTTTTTGTTAACTATCATGACCAACACAATGTGATCCATATTACTTCTATATTGAAAGAAAATATATTCAGCCACAGGCTCCCACTAGAAGGTAATGAGGAAATTCAAAAGCTGTGAACGTCTTTTTAATGCCTAAAGGAATGATTGTGAGTTTTACTTACCATATAAATTGGTCAAATGATGCCGTATGCCGGAAGATATGCTTTTTTTTTTTTCTTCAGTCTCGGCAAGGCAGAGAAATTCTGTGGTGAAACGCTGCCACTGCTGGCCATTCAGTATAATCTGCAGATGGAAAAGTCCACTGTTAGCACAATTTTTACAAAGGGTAAACAGATCAATACTATGGAGTCTATATTATTGTGAAAATCAACAGCTCATTAGAAAATCAAATCCCAATTTGTAATTTTAACCTCCCATACTTCTTTGAATCCCACGCCTCACTTGCTAACACTCTCTAAACAACTGTAGCACATACATTAGGACATAGATCTATAGATCTTTTTCCCAGACAAGTGGCAGTGAACCCTTCTCAATTCATTTTTGTTAGGATATGGTACACCGATAGCAATTAAGCCAGCTAATAAATTGAGAGAGGAAGGGTTATGCTACAGTTAATGGAAATAATAAAAACGATGAATAGATTTACCATCCTCATTTTAGCCAATTCCTACCAGTTCAGCAATAGTAAAGTTGAGACTCTTATGCTCAAACGTACGTTCATACAAATTCAGAAGTCTCAGAAAGTGCCCCAATTTCTTTCATCTTAACATCTTAGTTTGTAGTAGGGCATCCTGTCTACCCTACTACTCATTTAATTACCAAGATGAATGTATCCTACTGATTAATAGGCAACAGAGTGGCCCTCATGTCAGACGACATCTTGTTTTTGCTTTATGATGTCAGCTTGCTAGGCAACAGAGTGGCCCTCAGGTCAGACAACATTCTTGCTTTAGCTTTATGACGTCAGAGCACCAGTGGACCAATTGTCCTTGTGGAAGCTGACCACACAGGAGGATGAGATTTCAGAAGGTATGCAGTAGGTTACTATCTGTGTTTGTAAGGCAAGTAGGAGGGGGAATGGTAAAGGACTATGAACCACTCAAAGCATAGGGGCCTTTTTGAAAGTGGATGGGGATACAAAAATAGAGATTATCCTTAATACCAATCCATCTTGAGTATCAGAGTCCAACATACAAAGTGCAGGGGAAGACGTTAAATGAGCTCCCTTCTGTGAGAAGGAAACACTATCGTTCTCAAGTGAGATAGTGCATTTCAAACTCAAAGGCAGCAAATTCCTCAAGTGGAACATTGCTAGCACTAGGATCTAAAGCAGGCTTTAGTAGTGTTGAAGGCAGTCAGTTTTTGTTAACTATCATGACCAACACAATGTGATCCATATTACTTCTATATTGAAAGAAAATATATTCAGCCACATGCTCCCACTAGAAGGTAATGAGGAAATTCAAAAGCTGTGAACGTCTTTTTAATGCCTAAAGGAATGATTGTGAGTTTTACTTACCATATAAATTGGTCAAATGATGCCGTATGCCGGAAGATATGCTTTTTTTTTTTCTTCAGTCTCGGCAAGGCAGAGAAATTCTGTGGTGAAACGCTGCCACTGCTGGCCATTCAGTATAATCTGCAGATGGAAAAGTCCACTGTTAGCACAATTTTTACAAAGGGTAAACAGATCAATACTATGGAGTCTATATTATTGTGAAAATCAACAGCTCATTAGAAAATCAAATCCCAATTTGTAATTTTAACCTCCCATACTTCTTTGAATCCCACGCCTGACTTGCTAACACTCTCTAAACAACTGTAGCACATACATTAGGACATAGATCTATAGATCTTTTTCCCAGACAAGTGGCAGTGAACCCTTCTCAATTCATTTTTGTTAGGATATGGTACACCGATAGCAATTAAGCCAGCTGATAAATTGAGAGAGGAAGGGTTACGCTACAGTTAATGGAAATAATAAAAACGATGAATAGATTTACCATCCTCATTTTAGCCAATTCCTACCAGTTCAGCAATAGTAAAGTTGAGACTCTTATGCTCAAACGTACGTTCATACAAATTCAGAAGTCTCAGAAAGTGCCCCAATTTCTTTCATCTTAACATCTTAGTTTGTAGTAGGGCATCCTGTCTACCCTACTACTCATTTAATTACCAAGATGAATGTATCCTACTGATTAATAGGCAACAGAGTGGCCCTCATGTCAGACAACATCTTGTTTTTGCTTTATGATGTCAGCTTGCTAGGCAACAGAGTGGCCCTCAGGTCAGACAACATTCTTGCTTTAGCTTTATGACGTCAGAGCACCAGTGGACCAATTGTCCTTGTGGAAGCTGACCACACAGGATGATGAGATTTCAGAAGGTATGCAGTAGGTTACTATCTGTGTTTGTAAGGCAAGTAGGAGGGGGAATGGTAAAGGACTCTGAACCACTCAAAGCATAGGGGCCTTTTTGAAAGTGGATGGGGATACAAAAATAGAGATTATCCTTAATACCAATCCATCTTGAGTATCAGAGTCCAACATACAAAGTGCAGGGGAAGATGTTAAATGAGCTTCCTTCTGTGAGAAGGAAACACTATCGTTCTCAAGTGAGATAGTGCATTTCAAACTCAAAGGCAGCAAATTCCTCAAGTGGAACATTGCTAGCACTAGGATCTAAAGCAGGCTTTAGTAGTGTTGAAGGCAGTCAGTTTTTGTTAACTATCATGACCAACACAATGTGATCCATATTACTTCTATATTGAAAGAAAATATATTCAGGCACAGGCTCCCACTAGAAGGTAATGAGGAAATTCAAAAGCTGTGAACGTCTTTTTAATGCCTAAAGGAATGATTGTGAGTTTTACTTACCATATAAATTGGTCAAATGATGCTGTATGCCGGAAGATATGCTTTTTTTTTTTTCTTCAGTCTCGGCAAGGCAGAGAAATTCTGTGGTGAAACGCTGCCACTGCTGGCCATTCAGTATAATCTGCAGATGGAAAAGTCCACTGTTAGCACAATTTTTACAAAGGGTAAACAGATCAATACTATGGAGTCTATATTATTGTGAAAATCAACAGCTCATTAGAAAATCAAATCCCAATTTGTAATTTTAACCTCCCATACTTCTTTGAATCCCACGCCTCACTTGCTAACACTCTCTAAACAACTGTAGCACATACATTAGGACATAGATCTATAGATCTTTTTCCCAGACAAGTGGCAGTGAACCCTTCTCAATTCATTTTTGTTAGGATATGGTACACCGATAGCAATTAAGCCAGCTAATAAATTGAGAGAGGAAGGGTTATGCT
This sequence comes from Lissotriton vulgaris, assembly GCF_964263255.1. Lineage (NCBI taxonomy): Eukaryota > Metazoa > Chordata > Amphibia > Caudata > Salamandridae > Lissotriton > Lissotriton vulgaris. Next base: position 614,910,171 of record NC_141696.1, read on the forward strand.
ACAGTTAATGGAAATAATAAAAACGATGAATAGATTTACCATCCTCATTTTAGCCAATTCCTACCAGTTCAGCAATAGTAAAGTTGAGACTCTTATGCTCAAACGTACGTTCATACAAATTCAGAAGTCTCACAAAGTGCCCCAATTTCTTTCATCTTAACATCTTAGTTTGTAGTAGGGCATCCTGTCTACCCTACTACTCATTTAATTACCAAGATGAATGTATCCTACTGATTAATAGGCAACAGAGTGGCCCTCATGTCAGACAACATCTTGTTTTTGCTTTATGATGTCAGCTTGCTAGGCAACAGAGTGGCCCTCAGGTCAGACAATATTCTTGCTTTAGCTTTATGACGTCAGAGCACCAGTGGACCAATTGTCCTTGTGGAAGCTGACCACACAGGATGATGAGATTTCAGAAGGTATGCAGTAGGTTACTATCTGTGTTTGTAAGGCAAGTAGGAGGGGGAATGGTAAAGGACTCTGAACCACTCAAAGCATAGGGGCCTTTTTGAAAGTGGATGGGGATACAAAAATAGAGATTATCCTTAATACCAATCCATCTTGAGTATCAGAGTCCAACATACAAAGTGCAGGGGAAGATGTTAAATGAGCTTCCTTCTGTGAGAAGGAAACACTATCGTTCTCAAGTGAGATAGTGCATTTCAAACTCAAAGGCAGCAAATTCCTCAAGTGGAACATTGCTAGCACTAGGATCTAAAGCAGGCTTTAGTAGTGTTGAAGGCAGTCAGTTTTTGTTAACTATCATGACCAACACAATGTGATCCATATTACTTCTATATTGAAAGAAAATATATTCAGGCACAGGCTCCCACTAGAAGGTAATGAGGAAATTCAAAAGCTGTGAACGTCTTTTTAATGCCTAAAGGAATGATTGTGAGTTTTACTTACCATATAAATTGGTCAAATGATGCCGTATGCCGGAAGATTTGCATTTTTTTTTTTCTTCAGTCTCGGCAAGGCAGAGAAATTCTGTGGTGAAACGCTGCCACTGCTGGCCATTCAGTATAATCTGCAGATGGAAAAGTCCACTGTTAGCACAATTTTTACAAAGGGTAAACAGATCAATACTATGGAGTCTATATTATTGTGAAAATCAACAGCTCATTAGAAAATCAAATCCCAATTTGTAATTTTAACCTCCCATACTTCTTTGAATCCCACACCTCACTTGCTAACACTCTCTAAACAACTGTAGCACATACATTAGGACATAGATCTATAGATCTTTTTCCCAGACAAGTGGCAGTGAACCCTTCTCAATTCATTTGTGTTAGGATATGGTACACCGATAGCAATTAAGCCAGCTGATAAATTGAGAGAGGAAGGGTTATGCTACAGTTAATGGAAATAATAAAAACGATGAATAGATTATTTACCATCCTCATTTTAGCCAATTCCTACCAGTTCAGCAATAGTAAAGTTGAGACTCTTATGCTCAAACGTACGTTCATACAAATTCAGAAGTCTCAGAAAGTGCCCAAATTTCTTTCATCTTAACATTTTAGTTTGTAGTAGGGCATCCTGTCTACCCTACTACTCATTTAATTACCAAGATGAATGTATCCTACTGATTAATAGGCAACAGAGTGGCCCTCATGTCAGACAACATCTTGTTTTTGCTTTATGATGTCAGCTTGCTAGGCAACAGAGTGGCCCTCAGGTCAGACAACATTCTTGCTTTAGCTTTATGACGTCAGAGCACCAGTGGACCAATTGTCCTTGTGGAAGCTGACCACACAGGAGGATGAGATTTCAGAAGGTATGCAGTAGGTTACTATCTGTGTTTGTAAGGCAAGTAGGAGGGGGAATGGTAAAGGACTATGAACCACTCAAAGCATAGGGGCCTTTTTGAAAGTAGATGGGGATACAAAAATAGAGATTATCCTTAATACCAATCCATCTTGAGTATCAGAGTCCAACATACAAAGTGCAGGGGAAGACGTTAAATGAGCTTCCTTCTGTGAGAAGGAAAGACTATCGTTCTCAAGTGAGATAGTGCATTTCAAACTCAAAGGCAGCAAATTCCTCAAGTGGAACATTGCTAGCACTAGGATCTAAAGCAGGCTTTAGTAGTGTTGAAGGCAGTCAGTTTTTGTTAACTATCATGACCAACACAATGTGATCCATATTACTTCTATATTGAAAGAAAATATATCCAGGCACAGGCTCCCACTAGAAGGTAATGAGGAAATTCAAAAGCTGTGAACGTCTTTTTAATGCCTAAAGGAATGATTGTGAGTTTTACTTACCATATAAATTGGTCAAATGATGCCGTATGCCGGAAGATTTGCTTTTTTTTTTCTTCAGTCTCGGCAAGGCAGAGAAATTCTGTGGTGAAACGCTGCCACTGCTGGCCATTCAGTATAATCTGCAGATGGAAAAGTCCACTGTTAGCACAATTTTTACAAAGGGTAAACAGATCAATACTATGGAGTCTATATTATTGTGAAAATCAACAGCTCATTAGAAAATCAAATCCCAATTTGTAATTTTAACCTCCCATACTTCTTTGAATCCCACACCTCACTTGCTAACACTCTCTAAACAACTGTAGCACATACATTAGGACATAGATCTATAGATCTTTTTCCCAGACAAGTGGCAGTGAACCCTTCTCAATTCATTTGTGTTAGGATATGGTACACCGATAGCAATTAAGACAGCTGATAAATTGAGAGAGGAAGGGTTATGCTACAGTTAATGGAAATAATAAAAACGATGAATAGATTATTTACCATCCTCATTTTAGCCAATTCCTACCAGTTCAGCAATAGTAAAGTTGAGACTCTTATGCTCAAACGTACGTTCATACAAATTCAGAAGTCTCAGAAAGTGCCCAAATTTCTTTCATCTTAACATTTTAGTTTGTAGTAGGGCATCCTGTCTACCCTACTACTTATTTAATTACCAAGATGAATGTATCCTACTGATTAATAGGCAACAGAGTGGCCCTCATGTCAGACAACATCTTGTTTTTGCTTTATGATGTCAGCTTGCTAGGCAACAGAGTGGCCCTCAGGTCAGACAACATTCTTGCTTTAGCTTTATGACGTCAGAGCACCAGTGGACCAATTGTCCTTGTGGAAGCTGACCACACAGGAGGATGAGATTTCAGAAGGTATGCAGTAGGTTACTATCTGTGTTTGTAAGGCAAGTAGGAGGGGGAATGGTAAAGGACTCTGAACCACTCAAAGCATAGGGGCCTTTTTGAAAGTGGATGGGGATACAAAAATAGAGATTATCCTTAATACCAATCCATCTTGAGTATCAGAGTCCAACATACAAAGTGCAGGGGAAGACGTTAAATGAGCTTCCTTCTGTGAGAAGGAAAGACTATCGTTCTCAAGTGAGATAGTGCATTTCAAACTCAAAGGCAGCAAATTCCTCAAGTGGAACATTGCTAGCACTAGGATCTAAAGCAGGCTTTAGTAGTGTTGAAGGCAGTCAGTTTTTGTTAACTATCATGACCAACACAATGTGATCCATATTACTTCTATATTGAAAGAAAATATATCCAGGCACAGGCTCCCACTAGAAGGTAATGAGGAAATTCAAAAGCTGTGAACGTCTTTTTAATGCCTAAAGGAATGATTGTGAGTTTTACTTACCATATAAATTGGTCAAATGATGCCGTATGCCGGAAGATATGCTTTTTTTTTTTTCTTCAGTCTCGGCAAGGCAGAGAAATTCTGTGGTGAAACGCTGCCACTGCTGGCCATTCAGTATAATCTGCAGATGGAAAAGTCCACTGTTAGCACAATTTTTACAAAGGGTAAACAGATCAATACTATGGAGTCTATATTATTGTGAAAATCAACAGCTCATTAGAAAATCAAATCCCAATTTGTAATTTTAACCTTCCATACTTCTTTGAATCCCACGCCTCACTTGCTAACACTCTCTAAACAACTGTAGCACATACATTAGGACATAGATCTATAGATCTTTTTGCCAGACAAGTGGCAGTGAACCCTTCTCAATTCATTTGTGTTAGGATATGGTACACCGATAGCAATTAAGCCAGCTGATAAGTTGAGAGAGGAAGGGTTATGCTACAGTTAATGGAAATAATAAAAACGATGAATAGAATATTTACCATCCTCATTTTAGCCAATTCCTACCAGTTCAGCATTAGTAAAGTTGAGACTCTTATGCTCAAACGTACGTTCATACAAATTCAGAAGTGTCAGAAAGTGCCCCAATTTCTTTCATCTTAACATCTTAGTTTGCAGTAGGGCATCCTGTCTACCCTTCTACTCATTTAATTACCAAGATGAATGTATCCTACTGATTAATAGGCAACAGAGTGGCCCTCATGTCAGACGACATCTTCTTTTGGCTTTATGATGTCAGCTTGCTAGGCAACAGAGTGGCCCTCAGGTCAGACAACATTCTTGCTTTAGCTTTATGACGTCAGAGCACCAGTGGACCAATTGTCCTTGTGGAAGCTGACCACACAGGAGGATGAGATTTCAGAAGGTATGCAGTAGGTTACTATCTGTGTTTGTAAGGCAAGTAGGAGGGGGAATGGTAAAGGACTATGAACCACTCAAAGCATAGGGGCCTTTTTGAAAGTAGATGGGGATACAAAAATAGAGATTATCCTTAATACCAATCCATCTTGAGTATCAGAGTCCAACATACAAAGTGCAGGGGAAGACGTTAAATGAGCTTCCTTCTGTGAGAAGGAAAGACTATCGTTCTCAAGTGAGATAGTGCATTTCAAACTCAAAGGCAGCAAATTCCTCAAGTGGAACATTGCTAGCACTAGGATCTAAAGCAGGCTTTAGTAGTGTTGAAGGCAGTCAGTTTTTGTTAACTATCATGACCAACACAATGTGATCCATATTACTTCTATATTGAAAGAAAATATATCCAGGCACAGGCTCCCACTAGAAGGTAATGAGGAAATTCAAAAGCTGTGAACGTCTTTTTAATGCCTAAAGGAATGATTGTGAGTTTTACTTACCATATAAATTGGTCAAATGATGCCGTATGCCGGAAGATTTGCTTTTTTTTTTTTCTTCAGTCTCGGCAAGGCAGAGAAATTCTGTGGTGAAACGCTGCCACTGCTGGCCATTCAGTATAATCTGCAGATGGAAAAGTCCACTGTTAGCACAATTTTTACAAAGGGTAAACAGATCAATACTATGGAGTCTATATTATTGTGAAAATCAACAGCTCATTAGAAAATCAAATCCCAATTTGTAATTTTAACCTCCCATACTTCTTTGAATCCCACACCTCACTTGCTAACACTCTCTAAACAACTGTAGCACATACATTAGGACATAGATCTATAGATCTTTTTGCCAGACAAGTGGCAGTGAACCCTTCTCAATTCATTTGTGTTAGGATATGGTACACCGATAGCAATTAAGCCAGCTGATAAGTTGAGAGAGGAAGGGTTATGCTACAGTTAATGGAAATAATAACAACGATGAATAGAATATTTACCATCCTCATTTTAGCCAATTCCTACCAGTTCAGCATTAGTAAAGTTGAGACTCTTATGCTCAAACGTACGTTCATACAAATTCAGAAGTGTCAGAAAGTGCCCCAATTTCTTTCATCTTAACATCTTAGTTTGCAGTAGGGCATCCTGTCTACCCTTCTACTCATTTAATTACCAAGATGAATGTATCCTACTGATTAATAGGCAACAGAGTGGCCCTCATGTCAGACGACATCTTCTTTTGGCTTTATGATGTCAGCTTGCTAGGCAACAGAGTGGCCCTCAGGTCAGACAACATTCTTGCTTTAGCTTTATGACGTCAGAGCACCAGTGGACCAATTGTCCTTGTGGAAGCTGACCACACAGGAGGATGAGATTTCAGAAGGTATGCAGTAGGTAACTATCTGTGTTTGTAAGGCAAGTAGGAGGGGGAATGGTAAAGGACTATGGACCACTCAAAGCATAGGGGCCTTTTTGAAAGTGGATGGGGATACAAAAATAGAGATTATCCTTAATACCAATCCATCTTGAGTATCAGAGTCCAACATACAAAGTGCAGGGGAAGACGTTAAATGAGCTTCCTTCTGTGAGAAGGAAAGACTATCGTTCTCAAGTGAGATAGTGCATTTCAAACTCAAAGGCAGCAAATTCCTCAAGTGGAACATTGCTAGCACTAGGATCTAAAGCAGGCTTTAGTAGTGTTGAAGGCAGTCAGTTTTTGTTAACTATCATGACCAACACAATGTGATCCATATTACTTCTATATTGAAAGAAAATATATCCAGGCACAGGCTCCCACTAGAAGGTAATGAGGAAATTCAAAAGCTGTGAACGTCTTTTTAATGCCTAAAGGAATGATTGTGAGTTTTACTTACCATATAAATTGGTCAAACGATGCCGTATGCCGGAAGATTTGCATTTTTTTTTTCTTCAGTCTCGGCAAGGCAGAGAAATTCTGTGGTGAAACGCTGCCACTGCTGGCCATTCAGTATAATCTGCAGATGGAAAAGTCCACTGTTAGCACAATTTTTACAAAGGGTAAACAGATCAATACTATGGAGTCTATATTATTGTGAAAATCAACAGCTCATTAGAAAATCAAATCCCAATTTGTAATTTTAACCTCCCATACTTCTTTGAATCCCACACCTCACTTGCTAACACTCTCTAAACAACTGTAGCACATACATTAGGACATAGATCTATAGATCTTTTTCCCAGACAAGTGGCAGTGAACCCTTCTCAATTCATTTGTGTTAGGATATGGTACACCGATAGCAATTAAGCCAGCTGATAAGTTGAGAGAGGAAGGGTTATGCTACAGTTAATGGAAATAATAAAAACGATGAATATATTATTTACCATCCTCATTTTAGCCAATTCCTACCAGTTCAGCAAAAGTAAAGTTGAGACTCTTATGCTCAAACGTACGTTCATACAAATTCAGAAGTCTCAGAAAGTGCCCCAATTTCTTTCATCTTAACATCTTAGTTTGTAGTAGGGCATCCTGTCTACCCTACTACTCATTTAATTACCAAGATGAATGTATCCTACTGATTAATAGGCAACAGAGTGGCCCTCATGTCAGACAACATCTTGTTTTTGCTTTATGATGTCAGCTTGCTAGGCAACAGAGTGGCCCTCAGGTCAGACAACATTCTTGCTTTAGCTTTATGACGTCAGAGCACCAGTGGACCAATTGTCCTTGTGGAAGCTGACCACACAGGAGGATGAGATTTCAGAAGGTATGCAGTAGGTTACTATCTGTGTTTGTAAGGCAAGTAGGAGGGGGAATGGTAAAGGACTATGAACCACTCAAAGCATAGGGGCCTTTTTGAAAGTGGATGGGGATACAAAAATAGAGATTATCCTTAATACCAATCCATCTTGAGTATCAGAGTCCAACATACAAAGTGCAGGGGAAGACGTTAAATGAGCTCCCTTCTGTGAGAAGGAAACACTATCGTTCTCAAGTGAGATAGTGCATTTCAAACTCAAAGGCAGCAAATTCCTCAAGTGGAACATTGCTAGCACTAGGATCTAAAGCAGGCTTTAGTAGTGTTGAAGGCAGTCAGTTTTTGTTAACTATCATGACCAACACAATGTGATCCATATTACTTCTATATTGAAAGAAAATATATTCAGCCACAGGCTCCCACTAGAAGGTAATGAGGAAATTCAAAAGCTGTGAACGTCTTTTTAATGCCTAAAGGAATGATTGTGAGTTTTACTTACCATATAAATTGGTCAAATGATGCAGTATGCCGGAAGATATGCTTTTTTTTTTTTCTTCAGTCTCGGCAAGGCAGAGAAATTCTGTGGTGAAACGTTGCCACTGCTGGCCATTCAGTATAATCTGCAGATGGAAAAGTCCACTGTTAGCACAATTTTTACAAAGGGTAAACAGATCAATACTATGGAGTCTATATTATTGTGAAAATCAACAGCTCATTAGAAAATCAAATCCCAATTTGTAATTTTAACCTTCCATACTTCTTTGAATCCCACGCCTCACTTGCTAACACTCTCTAAACAACTGTAGCACATATATTAGGACATAGATCTATAGATCTTTTTGCCAGACAAGTGGCAGTGAACCCTTCTCAATTCATTTGTGTTAGGATATGGTACACCGATAGCAATTAAGCCAGCTGATAAGTTGAGAGAGGAAGGGTTATGCTACAGTTAATGGAAATAATAAAAACGATGAATAGAATATTTACCATCCTCATTTTAGCCAATTCCTACCAGTTCAGCATTAGTAAAGTTGAGACTCTTATGCTCAAACGTACGTTCATACAAATTCAGAAGTGTCAGAAAGTGCCCCAATTTCTTTCATCTTAACATCTTAGTTTGCAGTAGGGCATCCTGTCTACCCTTCTACTCATTTAATTACCAAGATGAATGTATCCTACTGATTAATAGGCAACAGAGTGGCCCTCATGTCAGACGACATCTTCTTTTGGCTTTATGATGTCAGCTTGCTAGGCAACAGAGTGGCCCTCAGGTCAGACAACATTCTTGCTTTAGCTTTATGACGTCAGAGCACCAGTGGACCAATTGTCCTTGTGGAAGCTGACCACACAGGAGGATGAGATTTCAGAAGGTATGCAGTAGGTTACTATCTGTGTTTGTAAGGCAAGTAGGAGGGGGAATGGTAAAGGACTATGAACCACTCAAAGCATAGGGGCCTTTTTGAAAGTAGATGGGGATACAAAAATAGAGATTATCCTTAATACCAATCCATCTTGAGTATCAGAGTCCAACATACAAAGTGCAGGGGAAGACGTTAAATGAGCTTCCTTCTGTGAGAAGGAAAGACTATCGTTCTCAAGTGAGATAGTGCATTTCAAACTCAAAGGCAGCAAATTCCTCAAGTGGAACATTGCTAGCACTAGGATCTAAAGCAGGCTTTAGTAGTGTTGAAGGCAGTCAGTTTTTGTTAACTATCATGACCAACACAATGTGATCCATATTACTTCTATATTGAAAGAAAATATATCCAGGCACAGGCTCCCACTAGAAGGTAATGAGGAAATTCAAAAGCTGTGAACGTCTTTTTAATGCCTAAAGGAATGATTGTGAGTTTTACTTACCATATAAATTGGTCAAACGATGCCGTATGCCGGAAGATTTGCATTTTTTTTTTTCTTCAGTCTCGGCAAGGCAAAGAAATTCTGTGGTGAAACGCTGCCACTGCTGGCCATTCAGTATAATCTGCAGATGGAAAAGCCCACTGTTAGCACAATTTTTACAAAGGGTAAACAGATCAATACTATGGAGTTTATATTATTGTGAAAATCAACAGCTCATTAGAAAATCAAATCCCAATTTGTAATTTTAACCTCCCATACTTCTTTGAATCCCACACCTCACTTGCTAACACTCTCTAAACAACTGTAGCACATACATTAGGACATAGATCTATAGATCTTTTTCCCAGACAAGTGGCAGTGAACCCTTCTCAATTCATTTGTGTTAGGATATGGTACACCGATAGCAATTAAGCCAGCTGATAAATTGAGAGAGGAAGGGTTATGCTACAGTTAATGGAAATAATAAAAACGATGAATAGATTATTTACCATCCTCATTTTAGCCAATTCCTACCAGTTCAGCAATAGTAAAGTTGAGACTCTTATGCTCAAACGTACGTTCATACAAATTCAGAAGTCTCAGAAAGTGCCCAAATTTCTTTCATCTTAACATCTTAGTTTGTAGTAGGGCATCCTGTCTACCCTACTACTCATTTAATTACCAAGATGAATGTATCCTACTGATTAATAGGCAACAGAGTGGCCCTCATGTCAGACAACATCTTGTTTTTGCTTTATGATGTCAGCTTGCTAGTTAACAGAGTGGCCCTCAGGTCAGACAACATTCTTGCTTTAGCTTTATGACGTCAGAGCACCAGTGGACCAATTGTCCTTGTGGAAGCTGACCACACAGGAGGATGAGATTTCAGAAGGTATGCAGTAGGTAACTATCTGTGTTTGTAAGGCAAGTAGGAGGGGGAATGGTAAAGGACTATGAACCACTCAAAGCATAGGGGCCTTTTTGAAAGTGGATGGGGATACAAAAATAGAGATTATCCTTAATACCAATCCATCTTGAGTATCAGAGTCCAACATACAAAGTGCAGGGGAAGATGTTAAATGAGCTTCCTTCTGTGAGAAGGAAACACTATCGTTCTCAAGTGAGATAGTGCATTTCAAACTCAAAGGCAGCAAATTCCTCAAGTGGAACATTGCTAGCACTAGGATCTAAAGCAGGCTTTAGTAGTGTTGAAGGCAGTCAGTTTTTGTTAGCTATCATGACCAACACAATGTGATCCATATTACTTCTATATTGAAAGAAAATATATCCAGGCACAGGCTCCCACTAGAAGGTAATGAGGAAATTCAAAAGCTGTGAACGTCTTTTTAATGCCTAAAGGAATGATTGTGAGTTTTACTTACCATATAAATTGGTCAAATGATGCCGTATGCCGGAAGATTTGCTTTTTTTTTTTTCTTCAGTCTCGGCAAGGCAGAGAAATTCTGTGGTGAAACGCTGCCACTGCTGGCCATTCAGTATAATCTGCAGATGGAAAAGTCCACTGTTAGCACAATTTTTACAAAGGGTAAGCAGATCAATACTATGGAGTCTATATTATTGTGAAAATCAACAGCTCATTAGAAAATCAAATCCCAATTTGTAATTTTAACCTCCCATACTTCTTTGAATCCCACACCTCACTTGCTAACACTCTCTAAACAACTGTAGCACATACATTAGGACATAGATCTATAGATCTTTTTCCCAGACAAGTGGCAGTGAACCCTTCTCAATTCATTTGTGTTAGGATATGGTACACCGATAGCAATTAAGCCAGCTGATAAGTTGAGAGAGGAAGGGTTATGCTACAGTTAATGGAAATAATAAAAACGATGAATATATTATTTACCATCCGCATTTTAGCCAATTCCTACCAGTTCAGCAATAGTAAAGTTGAGACTCTTATGCTCAAACGTACGTTCATACAAATTCAGAAGTCTCCGAAAGTGCCCCAATTTCTTTCATCTTAACATCTTAGTTTGTAGTAGGGCATCCTGTCTACCCTACTACTCATTTAATTACCAAGATGAATGTATCCTACTGATTAATAGGCAACAGAGTGGCCCTCATGTCAGACAACATCTTGTTTTTGCTTTATGATGTCAGCTTGCTAGGCAACAGAGTGGCCCTCAGGTCAGACAACATTCTTGCTTTAGCTTTATGACGTCAGAGCACCAGTGGACCAATTGTCCTTGTGGAAGCTGACCACACAGGAGGATGAGATTTCAGAAGGTATGCAGTAGGTTACTATCTGTGTTTGTAAGGCAAGTAGGAGGGGGAATGGTAAAGGACTCTGAACCACTCAAAGCATAGGGGCCTTTTTGAAAGTGGATGGGGATACAAAAATAGAGATTATCCTTAATACCAATCCATCTTGAGTATCAGAGTCCAACATACAAAGTGCAGGGGAAGACGTTAAATGAGCTCCCTTCTGTGAGAAGGAAACACTATCGTTCTCAAGTGAGATAGTGCATTTCAAACTCAAAGGCAGCAAATTCCTCAAGTGGAACATTGCTAGCACTAGGATCTAAAGCAGGCTTTAGTAGTGTTGAAGGCAGTCAGTTTTTGTTAACTATCATGACCAACACAATGTGATCCATATTACTTCTATATTGAAAGAAAATATATTCAGGCACAGGCTCCCACTAGAAGGTAATGAGGAAATTCAAAAGCTGTGAACGTCTTTTTAATGCCTAAAGGAATGATTGTGAGTTTTACTTACCATATAAATTGGTCAAATGATGCCGTATGCCGGAAGATATGCTTTTTTTTTTTCTTCAGTCTCGGCAAGGCAGAGAAATTCTGTGGTGAAACGCTGCCACTGCTGGCCATTCAGTATAATCTGCAGATGGAAAAGTCCACTGTTAGCACAATTTTTACAATGGGTAAACAGATCAATACTATGGAGTCTATATTATTGTGAAAATCAACAGCTCATTAGAAAATCAAATCCCAATTTGTAATTTTAACCTTCCATACTTCTTTGAATCCCACGCCTCACTTGCTAACACTCTCTAAACAACTGTAGCACATATATTAGGACATAGATCTATAGATCTTTTTGCCAGACAAGTGGCAGTGAACCCTTCTCAATTCATTTGTGTTAGGATATGGTACACCGATAGCAATTAAGCCAGCTGATAAGTTGAGAGAGGAAGGGTTATGCTACAGTTAATGGAAATAATAAAAACGATGAATAGAATATTTACCATCCTCATTTTAGCCAATTCCTACCAGTTCAGCATTAGTAAAGTTGAGACTCTTATGCTCAAACGTACGTTCATACAAATTCAGAAGTGTCAGAAAGTGCCCCAATTTCTTTCATCTTAACATCTTAGTTTGCAGTAGGGCATCCTGTCTACCCTTCTACTCATTTAATTACCAAGATGAATGTATCCTACTGATTAATAGGCAACAGAGTGGCCCTCATGTCAGAGGACATCTTCTTTTGGCTTTATGATGTCAGCTTGCTAGGCAACAGAGTGGCCCTCAGGTCAGACAACATTCTTGCTTTAGCTTTATGACGTCAGAGCACCAGTGGACCAATTGTCCTTGTGGAAGCTGACCACACAGGAGGATGAGATTTCAGAAGGTATGCAGTAGGTAACTATCTGTGTTTGTAAGGCAAGTAGGAGGGGGAATGGTAAAGGACAATGAACCACTCAAAGCATAGGGGCCTTTTTGAAAGTGGATGGGGATACAAAAATAGAGATTATCCTTAATACCAATCCATCTTGAGTATCAGAGTCCAACATACAAAGTGCAGGGGAAGACGTTAAATGAGCTTCCTTCTGTGAGAAGGAAACACTATCGTTCTCAAGTGAGATAGTGCATTTCAAACTCAAAGGCAGCAAATTCCTCAAGTGGAACATTGCTAGCACTAGGATCTAAAGCAGGCTTTAGTAGTGTTGAAGGCAGTCAGTTTTTGTTAACTATCATGACCAACACAATGTGATCCATATTACTTCTATATTGAAAGAAAATATATCCAGGCACAGGCTCCCACTAGAAGGTAATGAGGAACTTCAAAAGCTGTGAACGTCTTTTTAATGCCTAAAGGAATGATTGTGAGTTTTACTTACCATATAAATTGGTCAAATGATGCCGTATGCCGGAAGATTTGCTTTTTTTTTTCTTCAGTCTCGGCAAGGCAGAGAAATTCTGTGGTGAAACGCTGCCACTGCTGGCCATTCAGTATAATCTGCAGATGGAAAAGTTCACTGTTAGCACAATTTTTACAAAGGGTAAACAGATCAATACTATGGAGTCTATATTATTGTGAAAATCAACAGCTCATTAGAAAATCAAATCCCAATTTGTAATTTTAACCTCCCATACTTCTTTGAATCCCACGCCTCACTTGCTAACACTCTCTAAACAACTGTAGCACATACATTAGGACATAGATCTATAGATCTTTTTGCCAGACAAGTGGCAGTGAACCCTTCTCAATTCATTTGTGTTAGGATATGGTACACCGATAGCAATTAAGCCAGCTGATAAGTTGAGAGAGGAAGGGTTATGCTACAGTTAATGGAAATAATAAAAACGATGAATATATTATTTACCATCCTCATTTTAGCCAATTCCTACCAGTTCAGCAATAGTAAAGTTGAGACTCTTATGCTCAAACGTACGTTCATACAAATTCAGAAGTCTCAGAAAGTGCCCCAATTTCTTTCATCTTAACATCTTAGTTTGTAGTAGGGCATCCTGTCTACCCTACTACTCATTTAATTACCAAGATGAATGTATCCTACTGATTAATAGGCAACAGAGTGGCCCTCATGTCAGACAACATCTTGTTTTTGCTTTATGATGTCAGCTTGCTAGGCAACAGAGTGGCCCTCAGGTCAGACAACATTCTTGCTTTAGCTTTATGACGTCAGAGCACCAGTGGACCAATTGTCCTTGTGGAAGCTGACCACACAGGAGGATGAGATTTCAGAAGGTATGCAGTAGGTTACTATCTGTGTTTGTAAGGCAAGTAGGAGGGGGAATGGTAAAGGACTATGAACCACTCAAAGCATAGGGGCCTTTTTGAAAGTAGATGGGGATACAAAAATAGAGATTATCCTTAATACCAATCCATCTTGAGTATCAGAGTCCAACATACAAAGTGCAGGGGAAGATGTTAAATGAGCTTCCTTCTGTGAGAAGGAAACACTATCGTTCTCAAGTGAGATAGTGCATTTCAAACTCAAAGGCAGCAAATTCCTCAAGTGGAACATTGCTAGCACTAGGATCTAAAGCAGGCTTTAGTAGTGTTGAAGGCAGTCAGTTTTTGTTAACTATCATGACCAACACAATGTGATCCATATTACTTCTATATTGAAAGAAAATATATTCAGGCACAGGCTCCCACTAGAAGGTAATGAGGAAATTCAAAAGCTGTGAACGTCTTTTTAATGCCTAAAGGAATGATTGTGAGTTTTACTTACCATATAAATTGGTCAAACGATGCCGTATGCCGGAAGATTTGCATTTTTTTTTTTCTTCAGTCTCGGCAAGGCAGAGAAATTCTGTGGTGAAACGCTGCCACTGCTGGCCATTCAGTATAATCTGCAGATGGAAAAGTCCACTGTTAGCACAATTTTTACAAAGGGTAAACAGATCAATACTATGGAGTTTATATTATTGTGAAAATCAACAGCTCATTAGAAAATCAAATCCCAATTTGTAATTTTAACCTCCCATACTTCTTTGAATCCCAAACCTCACTTGCTAACACTCTCTAAACAACTGTAGCACATACATTAGGACATAGATCTATAGATCTTTTTCCCAGACAAGTGGCAGTGAACCCTTCTCAATTCATTTGTGTTAGGATATGGTACACCGATAGCAATTAAGCCAGCTGATAAATTGAGAGAGGAAGGGTTATGCTACAGTTAATGGAAATAATAAAAACGATGAATAGATTATTTACCATCCTCATTTTAGCCAATTCCTACCAGTTCAGCAATAGTAAAGTTGAGACTCTTATGCTCAAACGTACGTTCATACAAATTCAGAAGTCTCAGAAAGTGCCCAAATTTCTTTCATCTTAACATCTTAGTTTGTAGTAGGGCATCCTGTCTACCCTACTACTCATTTAATTACCAAGATGAATGTATCCTACTGATTAATAGGCAACAGAGTGGCCCTCATGTCAGACAACATCTTGTTTTTGCTTTATGATGTCAGCTTGCTAGTTAACAGAGTGGCCCTCAGGTCAGACAACATTCTTGCTTTAGCTTTATGACGTCAGAGCACCAGTGGACCAATTGTCCTTGTGGAAGCTGACCACACAGGAGGATGAGATTTCAGAAGGTATGCAGTAGGTTACTATCTGTGTTTGTAAGGCAAGTAGGAGGGGGAATGGTAAAGGACTCTGAACCACTCAAAGCATAGGGGCCTTTTTGAAAGTGGATGGGGATACAAAAATAGAGATTATCCTTAATACCAATCCATCTTGAGTATCAGAGTCCAACATACAAAGTGCAGGGGAAGACGTTAAATGAGCTTCCTTCTGTGAGAAGGAAAGACTATCGTTCTCAAGTGAGATAGTGCATTTCAAACTCAAAGGCAGCAAATTCCTCAAGTGGAACATTGCTAGCACTAGGATCTAAAGCAGGCTTTAGTAGTGTTGAAGGCAGTCCGTTTTTGTTAACTATCATGACCAACACAATGTGATCCATATTACTTCTATATTGAAAGAAAATATATTCAGGCACAGGCTCCCACTAGAAGGTAATGAGGAAATTCAAAAGCTGTGAACGTCTTTTTAATGCCTAAAGGAATGATTGTGAGTTTTACTTACCATATAAATTGGTCAAACGATGCCGTATGCCGGAAGATTTGCATTTTTTTTTTTCTTCAGTCTCGGCAAGGCAGAGAAATTCTGTGGTGAAACGCTGCCACTGCTGGCCATTCAGTATAATCTGCAGATGGAAAAGTCCACTGTTAGCACAATTTTTACAAAGGGTAAACAGATCAATACTATGGAGTTTATATTATTGTGAAAATCAACAGCTCATTAGAAAATCAAATCCCAATTTGTAATTTTAACCTCCCATACTTCTTTGAATCCCAAACCTCACTTGCTAACACTCTCTAAACAACTGTAGCACATACATTAGGACATAGATCTATAGATCTTTTTCCCAGACAAGTGGCAGTGAACCCTTCTCAATTCATTTGTGTTAGGATATGGTACACCGATAGCAATTAAGCCAGCTGATAAATTGAGAGAGGAAGGGTTATGCTACAGTTAATGGAAATAATAAAAACGATGAATAGATTATTTACCATCCTCATTTTAGCCAATTCCTACCAGTTCAGCAATAGTAAAGTTGAGACTCTTATGCTCAAACGTACGTTCATACAAATTCAGAAGTCTCAGAAAGTGCCCAAATTTCTTTCATCTTAACATCTTAGTTTGTAGTAGGGCATCCTGTCTACCCTACTACTCATTTAATTACCAAGATGAATGTATCCTACTGATTAATAGGCAACAGAGTGGCCCTCATGTCAGACAACATCTTGTTTTTGCTTTATGATGTCAGCTTGCTAGTTAACAGAGTGGCCCTCAGGTCAGACAACATTCTTGCTTTAGCTTTATGACGTCAGAGCACCAGTGGACCAATTGTCCTTGTGGAAGCTGACCACACAGGAGGATGAGATTTCAGAAGGTATGCAGTAGGTTACTATCTGTGTTTGTAAGGCAAGTAGGAGGGGGAATGGTAAAGGACTCTGAACCACTCAAAGCATAGGGGCCTTTTTGAAAGTGGATGGGGATACAAAAATAGAGATTATCCTTAATACCAATCCATCTTGAGTATCAGAGTCCAACATACAAAGTGCAGGGGAAGACGTTAAATGAGCTTCCTTCTGTGAGAAGGAAAGACTATCGTTCTCAAGTGAGATAGTGCATTTCAAACTCAAAGGCAGCAAATTCCTCAAGTGGAACATTGCTAGCACTAGGATCTAAAGCAGGCTTTAGTAGTGTTGAAGGCAGTCCGTTTTTGTTAACTATCATGACCAACACAATGTGATCCATATTACTTCTATATTGAAAGAAAATATATCCAGGCACAGGCTCCCACTAGAAGGTAATGAGGAAATTCAAAAGCTGTGAACGTCTTTTTAATGCCTAAAGGAATGATTGTGAGTTTTACTTACCATATAAATTGGTCAAATGATGCCGTATGCCGGAAGATTTGCTTTTTTTTTTTTCTTCAGTCTCGGCAAGGCAGAGAAATTCTGTGGTGAAACGCTGCCACTGCTGGCCATTCAGTATAATCTGCAGATGGAAAAGTCCACTGTTAGCACAATTTTTACAAAGGGTAAACAGATCAATACTATGGAGTCTATATTATTGTGAAAATCAACAGCTCATTAGAAAATCAAATCCCAATTTGTAATTTTAACCTCCCATACTTCTTTGAATCCCACACCTCACTTGCTAACACTCTCTAAACAACTGTAGCACATACATTAGGACATAGATCTATAGATCTTTTTCCCAGACAAGTGGCAGTGAACCCTTCTCAATTCATTTGTGTTAGGAAATGGTACACCGATAGCAATTAAGCCAGCTGATAAGTTGAGAGAGGAAGGGTTATGCTACAGTTAATGGAAATAATAAAAACGATGAATATATTATTTACCATCCTCATTTTAGCCAATTCCTACCAGTTCAGCAATAGTAAAGTTGAGACTCTTATGCTCAAACGTACGTTCATACAAATTCAGAAGTCTCAGAAAGTGCCCCAATTTCTTTCATCTTAACATCTTAGTTTGTAGTAGGGCATCCTGTCTACCCTACTACTCATTTAATTACCAAGATGAATGTATCCTACTGATTAATAGGCAACAGAGTGGCCCTCATGTCAGACAACATCTTGTTTTTGCTTTATGATGTCAGCTTGCTAGGCAACAGAGTGGCCCTCAGGTCAGACAACATTCTTGCTTTAGCTTTATGACGTCAGAGCACCAGTGGACCAATTGTCCTTGTGGAAGCTGACCACACAGGAGGATGAGATTTCAGAAGGTATGCAGTAGGTTACTATCTGTGTTTGTAAGGCAAGTAGGAGGGGGAATGGTAAAGGACTATGAACCACTCAAAGCATAGGGGCCTTTTTGAAAGTGGATGGGGATACAAAAATAGAGATTATCCTTAATACCAATCCATCTTGAGTATCAGAGTCCAACATACAAAGTGCAGGGGAAGACGTTAAATGAGCTCCCTTCTGTGAGAAGGAAAGACTATCGTTCTCAAGTGAGATAGTGCATTTCAAACTCAAAGGCAGCAAATTCCTCAAGTGGAACATTGCTAGTACTAGGATCTAAAGCAGGCTTTAGTAGTGTTGAAGGCAGTCAGTTTTTGTTAACTATCATGACCAACACAATGTGATCCATATTACTTCTATATTGAAAGAAAATATATTCAGGCACAGGCTCCCACTAGAAGGTAATGAGGAAATTCAAAAGCTGTGAACGTCTTTTTAATGCCTAAAGGAATGATTGTGAGTTTTACTTACCATATAAATTGGTCAAATGATGCCGTATGCCGGAAGATTTGCTTATTTTTTTTTTCTTCAGTCTCGGCAAGGCAGAGAAATTCTGTGGTGAAACGCTGCCACTGCTGGCCATTCAGTATAATCTGCAGATGGAAAAGTCCACTGTTAGCACAATTTTTACAAAGGGTAAACAGATCAATACTATGGAGTCTATATTATTGTGAAAATCAACAGCTCATTAGAAAATCAAATCCCAATTTGTAATTTTAACCTCCCATACTTCTTTGAATCCCACACCTCACTTGCTAACACTCTCTAAACAACTGTAGCACATACATTAGGACATAGATCTATAGATCTTTTTCCCAGACAAGTGGCAGTGAACCCTTCTCAATTCATTTGTGTTAGGATATGGTACACCGATAGCAATTAAGCCAGCTGATAAGTTGAGAGAGGAAGGGTTATGCTACAGTTAATGGAAATAATAAAAACGATGAATATATTATTTACCATCCTCATTTTAGCCAATTCCTACCAGTTCAGCAATAGTAAAGTTGAGACTCTTATGCTCAAACGTACGTTCATACAAATTCAGAAGTCTCAGAAAGTGCCCCAATTTCTTTCATCTTAACATCTTAGTTTGTAGTAGGGCATCCTGTCTACCCTACTACTCATTTAATTACCAAGATGAATGTATCCTACTGATTAATAGGCAACAGAGTGGCCCTCATGTCAGACAACATCTTGTTTTTGCTTTATGATGTCAGCTTGCTAGGCAACAGAGTGGCCCTCAGGTCAGACAACATTCTTGCTTTAGCTTTATGACGTCAGAGCACCAGTGGACCAATTGTCCTTGTGGAAGCTGACCACACAGGAGGATGAGATTTCAGAAGGTATGCAGTAGGTTACTATCTGTGTTTGTAAGGCAAGTAGGAGGGGGAATGGTAAAGGACTATGAACCACTCAAAGCATAGGGGCCTTTTTGAAAGTGGATGGGGATACAAAAATAGAGATTATCCTTAATACCAATCCATCTTGAGTATCAGAATCCAACATACAAAGTGCAGGGGAAGACGTTAAATGAGCTCCCTTCTGTGAGAAGGAAAGACTATCGTTCTCAAGTGAGATAGTGCATTTCAAACTCAAAGGCAGCAAATTCCTCAAGTGGAACATTGCTAGCACTAGGATCTAAAGCAGGCTTTAGTAGTGTTGAAGGCAGTCAGTTTTTGTTAACTATCATGACCAACACAATGTGATCCATATTACTTCTATATTGAAAGAAAATATATCCAGGCACAGGCTCCCACTAGAAGGTAATGAGGAAATTCAAAAGCTGTGAACGTCTTTTTAATGCCTAAAGGAATGATTGTGAGTTTTACTTACCATATAAATTGGTCAAATGATGCCGTATGCCGGAAGATTTGCTTTTTTTTTTTCTTCAGTCTCGGCAAGGCAGAGAAATTCTGTGGTGAAACGCTGCCACTGCTGGCCATTCAGTATAATCTGCAGATGGAAAAGTCCACTGTTAGCACAATTTTTACAAAGGGTAAACAGATCAATACTATGGAGTCTATATTATTGTGAAAATCAACAGCTCATTAGAAAATCAAATCCCAATTTGTAATTTTAACCTCCCATACTTCTTTGAATCCCACACCTCACTTGCTAACACTCTCTAAACAACTGTAGCACATACATTAGGACATAGATCTATAGATCTTTTTCCCAGACAAGTGGCAGTGAACCCTTCTCAATTCATTTGTGTTAGGATATGGTACACCGATAGCAATTAAGCCAGCTGATAAGTTGAGAGAGGAAGGGTTATGCTACAGTTAATGGAAATAATAAAAACGATGAATATATTATTTACCATCCTCATTTTAGCCAATTCCTACCAGTTCAGCAATAGTAAAGTTGAGACTCTTATGCTCAAACGTACGTTCATACAAATTCAGAAGTCTCAGAAAGTGCCCCAATTTCTTTCATCTTAACATCTTAGTTTGTAGTAGGGCATCCTGTCTACCCTACTACTCATTTAATTACCAAGATGAATGTATCCTACTGATTAATAGGCAACAGAGTGGCCCTCATGTCAGACAACATCTTGTTTTTGCTTTATGATGTCAGCTTGCTAGGCAACAGAGTGGCCCTCAGGTCAGACAACATTCTTGCTTTAGCTTTATGACGTCAGAGCACCAGTGGACCAATTGTCCTTGTGGAAGCTGACCACACAGGAGGATGAGATTTCAGAAGGTATGCAGTAGGTTACTATCTGTGTTTGTAAGGCAAGTAGGAGGGGGAATGGTAAAGGACTATGAACCACTCAAAGCATAGGGGCCTTTTTGAAAGTGGATGGGGATACAAAAATAGAGATTATCCTTAATACCAATCCATCTTGAGTATCAGAGTCCAACATACAAAGTGCAGGGGAAGACGTTAAATGAGCTCCCTTCTGTGAGAAGGAAACACTATCGTTCTCAAGTGAGATAGTGCATTTCAAACTCAAAGGCAGCAAATTCCTCAAGTGGAACATTGCTAGCACTAGGATCTAAAGCAGGCTTTAGTAGTGTTGAAGGCAGTCAGTTTTTGTTAACTATCATGACCAACACAATGTGATCCATATTACTTCTATATTGAAAGAAAATATATTCAGCCACAGGCTCCCACTAGAAGGTAATGAGGAAATTCAAAAGCTGTGAACGTCTTTTTAATGCCTAAAGGAATGATTGTGAGTTTTACTTACCATATAAATTGGTCAAATGATGCCGTATGCCGGAAGATATGCTTTTTTTTTTTCTTCAGTCTCGGCAAGGCAGAGAAATTCTGTGGTGAAACGCTGCCACTGCTGGCCATTCAGTATAATCTGCAGATGGAAAAGTCCACTGTTAGCACAATTTTTACAAAGGGTAAACAGATCAATACTATGGAGTCTATATTATTGTGAAAATCAACAGCTCATTAGAAAATCAAATCCCAATTTGTAATTTTAACCTTCCATACTTCTTTGAATCCCACGCCTCACTTGCTAACACTCTCTAAACAACTGTAGCACATATATTAGGACATAGATCTATAGATCTTTTTGCCAGACAAGTGGCAGTGAACCCTTCTCAATTCATTTGTGTTAGGATATGGTACACCGATAGCAATTAAGCCAGCTGATAAGTTGAGAGAGGAAGGGTTATGCTATAGTTAATGGAAATAATAAAAACGATGAATAGAATATTTACCATCCTCATTTTAGCCAATTCCTACCAGTTCAGCATTAGTAAAGTTGAGACTCTTATGCTCAAACGTACGTTCATACAAATTCAGAAGTGTCAGAAAGTGCCCCAATTTCTTTCATCTTAACATCTTAGTTTGCAGTAGGGCATCCTGTCTACCCTTCTACTCATTTAATTACCAAGATGAATGTATCCTACTGATTAATAGGCAACAGAGTGGCCCTCATGTCAGAGGACATCTTCTTTTGGCTTTATGATGTCAGCTTGCTAGGCAACAGAGTGGCCCTCAGGTCAGACAACATTCTTGCTTTAGCTTTATGACGTCAGAGCACCAGTGGACCAATTGTCCTTGTGGAAGCTGACCACACAGGAGGATGATATTTCAGAAGGTATGCAGTAGGTAACTATCTGTGTTTGTAAGGCAAGTAGGAGGGGGAATGGTAAAGGACAATGAACCACTCAAAGCATAGGGGCCTTTTTGAAAGTGGATGGGGATACAAAAATAGAGATTATCCTTAATACCAATCCATCTTGAGTATCAGAGTCCAACATACAAAGTGCAGGGGAAGACGTTAAATGAGCTTCCTTCTGTGAGAAGGAAACACTATCGTTCTCAAGTGAGATAGTGCATTTCAAACTCAAAGGCAGCAAATTCCTCAAGTGGAACATTGCTAGCACTAGGATCTAAAGCAGGCTTTAGTAGTGTTGAAGGCAGTCAGTTTTTGTTAACTATCATGACCAACACAATGTGATCCATATTACTTCTATATTGAAAGAAAATATATTCAGGCACAGGCTCCCACTAGAAGGTAATGAGGAAATTCAAAAGCTGTGAACGTCTTTTTAATGCCTAAAGGAATGATTGTGAGTTTTACTTACCATATAAATTGGTCAAATGATGCCGTATGCCGGAAGATTTGCTTTTTTTTTTTCTTCAGTCTCGGCAAGGCAGAGAAATTCTGTGGTGAAACGCTGCCACTGCTGGCCATTCAGTATAATCTGCAGATGGAAAAGTCCACTGTTAGCACAATTTTTACAAAGGGTAAACAGATCAATACTATGGAGTCTATATTATTGTGAAAATCAACAGCTCATTAGAAAATCAAATCCCAATTTGTAATTTTAACCTCCCATACTTCTTTGAATCCCACGCCTCACTTGCTAACACTCTCTAAACAACTGTAGCACATACATTAGGACATAGATCTATAGATCTTTTTCCCAGACAAGTGGCAGTGAACCCTTCTCAATTCATTTGTGTTAGGATATGGTACACCGATAGCAATTAAGCCAGCTGATAAATTGAGAGAGGAAGGGTTATGCTACAGTTAATGGAAATAATAAAAACGATGAATAGATTTACCATCCTCATTTTAGCCAATTCCTACCAGTTCAGCAATAGTAAAGTTGAGACTCTTATGCTCAAACGTACGTTCATACAAATTCAGAAGTCTCAGAAAGTGCCCAAATTTCTTTCATCTTAACATCTTAGTTTGTAGTAGGGCATCCTGTCTACCCTACTACTCATTTAATTACCAAGATGAATGTATCCTACTGATTAATAGGCAACAGAGTGGCCCTCATGTCAGACAACATCTTGTTTTTGCTTTATGATGTCAGCTTGCTAGTTAACAGAGTGGCCCTCAGGTCAGACAACATTCTTGCTTTAGCTTTATGACGTCAGAGCACCAGTGGACCAATTGTCCTTGTGGAAGGTGACCACACAGGAGGATGAGATTTCAGAAGGTATGCAGTAGGTTACTATCTGTGTTTGTAAGGCAAGTAGGAGGGGGAATGGTAAAGGACTCTGAACCACTCAAAGCATAGGGGCCTTTTTGAAAGTGGATGGGGATACAAAAATAGAGATTATCCTTAATACCAATCCATCTTGAGTATCAGAGTCCAACATACAAAGTGCAGGGGAAGACGTTAAATGAGCTCCCTTCTGTGAGAAGGAAACACTATCGTTCTCAAGTGAGATAGTGCATTTCAAACTCAAAGGCAGCAAATTCCTCAAGTGGAACATTGCTAGCACTAGGATCTAAAGCAGGCTTTAGTAGTGTTGAAGGCAGTCAGTTTTTGTTAACTATCATGACCAACACAATGTGATCCATATTACTTCTATATTGAAAGAAAATATATTCAGCCACAGGCTCCCACTAGAAGGTAATGAGGAAATTCAAAAGCTGTGAACGTCTTTTTAATGCCTAAAGGAATGATTGTGAGTTTTACTTACCATATAAATTGGTCAAATGATGCCGTATGCCGGAAGATATGCTTTTTTTTTTTTCTTCAGTCTCGGCAAGGCAGAGAAATTCTGTGGTGAAACGCTGCCACTGCTGGCCATTCAGTATAATCTGCAGATGGAAAAGTCCACTGTTAGCACAATTTTTACAAAGGGTAAACAGATCAATACTATGGAGTCTATATTATTGTGAAAATCAACAGCTCATTAGAAAATCAAATCCCAATTTGTAATTTTAACCTTCCATACTTCTTTGAATCCCACGCCTCACTTGCTAACACTCTCTAAACAACTGTAGCACATATATTAGGACATAGATCTATAGATCTTTTTGCCAGACAAGCGGCAGTGAACCCTTCTCAATTCATTTGTGTTAGGATATGGTACACCGATAGCAATTAAGCCAGCTGATAAGTTGAGAGAGGAAGGGTTATGCTATAGTTAATGGAAATAATAAAAACGATGAATAGAATATTTACCATCCTCATTTTAGCCAATTCCTACCAGTTCAGCATTAGTAAAGTTGAGACTCTTATGCTCAAACGTACGTTCATACAAATTCAGAAGTGTCAGAAAGTGCCCCAATTTCTTTCATCTTAACATCTTAGTTTGCAGTAGGGCATCCTGTCTACCCTTCTACTCATTTAATTACCAAGATGAATGTATCCTACTGATTAATAGGCAACAGAGTGGCCCTCATGTCAGAGGACATCTTCTTTTGGCTTTATGATGTCAGCTTGCTAGGCAACAGAGTGGCCCTCAGGTCAGACAACATTCTTGCTTTAGCTTTATGACGTCAGAGCACCAGTGGACCAATTGTCCTTGTGGAAGCTGACCACACAGGAGGATGATATTTCAGAAGGTATGCAGTAGGTAACTATCTGTGTTTGTAAGGCAAGTAGGAGGGGGAATGGTAAAGGACAATGAACCACTCAAAGCATAGGGGCCTTTTTGAAAGTGGATGGGGATACAAAAATAGAGATTATCCTTAATACCAATCCATCTTGAGTATCAGAGTCCAACATACAAAGTGCAGGGGAAGACGTTAAATGAGCTTCCTTCTGTGAGAAGGAAACACTATCGTTCTCAAGTGAGATAGTGCATTTCAAACTCAAAGGCAGCAAATTCCTCAAGTGGAACATTGCTAGCACTAGGATCTAAAGCAGGCTTTAGTAGTGTTGAAGGCAGTCAGTTTTTGTTAACTATCATGACCAACACAATGTGATCCATATTACTTCTATATTGAAAGAAAATATATTCAGGCACAGGCTCCCACTAGAAGGTAATGAGGAAATTCAAAAGCTGTGAACGTCTTTTTAATGCCTAAAGGAATGATTGTGAGTTTTACTTACCATATAAATTGGTCAAATGATGCCGTATGCCGGAAGATTTGCTTTTTTTTTTTTCTTCAGTCTCGGCAAGGCAGAGAAATTCTGTGGTGAAACGCTGCCACTGCTGGCCATTCAGTATAATCTGCAGATGGAAAAGTCCACTGTTAGCACAATTTTTACAAAGGGTAAACAGATCAATACTATGGAGTCTATATTATTGTGAAAATCAACAGCTCATTAGAAAATCAAATCCCAATTTGTAATTTTAACCTCCCATACTTCTTTGAATCCCACGCCTCACTTGCTAACACTCTCTAAACAACTGTAGCACATACATTAGGACATAGATCTATAGATCTTTTTCCCAGACAAGTGGCAGTGAACCCTTCTCAATTCATTTGTGTTAGGATATGGTACACCGATAGCAATTAAGCCAGCTGATAAATTGAGAGAGGAAGGGTTATGCTACAGTTAATGGAAATAATAAAAACGATGAATAGATTTACCATCCTCATTTTAGCCAATTCCTACCAGTTCAGCAATAGTAAAGTTGAGACTCTTATGCTCAAACGTACGTTCATACAAATTCAGAAGTCTCAGAAAGTGCCGCAATTTCTTTCATCTTAACATCTTAGTTTGTAGTAGGGCATCCTGTCTACCCTACTACTCATTTAATTACCAAGATGAATGTATCCTACTGATTAATAGGCAACAGAGTGGCCCTCATGTCAGACAACATCTTGTTTTTGCTTTATGATGTCAGCTTGCTAGGCAACAGAGTGGCCCTCAGGTCAGACAACATTCTTGCTTTAGCTTTATGACGTCAGAGCACCAGTGGACCAATTGTCCTTGTGGAAGCTGACCACACAGGAGGATGAGATTTCAGAAGGTATGCAGTAGGTTACTATCTGTGTTTGTAAGGCAAGTAGGAGGGGGAATGGTAAAGGACTCTGAACCGCTCAAAGCATAGGGGCCTTTTTGAAAGTGGATGGGGATACAAAAATAGAGATTATCCTTAATACCAATCCATCTTGAGTATCAGAGTCCAACATACAAAGTGCAGGGGAAGATGTTAAATGAGCTTCCTTCTGTGAGAAGGAAACACTATCGTTCTCAAGTGAGATAGTGCATTTCAAACTCAAAGGCAGCAAATTCCTCAAGTGGAACATTGCTAGCACTAGGATCTAAAGCAGGCTTTAGTAGTTTTGAAGGCAGTCAGTTTTTGTTAGCTATCATGACCAACACAATGTGATCCATATTACTTCTATATTGAAAGAAAATATATTCAGGCACAGGCTCCCACTAGAAGGTAATGAGGAAATTCAAAAGCTGTGAACGTCTTTTTAATGCCTAAAGGAATGATTGTGAGTTTTACTTACCATATAAATTGGTCAAACGATGCCGTATGCCGGAAGATTTGCATTTTTTTTTTTTTCTTCAGTCTCGGCAAGGCAGAGAAATTCTGTGGTGAAACGCTGCCACTGCTGGCCATTCAGTATAATCTGCAGATGGAAAAGTCCACTGTTAGCACAATTTTTACAAAGGGTAAACAGATCAATACTATGGAGTTTATATTATTGTGAAAATCAACAGCTCATTAGAAAATCAAATCCCAATTTGTAATTTTAACCTCCCATACTTCTTTGAATCCCACACCTCACTTGCTAACACTCTCTAAACAACTGTAGCACATACATTAGGACATAGATCTATAGATCTTTTTCCCAGACAAGTGGCAGTGAACCCTTCTCAATTCATTTGTGTTAGGATATGGTACACCGATAGCAATTAAGCCAGCTGATAAATTGAGAGAGGAAGGGTTATGCTACAGTTAATGGAAATAATAAAAACGATGAATAGATTATTTACCATCCTCATTTTAGCCAATTCCTACCAGTTCAGCAATAGTAAAGTTGAGACTCTTATGCTCAAACGTACGTTCATACAAATTCAGAAGTCTCAGAAAGTGCCCAAATTTCTTTCATCTTAACATCTTAGTTTGTAGTAGGGCATCCTGTCTACCCTACTACTCATTTAATTACCAAGATGAATGTATCCTACTGATTAATAGGCAACAGAGTGGCCCTCATGTCAGACAACATCTTGTTTTTGCTTTATGATGTCAGCTTGCTAGTTAACAGAGTGGCCCTCAGGTCAGACAACATTCTTGCTTTAGCTTTATGACGTCAGAGCACCAGTGGACCAATTGTCCTTGTGGAAGGTGACCACACAGGAGGATGAGATTTCAGAAGGTATGCAGTAGGTTACTATCTGTGTTTGTAAGGCAAGTAGGAGGGGGAATGGTAAAGGACTCTGAACCACTCAAAGCATAGGGGCCTTTTTGAAAGTGGATGGGGATACAAAAATAGAGATTATCCTTAATACCAATCCATCTTGAGTATCAGAGTCCAACATACAAAGTGCAGGGGAAGACGTTAAATGAGCTCCCTTCTGTGAGAAGGAAACACTATCGTTCTCAAGTGAGATAGTGCATTTCAAACTCAAAGGCAGCAAATTCCTCAAGTGGAACATTGCTAGCACTAGGATCTAAAGCAGGCTTTAGTAGTGTTGAAGGCAGTCAGTTTTTGTTAACTATCATGACCAACACAATGTGATCCATATTACTTCTATATTGAAAGAAAATATATTCAGCCACAGGCTCCCACTAGAAGGTAATGAGGAAATTCAAAAGCTGTGAACGTCTTTTTAATGCCTAAAGGAATGATTGTGAGTTTTACTTACCATATAAATTGGTCAAATGATGCCGTATGCCGGAAGATATGCTTTTTTTTTTTTCTTCAGTCTCGGCAAGGCAGAGAAATTCTGTGGTGAAACGCTGCCACTGCTGGCCATTCAGTATAATCTGCAGATGGAAAAGTCCACTGTTAGCACAATTTTTACAAAGGGTAAACAGATCAATACTATGGAGTCTATATTATTGTGAAAATCAACAGCTCATTAGAAAATCAAATCCCAATTTGTAATTTTAACCTTCCATACTTCTTTGAATCCCACGCCTCACTTGCTAACACTCTCTAAACAACTGTAGCACATATATTAGGACATAGATCTATAGATCTTTTTGCCAGACAAGCGGCAGTGAACCCTTCTCAATTCATTTGTGTTAGGATATGGTACACCGATAGCAATTAAGCCAGCTGATAAGTTGAGAGAGGAAGGGTTATGCTATAGTTAATGGAAATAATAAAAACGATGAATAGAATATTTACCATCCTCATTTTAGCCAATTCCTACCAGTTCAGCATTAGTAAAGTTGAGACTCTTATGCTCAAACGTACGTTCATACAAATTCAGAAGTGTCAGAAAGTGCCCCAATTTCTTTCATCTTAACATCTTAGTTTGCAGTAGGGCATCCTGTCTACCCTTCTACTCATTTAATTACCAAGATGAATGTATCCTACTGATTAATAGGCAACAGAGTGGCCCTCATGTCAGAGGACATCTTCTTTTGGCTTTATGATGTCAGCTTGCTAGGCAACAGAGTGGCCCTCAGGTCAGACAACATTCTTGCTTTAGCTTTATGACGTCAGAGCACCAGTGGACCAATTGTCCTTGTGGAAGCTGACCACACAGGAGGATGATATTTCAGAAGGTATGCAGTAGGTAACTATCTGTGTTTGTAAGGCAAGTAGGAGGGGGAATGGTAAAGGACAATGAACCACTCAAAGCATAGGGGCCTTTTTGAAAGTGGATGGGGATACAAAAATAGAGATTATCCTTAATACCAATCCATCTTGAGTATCAGAGTCCAACATACAAAGTGCAGGGGAAGACGTTAAATGAGCTTCCTTCTGTGAGAAGGAAACACTATCGTTCTCAAGTGAGATAGTGCATTTCAAACTCAAAGGCAGCAAATTCCTCAAGTGGAACATTGCTAGCACTAGGATCTAAAGCAGGCTTTAGTAGTGTTGAAGGCAGTCAGTTTTTGTTAACTATCATGACCAACACAATGTGATCCATATTACTTCTATATTGAAAGAAAATATATTCAGGCACAGGCTCCCACTAGAAGGTAATGAGGAAATTCAAAAGCTGTGAACGTCTTTTTAATGCCTAAAGGAATGATTGTGAGTTTTACTTACCATATAAATTGGTCAAATGATGCCGTATGCCGGAAGATTTGCTTTTTTTTTTTTCTTCAGTCTCGGCAAGGCAGAGAAATTCTGTGGTGAAACGCTGCCACTGCTGGCCATTCAGTATAATCTGCAGATGGAAAAGTCCACTGTTAGCACAATTTTTACAAAGGGTAAACAGATCAATACTATGGAGTCTATATTATTGTGAAAATCAACAGCTCATTAGAAAATCAAATCCCAATTTGTAATTTTAACCTCCCATACTTCTTTGAATCCCACGCCTCACTTGCTAACACTCTCTAAACAACTGTAGCACATACATTAGGACATAGATCTATAGATCTTTTTCCCAGACAAGTGGCAGTGAACCCTTCTCAATTCATTTGTGTTAGGATATGGTACACCGATAGCAATTAAGCCAGCTGATAAATTGAGAGAGGAAGGGTTATGCTACAGTTAATGGAAATAATAAAAACGATGAATAGATTTACCATCCTCATTTTAGCCAATTCCTACCAGTTCAGCAATAGTAAAGTTGAGACTCTTATGCTCAAACGTACGTTCATACAAATTCAGAAGTCTCAGAAAGTGCCCCAATTTCTTTCATCTTAACATCTTAGTTTGTAGTAGGGCATCCTGTCTACCCTACTACTCATTTAATTACCAAGATGAATGTATCCTACTGATTAATAGGCAACAGAGTGGCCCTCATGTCAGACAACATCTTGTTTTTGCTTTATGATGTCAGCTTGCTAGGCAACAGAGTGGCCCTCAGGTCAGACAACATTCTTGCTTTAGCTTTATGACGTCAGAGCACCAGTGGACCAATTGTCCTTGTGGAAGCTGACCACACAGGAGGATGAGATTTCAGAAGGTATGCAGTAGGTTACTATCTGTGTTTGTAAGGCAAGTAGGAGGGGGAATGGTAAAGGACTCTGAACCGCTCAAAGCATAGGGGCCTTTTTGAAAGTGGATGGGGATACAAAAATAGAGATTATCCTTAATACCAATCCATCTTGAGTATCAGAGTCCAACATACAAAGTGCAGGGGAAGATGTTAAATGAGCTTCCTTCTGTGAGAAGGAAACACTATCGTTCTCAAGTGAGATAGTGCATTTCAAACTCAAAGGCAGCAAATTCCTCAAGTGGAACATTGCTAGCACTAGGATCTAAAGCAGGCTTTAGTAGTTTTGAAGGCAGTCAGTTTTTGTTAGCTATCATGACCAACACAATGTGATCCATATTACTTCTATATTGAAAGAAAATATATTCAGGCACAGGCTCCCACTAGAAGGTAATGAGGAAATTCAAAAGCTGTGAACGTCTTTTTAATGCCTAAAGGAATGATTGTGAGTTTTACTTACCATATAAATTGGTCAAACGATGCCGTATGCCGGAAGATTTGCATTTTTTTTTTTTTCTTCAGTCTCGGCAAGGCAGAGAAATTCTGTGGTGAAACGCTGCCACTGCTGGCCATTCAGTATAATCTGCAGATGGAAAAGTCCACTGTTAGCACAATTTTTACAAAGGGTAAACAGATCAATACTATGGAGTTTATATTATTGTGAAAATCAACAGCTCATTAGAAAATCAAATCCCAATTTGTAATTTTAACCTCCCATACTTCTTTGAATCCCACACCTCACTTGCTAACACTCTCTAAACAACTGTAGCACATACATTAGGACATAGATCTATAGATCTTTTTCCCAGACAAGTGGCAGTGAACCCTTCTCAATTCATTTGTGTTAGGATATGGTACACCGATAGCAATTAAGCCAGCTGATAAATTGAGAGAGGAAGGGTTATGCTACAGTTAATGGAAATAATAAAAACGATGAATAGATTATTTACCATCCTCATTTTAGCCAATTCCTACCAGTTCAGCAATAGTAAAGTTGAGACTCTTATGCTCAAACGTACGTTCATACAAATTCAGAAGTCTCAGAAAGTGCCCAAATTTCTTTCATCTTAACATCTTAGTTTGTAGTAGGGCATCCTGTCTACCCTACTACTCATTTAATTACCAAGATGAATGTATCCTACTGATTAATAGGCAACAGAGTGGCCCTCATGTCAGACAACATCTTGTTTTTGCTTTATGATGTCAGCTTGCTGGTTAACAGAGTGGCCCTCAGGTCAGACAACATTCTTGCTTTAGCTTTATGACGTCAGAGCACCAGTGGACCAATTGTCCTTGTGGAAGGTGACCACACAGGAGGATGAGATTTCAGAAGGTATGCAGTAGGTTACTATCTGTGTTTGTAAGGCAAGTAGGAGGGGGAATGGTAAAGGACTCTGAACCACTCAAAGCATAGGGGCCTTTTTGAAAGTGGATGGGGATACAAAAATAGAGATTATCCTTAATACCAATCCATCTTGAGTATCAGAGTCCAACATACAAAGTGCAGGGGAAGACGTTAAATGAGCTCCCTTCTGTGAGAAGGAAACACTATCGTTCTCAAGTGAGATAGTGCATTTCAAACTCAAAGGCAGCAAATTCCTCAAGTGGAACATTGCTAGCACTAGGATCTAAAGCAGGCTTTAGTAGTGTTGAAGGCAGTCAGTTTTTGTTAACTATCATGACCAACACAATGTGATCCATATTACTTCTATATTGAAAGAAAATATATTCAGCCACAGGCTCCCACTAGAAGGTAATGAGGAAATTCAAAAGCTGTGAACGTCTTTTTAATGCCTAAAGGAATGATTGTGAGTTTTACTTACCATATAAATTGGTCAAATGATGCCGTATGCCGGAAGATATGCTTTTTTTTTTTTCTTCAGTCTCGGCAAGGCAGAGAAATTCTGTGGTGAAACGCTGCCACTGCTGGCCATTCAGTATAATCTGCAGATGGAAAAGTCCACTGTTAGCACAATTTTTACAAAGGGTAAACAGATCAATACTATGGAGTCTATATTATTGTGAAAATCAACAGCTCATTAGAAAATCAAATCCCAATTTGTAATTTTAACCTTCCATACTTCTTTGAATCCCACGCCTCACTTGCTAACACTCTCTAAACAACTGTAGCACATATATTAGGACATAGATCTATAGATCTTTTTGCCAGACAAGTGGCAGTGAACCCTTCTCAATTCATTTGTGTTAGGATATGGTACACCGATAGCAATTAAGCCAGCTGATAAGTTGAGAGAGGAAGGGTTATGCTATAGTTAATGGAAATAATAAAAACGATGAATAGAATATTTACCATCCTCATTTTAGCCAATTCCTACCAGTTCAGCATTAGTAAAGTTGAGACTCTTATGCTCAAACGTACGTTCATACAAATTCAGAAGTGTCAGAAAGTGCCCCAATTTCTTTCATCTTAACATCTTAGTTTGCAGTAGGGCATCCTGTCTACCCTTCTACTCATTTAATTACCAAGATGAATGTATCCTACTGATTAATAGGCAACAGAGTGGCCCTCATGTCAGAGGACATCTTCTTTTGGCTTTATGATGTCAGCTTGCTAGGCAACAGAGTGGCCCTCAGGTCAGACAACATTCTTGCTTTAGCTTTATGACGTCAGAGCACCAGTGGACCAATTGTCCTTGTGGAAGCTGACCACACAGGAGGATGATATTTCAGAAGGTATGCAGTAGGTAACTATCTGTGTTTGTAAGGCAAGTAGGAGGGGGAATGGTAAAGGACAATGAACCACTCAAAGCATAGGGGCCTTTTTGAAAGTGGATGGGGATACAAAAATAGAGATTATCCTTAATACCAATCCATCTTGAGTATCAGAGTCCAACATACAAAGTGCAGGGGAAGACGTTAAATGAGCTTCCTTCTGTGAGAAGGAAACACTATCGTTCTCAAGTGAGATAGTGCATTTCAAACTCAAAGGCAGCAAATTCCTCAAGTGGAACATTGCTAGCACTAGGATCTAAAGCAGGCTTTAGTAGTGTTGAAGGCAGTCAGTTTTTGTTAACTATCATGACCAACACAATGTGATCCATATTACTTCTATATTGAAAGAAAATATATTCAGGCACAGGCTCCCACTAGAAGGTAATGAGGAAATTCAAAAGCTGTGAACGTCTTTTTAATGCCTAAAGGAATGATTGTGAGTTTTACTTACCATATAAATTGGTCAAATGATGCCGTATGCCGGAAGATTTGCTTTTTTTTTTTTCTTCAGTCTCGGCAAGGCAGAGAAATTCTGTGGTGAAACGCTGCCACTGCTGGCCATTCAGTATAATCTGCAGATGGAAAAGTCCACTGTTAGCACAATTTTTACAAAGGGTAAACAGATCAATACTATGGAGTCTATATTATTGTGAAAATCAACAGCTCATTAGAAAATCAAATCCCAATTTGTAATTTTAACCTCCCATACTTCTTTGAATCCCACGCCTCACTTGCTAACACTCACTAAACAACTGTAGCACATACATTAGGACATAGATCTATAGATCTTTTTCCCAGACAAGTGGCAGTGAACCCTTCTCAATTCATTTGTGTTAGGATATGGTACACCGATAGCAATTAAGCCAGCTGATAAATTGAGAGAGGAAGGGTTATGCTACAGTTAATGGAAATAATAAAAACGATGAATAGATTTACCATCCTCATTTTAGCCAATTCCTACCAGTTCAGCAATAGTAAAGTTGAGACTCTTATGCTCAAACGTACGTTCATACAAATTCAGAAGTCTCAGAAAGTGCCCCAATTTCTTTCATCTTAACATCTTAGTTTGTAGTAGGGCATCCTGTCTACCCTACTACTCATTTAATTACCAAGATGAATGTATCCTACTGATTAATAGGCAACAGAGTGGCCCTCATGTCAGACAACATCTTGTTTTTGCTTTATGATGTCAGCTTGCTAGGCAACAGAGTGGCCCTCAGGTCAGACAACATTCTTGCTTTAGCTTTATGACGTCAGAGCACCAGTGGACCAATTGTCCTTGTGGAAGCTGACCACACAGGAGGATGAGATTTCAGAAGGTATGCAGTAGGTTACTATCTGTGTTTGTAAGGCAAGTAGGAGGGGGAATGGTAAAGGACTCTGAACCGCTCAAAGCATAGGGGCCTTTTTGAAAGTGGATGGGGATACAAAAATAGAGATTATCCTTAATACCAATCCATCTTGAGTATCAGAGTCCAACATACAAAGTGCAGGGGAAGACGTTACATGAGCTTCCTTCTATGAGAAGGAAACACTATCGTTCTCAAGTGAGATAGTGCATTTCAAACTCAAAGGCAGCAAATTCCTCAAGTGGAACATTGCTAGCACTAGGATCTAAAGCAGGCTTTAGTAGTGTTGAAGGCAGTCAGTTTTTGTTAACTATCATGACCAACACAATGTGATCCATATTACTTCTATATTGAAAGAAAATATATTCAGGCACAGGCTCCCACTAGAAGGTAATGAGGAAATTCAAAAGCTGTGAACGTCTTTTTAATGCCTAAAGGAATGATTGTGAGTTTTACTTACCATATAAATTGGTCAAATGATGCCGTATGCCGGAAGATTTGCTTTTTTTTTTTTTCTTCAGTCTCGGCAAGGCAGAGAAATTCTGTGGTGAAACGCTGCCACTGCTGGCCATTCAGTATAATCTGCAGATGGAAAAGTCCACTGTTAGCACAATTTTTACAAAGGGTAAACAGATCAATACTATGGAGTCTATATTATTGTGAAAATCAACAGCTCATTAGAAAATCAAATCCCAATTTGTAATTTTAACCTCCCATACTTCTTTGAATCCCACACCTCACTTGCTAACACTCTCTAAACAACTGTAGCACATACATTAGGACATAGATCTATAGATCTTTTTCCCAGACAAGTGGCAGTGAACCCTTCTCAATTCATTTGTGTTAGGATATGGTACACCGATAGCAATTAAGCCAGCTGATAAATTGAGAGAGGAAGGGTTATGCTACAGTTAATGGAAATAATAAAAACGATGAATAGATTATTTACCATCCTCATTTTAGCCAATTCCTACCAGTTCAGCAATAGTAAAGTTGAGACTCTTATGCTCAAACGTACGTTCATACAAATTCAGAAGTCTCAGAAAGTGCCCAAATTTCTTTCATCTTAACATCTTAGTTTGTAGTAGGGCATCCTGTCTACCCTACTACTCATTTAATTACCAAGATGAATGTATCCTACTGATTAATAGGCAACAGAGTGGCCCTCATGTCAGACAACATCTTGTTTTTGCTTTATGATGTCAGCTTGCTAGGCAACAGAGTGGCCCTCAGGTCAGACAACATTCTTGCTTTAGCTTTATGACGTCAGAGCACCAGTGGACCAATTGTCCTTGTGGAAGCTGACCACACAGGAGGATGAGATTTCAGAAGGTATGCAGTAGGTTACTATCTGTGTTTGTAAGGCAAGTAGGAGGGGAAATGGTAAAGGACTCTGAACCACTCAAAGCATAGGGGCCTTTTTGAAAGTGGATGGGGATACAAAAATAGAGATTATCCTTAATACCAATCCATCTTGAGTATCAGAGTCCTGAGGAAATATAAATTTTTGGACAAGTAATGTTCCCTAACGCGTACCCCACCGTCTCCATGTACTAGCTTGAAGTGCATGTAATTTCCCTCCTGTGCCAGCTATGAAGACGCAAATACATTTGC
The DNA here is from genome assembly GCF_964263255.1 of Lissotriton vulgaris. Taxonomy (NCBI): domain Eukaryota; kingdom Metazoa; phylum Chordata; class Amphibia; order Caudata; family Salamandridae; genus Lissotriton; species Lissotriton vulgaris. The sequence continues at coordinate 614,946,246 of NC_141696.1, forward strand.
GTCCATCTTTAACATGTCCTCTTTCAGATCCGCCATGAACAGATTGAATATTCAGTTTCTAAATATGCTATGCCAACGTCTTTTTGTGGCATACTTTACACGTTTTTCAGCTCTGGCGAAGTAGGCCCTGATTCTGCCATCGAGCCTCTTTTTCCTGCCTTCTGACTCTGAGGGCCTCAGCCCAGGCTGCCTCTGTACCAGTGACCCCTGCCTTACTTCTTGCGCGGCTCACGGCGCTTAGCTCAGCCTTCTGCCTGCCAAGACTGTATTCAACCTTCGAATTATCTGTTCCACTCCTCGAAAATACCTTCCTGTCTCGTCGTTCAAGTCAACATCCTCCCAGCTGCAGGAGCAATGGGCCCGGCTTTTCTGTCTCCGTGCAAGTAATTCATAGACTCCGTTGCCATGGTAGGCCCATGCCCCCTCACCCCTCACCTCTCATGCAGACACGTAGACACGTAGACACAAGACGCTTATACACGCATTCACAACCAGTATAGAATAGCCTCCGTCCGAGAGACCTTTCCCTTCCAGATAATACAGTTCCTTAAACATAAGATATCAGATACGATTTGGGATTAGGTTGGTCTGACATCTCAGACTTATGTCTGCACTTGTAGAGCTAAATGTCAAGTCCCCTTCACCCTCCAGTTATACGTCAATCGCACGTCATGTTGCTGCGCGCGCATCTCTGCCATGTAATTTTGCTGACACTGTAGGATTCTCTTATGGATCCACCTACTTGTGACCTCATGATAAATGACGTTTCTAGTACACGCCTTCATGCACGCCTATTGCAACGCCTTTTTCAGTTACGTATGAGCATTTTATCTCTCTTCTCAGCTGTTACGCCTTCTGCATATGCCTTTTTACTGTAATGCATTGACTATATATATGAATAACTGTCAATAAAATGTTGTCTGTCAGTCCCTTCCCAAACCTATGTGGTGACGGAATGGTATGCCACCTTGGCTCGAGCCAAATACCCAATTCCTTTTTAAGGAATAAAACCCTTTTTGAGTAAACCTCAATATCACGGATTTTGCCTCTTATTTATCTGAGTTATTCGTATTGACTTTACCGTATAAATTAAGCATGGGTAATTAGATTTTACCACAGAACTGGCGCCCGAATAGGGACCCCTCCCCCATCTCACGCGCCGGCGGTGCGTTGCAGGCCTGGCCCCCTGCCACAGCCGGACGGACAACTACGCGTACCCGCAGGATTTCCTGTATCTCCCTCAGGCCAACGGAGGTGACTGAGGCTGCGATCAACACCCAGACGAGGCGGTGAGGAGTGCGGAGGATCCCGACCAGAGCCTAGCTGAGAGAGCAAGATCCGAGGTATACGGAGGCCCACCAGGTTCCGAAGTTCCGAAGTATCTGCGTCACGAGTCCAGTCCGAATCCAGTCCAGTCCAGAGTTTCCGAGGCCTTCTGTTTCCGTGTTTCCCGGTGAGTACCGTTGCTAGGGACGCATCTCGACGTGCGCATTAGTTTGTGCCGGTCAAGACAGGTTTGGGTACACAGACCTGGTCTGCACTGTTTAGCAGTGTATCTGTACTGTTTAGCGGTACATCCAGTTTCACGCAGTTAGTAGGTTTGTTATAATCGTTGTTCGTTTTGAAATGTTTTAATGTGTCATTCAGATGTCGTGGTATGAGTGAATGTTCGATCTTCTTTGTTGTGATTATTGTGTTCAGTGTGTTCATATCTGAGGAAGGAACAAGTAGCTAGATTTCAGGATGCCGTTATTCTCCAAGTTAAGACAGATAAAAACTAGAAAAGGGGTACTAGAAGAAGCTGTTCCCATTCCACCTAGGGACACTCCAGGGTACTTTATGTACCACAAGCATGGCCTAGATGCCGTTTTATTTCTCGACTTATGGGTGGACTACACTAAAGACCTATCAGAGAATCAGAGATGGCCCGCTGCTGGGACATGGGATGCAGATTGCATCATGAGAGTCGAGGAAGCATTATGGAAAAAGAAAGCCAGACAGTCACAGAAAGATGCCATTGAACTATGGCGTAAGGAATCGCATAGGCGCACAGAAAAAGCACACAGACTAGAAGAGAAAAATAAGGAGGAGCCTGAAAAGACCCGAGAAAACGCATTAGTTGAGGAAGGTATCCGAGTAAAATTAGAACAAGTAGATAGACAGCGAAACACACTCATGAATGGCATGTATCCCCTCTTGACTGAGGGTTTGCCTAAAGCCACCCCGGAAGTCCCGAAAAACCTACCACCCCCACTGCTCCCGACTAAAAAGCACCAGAAAACAGCAAAGGACGTTTTCCTTTCTTCCTATCTAGACGATGTAGCTCCTGCATATGTTAATACCGTACTGCCACGCACACCTCCGCCTGGCGGCCAAGATGGTCAGCCCCTACCTCCCCGACAAGCTACTCCTCCTCCCGCTGTTCCTCCTGGTCTTCCAATCCTCCTTCCACCTCTTCCTGGACCTGCACCCCTTGATATGGCCCCAACGAACCCCTTCGGAGCCGGTGCCTCAGGTGGCGCGTCCGGAGGAGCGGTAGGTTTCCAGACCCCGCCACCCACCCATCGGATGACTTTTAGAGAACAAGCACAACAACGTACACCTAGAACAGGCGATATTACCATCTATGGGGATCGTCTAGCAGACTGTAGATATGATCCAGTACCTGGTAAAAAGAATGATGAAAGAATGTTGCTCGCATCAGTACGATTGCGGAGAGTCACGAACTTCTTATTAACACTACCTGGAATGATAGATCATCTAGATCGAATATATCGGTTTGTCCAGACAGGAGTAGGGCCTGAAAGTATTAAGGAGGCCATGGCCCACCAGAAAGTAGATACTCAAGCCAAGATATTACGGTTTCTTATAAACTGTTTCATAAGAGAAGTGGATAGGCCGGGTATGAACCCGGATGACGTAAAAGCACTCCACAGGTGGGGCCAGAATATAGCAGATGGGAATCATGACAAACAGGCCTGTATAGAAAATATGTACCGAAGAATCAGAACTGCAATAAATAAAATGCATGAGAAAAGACAGCCACTACCGGAAGTAGATTCAGACAAACTTGAATCCTCAGAGGAGGAGAACGAACAAGAAGTAACACCAGAGCACACACAGACACCGGCTAGAGAAATGATAGCTTATGTAGGTAAAGGAAGACCATTCAATAATTCAATGCGCCCAGTACGTCCAGAAAGTAAAAGGATTTTTCAGGAAGCCATGTGTAATCCGAGAACCCCCGAACACTTATTCCAGGCCACTGATAAAGTACTTCAAGAACGAATGGGGTACCATGTACTCGATTCTATGGACGAACAAGAATTAGCTAGGTCAGCCTTGCAATGGGCTGACAATTCTGAGAAATATGGTGCTGATGCGTTAGCACATACGTTTTTGAACCTGACACCGAGTGAACAGCGTTTAGCTGGCATATACATGATACAACACCTGCTCTTATTGTATAGAAGCCAACATTCCGATCCAGGCCCTCTTCCTGATATATTAATAGAACTGCTCATGAACAGATGGAGTGGTCTGGGTACAGATCTAATTAAAGTAATTCTAGAACATCGTCACAAGTATAGTACCTTCTTATGTCCACAGATCAACTCAACACATGTCATGGAAAGAAAAATGTATTACATGGACAGACAGAATCCGTTGCGAGAAGTGCACCCAGTACAGAACGCAGACAATACGCTTAGACGCGTGTTTGTGTACGTACCCGTAACTAAAATAGAATTATTGGAGATGAAGAAATTAGTACCTAGTCATGATAAAGATCCCGCAGGTTTTCACCGTGAAATAAAGGATATGTTATTAATGGGCGATTATACTTTTCCAGACCTTATGAAAATATTGAAAGTATTACTGCCTCCAGGTATATACGAGAAACTGAAAGAAAAAGAGTGGGAGGTGGGAGACACAAAGATTGATTGGGCTGCATTAGAAGATGAAGAAAATACTCGAGTTCCAGGCCTAGGGCTTGGAGACAAAGTCAAGGCGTTACCAGGGTTGTTAGTACAAGTATTGCCACGTTTATTGAGTACGAAGAAGGAAGATTGGGGTGCAATCTCAGCCTGTAAACAGAAACCAGATGAAGACACTAGTGATTTCTACACCCGATTTGAGAAATGTTTTGGTATTAATAGCGGTCTGAAAGCAAGTAGCGAGTCATATCCACATCTTTTTGTAACGAAATTAGTCGAGAATTCTCTGCCACAGGTTAAGAACAGAGTAATGAAAGTAGAAAGCACTTGGCAAGCTAATACTCCTTCACAAATGTTACAGATGTTACAGTACCATCAAAATAGACTTAGAGAAGAACAAGAACACGAACAAAGACGTATGAAAGATACGAAAATGAAAATGTTAGTTGCTCAGTCGGTTCCTGCCGACGGTGACAAAAAGGGTGCGACCCAGCCCAGTAATTCAACGGTTCCTGTAAAGGGAATATGTAACTATTGTAAACAGCCAGGTCATTATATAAACGATTGTGCAGTTCTGAAACATAATATCGCCACGGGTAGGACCAAGGAGAGACCGCGTCCACCCAGACAAGATCAGGTTCAACAACAAGTACCCCAGAATATACAACATATTCCGCCTATGCCAGCTTCATCACAGACCGTAGCGATACCACAACAACAGCCTATCACCGCAACACAAAACACGACACAGCAGATGTACCAGTATGCACAAAATGATTACCCCGATTATCAACGATACACATGAAACAGCCTGGAGAGGGAGTTCCGCTTGCCTCTTATTGAGGTTCCTGTAGATCAAAGGGGTCCTTATGTACACAGTCAAGTATTGGGAAAAGACAGAAAGTTTCTCATTGATACAGGGGCAAGCAGAACCACGATAAGTCACAATGAAGTACCAGGGGCACCCCTCTCAGGCTCACAGAACGTGTCCCTTGGATTTTCAGGAAAACCCATTATTAATGAGGTATCACAACCTCTTCCTCTTGCAGTTGGTCCTTTGACACGGACTACAGATCTATTGCTTACGAAATCATGTCCGGAAAACTTGTTAGGCATAAAGACATTGAAAGCTCTAGGAGCTATTATATGCTGTTCTCCGGAAGGAGTACGATTGTTTTTGCGAGATTTCAAAGGCCATTATGTATTGAGAGACATGGATCGCAGGTTACGGGATGTCCCTGCACATTTGTGGGCACAAGGCCCCACTGATGTAGGTTGTATGCACATTACACCATATCGAGTCACACTAAAAGCAGGAGTGATATTACCACGTATTCGACAATACAAGTTACCTCCAGATGCTGTAGTGGCTTTACTGAGAATCATTGACGAGCTCATTGCACAAGGAGTGGTTGTGGAAACTGACTCCAATGTATGTAATTCTCCTATTATTCCAGTTCTTAAATGTACTGACCCAAATGCACCACCTGTTTATCGATTAGTTATTGATCTGCGCGAACTGAATAAATGCATTGTGCCACAGTATCCTGTGGTCCCAGATATCTCTTCATTACTGACAGCTATTGATTCAGAAGCGACGTTCTTCACTGTAATTGACATCAAGAACGCCTTTTTCAGTGTCCCGATCGATCCGGAAAGCCAATACTTGTTCGGATTCAGTTTAAATGGACGATCTTTCAAATTTGCACACGCACCTCAAGGATTCACAGAAAGCCCCAGCATTTATAGTCAAGCATTGAAAAAACAACTCGACAGTATCCACATGCCAGTTAACACTGCCCTGCTTCAATATGTCGATGATCTGCTGATCACCGCTCGAAGCGAACCCGAATGTGAACATGCCTCACTGACTGTTTTGAACTTCTTGGCTGACAAGGGGCACAAGGTGTCCCCTTCGAAGCTGCAATTCTGTGTTCAGCAAGTTGTGTACCTGGGTCACTTGCTGTCCAAAGTGGGGAGACAGCTCACTCCTGATCGCATTCAGTTAATTGTAAACATGTCACCACCCAGAACACAAAAGGAGGTGCGGGCTTTCATAGGCCTCACTTCATACTGCAGACAATGGATTCCCCAATATGCATTTCTAGCAAAACCACTTATTCAGTTGACAACACAGGAGGCAGCGACTTCGACTGTCCTCCCTTGGACTCAGGAACATACACAAGCTTTTGAAGACTTGAAGAAAGCCCTATGTCAAGCACCTGTTTTAGCAACACCATGTTACAGTAAACCTTTTACGCTTTTTGTCACAGAACGTGAAGGTACTGCCTTGTCAGTCCTCACTCAGGAACAAGCAGGTTCACACAAACCGTGTGCTTACTTTTCTAGCACATTAGATCCAGTAGCCCAGGCCCTCCCGGCGTGTTTGAAATCAGTTGCAGCGACAGCTTTAGCAATTAGACAGAGTGATTCCATTGTATTAGGACATCCATTGACAGTACAGGTTCCACATTCCGTGGAAGTCCTTTTGAATCGAACACAGACTCAACACCTGACCATAGCAAGACTAACAGGTTATGAATTGACATTGTTTCAACCACACATAGAAATCAGACGCTGCAGCACATTAAATCCTGCCACGTTATTGCCACTCAATGGAGTAGATCCATTGGCACATGATTGTATTGAAGTCATTACTATTACAACAAAACCCAGACAAGACTTGACAGATGTTCCATTATCAGATCCAGACCTGACACTTTATGTGGACGGTTCATGTATGAGAACAAGTACAGGAGAGTTAGTGGCAGCCTACGCTGTCACGACAGACACCGAAGTTATTGAAACCAATTGTATCGACACCTTGTCAGCTCAAGCAGCAGAGCTCGTCGCTCTGACACAAGCATGTATTCAAGCCAAGAATAAGAAAGTCAATATATATACTGATTCACGTTATGCATTCGGAGTCGTTCACGACTTTGGAGTCCTCTGGCGAGAGAGAGGTTACTTAACTTCTCACGGTGCCAACATCCAACATGGTCCCCTCATTCAAGCTCTGTTAGATGCAATACATCTACCCACTGAAATCTCTATCATGAAATGTAAGGCACATACAAAAGTTACCGATACCATCTCCCAGGGTAACGACCTGGCAGACCGAACAGCAAAGCAAACTGCTTAAAACCGAACTCATGTAACTAACCAGACACAAATAGTAGTACCGACACACTGCATGACAGTCAGGGATCCCGCACGTGATGTAATCGACATACAAACACATGCCACGTCAGATGAAATTAAGAAGTGGACTGAATTAGGAGGGATCCAAACAGACCAGGGATGGATGACGAAGGGAAAATCTACATGGTTTCTCCCCGACTCTATGGTTCAGGTTATCAATAACACGATACATAGTCCTGCACACCTAGGAGAGAAAGCAATGCTAGACAGTATTCAACACATATGGTCCAATAATAACTTACGAGCAGCAGCCAAGCAGAAAGTGCGTACTTGCATGATTTGTGGTCAGTTTAATCCAGGTAAAGGCATCCCCGTAGAGAAAGGTGGATTTCAGCCTCCCGAACACCCTTTTGAAGTCCTCCAGATGGATTATATTCAGATGGAACGTTGTCGAGGACTCAAATATGTCCTCGTAGTCGTATGTGCTCTTTCCCGATGGACAGAAGCATACCCAGTCCCAGATTATACTGCTCCGACCACTGCCAAGCAGCTGGTTCGTGAATTCTTCCCACGGTATGGTTTGCCTCGTATCGTGTACTCAGATAACGGTCAGCCATTCTCATCCGAGCTTGTGAAACACATTACACTCCTGTTAGGCTATCAGTGGAAGTTCCACTGTGTCCGGCATCCCGAGGCAGCAGGTCTCGTGGAGCGCCATAATCAGACTCTAAAAATCCGACTTTCCAAGATCTGTAGAGAGAAGGGTGTTGACTGGATAGTTGCTTTGCCGGTTGCCCTCTTCTATATGAGGATGGTGGCCCATTCCCGAACTGGGCTATCCCCGTATGAAGTGGTCTTTGGTAGGCCACCGAATATGTGGGGGACGCCTATTCCACGTAAAATTACAGATGTTGACTGTATTATGCTGACAGATTACCTTGCCTCCTTGATGTCTGCACTACAATCTTGTCGTTCACAGGTAGCTGCAGCCTTTCCCGACAACACCGAGGTGAAGCCCCACGAAGTGGTCCCGGGGGATTTTGTCTTCGTGCGCAACTTCGATCGGAGAAGTCCGTTGGAGCCCCGCTGGCAAACCCCGAAATTGGTTCTTCTAACAACGAGGACAGCTATAAAGGTTGAGGGCAGGAAAGGGTGGCTGCATTCCAGCCACGTCAAGAAATTCCACGGACTTCCTTCGGACTTGGACTCTAAGCCCTGCCCTCCTACACAAACTGATTCAAAACTCCCTTTGGTTGAGAAAACTGCCTCTGAGGAATATAGACTAAAATTACGATCTAGCAAGTCAGACAGTTTAATTGTTTAAGTCCTCCCCTAGGTGAATCGGTTAAATTAGTTTCTGACATGTATCCCCTAGATCGAGATAGAGAGAGAGATAGACAAAGACAACAAAAGAAGCGTGCATATTGTAAATCACTTCGTAGTCACTGTATAGTGACGCTACTGATTATGTTTTTCTTAAGCCTTCTGATTATTGCTGCTAGTATCTTGCTGCACATCTACTACCCTATTTTCAGGCATGCACAATCTGCTTATAACGTCACTGCTGAACATTCTTTTAGTGAATTACCCCCCCATGAATTGTCTTATAGACTTGCGCTGCGCAACAACACTTTCATTAGTATGTTACATCACTCCCATCAGACTAATAACGCTACCAATTGTTGGATATGTGGCCGACTCCCTCCCTACCAGAAATACAAGGGAGTTCTGCCCCTCTTTCCGTACCCGTTCACTCACAATGGTTCATGTGGCGCATGGTTTAAATTGATTAATTCCCTAGATCCTGATACTGCTGTATATGAAGGAAGCTGGGTTTGGGGAAACCTGAACTTAGTCTTGCTTAAAGCCTGCTACCCTGACAAGGAGGGACTTCCCGTTGGGACAGGAACAGATTTAGAAAACGAAGTGTATGGGTTAGGTAATTACACCGTTAATTTCATGATTCTAACTATTGAATCTGAAGCTGCACCAGCCATACCAGCTATGACAGTATTACCAGTCACAGGCGAATTATGTGTCCGGAAAAATGGTTCAGTACATTTAGGTCATAGCAAATGCACTACTGTGGTCGAATTCAGTGACCAAGGCAAATCTACATTTAGAGCTTCACGTCATTCTTATTTTGTTTGCGGCCATACCGCATACATACGCTTACCTCTAGATTGGGATGGTACCTGTTACATTGCATTCCTTTTGCCACCTGTTTTCCTAGCCCCTCCTGATTATCATAGAAATACTAATCTAGTAAACCATCGACTCCGAAGAGATCTCCCGCTTGTCGATTACACTGAAACGGCATGGGAGCAATATACAGACTTCAATAAAGGTTTCTTCCCCTATCTAGGTGCTGTTTTTAATAGTAAACTGATACGTAGATTAACCAGAACTCTCGAAGCAGTAGTGAATGAGACTACTTCAGCTCTAGGTAACCTAACGGAGGAGCAGTCCGCCATGCGGGTTGTTGTTCTTCAGAATCGTCTCGTTATTGACGTCATCTTGGCTGATAGGGGTGGAGCTTGTAAGGTCATCGGGTCAAGTTGCTGTGTTTTCATTCCAGAAAACGCGCCAACTGTATATAAAGCTATCACACGTCTTCATAAAATTGCAAGTTTGATACACCAGAATCCGGGCACCTGGACTTGGTCCGGTTGGTTTTGGACAACGTTGACCGCTTGGGGATGGAAGATCCTATCCTTCCTAGGCATTGCCCTTCTCATAGTATTCAGTTGCTGCCTGTGTCTACAATGTGGGCCGGCGATTTGTGGCCTGTGCGCCACATCATGCATTCCGCATTCAAATTCTCATTCAAAACGCGAAAAGAAGAAAGTAGAGCAAATGATGTTACGTGAACAGATTGATCGATTCATGAGGATCGATGTATCATGAAGGGTCCGTAGGGAACAAGGAGGGAATGAGGAAATATAAATTTTTGGACAAGTAATGTTCCCTAACGCGTACCCCACCGTCTCCATGTACTAGCTTGAAGTGCATGTAATTTCCCTCCTGTGCCAGCTATGAAGACGCAAATACATTTGCGTCCATCTTTAACATGTCCTCTTTCAGATCCGCCATGAACGGATTGAATATTCAGTTTCTAAATATGCTATGCCAACGTCTTTTTGTGGTATACTTTACACGTTTTTCAGCTCTGGCGAAGTAGGCCCTGATTCTGCCATCGAGCCTCTTTTTCCTGCCTTCTGACTCTGAGGGCCTCAGCCCAGGCTGCCTCTGTACCAGTGACCCCTGCCTTACTTCTTGCGCGGCTCACGGCGCTTAGCTCAGCCTTCTGCCTGCCAAGACTGTATTCAACCTTCGAATTATCTGTTCCACTCCTCGAAAATACCTTCCTGTCTCGTCGTTCAAGTCAACATCCTCCCAGCTGCAGGAGCAATGGGCCCGGCTTTTCTGTCTCCGTGCAAGTAATTCATAGACTCCGTTGCCATGGTAGGCCCATGCCCCCTCACCCCTTACCTCTCATGCAGACACGTAGACACGTAGACACAAGACGCTTATACACGCATTCACAACCAGTATAGAATAGCCTCCGTCCGAGAGACCTTTCCCTTCCAGATAATACAGTTCCTTAAACATAAGATATCAGATACGATTTGGGATTAGGTTGGTCTGACATCTCAGACTTATGTCTGCACTTGTAGAGCTAAATGTCAAGTCCCCTTCACCCTCCAGTTATACGTCAATCGCACGTCATGTTGCTGCGCGCGCATCTCTGCCATGTAATTTTGCTGACACTGTAGGATTCTCTTATGGATCCACCTACTTGTGACCTCATGATAAATGACGTTTCTAGTACACGCCTTCATGCACGCCTATTGCAACGCCTTTTTCAGTTACGTATGAGCATTTTATCTCTCTTCTCAGCTGTTACGCCTTCTGCATATGCCTTTTTACTGTAATGCATTGACTATATATATGAATAACTGTCAATAAAATGTTGTCTGTCAGTCCCTTCCCAAACCTATGTGGTGACGGAATGGTATGCCACCTTGGCTCGAGCCAAATACCCAATTCCTTTTTAAGGAATAAAACCCTTTTTGAGTAAACCTCAATATCACGGATTTTGCCTCTTATTTATCTGAGTTATTCGTATTGACTTTACCGTATAAATTAAGCATGGGTAATTAGATTTTACCACAGTCCAACATACAAAGTGCAGGGGAAGACGTTAAATGAGCTTCCTTCTGTGAGAAGGAAATACTATCGTTCTCAAGTGAGATAGTGCATTTCAAACTCAAAGGCAGCAAATTCCTCAAGTGGAACATTGCTAGCACTAGGATCTAAAGCAGGCTTTAGTAGTGTTGAAGGCAGTCAGTTTTTGTTAACTATCATGACCAACACAATGTGATCCATATTACTTCTATATTGAAAGAAAATATATCCAGGCACAGGCTCCCACTAGAAGGTAATGAGGAAATTCAAAAGCTGTGAACGTCTTTTTAATGCCTAAAGGAATGATTGTGAGTTTTACTTACCATATAAATTGGTCAAATGATGCCGTATGCCGGAAGATTTGCTTTTTTTTTTTTCTTCAGTCTCGGCAAGGCAGAGAAATTCTGTGGTGAAACGCTGCCACTGCTGGCCATTCAGTATAATCTGCAGATGGAAAATTCCACTGTTAGCACAATTTTTACAAAGGGTAAACAGATCAATACTATGGAGTCTATATTATTGTGAAAATCAACAGCTCATTAGAAAATCAAATCCCAATTTGTAATTTTAACCTCCCATACTTCTTTGAATCCCACACCTCACTTGCTAACACTCTCTAAACAACTGTAGCACATACATTAGGACATAGATCTATAGATCTTTTTCCCAGACAAGTGGCAGTGAACCCTTCTCAATTCATTTGTGTTAGGATATGGTACACCGATAGCAATTAAGCCAGCTGATAAATTGAGAGAGGAAGGGTTATGCTACAGTTAATGGAAATAATAAAAACGATGAATAGATTATTTACCATCCTCATTTTAGCCAATTCCTACTAGGTCAGCAATAGTAAAGTTGAGACTCTTATGCTCAAACGTACGTTCATACAAATTCAGAAGTCTCAGAAAGTGCCCCAATTTCTTTCATCTTAACATCTTAGTTTGTAGTACGGCATCCTGCCTGCCCTACTACTCATTTAATTACCAAGATGAATGTATCCTACTGATTAATAGGCAATAGAGTGGCCCTCATGTCAGACAACATCTTGTTTTTGCTTTATGATGTCAGCTTGCTAGGCAACAGAGTGGCCCTCAGGTCAGACAACATTCTTGCTTTAGCTTTATGACGTCAGAGCACCAGTGGACCAATTGTCCTTGTGGAAGCTGACCACACAGGAGGATGAGATTTCAGAAGGTATGCAGTAGGTTACTATCTGTGTTTGTAAGGCAAGTAGGAGGGGGAATGATAAAGGACTCGGAACCACTCAAAGCATAGGGGCCTTTTTGAAAGTGGATGGGGATACAAAAATAGAGATTATCCTTAATACCAATCCGTCTTGAGTATCAGAGTCCATCATACAAAGTGCAGGGGAAGACGTTAAATGAGCTTCCTTCTGTGAGAAGGAAAGACTATCGTTCTCAAGTGAGATAGTGCATTTCAAACTCAAAGGCAGCAAATTCCTCAAGTGGAACATTGCTAGCACTAGGATCTAAAGCAGGCTTTAGTAGTGTTGAAGGCAGTCAGTTTTTGTTAAATATCATGACCAACACAATGTGATCCATATTACTTCTATATTGAAAGAAAATATATCCAGGCACAGGCTCCCACTAGAAGGTAATGAGGAAATTCAAAAGCTGTGAACGTCTTTTTATTGCCTAAAGGAATGATTGTGAGTTTTACTTACCATATAAATTGGTCAAATGATGCCGTATGCCGGAAGATTTGCTTTTTTTTTTTCTTCAGTCTCGGCAAGGCAGAGAAATTCTGTGGTGAAACGCTGCCACTGCTGGCCATTCAGTATAATCCGCAGATGGAAAAGTCCACTGTTAGCACAATTTTTACAAAGGGTAAACAGATCAATACTATGGAGTCTATATTATTGTGAAAATCAACAGCTCATTAGAAAATCAAATCCCAATTTGTAATTTTAACCTCCCATACTTCTTTGAATCCCACGTCTCACTTGCTAACACTCTCTAAACAACTGTAGCACATACATTAGGCCATAGATCTATAGATCTTTTTCCCAGACAAGTGGCAGTGAACCCTTCTCAATTCATTTGTGTTAGGATATGGTACACCGATAGCAATTAAGCCAGCTGATAAGTTGAGAGAGGAAGGGTTATGCTACAGTTAATGGAAATAATAAAAACGATGAATAGATTATTTACCATCCTCATTTTAGCCAATTCCTACCAGTTCAGCAATAGTAAAGTTGAGACTCTTATGCTCAAACGTACGTTCATACAAATTCAGAAGTCTCAGAAAGTGCCCCAATTTCTTTCATCTTAACATCTTAGTTTGTAGTAGGGCATCCTGTCTACCCTACTACTCATTTAATTACCAAGATGAATGTATCCTACTGATTAATAGGCAACAGAGTGGCCCTCATGTCAGACAACATCTTGTTTTTGCTTTATGATGTCAGCTTGCTAGGCAACAGAGTGGCCCTCAGGTCAGACAACATTCTTGCTTTAGCTTTATGACATCAGAGCACCAGTGGACCAATTGTCCTTGTGGAAGCTGACCACACAGGAGGATGAGATTTCAGAAGGTATGCAGTCGGTTATTATCTGTGTTTGTAAGGCAAGTAGGAGGGGGAATGATAAAGGACTCTGAACCACTCAAAGCATAGGGGCCTTTTTGAAAGTGGATGGGGATACAAAAATAGAGATTATCCTTAATACCAATCCATTTTGAGTATCAGAGTCCAACATACAAAGTGCAGGGGAAGACGTTAAATGAGCTTCCTTCTGCGAGAAGGAAACACTATCGTTCTCAAGTGAGATAGTGCATTTCAAACTCAAAGGCAGCAAATTCCTCAAGTGGAACATTGCTAGCACTAGGATCTAAAGCAGGCTTTAGTAGTGTTGAAGGCAGTCAGTTTTTGTTAACTATCATGACCAACACAATGTGATCCATATTACTTCTATATTGAAAGAAAATATATTCAGGCACAGGCTCCCACTAGAAGGTAATGAGGAAATTCAAAAGCTGTGAACGTCTTTTTAATGCCTAAAGGAATGATTGTGAGTTTTACTTACCATATAAATTGGTCAAATGATGCCGTATGCCGGAAGATTTGCTTTTTCTTTTTTTTTTCTTCATTCTCGGCAAGGCAGAGAAATTCTGTGGTGAAACGCTGCCACTGCTGGCCATTCAGTATAATCTGCAGATGGAAAAGTCCACTGTTAGCACAATTTTTACAAAGGGTAAACAGATCAATACTATGGAGTCTATATTATTGTGAAAATCAACAGCTCATTAGAAAATCAAATCCCAATTTGTAATTTTAACCTCCCATACTTCTTTGAATCCCACGCCTCACTTGCTAACACTCTCTAAACAACTGTAGCACATACATTAGGACATAGATCTATAGATCTTTTTCCCAGACAAGTGGCAGTGAACCCTTCTCAATTCATTTGTGTTAGGATATGGTACACCGATAGCAATTAAGCCAGCTGATAAATTGAGAGAGGAAGGGTTATGCTACAGTTAATGGAAATAATAAAAACGATGAATAGATTTACCATCCTCATTTTAGCCAATTCCTACCAGTTCAGCAATAGTAAAGTTGAGACTCTTATGCTCAAACGTACGTTCATACAAATTCAGAAGTCTCAGAAAGTGCCCCAATTTCTTTCATCTTAACATCTTAGTTTGTAGTAGGGCATCCTGTCTACCCTACTACTCATTTAATTACCAAGATGAATGTATCCTACTGATTAATAGGCAACAGAGTGGCCCTCATGTCAGACAACATCTTGTTTTTGCTTTATGATGTCAGCTTGCTAGGCAACAGAGTGGCCCTCAGGTCAGACAACATTCTTGCTTTAGCTTTATGACGTCAGAGCACCAGTGGACCAATTGTCCTTGTGGAAGCTGACCACACAGGAGGATGAGATTTCAGAAGGTATGCAGTAGGTTACTATCTGTGTTTGTAAGGCAAGTAGGAGGGGGAATGGTAAAGGACTCTGAACCGCTCAAAGCATAGGGGCCTTTTTGAAAGTGGATGGGGATACAAAAATAGAGATTATCCTTAATACCAATCCATCTTGAGTATCAGAGTCCAACATACAAAGTGCAGGGGAAGACGTTACATGAGCTTCCTTCTATGAGAAGGAAACACTATCGTTCTCAAGTGAGATAGTGCATTTCAAACTCAAAGGCAGCAAATTCCTCAAGTGGAACATTGCTAGCACTAGGATCTAAAGCAGGCTTTAGTAGTGTTGAAGGCAGTCAGTTTTTGTTAACTATCATGACCAACACAATGTGATCCATATTACTTCTATATTGAAAGAAAATATATTCAGGCACAGGCTCCCACTAGAAGGTAATGAGGAAATTCAAAAGCTGTGAACGTCTTTTTAATGCCTAAAGGAATGATTGTGAGTTTTACTTACCATATAAATTGGTCAAATGATGCCGTATGCCGGAAGATTTGCTTTTTTTTTTTTTCTTCAGTCTCGGCAAGGCAGAGAAATTCTGTGGTGAAACGCTGCCACTGCTGGCCATTCAGTATAATCTGCAGATGGAAAAGTCCACTGTTAGCACAATTTTTACAAAGGGTAAACAGATCAATACTATGGAGTCTATATTATTGTGAAAATCAACAGCTCATTAGAAAATCAAATCCCAATTTGTAATTTTAACCTCCCATACTTCTTCGAATCCCACACCTCACTTGCTAACACTCTCTAAACAACTGTAGCACATACATTAGGACATAGATCTATAGATCTTTTTCCCAGACAAGTGGCAGTGAACCCTTCTCAATTCATTTGTGTTAGGATATGGTACACCGATAGCAATTAAGCCAGCTGATAAATTGAGAGAGGAAGGGTTATGCTACAGTTAATGGAAATAATAAAAACGATGAATAGATTATTTACCATCCTCATTTTAGCCAATTCCTACCAGTTCAGCAATAGTAAAGTTGAGACTCTTATGCTCAAACGTACGTTCATACAAATTCAGAAGTCTCAGAAAGTGCCCAAATTTCTTTCATCTTAACATCTTAGTTTGTAGTAGGGCATCCTGTCTACCCTACTACTCATTTAATTACCAAGATGAATGTATCCTACTGATTAATAGGCAACAGAGTGGCCCTCATGTCAGACAACATCTTGTTTTTGCTTTATGATGTCAGCTTGCTAGGCAACAGAGTGGCCCTCAGGTCAGACAACATTCTTGCTTTAGCTTTATGACGTCAGAGCACCAGTGGACCAATTGTCCTTGTGGAAGCTGACCACACAGGAGGATGAGATTTCAGAAGGTATGCAGTAGGTTACTATCTGTGTTTGTAAGGCAAGTAGGAGGGGAAATGGTAAAGGACTCTGAACCACTCAAAGCATAGGGGCCTTTTTGAAAGTGGATGGGGATACAAAAATAGAGATTATCCTTAATACCAATCCATCTTGAGTATCAGAGTCCTGAGGAAATATAAATTTTTGGACAAGTAATGTTCCCTAACGCGTACCCCACCGTCTCCATGTACTAGCTTGAAGTGCATGTAATTTCCCTCCTGTGCCAGCTATGAAGACGCAAATACATTTGCGTCCATCTTTAACATGTCCTCTTTCAGATCCGCCATGAACAGATTGAATATTCAGTTTCTAAATATGCTATGCCAACGTCTTTTTGTGGCATACTTTACACGTTTTTCAGCTCTGGCGAAGTAGGCCCTGATTCTGCCATCGAGCCTCTTTTTCCTGCCTTCTGACTCTGAGGGCCTCAGCCCAGGCTGCCTCTGTACCAGTGACCCCTGCCTTACTTCTTGCGCGGCTCACGGCGCTTAGCTCAGCCTTCTGCCTGCCAAGACTGTATTCAACCTTCGAATTATCTGTTCCACTCCTCGAAAATACCTTCCTGTCTCGTCGTTCAAGTCAACATCCTCCCAGCTGCAGGAGCAATGGGCCCGGCTTTTCTGTCTCCGTGCAAGTAATTCATAGACTCCGTTGCCATGGTAGGCCCATGCCCCCTCACCCCTCACCTCTCATGCAGACACGTAGACACAAGACGCTTATACACGCATTCACAACCAGTATAGAATAGCCTCCGTCCGAGAGACCTTTCCCTTCCAGATAATACAGTTCCTTAAACATAAGATATCAGATACGATTTGGGATTAGGTTGGTCTGACATCTCAGACTTATGTCTGCACTTGTAGAGCTAAATGTCAAGTCCCCTTCACCCTCCAGTTATACGTCAATCGCACGTCATGTTGCTGCGCGCGCATCTCTGCCATGTAATTTTGCTGACACTGTAGGATTCTCTTATGGATCCACCTACTTGTGACCTCATGATAAATGACGTTTCTAGTACACGCCTTCATGCACGCCTATTGCAACGCCTTTTTCAGTTACGTATGAGCATTTTATCTCTCTTCTCAGCTGTTACGCCTTCTGCATATGCCTTTTTACTGTAATGCATTGACTATATATATGAATAACTGTCAATAAAATGTTGTCTGTCAGTCCCTTCCCAAACCTATGTGGTGACGGAATGGTATGCCACCTTGGCTCGAGCCAAATACCCAATTCCTTTTTAAGGAATAAAACCCTTTTTGAGTAAACCTCAATATCACGGATTTTGCCTCTTATTTATCTGAGTTATTCGTATTGACTTTACCGTATAAATTAAGCATGGGTAATTAGATTTTACCACAGAACTGGCGCCCGAATAGGGACCCCTCCCCCATCTCACGCGCCGGCGGTGCGTTGCAGGCCTGGCCCCCTGCCACAGCCGGACGGACAACTACGCGTACCCGCAGGATTTCCTGTATCTCCCTCAGGCCAACGGAGGTGACTGAGGCTGCGATCAACACCCAGACGAGGCGGTGAGGAGTGCGGAGGATCCCGACCAGAGCCTAGCTGAGAGAGCAAGATCCGAGGTATACGGAGGCCCACCAGGTTCCGAAGTTCCGAAGTATCTGCGTCACGAGTCCAGTCCGAATCCAGTCCAGTCCAGAGTTTCCGAGGCCTTCTGTTTCCGTGTTTCCCGGTGAGTACCGTTGCTAGGGACGCATCTCGACGTGCGCATTAGTTTGTGCCGGTCAAGACAGGTTTGGGTACACAGACCTGGTCTGCACTGTTTAGCAGTGTATCTGTACTGTTTAGCGGTACATCCAGTTTCACGCAGTTAGTAGGTTTGTTATAATCGTTGTTCGTTTTGAAATGTTTTAATGTGTCATTCAGATGTCGTGGTATGAGTGAATGTTCGATCTTCTTTGTTGTGATTATTGTGTTCAGTGTGTTCATATCTGAGGAAGGAACAAGTAGCTAGATTTCAGGATGCCGTTATTCTCCAAGTTAAGACAGATAAAAACTAGAAAAGGGGTACTAGAAGAAGCTGTTCCCATTCCACCTAGGGACACTCCAGGGTACTTTATGTACCACAAGCATGGCCTAGATGCCGTTTTATTTCTCGACTTATGGGTGGACTACACTAAAGACCTATCAGAGAATCAGAGATGGCCCGCTGCTGGGACATGGGATGCAGATTGCATCATGAGAGTCGAGGAAGCATTATGGAAAAAGAAAGCCAGACAGTCACAGAAAGATGCCATTGAACTATGGCGTAAGGAATCGCATAGGCGCACAGAAAAAGCACACAGACTAGAAGAGAAAAATAAGGAGGAGCCTGAAAAGACCCGAGAAAACGCATTAGTTGAGGAAGGTATCCGAGTAAAATTAGAACAAGTAGACAGACAGCGAAACACACTCATGAATGGCATGTATCCCCTCTTGACTGAGGGTTTGCCTAAAGCCACCCCGGAAGTCCCGAAAAACCTACCACCCCCACTGCTCCCGACTAAAAAGCACCAGAAAACAGCAAAGGACGTTTTCCTTTCTTCCTATCTAGACGATGTAGCTCCTGCATATGTTAATACCGTACTGCCACGCACACCTCCGCCTGGCGGCCAAGATGGTCAGCCCCTACCTCCCCGACAAGCTACTCCTCCTCCCGCTGTTCCTCCTGGTCTTCCAATCCTCCTTCCACCTCTTCCTGGACCTGCACCCCTTGATATGGCCCCAACGAACCCCTTCGGAGCCGGTGCCTCAGGTGGCGCGTCCGGAGGAGCGGTAGGTTTCCAGACCCCGCCACCCACCCATCGGATGACTTTTAGAGAACAAGCACAACAACGTACACCTAGAACAGGCGATATTACCATCTATGGGGATCGTCTAGCAGACTGTAGATATGATCCAGTACCTGGTAAAAAGAATGATGAAAGAATGTTGCTCGCATCAGTACGATTGCGGAGAGTCACGAACTTCTTATTAACACTACCTGGAATGATAGATCATCTAGATCGAATATATCGGTTTGTCCAGACAGGAGTAGGGCCTGAAAGTATTAAGGAGGCCATGGCCCACCAGAAAGTAGATACTCAAGCCAAGATATTACGGTTTCTTATAAACTGTTTCATAAGAGAAGTGGATAGGCCGGGTATGAACCCGGATGACGTAAAAGCACTCCACAGGTGGGGCCAGAATATAGCAGATGGGAATCATGACAAACAGGCCTGTATAGAAAATATGTACCGAAGAATCAGAACTGCAATAAATAAAATGCAGGAGAAAAGACAGCCACTACCGGAAGTAGATTCAGACAAACTTGAATCCTCAGAGGAGGAGAACGAACAAGAAGTAACACCAGAGCACACACAGACACCGGCTAGAGAAATGATAGCTTATGTAGGTAAAGGAAGACCATTCAATAATTCAATGCGCCCAGTACGTCCAGAAAGTAAAAGGATTTTTCAGGAAGCCATGTGTAATCCGAGAACCCCCGAACACTTATTCCAGGCCACTGATAAAGTACTTCAAGAACGAATGGGGTACCATGTACTCGATTCTATGGACGAACAAGAATTAGCTAGGTCAGCCGTGCAATGGGCTGACAATTCTGAGAAATATGGTGATGATGCGTTAGCACATACGTTTTTGAACCTGACACCGAGTGAACAGCGTTTAGCTGGCATATACATGATACAACACCTGCTCTTATTGTATAGAAGCCAACATTCCGATCCAGGCCCTCTTCCTGATATATTAATAGAACTGCTCATGAACAGATGGAGTGGTCTGGGTACAGATCTAATTAAAGTAATTCTAGAACATCGTCACAAGTATAGTACCTTCTTATGTCCACAGATCAACTCAACACATGTCATGGAAAGAAAAATGTATTACATGGACAGACAGAATCCGTTGCGAGAAGTGCACCCAGTACAGAACGCAGACAATACGCTTAGACGCGTGTTTGTGTACGTACCCGTAACTAAAATAGAATTATTGGAGATGAAGAAATTAGTACCTAGTCATGATAAAGATCCCGCAGGTTTTCACCGTGAAATAAAGGATATGTTATTAATGGGCGATTATACTTTTCCAGACCTTATGAAAATATTGAAAGTATTACTGCCTCCAGGTATATACGAGAAACTGAAAGAAAAAGAGTGGGAGGTGGGAGACACAAAGATTGATTGGGCTGCATTAGAAGATGAAGAAAATACTCGAGTTCCAGGCCTAGGGCTTGGAGACAAAGTCAAGGCGTTACCAGGGTTGTTAGTACAAGTATTGCCACGTTTATTGAGTACGAAGAAGGAAGATTGGGGTGCAATCTCAGCCTGTAAACAGAAACCAGATGAAGACACTAGTGATTTCTACACCCGATTTGAGAAATGTTTTGGTATTAATAGCGGTCTGAAAGCAAGTAGCGAGTCATATCCACATCTTTTTGTAACGAAATTAGTCGAGAATTCTCTGCCACAGGTTAAGAACAGAGTAATGAAAGTAGAAAGCACTTGGCAAGCTAATACTCCTTCACAAATGTTACAGATGTTACAGTACCATCAAAATAGACTTAGAGAAGAACAAGAACACGAACAAAGACGTATGAAAGATACGAAAATGAAAATGTTAGTTGCTCAGTCGGTTCCTGCCGACGGTGACAAAAAGGGTGCGACCCAGCCCAGTAATTCAACGGTTCCTGTAAAGGGAATATGTAACTATTGTAAACAGCCAGGTCATTATATAAACGATTGTGCAGTTCTGAAACATAATATCGCCACGGGTAGGACCAAGGAGAGACCGCGTCCACCCAGACAAGATCAGGTTCAACAACAAGTACCCCAGAATATACAACATATTCCGCCTATGCCAGCTTCATCACAGACCGTAGCGATACCACAACAACAGCCTATCACCGCAACACAAAACACGACACAGCAGATGTACCAGTATGCACAAAATGATTACCCCGATTATCAACGATACACATGAAACAGCCTGGAGAGGGAGTTCCGCTTGCCTCTTATTGAGGTTCCTGTAGATCAAAGGGGTCCTTATGTACACAGTCAAGTATTGGGAAAAGACAGAAAGTTTCTCATTGATACAGGGGCAAGCAGAACCACGATAAGTCACAATGAAGTACCAGGGGCACCCCTCTCAGGCTCACAGAACGTGTCCCTTGGATTTTCAGGAAAACCCATTATTAATGAGGTATCACAACCTCTTCCTCTTGCAGTTGGTCCTTTGACACGGACTACAGATCTATTGCTTACGAAATCATGTCCGGAAAACTTGTTAGGCATAAAGACATTGAAAGCTCTAGGAGCTATTATATGCTGTTCTCCGGAAGGAGTACGATTGTTTTTGCGAGATTTCAAAGGCCATTATGTATTGAGAGACATGGATCGCAGGTTACGGGATGTCCCTGCACATTTGTGGGCACAAGGCCCCACTGATGTAGGTTGTATGCACATTACACCATATCGAGTCACACTAAAAGCAGGAGTGATATTACCACGTATTCGACAATACAAGTTACCTCCAGATGCTGTAGTGGCTTTACTGAGAATCATTGACGAGCTCATTGCACAAGGAGTGGTTGTGGAAACTGACTCCAATGTATGTAATTCTCCTATTATTCCAGTTCTTAAACGTACTGACCCAAATGCACCACCTGTTTATCGATTAGTTATTGATCTGCGCGAACTGAATAAATGCATTGTGCCACAGTATCCTGTGGTCCCAGATATCTCTTCATTACTGACAGCTATTGATTCAGAAGCGACGTTCTTCACTGTAATTGACATCAAGAACGCCTTTTTCAGTGTCCCGATCGATCCGGAAAGCCAATACTTGTTCGGATTCAGTTTAAATGGACGATCTTTCAAATTTGCACGCGCACCTCAAGGATTCACAGAAAGCCCCAGCATTTATAGTCAAGCATTGAAAAAACAACTCGACAGTATCCACATGCCAGTTAACACTGCCCTGCTTCAATATGTCGATCTGCTGATCACCGCTCGAAGCGAACCCGAATGTGAACATGCCTCACTGACTGTTTTGAACTTCTTGGCTGACAAGGGGCACAAGGTGTCCCCTTCGAAGCTGCAATTCTGTGTTCAGCAAGTTGTGTACCTGGGTCACTTGCTGTCCAAAGTGGGGAGACAGCTCACTCCTGATCGCATTCAGCTAATTGTAAACATGTCACCACCCAGAACACAAAAGGAGGTGCGGGCTTTCATAGGCCTCACTTCATACTGCAGACAATGGATTCCCCAATATGCATTTCTAGCAAAACCACTTATTCAGTTGACAACACAGGAGGCAGCGACTTCGACTGTCCTCCCTTGGACTCAGGAACATACACAAGCTTTTGAAGACTTGAAGAAAGCCCTATGTCAAGCACCTGTTTTAGCAACACCATGTTACAGTAAACCTTTTACGCTTTTTGTCACAGAACGTGAAGGTACTGCCTTGTCAGTCCTCACTCAGGAACAAGCAGGTTCACACAAACCGTGTGCTTACTTTTCTAGCACATTAGATCCAGTAGCCCAGGCCCTCCCGGCGTGTTTGAAATCAGTTGCAGCGACAGCTTTAGCAATTAGACAGAGTGATTCCATTGTATTAGGACATCCATTGACAGTACAGGTTCCACATTCCGTGGAAGTCCTTTTGAATCGAACACAGACTCAACACCTGACCATAGCAAGACTAACAGGTTATGAATTGACATTGTTTCAACCACACATAGAAATCAGACGCTGCAGCACATTAAATCCTGCCACGTTATTGCCACTCAATGGAGTAGATCCATTGGCACATGATTGTATTGAAGTCATTACTATTACAACAAAACCCAGACAAGACTTGACAGATGTTCCATTATCAGATCCAGACCTGACACTTTATGTGGACGGTTCATGTATGAGAACAAGTACAGGAGAGTTAGTGGCAGCCTACGCTGTCACGACAGACACCGAAGTTATTGAAACCAATTGTATCGACACCTTGTCAGCTCAAGCAGCAGAGCTCGTCGCTCTGACACAAGCATGTATTCAAGCCAAGAATAAGAAAGTCAATATATATACTGATTCACGTTATGCATTCGGAGTCGTTCACGACTTTGGAGTCCTCTGGCGAGAGAGAGGTTACTTAACTTCTCACGGTGCCAACATCCAACATGGTCCCCTCATTCAAGCTCTGTTAGATGCAATACATCTACCCACTGAAATCTCTATCATGAAATGTAAGGCACATACAAAAGTTACCGATACCATCTCCCAGGGTAACGACCTGGCAGACCGAACAGCAAAGCAAACTGCTTAAAACCGAACTCATGTAACTAACCAGACACAAATAGTAGTACCGACACACTGCATGACAGTCAGGGATCCCGCACGTGATGTAATCGACATACAAACACATGCCACGTCAGATGAAATTAAGAAGTGGACTGAATTAGGAGGGATCCAAACAGACCAGGGATGGATGACGAAGGGAAAATCTACATGGTTTCTCCCCGACTCTATGGTTCAGGTTATCAATAACACGATACATAGTCCTGCACACCTAGGAGAGAAAGCAATGCTAGACAGTATTCAACACATATGGTCCAATAATAACTTACGAGCAGCAGCCAAGCAGAAAGTGCGTACTTGCATGATTTGTGGTCAGTTTAATCCAGGTAAAGGCATCCCCGTAGAGAAAGGTGGATTTCAGCCTCCCGAACACCCTTTTGAAGTCCTCCAGATGGATTATATTCAGATGGAACGTTGTCGAGGACTCAAATATGTCCTCGTAGTCGTATGTGCTCTTTCCCGATGGACAGAAGCATACCCAGTCCCAGATTATACTGCTCCGACCACTGCCAAGCAGCTGGTTCGTGAATTCTTCCCACGGTATGGTTTGCCTCGTATCGTGTACTCAGATAACGGTCAGCCATTCTCATCCGAGCTTGTGAAACACATTACACTCCTGTTAGGCTATCAGTGGAAGTTCCACTGTGTCCGGCATCCCGAGGCAGCAGGTCTCGTGGAGCGCCATAATCAGACTCTAAAAATCCGACTTTCCAAGATCTGTAGAGAGAAGGGTGTTGACTGGATAGTTGCTTTGCCGGTTGCCCTCTTCTATATGAGGATGGTGGCCCATTCCCGAACTGGGCTATCCCCGTATGAAGTGGTCTTTGGTAGGCCACCGAATATGTGGGGGACGCCTATTCCACGTAAAATTACAGATGTTGACTGTATTATGCTGACAGATTACCTTGCCTCCTTGATGTCTGCACTACAATCTTGTCGTTCACAGGTAGCTGCAGCCTTTCCCGACAACACCGAGGTGAAGCCCCACGAAGTGGTCCCGGGGGATTTTGTCTTCGTGCGCAACTTCGATCGGAGAAGTCCGTTGGAGCCCCGCTGGCAAACCCCGAAATTGGTTCTTCTAACAACGAGGACAGCTATAAAGGTTGAGGGCAGGAAAGGGTGGCTGCATTCCAGCCACGTCAAGAAATTCCACGGACTTCCTTCGGACTTGGACTCTAAGCCCTGCCCTCCTACACAAACTGATTCAAAACTCCCTTTGGTTGAGAAAACTGCCTCTGAGGAATATAGACTAAAATTACGATCTAGCAAGTCAGACAGTTTAATTGTTTAAGTCCTCCCCTAGGTGAATCGGTTAAATTAGTTTCTGACATGTATCCCCTAGATCGAGATAGAGAGAGAGATAGACAAAGACAACAAAAGAAGCGTGCATATTGTAAATCACTTCGTAGTCACTGTATAGTGACGCTACTGATTATGTTTTTCTTAAGCCTTCTGATTATTGCTGCTAGTATCTTGCTGCACATCTACTACCCTATTTTCAGGCATGCACAATCTGCTTATAACGTCACTGCTGAACATTCTTTTAGTGAATTACCCCCCCATGAATTGTCTTATAGACTTGCGCTGCGCAACAACACTTTCATTAGTATGTTACATCACTCCCATCAGACTAATAACGCTACCAATTGTTGGATATGTGGCCGACTCCCTCCCTACCAGAAATACAAGGGAGTTCTGCCCCTCTTTCCGTACCCGTTCACTCACAATGGTTCATGTGGCGCATGGTTTAAATTGATTAATTCCCTAGATCCTGATACTGCTGTATATGAAGGAAGCTGGGTTTGGGGAAACCTGAACTTAGTCTTGCTTAAAGCCTGCTACCCTGACAAGGAGGGACTTCCCGTTGGGACAGGAACAGATTTAGAAAACGAAGTGTATGGGTTAGGTAATTACACCGTTAATTTCATGATTCTAACTATTGAATCTGAAGCTGCACCAGCCATACCAGCTATGACAGTATTACCAG
This sequence comes from Lissotriton vulgaris, assembly GCF_964263255.1. NCBI lineage: Eukaryota > Metazoa > Chordata > Amphibia > Caudata > Salamandridae > Lissotriton > Lissotriton vulgaris. The sequence continues at coordinate 614,972,155 of NC_141696.1, forward strand.
TCACAGGCGAATTATGTGTCCGGAAAAATGGTTCAGTACATTTAGGTCATAGCAAATGCACTACTGTGGTCGAATTCAGTGACCAAGGCAAATCTACATTTAGAGCTTCACGTCATTCTTATTTTGTTTGCGGCCATACCGCATACATACGCTTACCTCTAGATTGGGATGGTACCTGTTACATTGCATTCCTTTTGCCACCTGTTTTCCTAGCCCCTCCTGATTATCATAGAAATACTAATCTAGTAAACCATCGACTCCGAAGAGATCTCCCGCTTGTCGATTACACTGAAACGGCATGGGAGCAATATACAGACTTCAATAAAGGTTTCTTCCCCTATCTAGGTGCTGTTTTTAATAGTAAACTGATACGTAGATTAACCAGAACTCTCGAAGCAGTAGTGAATGAGACTACTTCAGCTCTAGGTAACCTAACGGAGGAGCAGTCCGCCATGCGGGTTGTTGTTCTTCAGAATCGTCTCGTTATTGACGTCATCTTGGCTGATAGGGGTGGAGCTTGTAAGGTCATCGGGTCAAGTTGCTGTGTTTTCATTCCAGAAAACGCGCCAACTGTATATAAAGCTATCACACGTCTTCATAAAATTGCAAGTTTGATACACCAGAATCCGGGCACCTGGACTTGGTCCGGTTGGTTTTGGACAACGTTGACCGCTTGGGGATGGAAGATCCTATCCTTCCTAGGCATTGCCCTTCTCATAGTATTCAGTTGCTGCCTGTGTCTACAATGTGGGCCGGCGATTTGTGGCCTGTGCGCCACATCATGCATTCCGCATTCAAATTCTCATTCAAAACGCGAAAAGAAGAAAGTAGAGCAAATGATGTTACGTGAACAGATTGATCGATTCATGAGGATCGATGTATCATGAAGGGTCCGTAGGGAACAAGGAGGGAATGAGGAAATATAAATTTTTGGACAAGTAATGTTCCCTAACGCGTACCCCACCGTCTCCATGTACTAGCTTGAAGTGCATGTAATTTCCCTCCTGTGCCAGCTATGAAGACGCAAATACATTTGCGTCCATCTTTAACATGTCCTCTTTCAGATCCGCCATGAACGGATTGAATATTCAGTTTCTAAATATGCTATGCCAACGTCTTTTTGTGGTATACTTTACACGTTTTTCAGCTCTGGCGAAGTAGGCCCTGATTCTGCCATCGAGCCTCTTTTTCCTGCCTTCTGACTCTGAGGGCCTCAGCCCAGGCTGCCTCTGTACCAGTGACCCCTGCCTTACTTCTTGCGCGGCTCACGGCGCTTAGCTCAGCCTTCTGCCTGCCAAGACTGTATTCAACCTTCGAATTATCTGTTCCACTCCTCGAAAATACCTTCCTGTCTCGTCGTTCAAGTCAACATCCTCCCAGCTGCAGGAGCAATGGGCCCGGCTTTTCTGTCTCCGTGCAAGTAATTCATAGACTCCGTTGCCATGGTAGGCCCATGCCCCCTCACCCCTTACCTCTCATGCAGACACGTAGACACGTAGACACAAGACGCTTATACACGCATTCACAACCAGTATAGAATAGCCTCCGTCCGAGAGACCTTTCCCTTCCAGATAATACAGTTCCTTAAACATAAGATATCAGATACGATTTGGGATTAGGTTGGTCTGACATCTCAGACTTATGTCTGCACTTGTAGAGCTAAATGTCAAGTCCCCTTCACCCTCCAGTTATACGTCAATCGCACGTCATGTTGCTGCGCGCGCATCTCTGCCATGTAATTTTGCTGACACTGTAGGATTCTCTTATGGATCCACCTACTTGTGACCTCATGATAAATGACGTTTCTAGTACACGCCTTCATGCACGCCTATTGCAACGCCTTTTTCAGTTACGTATGAGCATTTTATCTCTCTTCTCAGCTGTTACGCCTTCTGCATATGCCTTTTTACTGTAATGCATTGACTATATATATGAATAACTGTCAATAAAATGTTGTCTGTCAGTCCCTTCCCAAACCTATGTGGTGACGGAATGGTATGCCACCTTGGCTCGAGCCAAATACCCAATTCCTTTTTAAGGAATAAAACCCTTTTTGAGTAAACCTCAATATCACGGATTTTGCCTCTTATTTATCTGAGTTATTCGTATTGACTTTACCGTATAAATTAAGCATGGGTAATTAGATTTTACCACAGTCCAACATACAAAGTGCAGGGGAAGACGTTAAATGAGCTTCCTTCTGTGAGAAGGAAATACTATCGTTCTCAAGTGAGATAGTGCATTTCAAACTCAAAGGCAGCAAATTCCTCAAGTGGAACATTGCTAGCACTAGGATCTAAAGCAGGCTTTAGTAGTGTTGAAGGCAGTCAGTTTTTGTTAACTATCATGACCAACACAATGTGATCCATATTACTTCTATATTGAAAGAAAATATATCCAGGCACAGGCTCCCACTAGAAGGTAATGAGGAAATTCAAAAGCTGTGAACGTCTTTTTAATGCCTAAAGGAATGATTGTGAGTTTTACTTACCATATAAATTGGTCAAATGATGCTGTATGCCGGAAGATTTGCTTTTTTTTTTTTCTTCAGTCTCGGCAAGGCAGAGAAATTCTGTGGTGAAACGCTGCCACTGCTGGCCATTCAGTATAATCTGCAGATGGAAAATTCCACTGTTAGCACAATTTTTACAAAGGGTAAACAGATCAATACTATGGAGTCTATATTATTGTGAAAATCAACAGCTCATTAGAAAATCAAATCCCAATTTGTAATTTTAACCTCCCATACTTCTTTGAATCCCACACCTCACTTGCTAACACTCTCTAAACAACTGTAGCACATACATTAGGACATAGATCTATAGATCTTTTTCCCAGACAAGTGGCAGTGAACCCTTCTCAATTCATTTGTGTTAGGATATGGTACACCGATAGCAATTAAGCCAGCTGATAAATTGAGAGAGGAAGGGTTATGCTACAGTTAATGGAAATAATAAAAACGATGAATAGATTATTTACCATCCTCATTTTAGCCAATTCCTACTAGGTCAGCAATAGTAAAGTTGAGACTCTTATGCTCAAACGTACGTTCATACAAATTCAGAAGTCTCAGAAAGTGCCCCAATTTCTTTCATCTTAACATCTTAGTTTGTAGTACGGCATCCTGCCTGCCCTACTACTCATTTAATTACCAAGATGAATGTATCCTACTGATTAATAGGCAATAGAGTGGCCCTCATGTCAGACAACATCTTGTTTTTGCTTTATGATGTCAGCTTGCTAGGCAACAGAGTGGCCCTCAGGTCAGACAACATTCTTGCTTTAGCTTTATGACGTCAGAGCACCAGTGGACCAATTGTCCTTGTGGAAGCTGACCACACAGGAGGATGAGATTTCAGAAGGTATGCAGTAGGTTACTATCTGTGTTTGTAAGGCAAGTAGGAGGGGGAATGATAAAGGACTCGGAACCACTCAAAGCATAGGGGCCTTTTTGAAAGTGGATGGGGATACAAAAATAGAGATTATCCTTAATACCAATCCGTCTTGAGTATCAGAGTCCATCATACAAAGTGCAGGGGAAGACGTTAAATGAGCTTCCTTCTGTGAGAAGGAAAGACTATCGTTCTCAAGTGAGATAGTGCATTTCAAACTCAAAGGCAGCAAATTCCTCAAGTGGAACATTGCTAGCACTAGGATCTAAAGCAGGCTTTAGTAGTGTTGAAGGCAGTCAGTTTTTGTTAAATATCATGACCAACACAATGTGATCCATATTACTTCTATATTGAAAGAAAATATATCCAGGCACAGGCTCCCACTAGAAGGTAATGAGGAAATTCAAAAGCTGTGAACGTCTTTTTAATGCCTAAAGGAATGATTGTGAGTTTTACTTACCATATAAATTGGTCAAATGATGCCGTATGCCGGAAGATTTGCTTTTTTTTTTTCTTCAGTCTCGGCAAGGCAGAGAAATTCTGTGGTGAAACGCTGCCACTGCTGGCCATTCAGTATAATCCGCAGATGGAAAAGTCCACTGTTAGCACAATTTTTACAAAGGGTAAACAGATCAATACTATGGAGTCTATATTATTGTGAAAATCAACAGCTCATTAGAAAATCAAATCCCAATTTGTAATTTTAACCTCCCATACTTCTTTGAATCCCACGTCTCACTTGCTAACACTCTCTAAACAACTGTAGCACATACATTAGGCCATAGATCTATAGATCTTTTTCCCAGACAAGTGGCAGTGAACCCTTCTCAATTCATTTGTGTTAGGATATGGTACACCGATAGCAATTAAGCCAGCTGATAAGTTGAGAGAGGAAGGGTTATGCTACAGTTAATGGAAATAATAAAAACGATGAATAGATTATTTACCATCCTCATTTTAGCCAATTCCTACCAGTTCAGCAATAGTAAAGTTGAGACTCTTATGCTCAAACGTACGTTCATACAAATTCAGAAGTCTCAGAAAGTGCCCCAATTTCTTTCATCTTAACATCTTAGTTTGTAGTAGGGCATCCTGTCTACCCTACTACTCATTTAATTACCAAGATGAATGTATCCTACTGATTAATAGGCAACAGAGTGGCCCTCATGTCAGACAACATCTTGTTTTTGCTTTATGATGTCAGCTTGCTAGGCAACAGAGTGGCCCTCAGGTCAGACAACATTCTTGCTTTAGCTTTATGACATCAGAGCACCAGTGGACCAATTGTCCTTGTGGAAGCTGACCACACAGGAGGATGAGATTTCAGAAGGTATGCAGTCGGTTATTATCTGTGTTTGTAAGGCAAGTAGGAGGGGGAATGATAAAGGACTCTGAACCACTCAAAGCATAGGGGCCTTTTTGAAAGTGGATGGGGATACAAAAATAGAGATTATCCTTAATACCAATCCATTTTGAGTATCAGAGTCCAACATACAAAGTGCAGGGGAAGACGTTAAATGAGCTTCCTTCTGCGAGAAGGAAACACTATCGTTCTCAAGTGAGATAGTGCATTTCAAACTCAAAGGCAGCAAATTCCTCAAGTGGAACATTGCTAGCACTAGGATCTAAAGCAGGCTTTAGTAGTGTTGAAGGCAGTCAGTTTTTGTTAACTATCATGACCAACACAATGTGATCCATATTACTTCTATATTGAAAGAAAATATATTCAGGCACAGGCTCCCACTAGAAGGTAATGAGGAAATTCAAAAGCTGTGAACGTCTTTTTAATGCCTAAAGGAATGATTGTGAGTTTTACTTACCATATAAATTGGTCAAATGATGCCGTATGCCGGAAGATTTGCTTTTTTTTTTTTTCTTCATTCTCGGCAAGGCAGAGAAATTCTGTGGTGAAACGCTGCCACTGCTGGCCATTCAGTATAATCTGCAGATGGAAAAGTCCACTGTTAGCACAATTTTTACAAAGGGTAAACAGATCAATACTATGGAGTCTATATTATTGTGAAAATCAACAGCTCATTAGAAAATCAAATCCTAATTTGTAATTTTAACCTCCCATACTTCTTTGAATCCCACGCCTCACTTGCTAACACTCTCTAAACAACTGTAGCACATACATTAGGACATAGATCTATAGATCTTTTTCCCAGACAAGTGGCAGTGAACCCTTCTCAATTCATTTGTGTTAGGATATGGTACACCGATAGCAATTAAGCCAGCTGATAAGTTGAGAGAGGAAGGGTTATGCTACAGTTAATGGAAATAATACAAACGATGAATAGATTATTTACCATCCTCATTTTAGCCAATTCCTACCAGTTCAGCAATAGTAAAGTTGAGACTCTTATGCTCAAACGTACGTTCATACAAATTCAGAAGTCTCAGAAAGTGCCCCGATTTCTTTCATCTTAACATCTTAGTTTGTAGTAGGGCATCCTGTCTACCCTACTACTCATTTAATTACCAAGATGAATTTATCCTACTGATTAATAGGCAACAGAGTGGCCCTCATGTCAGACAACATCTTGTTTTTGCTTTATGATGTCAGCTTGCTAGGCAACAGAGTGGCCCTCAGGTCAGACAACATTCTTGCTTTAGCTTTATGACGTCAGAGCACCAGTGGACCAATTGTCCTTGTGGAAGCTGACCACACAGGAGGATGATATTTCAGAAGGTATGCAGTAGGTTACTATCTGTGTTTGTAAGGCAAGTAGGAGGGGGAATGGTAAAGGACTATGAACCACTCAAAGCATAGGGGCCTTTTTGAAAGTGGATGGGGATACAAAAATAGAGATTATCCTTATTACCAATCATCTTGAGTATCAGAGTCCAACATACAAAGTGCAGGGGAAGACGTTAAATGAGCTTCCTTCTGTGAGAAGGAAACACTATCGTTCTCAAGTGAGATAGTGCATTTCAAACTCAAAGGCAGCAAATTCCTCAAGTGGAACATTGCTAGCACTAGGATCTAAAGCAGGCTTTAGTAGTGTTGAAGGCAGTCAGTTTTTGTTAGCTATCATGACCAACACAATATGATCCATATCACTTCTATATTGAAAGAAAATATATTCAGGCACAGGCTCCCACTAGAAGGTAATGAGGAAATTCAAAAGCTGTGAACGTCTTTTTAATGCCTAAAGGAATGATTGTGAGTTTTTCTTACCATATAAATTGGTCAAATGATGCCGTATGCCGGAAGATTTGCTTTTTTTTTTTTCTTCAGTCTCGGCAAGGCAGAGAAATTCTGTGGTGAAACGCTGCCACTGCTGGCCATTCAGTATAATCCGCAGATGGAAAAGTCCACTGTTAGCACAATTTTTACAAAGGGTAAACAGATCAATACTATGGAGTCTATATTATTGTGAAAATCAACAGCTCATTAGAAAATCAAATCCCAATTTGTAATTTTAACCTCCCATACTTCTTTGAATCCCACGTCTCACTTGCTAACACTCTCTAAACAACTGTAGCACATACATTAGGCCATAGATCTATAGATCTTTTTCCCAGACAAGTGGCAGTGAACCCTTCTCAATTCATTTGTGTTAGGATATGGTACACCGATAGCAATTAAGCCAGCTGATAAATTGAGAGAGGAAGGGTTATGCTACAGTTAATGGAAATAATAAAAACGATGAATAGATTATTTACCATCCTCATTTTAGCCAATTCCTACCAGTTCAGCAATAGTAAAGTTGAGACTCTTATGCTCAAACGTACGTTCATACAAATTCAGAAGTCTCAGAAAGTGCCCAAATTTCTTTCATCTTAACATCTTAGTTTGCAGTAGGGCATCCTGTCTACCCTTCTACTCATTTAATTACCAAGATGAATGTATCCTACTGATTAATAGGCAACAGAGTGGCCCTCATGTCAGACGACATCTTCTTTTGGCTTTATGATGTCAGCTTGCTAGGCAACAGAGTGGCCCTCAGGTCAGACAACATTCTTGCTTTAGCTTTATGACGTCAGAGCACCAGTGGACCAATTGTCCTTGTGGAAGCTGACCACACAGGAGGATGAGATTTCAGAAGGTATGCAGTAGGTTACTATCTGTGTTTGTAAGGCAAGTAGGAGGGGGAATGGTAAAGGACTCTGAACCACTCAAAGCATAGGGGCCTTTTTGAAAGTGGATGGGGATACAAAAATAGAGATTATCCTTAATACCAATCCATCTTGAGTATCAGAGTCCAACATACAAAGTGCAGGGGAAGACGTTAAATGAGCTTCCTTCTGTGAGAAGGAAAGACTATCGTTCTCAAGTGAGATAGTGCATTTCAAACTCAAAGGCAGCAAATTCCTCAAGTGGAACATTGCTAGCACTAGGATCTAAAGCAGGCCTTAGTAGTGTTGAAGGCAGTCAGTTTTTGTTAACTATCATGACCAACACAATGTGATCCATATTACTTCTATATTGAAAGAAAATATATCCAGGCACAGGCTCCCACTAGAAGGTAATGAGGAAATTCAAAAGCTGTGAACGTCTTTTTAATGCCTAAAGGAATGATTGTGAGTTTTACTTACCATATAAATTGGTCAAATGATGCCGTATGCCGGAAGATTTGCTTTTTTTTTTTTCTTCAGTCTCGGCAAGGCAGAGAAATTCTGTGGTGAAACGCTGCCACTGCTGGCCATTCAGTATAATCTGCAGATGGAAAATTCCACTGTTAGCACAATTTTTACAAAAGGTAAACAGATCAATACTATGGAGTCTATATTATTGTGAAAATCAACAGCTCATTAGAAAATCAAATCCCAATTTGTAATTTTAACCTCCCATACTTCTTTGAATCCCACACCTCACTTGCTAACACTCTCTAAACAACTGTAGCACATACATTAGGACATAGATCTATAGATCTTTTTCCCAGACAAGTGGCAGTGAACCCTTCTCAATTCATTTGTGTTAGGATATGGTACACCGATAGCAATTAAGCCAGCTGATAAATTGAGAGAGGAAGGGTTATGCTACAGTTAATGGAAATAATAAAAACGATGAATAGATTATTTACCATCCTCATTTTAGCCAATTCCTACCAGGTCAGCAATAGTAAAGTTGAGACTCTTATGCTCAAACGTACGTTCATACAAATTCAGAAGTCTCAGAAAGTGCCCCAATTTCTTTCATCTTAACATCTTAGTTTGTAGTACGGCATCCTGCCTGCCCTACTACTCATTTAATTACCAAGATGAATGTATCCTACTGATTAATAGGCAATAGAGTGGCCCTCATGTCAGACAACATCTTGTTTTTGCTTTATGATGTCAGCTTGCTGGGCAACAGAGTGGCCCTCAGGTCAGACAACATTCTTGCTTTAGCTTTATGACGTCAGAGCACCAGTGGACCAATTGTCCTTGTGGAAGCTGACCACACAGGAGGATGAGATTTCAGAAGGTATGCAGTAGGTTACTATCTGTGTTTGTAAGGCAAGTAGGAGGGGGAATGATAAAGGACTCGGAACCACTCAAAGCATAGGGGCCTTTTTGAAAGTGGATGGGGATACAAAAATAGAGATTATCCTTAATACCAATCCGTCTTGAGTATCAGAGTCCATCATACAAAGTGCAGGGGAAGACGTTAAATGAGCTTCCTTCTGTGAGAAGGAAACACTATCGTTCTAAAGTGAGATAGTGCATTTCAAACTCAAAGGCAGCAAATTCCTCAAGTGGAACATTGCTAGCACCAGGATCTAAAGCAGGCTTTAGTAGTGTTGAAGGCAGTCAGTTTTTGTTAACTATCATGACCAACACAATGTGAGCCATATTACTTCCATATTGACAGAAATTATATTCAGGCACAGGCTCCCACTAGAAGGTAATGAGGAAATTCAAAAGCTGTGAACGTCTTTTTAATGCCTAAAGGAATGATTGTGAGTTTTACTTACCATATAAATTGGTCAAATGATGCCGTATGCCGGAAGACTTGCTTTTTTTTTTCTTCAGTCTCGGCAAGGCAGAGAAATTCTGTGGTGAAACGCTGCCACTGCTGACCATTCAGTATAATCTGCAGATGGAAAAGTCCACTGTTAGCACAATTTTTACAAAGGGTAAACAGATCAATACTATGGAGTCTATATTATTGTGAAAATCAACAGCTCATTAGAAAATCAAATCCCAATTTGTAATTTTAACCTCCCATACTTCTTTGAATCCCACGCCTCACTTGCTAACACTCTCTAAACAACTGTAGCACATGCATTAGGACATAGATCTATAGATCTTTTTCCCAGACAAGTGGCAGTGAACCCTTCTCAATTCATTTGTGTTAGGATATGGTACACCGATAGCAATTAAGCCAGCTGATAAGTTGAGAGAGGAAGGGTTATGCTCGAGTTAATGGAAATAATAAAAACGATGAATAGAATATTTACCATCCTCATTTTAGCCAATTCCTACCAGTTCAGCATTAGTAAAGTTGAGACTCTTATGCTCAAACGTACGTTCATACAAATTCAGAAGTGTCAGAAAGTGCCCCAATTTCTTTCATCTTAACATCTTAGTTTGCAGTAGGGCATCCTGTCTACCCTACTACTCATTTAATTACCAAGATGAATTTATCCTACTGATTAATAGGCAACAGAGTGGCCCTCATGTCAGACAACATCTTGTTTTTGCTTTATGATGTCAGCTTGCTAGGCAACAGAGTGGCCCTCAGGTCAGACAACATTCTTGCTTTAGCTTTATGACGTCAGAGCTCCAGTGGACCAATTGTCCTTGTGGAAGCTGACCACACAGGAGGATGAGATTTCAGAAGGTATGCAGTAGGTTACTATCTGTGTTTGTAAGGCAAGTAGGAGGGGGAATGATAAAGGACTCTGAACCACTCAAAGCATAGGGGCCTTTTTGAAAGTGGATGGGGGTACAAAAATAGAGATTATCCTTAATACCAATCCGTCTTGAGTATCAGAGTCCATCATACAAAGTGCAGGGGAAGACGTTAAATGAGCTTCCTGCTGTGAGAAGGAAACACTATCGTTCTAAAGTGAGATAGTGCATTTCAAACTCAAAGGCAGCAAATTCCTCAAGTGGAACATTGCTAGCACCAGGATCTAAAGCAGGCTTTAGTAGCGTTGAAGGCAGTCAGTTTTTGTTAACTATCATGACCAACACAATGTGAGCCATATTACTTCCATATTGACAGAAATTATATTCAGGCACAGGCTCCCACTAGAAGGTAATGAGGAAATTCAAAAGCTGTGAACGTCTTTTTTAATGCCTAAAGGAATGATTGTGAGTTTTACTTACCATATAAATTGGTCAAATGATGCCGTATGCCGGAAGACTTGCTTTTTTTTTTTTTCTTCAGTCTCGGCAAGGCAGAGAAATTCTGTGGTGAAACGCTGCCACTGCTGGCCATTCAGTATAATCTGCAGATGGAAAAGTCCACTGTTAGCACAATTTTTACAAAGGGTAAACAGATCAATACTATGGAGTCTATATTATTGTGAAAATCAACAGCTCATTAGAAAATCAAATCCCAATTTGTAATTTTAACCTCCCATACTTCTTTTAATCCCACGCCTCACTTGCTAACACTCTCTAAACAACTGTAGCACATACATTAGGACATAGATCTATAGATCTTTTTCCCAAACAAGTGGCAGTGAACCCTTCTCAATTCATTTGTGTTAGGATATGGTAACCCGATAGCAATTAAGCCAGCTGATAAATTGAGAGAGGAAGGGTTATGCTACAGTTAATGGAAATAATAAAAACGATGAATAGATTATTTACCATCCTCATTTTAGCCAATTCCTACCAGTTCAGCAATAGTAAAGTTGAGACTCTTATGCTCAAACGTACGTTCATACAAATTCAGAAGTCTCAGAAAGTGCCCCAATTTCTTTCATCTTAACATCTTAGTTTGTAGTAGGGCATCCTGTCTACCCTACTACTCATTTAATTACCAAGATGAATGTATCCTACTGATTAATAGGCAACAGAGTGGCCCTCATGTCAGACAACATCTTGTTTTTGCTTTATGATGTCAGCTTGCTAGGCAACAGAGTGGCCCTCAGGTCAGACAACATTCTTGCTTTAGCTTTATGACGTCAGAGCACCAGTGGACCAATTGTCCTTGTGGAAGCTGACCACACAGGAGGATGAGATTTCTGAAGGTATGCAGTAGGTTACTATCTGTGTTTGTAAGGCAAGTAGGAGGGGGAATGGTAAAGGACTCTGAACCACTCAAAGCATAGGGGCCTTTTTGAAAGTGGATGGGGATACAAAAATAGAGATTATCCTTAATACCAATCCATCTTGAGTATCAGAGTCCAACATACAAAGTGCAGGGGAAGACGTTAAATGAGCTTCCTTCTGTGAGAAGGAAACACTATCGTTCTCAAGTGAGATAGTGCATTTCAAACTCAAAGGCAGCAAATTCCTCAAGTGGAACATTGCTAGCACTAGGATCTAAAGCAGGCTTTAGTAGTGTTGAAGGCAGTCAGTTTTTGTTAACTATCATGACCAACACAATGTGATCCATATTACTTCTATATTGAAAGAAAATATATTCAGGCACAGGCTCCCACTAGAAGGTAATGAGGAAATTCAAAAGCTGTGAACGTCTTTTTAATGCGTAAAGGAATGATTGTGAGTTTTACTTACCATATAAATTGGTCAAATGATGCCGTATGCCGGAAGATTTGCATTTTTTTTTTTCTTCAGTCTCGGCAAGGCAGAGAAATTCTGTGGTGAAACGCTGCCACTGCTGGTCATTCAGTATAATCTGCAGATGGAAAAGTCCACTGTTAGCACAATTTTTACAAAGGGTAAACAGATCAATACTATGGAGTCTATATTATTGTGAAAATCAACAGCTCATTAGAAAATCAAATCCCAATTTGCAATTTTAACCTCCCATACTTCTTTGAATCCCACACCTCACTTGCTAACACTCTCTAAACAACTGTAGCACATACATTAGGACATAGATCTATAGATCTTTTTCCCAGACAAGTGGCAGTGAACCCTTCTCAATTCATTTGTGTTAGGATATGGTACACCGATAGCAATTAAGCTAGCTGATAAATTGAGAGAGGAAGGGTTATGCTACAGTTAATGGAAATAATAACAATGATGAATAGATTATTTACCATCCTCATTTTAGCCAATTCCTACCAGTTCAGCAATAGTAAAGTTGAGACTCTTATGCTCAAACGTACGTTCATACAAATTCAGAAGTCTTAGAAAGTGCCCCAATTTCTTTCATCTTAACATCTTAGTTTGTAGTAGGGCATCCTGTCTACCCTACTACTCATTTAATTACCAAGATGAATGTATCGTACTGATTAATAGGCAACAGAGTGGCCCTCATGTCAGACAACATCTTCTTTTTGCTTTATGATGTCAGCTTGCTAGGCAACAGAGTGGCCCTCAGGTCAGACAACGTTCTTGCTTTAGCTTTATGACGTCAGAGCACCAGTGGACCAATTGTCCTTGTGGAAGCTGACCACACAGGAGGATGAGATTTCAGAAGGTATGCAGTAGGTTACTATCTGTGTTTGTAAGGCAAGTAGGAGGGGGAATTGTAAAGGACTCTGAACCACTCAAAGCATAGGGGCCTTTTTGAAAGTGGATGGGGATACAAAAATAGAGATTATCCTTAAGACCAATCCATCTTGAGTATCAGAGTCCAACATACAAAGTGCAGGGGAAGACGTTAAATGAGCTTCCGTCTGCGAGAAGGAAACACTATCATTCTCAAGTGAGATAGTGCATTTCAAACTCAAAGGCAGCAAATTCCTCAAGTGGAACATTGCTAGCACTAGGATCTAAAGCAGGCTTTAGTAGTGTTGAAGGCAGTCAGTTTTTGTTAACTATCATGACCAACACAATGTGATCCATATTACTTCTATATTGAAAGAAAATATATTCAGGCACAGGCTCCCACTAGAAGGTAATGAGGAAATTCAAAAGCTGTGAACGTCTTTTTAATGCCTAAAGGAATGATTGTGAGTTTTACTTACCATATAAATTGGTCAAATGATGCCGTATGCCGGAAGACTTGCTTTTTTTTTTTTTCTTCAGTCTCGGCAAGGCAGAGAAATTCTGTGGTGAAACGCTGCCACTGCTGGCATTCAGTATAATCTGCAGATGGAAAAGTCCACTGTTAGCACAATTTTTGCAAAGGTTAAACAGATCAATACTATGGAGTCTATCTTATTGTGAAAATCAACAGCTCATTAGAAAATCAAATCCCAATTTGTAATTTTAACCTCCCATACTTCTTTGAATCCCACGCCTCACTTGCTAACACTCTCTAAACAACTGTAGCACATACATTAGGACATAGATCTATAGATCTTTTTCCCAGACAAGTGGCAGTGAACCCTTCTCAATTCATTTGTGATAGGATATGGTACACCGATAGCAATTAAGCCAGCTGATAAGTTGAGAGAGGAAGGGTTATGCTACAGTTAATGGAAATAATAAAAACGATGAATAGATTATTTACCATCCTCATTTTAGCCAATTCCTACCAGTTCAGCAATAGTAAAGTTGAGACTCTTATGCTCAAACGTACGTTCATACAAATTCAGAAGTCTCAGAAAGTGCCCCAATTTCTTTCATCTTAACATCTTAGTTTGTAGTAGGGCATCCTGTCTACCCTACTACTCATTTAATTACCAAGATGAATGTATCCTACTGATTAATAGGCAACAGAGTGGCCCTCATGTCAGACAACATCTTGTTTTTGCTTTATGATGTCAGCTTGCTAGGCAACAGAGTGGCCCTCAGGTCAGACAACATTCTTACTTTAGCTTTATGACGTCAGAGCACCAGTGGACCAATTGTCCTTGTGGAAGCTGACCACACAGGAGGATGAGATTTCAGAAGGTATGCAGTAGGTTACTATCTGTGTTTGTAAGGCAAGTAGGAGGGGGAATGGTAAAGGACTCTGAACCACTCAAAGCATAGGGGCCTTTTTGAAAGTGGATGGGGATACAAAAATAGAGATTATCCTTAATACCAATCCATCTTGAGTATCAGAGTCCAACATACAAAGTGCAGGGGAAGATGTTAAATGAGCTTCCTTCTGTGAGAAGGAAACACTATCGTTCTCAAGTGAGATAGTGCATTTCAAACTCAAAGGCAGCAAATTCCTCAAGTGGAACATTGCTAGCACTAGGATCTAAAGCAGGCTTTAGTAGTGTTGAAGGCAGTCAGTTTTTGTTAACTATCATGACCAACACAATGTGATCCATATTACTTCTATATTGAAAGAAAATATATTCAGCCACAGGCTCCCACTAGAAGGTAATGAGGAAATTCAAAAGCTGTGAACGTCTTTTTAATGCCTAAAGGAATGATTGTGAGTTTTACTTACCATATAAATTGGTCAAATGATGCCGTATGCCGGAAGATATGCTTTTTTTTTTCTTCAGTCTCGGCAAGGCAGAGAAATTCTGTGGTGAAACGCTGCCACTGCTGGCCATTCAGTATAATCTGCAGATGGAAATGTCCACTGTTAGCACAATTTTTACAAAGGGTAAACAGATCAATACTATGGAGTCTATATTATTGTGAAAATCAACAGCTCATTAGAAAATCAAATCCCAATTTGTAATTTTACCCTTCCATACTTCTTTGAATCCCACGCCTCACTTGCTAACACTCTCTAAACAACTGTAGCACATACATTAGGACATAGATCTATAGATCTTTTTGCCAGACAAGTGGCAGTGAACCCTTCTCAATTCATTTGTGTTAGGATATGGTACACCGATAGCAATTAAGCCAGCTGATAAGTTGAGAGAGGAAGGGTTATGCTACAGTTAATGGAAATAATAAAAACGATGAATAGAATATTTACCATCCTCATTTTAGCCAATTCCTACCAGTTCAGCAATAGTAAAGTTGAGACTCTTATGCTCAAACGTACGTTCATACAAATTCAGAAGTCTCAGAAAGTGCCCCAATTTCTTTCATCTTAACATCTTAGTTTGTAGTAGGGCATCCTGTCTACCCTACTACTCATTTAATTACCAAGATGAATGTATCGTACTGATTAATAGGCAACAGAGTGGCCCTCATGTCAGACAACATCTTCTTTTTGCTTTATGATGTCAGCTTGCTAGGCAACAGAGTGGCCCTCAGGTCAGACAACGTTCTTGCTTTAGCTTTATGACGTCAGAGCACCAGTGGACCAATTGTCCTTGTGGAAGCTGACCACACAGGAGGATGAGATTTCAGAAGGTATGCAGTAGGTTACTATCTGTGTTTGTAAGGCAAGTAGGAGGGGGAATTGTAAAGGACTCTGAACCACTCAAAGCATAGGGGCCTTTTTGAAAGTGGATGGGGATACAAAAATAGAGATTATCCTTAAGACCAATCCATCTTGAGTATCAGAGTCCAACATACAAAGTGCAGGGGAAGACGTTAAATGAGCTTCCTTCTGCGAGAAGGAAACACTATCGTTCTCAAGTGAGATAGTGCATTTCAAACTCAAAGGCAGCAAATTCCTCAAGTGGAACATTGCTAGCACTAGGATCTAAAGCAGGCTTTAGTAGTGTTGAAGGCAGTCAGTTTTTGTTAACTATCATGACCAACACAATGTGATCCATATTACTTCTATATTGAAAGAAAATATATTCAGGCACAGGCTCCCACTAGAAGGTAATGAGGAAATTCAAAAGCTGTGAACGTCTTTTTAATGCGTAAAGGAATGATTGTGAGTTTTACTTACCATATAAATTGGTCAAATGATGCCGTATGCCGGAAGATTTGCATTTTTTTTTTTTCTTCAGTCTCGGCAAGGCAGAGAAATTCTGTGGTGAAACGCTGCCACTGCTGGTCATTCAGTATAATCTGCAGATGGAAAAGTCCACTGTTAGCACAATTTTTACAAAGGGTAAACAGATCAATACTATGGAGTCTATATTATTGTGAAAATCAACAGCTCATTAGAAAATCAAATCCCAATTTGCAATTTTAACCTCCCATACTTCTTTGAATCCCACACCTCACTTGCTAACACTCTCTAAACAACTGTAGCACATACATTAGGACATAGATCTATAGATCTTTTTCCCAGACAAGTGGCAGTGAACCCTTCTCAATTCATTTGTGTTAGGATATGGTACACCGATAGCAATTAAGCTAGCTGATAAATTGAGAGAGGAAGGGTTATGCTACAGTTAATGGAAATAATAACAATGATGAATAGATTATTTACCATCCTCATTTTAGCCAATTCCTACCAGTTCAGCAATAGTAAAGTTGAGACTCTTATGCTCAAACGTACGTTCATACAAATTCAGAAGTCTCAGAAAGTGCCCCAATTTCTTTCATCTTAACATCTTAGTTTGTAGTAGGGCATCCTGTCTACCCTACTACTCATTTAATTACCAAGATGAATGTATCGTACTGATTAATAGGCAACAGAGTGGCCCTCATGTCAGACAACATCTTCTTTTTGCTTTATGATGTCAGCTTGCTAGGCAACAGAGTGGCCCTCAGGTCAGACAACGTTCTTGCTTTAGCTTTATGACGTCAGAGCACCAGTGGACCAATTGTCCTTGTGGAAGCTGACCACACAGGAGGATGAGATTTCAGAAGGTATGCAGTAGGTTACTATCTGTGTTTGTAAGGCAAGTAGGAGGGGGAATTGTAAAGGACTCTGAACCACTCAAAGCATAGGGGCCTTTTTGAAAGTGGATGGGGATACAAAAATAGAGATTATCCTTAAGACCAATCCATCTTGAGTATCAGAGTCCAACATACAAAGTGCAGGGGAAGACGTTAAATGAGCTTCCGTCTGCGAGAAGGAAACACTATCATTCTCAAGTGAGATAGTGCATTTCAAACTCAAAGGCAGCAAATTCCTCAAGTGGAACATTGCTAGCACTAGGATCTAAAGCAGGCTTTAGTAGTGTTGAAGGCAGTCAGTTTTTGTTAACTATCATGACCAACACAATGTGATCCATATTATTTCTATATTGAAAGAAAATATATTCAGGCACAGGCTCCCACTAGAAGGTAATGAGGAAATTCAAAAGCTGTGAACGTCTTTTTAATGCCTAAAGGAATGATTGTGAGTTTTACTTACCATATAAATTGGTCAAATGATGCCGTATGCCGGAAGACTTGCTTTTTTTTTTTTTCTTCAGTCTCGGCAAGGCAGAGAAATTCTGTGGTGAAACGCTGCCACTGCTGGCATTCAGTATAATCTGCAGATGGAAAAGTCCACTGTTAGCACAATTTTTGCAAAGGTTAAACAGATCAATACTATGGAGTCTATCTTATTGTGAAAATCAACAGCTCATTAGAAAATCAAATCCCAATTTGTAATTTTAACCTCCCATACTTCTTTGAATCCCACGCCTCACTTGCTAACACTCTCTAAACAACTGTAGCACATACATTAGGACATAGATCTATAGATCTTTTTCCCAGACAAGTGGCAGTGAACCCTTCTCAATTCATTTGTGATAGGATATGGTACACCGATAGCAATTAAGCCAGCTGATAAGTTGAGAGAGGAAGGGTTATGCTACAGTTAATGGAAATAATAAAAACGATGAATAGATTATTTACCATCCTCATTTTAGCCAATTCCTACCAGTTCAGCAATAGTAAAGTTGAGACTCTTATGCTCAAACGTACGTTCATACAAATTCAGAAGTCTCAGAAAGTGCCCCAATTTCTTTCATCTTAACATCTTAGTTTGTAGTAGGGCATCCTGTCTACCCTACTACTCATTTAATTACCAAGATGAATGTATCCTACTGATTAATAGGCAACAGAGTGGCCCTCATGTCAGACAACATCTTGTTTTTGCTTTATGATGTCAGCTTGCTAGGCAACAGAGTGGCCCTCAGGTCAGACAACATTCTTACTTTAGCTTTATGACGTCAGAGCACCAGTGGACCAATTGTCCTTGTGGAAGCTGACCACACAGGAGGATGAGATTTCAGAAGGTATGCAGTAGGTTACTATCTGTGTTTGTAAGGCAAGTAGGAGGGGGAATGGTAAAGGACTCTGAACCACTCAAAGCATAGGGGCCTTTTTGAAAGTGGATGGGGATACAAAAATAGAGATTATCCTTAATACCAATCCATCTTGAGTATCAGAGTCCAACATACAAAGTGCAGGGGAAGATGTTAAATGAGCTTCCTTCTGTGAGAAGGAAACACTATCGTTCTCAAGTGAGATAGTGCATTTCAAACTCAAAGGCAGCAAATTCCTCAAGTGGAACATTGCTAGCACTAGGATCTAAAGCAGGCTTTAGTAGTGTTGAAGGCAGTCAGTTTTTGTTAACTATCATGACCAACACAATGTGATCCATATTACTTCTATATTGAAAGAAAATATATTCAGCCACAGGCTCCCACTAGAAGGTAATGAGGAAATTCAAAAGCTGTGAACGTCTTTTTAATGCCTAAAGGAATGATTGTGCGTTTTACTTACCATATAAATTGGTCAAATGATGCCGTATGCCGGAAGATATGCTTTTTTTTTTCTTCAGTCTCGGCAAGGCAGAGAAATTCTGTGGTGAAACGCTGCCACTGCTGGCCATTCAGTATAATCTGCAGATGGAAATGTCCACTGTTAGCACAATTTTTACAAAGGGTAAACAGATCAATACTATGGAGTCTATATTATTGTGAAAATCAACAGCTCATTAGAAAATCAAATCCCAATTTGTAATTTTACCCTTCCATACTTCTTTGAATCCCACGCCTCACTTGCTAACACTCTCTAAACAACTGTAGCACATACATTAGGACATAGATCTATAGATCTTTTTGCCAGACAAGTGGCAGTGAACCCTTCTCAATTCATTTGTGTTAGGATATGGTACACCGATAGCAATTAAGCCAGCTGATAAGTTGAGAGAGGAAGGGTTATGCTACAGTTAATGGAAATAATAAAAACGATGAATAGAATATTTACCATCCTCATTTTAGCCAATTCCTACCAGTTTAGCAATAGTAAAGTTGAGACTCTTATGCTCAAACGTACGTTCATACAAATTCAGAAGTCTCAGAAAGTGCCCCAATTTCTTTCATCTTAACATCTTAGTTTGTAGTAGGGCATCCTGTCTACCCTACTACTCATTTAATTACCAAGATGAATGTATCGTACTGATTAATAGGCAACAGAGTGGCCCTCATGTCAGACAACATCTTCTTTTTGCTTTATGATGTCAGCTTGCTAGGCAACAGAGTGGCCCTCAGGTCAGACAACGTTCTTGCTTTAGCTTTATGACGTCAGAGCACCAGTGGACCAATTGTCCTTGTGGAAGCTGACCACACAGGAGGATGAGATTTCAGAAGGTATGCAGTAGGTTACTATCTGTGTTTGTAAGGCAAGTAGGAGGGGGAATTGTAAAGGACTCTGAACCACTCAAAGCATAGGGGCCTTTTTGAAAGTGGATGGGGATACAAAAATAGAGATTATCCTTAAGACCAATCCATCTTGAGTATCAGAGTCCAACATACAAAGTGCAGGGGAAGACGTTAAATGAGCTTCCTTCTGCGAGAAGGAAACACTATCGTTCTCAAGTGAGATAGTGCATTTCAAACTCAAAGGCAGCAAATTCCTCAAGTGGAACATTGCTAGCACTAGGATCTAAAGCAGGCTTTAGTAGTGTTGAAGGCAGTCAGTTTTTGTTAACTATCATGACCAACACAATGTGATCCATATTACTTCTATATTGAAAGAAAATATATTCAGGCACAGGCTCCCACTAGAAGGTAATGAGGAAATTCAAAAGCTGTGAACGTCTTTTTAATGCCTAAAGGAATGATTGTGAGTTTTACTTACCATATAAATTGGTCAAATGATGCCGTATGCCGGAAGACTTGCTTTTTTTTTTTTTCTTCAGTCTCGGCAAGGCAGAGAAATTCTGTGGTGAAACGCTGCCACTGCTGGCATTCAGTATAATCTGCAGATGGAAAAGTCCACTGTTAGCACAATTTTTGCAAAGGTTAAACAGATCAATACTATGGAGTCTATCTTATTGTGAAAATCAACAGCTCATTAGAAAATCAAATCCCAATTTGTAATTTTAACCTCCCATACTTCTTTGAATCCCACGCCTCACTTGCTAACACTCTCTAAACAACTGTAGCACATACATTAGGACATAGATCTATAGATCTTTTTCCCAGACAAGTGGCAGTGAACCCTTCTCAATTCATTTGTGATAGGATATGGTACACCGATAGCAATTAAGCCAGCTGATAAGTTGAGAGAGGAAGGGTTATGCTACAGTTAATGGAAATAATAAAAACGATGAATAGATTATTTACCATCCTCATTTTAGCCAATTCCTACCAGTTCAGCAATAGTAAAGTTGAGACTCTTATGCTCAAACGTACGTTCATACAAATTCAGAAGTCTCAGAAAGTGCCCCAATTTCTTTCATCTTAACATCTTAGTTTGTAGTAGGGCATCCTGTCTACCCTACTACTCATTTAATTACCAAGATGAATGTATCCTACTGATTAATAGGCAACAGAGTGGCCCTCATGTCAGACAACATCTTCTTTTTGCTTTATGATGTCAGCTTGCTAGGCAACAGAGTGGCCCTCAGGTCAGACAACGTTCTTGCTTTAGCTTTATGATGTCAGAGCACCAGTGGACCAATTGTCCTTGTGGAAGCTGACCACACAGGAGGATGAGATTTCAGAAGGTATGCAGTAGGTTACTATCTGTGTTTGTAAGGCAAGTAGGAGGGGGAATGGTAAAGGACTCTGAACCACTCAAAGCATAGGGGCCTTTTTGAAAGTGGATGGGGATACAAAAATAGAGATTATCCTTAATACCAATCCATCTTGAGTATCAGAGTCCAACATACAAAGTGCAGGGGAAGACGTTAAATGAGCTTCCTTCTGCGAGAAGGAAACACTATCGTTCTCAAGTGAGATAGTGCATTTCAAACTCAAAGGCAGCAAATTCCTCAAGTGGAACATTGCTAGCACTAGGATCTAAAGCAGGCTTTAGTAGTGTTGAAGGCAGTCAGTTTTTGTTAACTATCATGACCAACAGAATGTGATCCATATTACTTCTATATTGAAAGAAAATATATTCAGGCACAGGCTCCCACTAGAAGGTAATGAGGAAATTCAAAAGCTGTGAACGTCTTTTTAATGCCTAAAGGAATGATTGTGAGTTTTACTTACCATATAAATTGGTCAAATGATGCCGTATGCCGGAAGATTTGCTTTTTTTTTTTTTTCTTCATTCTCGGCAAGGCAGAGAAATTCTGTGGTGAAACGCTGCCACTGCTGGCCATTCAGTATAATCTGCAGATGTAAAAGTCCACTGTTAGCACAATTTTTACAAAGGGTAAACAGATCAATACTATGGAGTCTATATTATTGTGAAAATCAACAGCTCATTAGAAAATCAAATCCCAATTTGTAATTTTAACCTCCCATACTTCTTTGAATCCCACACCTCACTTGCTAACACTCTCTAAACAACTGTAGCACATACATTAGGACATAGATCTATAGATCTTTTTCCCAGACAAGTGGCAGTGAACCCTTCTCAATTCATTTGTGTTAGGATATGGTACACCGATAGCAATTAAGCCAGCTGATAAATTGAGAGAGGAAGGGTTATGCTACAGTTAATGGAAATAATAAAAATGATGAATAGATTATTTACCATCCTCATTTTAGCCAATTCCTACCAGTTCAGCAATAGTAAAGTTGAGACTCTTATGCTCAAACGTACGTTCATACAAATTCAGAAGTCTCAGAAAGTGCCCCAATTTCTTTCATCTTAACATCTTAGTTTGTAGTAGGGCATCCTGTCTACCCTACTACTCATTTAATTACCAAGATGAATGTATCCTACTGATTAATAGGCAACAGAGTGGCCCTCATGTCAGACAACATCTTGTTTTTGCTTTATGATGTCAGCTTGCTAGGCAACAGAGTGGCCCTCAGGTCAGACAACGTTCTTGCTTTAGCTTTATGACGTCAGAGCACCAGTGGACCAATTGTTCTTGTGGAAGCTGACCACACAGGAGGATGAGATTTCAGAAGGTATGCAGTAGGTTACTATCTGTGTTTGTAAGGCAAGTAGGAGGGGGAATTGTAAAGGACTCTGAACCACTCAAAGCATAGGGGCCTTTTTGAAAGTGGATGGGGATACAAAAATAGAGATTATCCTTAATACCAATCCATCTTGAGTATCAGAGTCCAACATACAAAGTGCAGGGGAAGACGTTAAATGAGCTTCCTTCTGCGAGAAGGAAACACTATCGTTCTCAAGTGAGATAGTGCATTTCAAACTCAAAGGCAGCAAATTCCTCAAGTGGAACATTGCTAGCACTAGGATCTAAAGCAGGCTTTAGTAGTGTTGAAGGCAGTCAGTTTTTGTTAACTATCATGACCAACACAATGTGATCCATATTACTTCTATATTGAAAGAAAATATATTCAGGCACAGGCTCCCACTAGAAGGTAATGAGGAAATTCAAAAGCTGTGAACGTCTTTTTAATGCCTAAAGGAATGATTGTGAGTTTTACTTACAATATAAATTGGTCAAATGATGCCGTATGCCGGAAGACTTGCTTTTTTTTTTTTTCTTCAGTCTCGGCAAGGCAGAGAAATTCTGTGGTGAAACGCTGCCACTGCTGGCATTCAGTATAATCTGCAGATGGAAAAGTCCACTGTTAGCACAATTTTTGCAAAGGTTAAACAGATCAATACTATGGAGTCTATCTTATTGTGAAAATCAACAGCTCATTAGAAAATCAAATCCCAATTTGTAATTTTAACCTCCCATACTTCTTTGAATCCCACGCCTCACTTGCTAACACTCTCTAAACAACTGTAGCACATACATTAGGACATAGATCTATAGATCTTTTTCCCAGACAAGTGGCAGTGAACCCTTCTCAATTCATTTGTGTTAGGATATGGTACACCGATAGCAATTAAGCCAGCTGATAAGTTGAGAGAGGAAGGGTTATGCTACAGTTAATGGAAATAATAAAAACGATGATTAGATTATTTACCATCCTCATTTTAGCCAATTCCTACCAGTTCAGCAATAGTAAAGTTGAGACTCTTATGCTCAAACGTACGTTCATACAAATTCAGAAGTCTCAGAAAGTGCCCCAATTTCTTTCATCTTAACATCTTAGTTTGTAGTAGGGCATCCTGTCTACCCTACTACTCATTTAATTACCAAGATGAATGTATCCTACTGATTAATAGGCAACAGAGTGGCCCTCATGTCAGACAACATCTTCTTTTTGCTTTATGTCAGCTTGCTAGGCAACAGAGTGGCCCTCAGGTCAGACAACGTTCTTGCTTTAGCTTTATGACGTCAGAGCACCAGTGGACCAATTGTCCTTGTGGAAGCTGACCACACAGGAGGATGAGATTTCAGAAGGTATGCAGTAGGTTACTATCTGTGTTTGTAAGGCAAGTAGGAGGGGGAATGGTAAAGGACTCTGAACCACTCAAAGCATAGGGGCATTTTTGAAAGTGGATGGGGATACAAAAATAGAGATTATCCTTAATACCAATCCATCTTGAGTATCAGAGTCCAACATACAAAGTGCAGGGAAGACGTTAAATGAGCTTCCTTCTGTGAGAAGGAAACACTATCGTTCTAAAGTCAGATAGTGCATTTCAAACTCAAAGGCAGCAAATTCCTCAAGTGGAACATTGCTAGCACCAGGATCTAAAGCAGGCTTTAGTAGCGTTGAAGGCAGTCAGTTTTTGTTAACTATCATGACCAACACAATGTGAGCCATATTTCTTCCATATTGACAGAAATTATATTCAGGCACAGGCTCCCACTAGAAGGTAATGAGGAAATTCAAAAGCTGTGAACGTCTTTTTAATGCCTAAAGGAATGATTGTGAGTTTTACTTACCATATAAATTGGTCAAATGATGCCGTATGCCGGAAGACTTGCTTTTTTTTTTTTCTTCAGTCTCGGCAAGGCAGAGAAATTCTGTGGTGAACCGCTGCCACTGCTGGCCATTCAGTATAATCTGCAGATGGAAAAGTCCACTGTTAGCACAATTTTTACAAAGGGTAAACAGATCAATACCATGGAGTCTATATTATTGTGAAAATCAACAGCTCATTAGAAAATCAAATCCCAATTTGTAATTTTAACCTCCCATACTTCTTTGAATCCCACGCCTCACTTGCTAACACTCTCTAAACAACTGTAGCACATACATTAGGACATAGATCTATAGATCTTTTTCCCAGACAAGTGGCAGTGAACCCTTCTCAATTCATTTGTGTTAGGATATGGTACACCGATAGCAATTAAGCCAGCTGATAAATTGAGAGAGGAAGGGTTATGCTACAGTTAATGGAAATAATAAAAATGATGAATAGATTATTTACCATCCTCATTTTAGCCAATTCCTACCAGTTCAGCATTAGTAAAGTTGAGACTCTTATGCTCAAACGTACGTTCATACAAATTCAGAAGTGTCAGAAAGTGCCCCAATTTCTTTCATCTTAACATCTTAGTTTGCAGTAGGGCATCCTGTCTACCCTTCTACTCATTTAATTACCAAGATGAATGTATCCTACTGATTAATAGGCAACAGAGTGGCCCTCATGTCAGACAACATCTTCTTTTGGCTTTATGATGTCAGCTTGCTAGGCAACAGAGTGGCCCTCAGGTCAGACAACATTCTTGCTTTAGCTTTATGACGTCAGAGCACCAGTGGACCAATTGTCCTTGTGGAAGCTGACCACACAGGAGGATGAGATTTCAGAAGGTATGCAGTAGGTTACTATCTGTGTTTGTAAGGCAAGTAGGAGGGGGAATGGTAAAGGACTCTGAACCACTCAAAGCATAGGGGCCTTTTTGAAAGTGGATGGGGGTACAAAAATAGAGATTATCCTTAATACCAATCCGTCTTGAGTATCAGAGTCCATCATACAAAGTGCAGGGGAAGACGTTAAATGAGCTTCCTTCTGTGAGAAGGAAACACTATCATTCTAAAGTGAGATAGTGCATTTCAAACTCAAAGGCAGCAAATTCCTCAAGTGGAACATTGCTAGCACCAGGATCTAAAGCAGGCTTTAGTAGCGTTGAAGGCAGTCAGTTTTTGTTAACTATCATGACCAACACAATGTGAGCCATATTTCTTCCATATTGACAGAAATTATATTCAGGCACAGGCTCCCACTAGAAGGTAATGAGGAAATTCAAAAGCTGTGAACGTCTTTTTAATGCCTAAAGGAATGATTGTGAGTTTTACTTACCATATAAATTGGTCAAATGATGCCGTATGCCGGAAGATTTGCTTTTTTTTTTTTTCTTCAGTCTCGGCAAGGCAGAGAAATTCTGTGGTGAAACGCTGCCACTGCTGGCCATTCAGTATAATCTGCAGATGGAAAAGTCCACTGTTAGCACAATTTTTACAAAGGGTAAACAGATCAATACTATGGAGTCTATATTATTGTGAAAATCAACAGCTCATTAGAATATCAAATCCCAATTTGTAATTTTAACCTCCCATACTTCTTTGAATCCCACGCCTCACTTGCTAACACTCTCTAAACAACTGTAGCACATACATTAGGACATAGATCTATAGATCTTTTTCCCAGACAAGTGGCAGTGAACCCTTCTCAATTCATTTGTGTTAGGATATGGTACACCGATAGCAATTAAGCCAGCTGATAAATTGAGAGAGGAAGGGTTATGCTACAGTTAATGGAAATAATAAAAACGATGAATATATTTACCATCCTCATTTTAGCCAATTCCTACCAGTTCAGCAATAGTAAAGTTGAGACTCTTATGCTCAAACGTACGTTCATACAAATTCAGAAGTCCCAGAAAGTGCCCCAATTTCTTTCATCTTAACATCTTAGTTTGTAGTAGGGCATCCTGTCTACCCTACTACTCATTTAATTACCAAGATGAATGTATCCTACTGATTAATAGGCAACAGAGTGGCCCTCATGTCAGACAACATCTTGTTTTTGCTTTATGATGTCAGCTTGCTAGGCAACAGAGTGGCCCTCAGGTCAGACAACATTCTTGCTTTAGCTTTATGACGTCAGAGCACCAGTGGACCAATTGTCCTTGTGGAAGCTGACCACACAGGAGGATGAGATTTCAGAAGGTATGCAGTAGGTTACTATCTGTGTTTGTAAGGCAAGTAGGAGGGGGAATGGTAGTGTGGCTCACTGGTTAGAGGCGGCAGACCCGAGAGCAGAGGACGGCCCGGGACCAGGGTTCGATTCCCGACGCGGCAGGTTTCTGGACCAGGGTCAGCGGACTCGATAATTCTCTCGCCTTGGTGCCCACTCTGATCAGCGATCACACTCGGCAACTCTGGGCACTAGCTTGCCTCATCTTCACTAACGGCCCCATCAGACCGCCGGGGATGCCTGGTCTCACCCTGGAGATACCCATTAAGGGACCATCTCTCAGGGAAGCCAGGAAGGGTTTCGCAGCGGTCGAAGCGCGGGGACACGCCGGTGCGCGTAAAAACCCAGCGCTATATAAATGCCCCTATTACTATTATTACTATGGTAAAGGACTCTGAACCACTCAAAGCATAGGGGCCTTTTTGAAAGTGGATGGGGATACAAAAATAGAGATTATCCTTGATACCAATCCATCTTGAGTATCAGAGTCCAACATACAAAGTGCAGGGGAAGACGTTAAATGAGCTTCCTTCTGTGAGAAGGAAAGACTATCGTTCTCAAGTGAGATAGTGCATTTCAAACTCAAAGGCAGCAAATTCCTCAAGTGGAACATTGCTAGCACTAGGATCTAAAGCAGGCTTTAGTAGTGTTGAAGGCAGTCAGTTTTTGTTAACTATCATGACCAACACAATGTGATCCATATTACTTCTATATTGAAAGAAAATATATCCAGGCACAGGCTCCCACTAGAAGGTAATGAGGAAATTCAAAAGCTGTGAACGTCTTTTTAATGCCTAAAGGAATGATTGTGAGTTTTACTTACCATATAAATTTGTCAAATGATGCCGTATGCCGGAAGATTTGCTTTTTTTTTTTTTCTTCAGTCTCGGCAAGGCAGAGAAATTCTGTGGTGAAACGCTGCCACTGCTGGCCATTCAGTATAATCTGCAGATGGAAAAGTCCACTGTTAGCACAATTTTTACAAAGGGTAAACAGATCAATACTATGGAGTCTATATTATTGTGAAAATCAACAGCTCATTAGAAAATCAAATCCCAATTTGTAATTTTAACCTCCCATACTTCTTTGAATCCCACACCTCACTTGCTAACACTCTCTAAACAACTGTAGCACATACATTAGGACATAGATCTATAGATCTTTTTCCCAGACAAGTGGCAGTGAACCCTTCTCAATTCATTTGTGTTAGGATATGGTACACCGATAGCAATTAAGCCAGCTGATAAGTTGAGAGAGGAAGGGTTATGCTACAGTTAATGGAAATAATAAAAACGATGAATAGATTATTTACCATCCTCATTTTAGCCAATTCCTACCAGTTCAGCAATAGTAAAGTTGAGACTCTTATGCTCAAACGTACGTTCATACAAATTCAGAAGTCTCAGAAAGTGCCCCAATTTCTTTCATCTTAACATCTTAGTTTGTAGTAGGGCATCCTGTATACCCTACTACTCATTTAATTACCAAGATGAATGTATCCTACTGATTAATAGGCAACAGAGTGGCCCTCATGTCAGACAACATCTTGTTTTTGCTTTATGATGTCAGCTTGCTAGGCAACAGAGTGGCCCTCAGGTCAGACAACATTCTTGCTTTAGCTTTATGACGTCAGAGCACCAGTGGACCAATTGTCCTTGTGGAAGCTGACCACACAGGAGGATGAGATTTCAGAAGGTATGCAGTAGGTTACTATCTGTGTTTGTAAGGCAAGTAGGAGGGGGAATGGTAAAGGACTATGAACCACTCAAAGCATAGGGGCCTTTTTGAAAGTGGATGGGGAGACAAAAATAGAGATTATCCTTAATACCAATCCATCTTGAGTATCAGAGTCCAACATACAAAGTGCAGGGGAAGACGTTAAATGAGCTTCCTTCTGTGAGAAGGAAACACTATCGTTCTCAAGTGAGATAGTGCATTTCAAACTCAAAGGCAGAAAATTCCTCAAGTGGAACATTGCTAGCACCAGGATCTAAAGCAGGCTTTAGTAGTGTTGAAGGCAGTCAGTTTTTGTTAACTATCATGACCAACACAATGTGAGCCATATTACTTCCATATTGACAGAAATTATATTCAGCCACAGGCTCCCACTAGAAGGTAATGAGGAAATTCAAAAGCTGTGAACGTCTTTTTAATGCCTAAAGGAATGATTGTGAGTTTTACTTACCATATAAATTGGTCAAATGATGCCGGAAGATTTGCTTCTTTTTTTTTTCTTCAGTCTCGGCAAGGCAGAGAAATTCTGTGGTGAAACGCTGTCACTGCTGGCCATTCAGTATAATCTGCAGATGGAAAAGTCCACTGTTAGCACAATTTTTACAAAGGGTAAACAGATCAATACTATGGAGTCTATATTATTGTGAAAATCAACAGCTCATTAGAAAATCAAATCCCAATTTGTAATTTTAACCTCCCATACTTCTTTGAATCCCACGCCTCACTTGCTAACACTCTCTAAACTGTAGCACAAACATTAGGACATAGATCTATAGATCTTTTTCCCAGACAAGTGGCAGTGAACCCTTCTCAATTCATTTGTGTTAGGATATGGTACACCGATAGCAATTAAGCCAGCTGATAAATTGAGAGAGGAAGGGTTATGCTACAGTTAATGGAAATAATGAAAACGATGAATAGATTATTTACCATCCTCATTTTAGCCAATTCCTACCAGTTCAGCAATAGTAAAGTTGAGACTCTTATGCTCAAACGTACGTTCATACAAATTCAGAAGTCTCAGAAAGTGCCCCAATTTCTTTCATCTTAACATCTTAGTTTGTAGTAGGGCATCCTGTCTACCCTACTACTCATTTAATTACCAAGATGAATGTATCCTACTGATTAATAGGCAACAGAGTGGCCCTCATGTCAGACAACATCTTGTTTTTGCTTTATGATGTCAGCTTGCTAGGCAACAGAGTGGCCCTCAGGTCAGACAACATTCTTGCTTTAGCTTTATGACGTCAGAGCACCAGTGGACCAATTGTCCTTGTGGAAGCTGACCACACAGGAGGATGAGATTTCAGAAGGTATGCAGTAGGTTACTATCTGTGTTTGTAAGGCAAGTAGGAGGGGGAATGGTAAAGGACTCTGAACCACTCAAAGCATAGGGGCCTTTTTGAAAGTGGATGGGGATACAAAAATAGAGATTATCCTTAATACCAATCCATCTTGAGTATCAGAGTCCAACATACAAAGTGCAGGGGAAGACGTTAAATGAGCTTCCTTCTGTGAGAAGGAAACACTATCGTTCTCAAGTGAGATAGTGCATTTCAAACTCAAAGGCAGCAAATTCCTCAAGTGGAACATTGCTAGCACTAGGATCTAAAGCAGGCTTTAGTAGTGTTGAAGGCAGTCAGTTTTTGTTAACTATCATGACCAACACAATGTGATCCATATTACTTCTATATTGAAAGAAAATATATTCAGGCACAGGCTCCCACTAGAAGGTAATGAGGAAATTCAAAAGCTGTGAACGTCTTTTTAATGCCTAAAGGAATGATTGTGAGTTTTACTTACCATATAAATTGGTCAAATGATGCCGTATGCCGGAAGATTTGCTTTTTTTTTTTTCTTCAGTCTCGGCAAGGCAGAGAAATTCTGTGGTGAAACGCTGCCACTGCTGGCCATTCAGTATAATCTGCAGATGGAAAAGTCCACTGTTAGCACAATTTTTACAAAGGGTAAACAGATCAATACTATGGAGTCTATATTATTGTGAAAATCAACAGCTCATTAGAAAATCAAATCCCAATTTGTAATTTTAACCTCCCATACTTCTTTGAATCCCACGCCTCACTTGCTAACACTCTCTAAACAACTGTAGCACATACATTAGGACATAGATCTATAGATCTTTTTCCCAGACAAGTGGCAGTGAACCCTTCTCAATTCATTTGTGTTAGGATATGGTACACCGATAGCAATTAAGCCAGCTGATAAGTTGAGAGAGGAAGGGCTATGCTACAGTTAATGGAAATAATAAAAACGATGAATAGATTATTTATCATCCTCATTTTAGCCAATTCCTACCAGTTCAGCAATAGTAAAGTTGAGACTCTTATGCTCAAACGTACGTTCATACAAATTCAGAAGTCTCAGAAAGTGCCCCAATTTCTTTCATCTTAACATCTTAGTTTGTAGTAGGGCATCCTGTCTACCCTACTACTCATTTAATTACCAAGATGAATGTATCCTACTGATTAATAGGCAACAGAGTGGCCCTCATGTCAGACAACATCTTGTTTTTGCTTTATGATGTCAGCTTGCTAGGCAACAGAGTGGCCCTCAGGTCAGACAACATTCTTGCTTTAGCTTTATGACGTCAGAGCACCAGTGGACCAATTGTCCTTGTGGAAGCTGACCACACAGGAGGATGAGATTTCAGAAGGTATGCAGTAGGTTACTATCTGTGTTTGTAAGGCAAGTAGGAGGGGGAATGGTAAAGGACTATGAACCACTCAAAGCATAGGGGCCTTTTTGAAAGTGGATGGGGATACAAAAATAGAGATTATCCTTATACCAATCCATCTTGAGTATCAGAGTCCAACATACAAAGTGCAGGGGAAGACGTTAAATGAGCTTCCTTCTGTGAGAAGGAAACACTATCGTTCTCAAGTGAGATAGTGCATTTCAAACTCAAAGGCAGCAAATTCCTCAAGTGGAACATTGCTAGCACTAGGATCTAAAGCAGGCCTTAGTAGTGTTGAAGGCAGTCAGTTTTTGTTAGCTATCATGACCAACACAATGTGATCCATATTACTTCTATATTGAAAGAAAATATATTCAGGCACAGGCTCCAACTAGAAGGTAATGAGGAAATTCAAAAGCTGTGAACGTCTTTTTAATGCCTAAAGGAATGATTGTGAGTTTTACTTACCATATAAATTGGTCAAATGATGCCGTATGCCGGAAGATTTGCTTTTTTTTTTTTTCTTCAGTCTCGGCAAGGCAGAGAAATTCTGTGGTGAAACGCTGCCACTGCTGGCCATTCAGTATAATCTGCAGATGGAAAAGTCCACTGTTAGCATAATTTTTACAAAGGGTAAACAGATCAATACCGTGGAGTCTATATTATTGTGAAAATCAACAGCTCATTAGAAAATCAAATCCCAATTTGTAATTTTAACCTCCCATACTTCTTTGAATCCCACGCCTCACTTGCTAACACTCTCTAAACAACTGTAGCACATACATTAGGACATAGATCTATAGATCTTTTTCCCAGACAAGTGGCAGTGAACCCTTCTCAATTCATTTGTGTTAGGATATGGTACACCGATAGCAATTAAGCCAGCTGATAAATTGAGAGAGGAAGGGTTATGCTACAATTAATGGAAATAATAAAAACGATGAATAGATTATTTACCATCCTGTGAGAAGTTGGCCTGGTATATAATGCTCACTAATTCTTAGTGATCACTTTGTACCATGCCAAGCAACCCTTATGATGATGGTTGTAATTCAACCTTGTAGACCAGTTATCCTAGTGGTAACGTGGACAAAGCAGTCTTAGGCTAAACTCTGAAAGGCATGTGAAGCCAGCTGTTATACCATACACAACCCCCTTGAATACCAAATGAAAGGGACACCACACAGATATATATTGAAAATATATATTGATTTATTAACTATTAAAATCCCCTGGACTCTTTATGAGCACAGAAGCACAAGCGTAAAATCACAAGACAGTATAAAATACACAAAAGTTGCACAATATGGATGAGCCCTAGGGGCCACCTAAACCATATACTAAGAAAGTGGTATAAGAGATACCTAGAGGAAAGTGAAGAGGCCTAGGGCCTTGGGAATCGCTGGAGCTATTCGAGACTGGAGTTAACTAAGTCGGGAAAGGCCCACGGGACTCGGGTGCAGTGTTCAAAGTGCACGCACTTCTCAATACAAAGTCTATGGTGCGTAAAAAGCACAAAGTTAGAAAGTTAGGAACCTTCCGAGTGACCTACGGAGCTGAAACTTAAAACACAGGCCCTTGGGATGTGTACCAGTGCAGGAGCACCGGCGGAGCTGAGTTACCTCACCCACAGGAAGCGGGTGCACAGGGTCGAAGATGTGTCGGGTTTCGTCACGCTGGTCGATGGTGCTTGGAGCTGAAGATGCTGCAGGCGGCTCGATGAGAAGAGTTCCGGTGGATCCAAGGGTGGATCAGAAGAGTTGAAGACCTGAAAGCAGAGGGGACAGTGTTCAAAGTCACTAGCCAGTGACTACCGTGGAACCAGATTGGAACCAGGCGATGTCGGGTGCAAACAGGCGTTGTCGGGTAGCTTCTTTCTGCAGCCACGTGGATACCCGGGGTCGAGGACGTCCAGGAGTCGGTCACGAGCTGTCCCACGTAGGCTTCTCGCTGTTGGCGGTGTCGGCGACCTGATCGGAGCAAACAGGCCTTGGCAATTGCAAGCCACGCAGAAGTTGAAAGATGCTGTTCACTCGGACCAGCAAGGTCAGAGCGGGTGCTCCTTTTCACAGGAGCTTGGGTAGGTCTGGAGCAACCAGACCTGCTGTTTAAATCTTCGGGTTCGTCGCCAAGATGGCCGCTGGCCGCGTGGCTAGTGGCCGGGATGGCGCGTCGAGTGGCACAGTGCAAAAGGGCCCCACGCAGATCGTGGAGATGCTGGGGGGCTGATCTTCGGTGCAAGGGCTGCTCGGTGGTGGGGGTTCTCAATCCCCAAAGCACAACGTCGAGGATGCCTAAGAAGCTGCGCAGTCAGCTTTTCGAGTGTCTTCCAAGAGGTCCGGTCCCACGTCACTCGGTGCCTCCACGGGTCCCTTCTTCGCAGGGACTGTGGATCGGGCTCTGAGAGGTCTGGGAGTCTGGTTCTTGTCGGGCTCTGGGCTCGGTCTCCGGCGGGAGGCGGCGGCAAAGCAGACGTCGAGTCGCTGGTTGGTACCTGTGTTCACAGGGTGGTCACTCCTTGGCCACAAGGGAGATTCTTCTTCAGTCTTCTGTGCAGCAGAATGTCGAAGTCCAGTCTTCTTCTTAGTTTTAAGTTGATTTCGGGATGATCTGCTGTGCAATGGCACTGCTCCCCCTCTTATTCCAATCTGAGGGGTGGATCTCCTGCTAGGTCCCTCCCCTATGGGTGGGACCAGGAAGGGGGGTGGTTACACCCCCTCTCCTTTGTCCAGCTCCTCGCCAGGACTGGGGCTGGAAAGCCCCAGAACCGGTTTGGGCTGGCTTATGCACAGGGACACCTTGTGTGCCCCAGGCATGTCTCAATCTATTCAGCCCTGTCCTACCCAATACACAAAACCCTGTCTGGGGTGGTGCTCGCACCTCCCCAGGCAGGAAACCCTTTGTCCAGGCCCTCCTCGCTGGAAGGACTCCCAGCAGCAGGAGGTCAGACATGTGTCTGTGGTGGCAGCATCCATTTTGTGATGCTGAGGCTCTGTTTAACTTTAACCGGGGTTAAGGCTACACACATGTCGTGTCCCTCTAGAAGGGTGGAATGCTATCCCCGTCGCCAGAACTGGCGAGGGGATAGTATTCCAATTCGTATGACACCTTACTCGACATGTTTTGATAAAGCCAAACCAAAGATAGCATTTAACCGCGAGGATTATAATGCACTTAAGAGTATATGGTATGGCAATATCCCGGAACAGCTTAGGGAGTGGTTCCCGACAGCTGCAGACAGGCTCAGCTCATGCTAGAGCACCATCTCACATATTTCCAAGCACTCTGCCTCCAGGATTGATGAGGCCTTCCATAGGAGTGGCTGATAGGAACATATGTGTCCAGTTTAGGGTTAGGCACAGGCATACTGTACCTAAGTAAGAGGTGATTACACCAACTTACCCCAGCTGAGTGATCAGCCAGTTGTGTCAAATATGGAGGCCAGGCCAGGGGTGGCACAATACATGCTGCAGCCCATGGTAGGCCTTGGCTACACCTATGCCCTGGGTACCTATGGTACACTGTTACAGGGGCCTATAAGGTGAACCAATTCCAATTGTGTTATGCACCTAAGGTACATGGAGTCCATTTTAAGGAGAGAGCAATCAGCCTGGGGCCCTGAATAGCAGGATCCCAGGCCAACTAAGTCAAAAACCAGCTAAACACCAGGCAAAAGGTTTGGGGGTAACCATAGTCAGATATCCACCTTCCTACATAACCCCCCCCCAAACGAAAGGAGATAAGGCTATCCTTGACCAGGTAAGCCTATATTGCCTAAGTGGCCATATAAGGAAGTACCAGCTCTGGCTTGGTAACCCCCTGTCTCATGGTCCACTAAGCAATCCCTCACCCCAAGGGTATCTGAGGGTCTCCACCATAGGGAATCTCTACCTGTGGTGTGTCTTTGCAAAGTCAAAGGCTGGTGTTGAGATGGAGTACTGAAGTGACTTTCCTCTGTAGGGCTCAGCTTCCTCCAATCACTCTCCACCATGTGTGCCTTTCTTTCTCTGACTGAGTTGCACTGTGCTCTCAGGGTCAACCTCTGGCTACCTAAAGCTGGAGGCTGGGTCCCTCTGTTTGGCTTACTGGAGGGACAGTTCAGGTTTGGGCCCTTAGGGTCCCAGGTTTGGCTGTGCCCAACAATATCCATCTGGGGGAGGTCCCTAACTACTTTTAAGGGGGATCCCTCAGGAGTTTTTAAAGCTTGCACCTCACTAGGGCTACTAGTTTCGGTGCCCCTAATCTGCTGATGGGGGTGCTTTATTTGAAAGGGGGCCCTTTGGGTCTCACTGTCCTTCTTGTCCTCTGCAGCCCTGGGCTGAGTAAGGCAAGGTAGAGAGGGGCAGGTTACCTGCTCCAGACTGGGTCCCACCTGAGAAGGGTCCACTGCCATCAGAGGCTCTGTTAGGTCGGGCCTAACAACCTCTGGGACAGTTCCTTCATCAGGGGTAAGATCAGTTCCCTGAGGAGGCTGATCCTTTCCTAAAGTCTGGTGGGAGGGAGATTTCTCTTCCTCCTCAATGCTCTCTGTTTGGGTGGAGTGATCCATCATTTCAGGCTTCACTACCCATGTATCAGTTTGAGTTTGGGCTGTGGCCATCACAGCCCCACCAACCTTTTCAGGAGGAGACTCAGTTTGGGTATGGGCTGTTACTAGTACAGCCCTGCTACTCTTTCCAGGAGGGAAGTTATCTAAAGATGGGGCTGAGGTTTGCTCAGCCCTCCCAACCTTTTCAGGAAGGACATCTTGAATTGGGGCTGTAGCCATTACAGCCCCACTAACCTTTCCATGGAGATTTACCATTCTAGAATGGGTTTGCTGTTCAACCTCAGCCCAGGCTGAGATTTCCAAATCATTACCCAGTAGGCAATCTACAGGCAAGTTTGCTGACACTGCCACTCTCTTTGGGCCAGTGACACCTCCCCAGCTAAGATTGACTACTGCCATGGGATGATTGGTTTCTATGCCATCAATGTTTGTCACCTGATATCTGGCATCAGGTAAAAGTTGCCTTGAGGGGACTAGACATTCAGCCACCATGGTGATGCTAGCCCCTGTGTCTCTGAAGGCCTCAACTTTCAAGCCATTGATGAGGGGCTCCTGTCTATACTTGCTCAAAGTGTTTGGGCAAGCTGTGAAATTGGCAAACCCCATGCCAGTCTCATAGACAAGAGTATCTGAGTTAGGGGACCTGGATAGGCCAGAGTCCACCTGTCCTCCAAAAGTAAACCCACCCAAATTCTTGGGGGTGCTCCCACCACCTGGGGGACCACTGCTAACAGTGACAGGAGGTGTTGGAGCCTTACCTGGAGGTATATTCTCCTTATTGCCATTCTTGGGACAACAGCTATCTGTTTTGTAATGCCCCACCTGTTTACAGGTATGACAATAAGGCTTTTTCTGGGATGTAGAAGTGTCTTGGGACCCACCCCCATTCTTGGAGTTTTGGGGCCCTGGGGAAGTCTTTTCCTTACTTTTATCCCCACCCTTCTCTTGAGGCTTGGTAGTCTCTTTCTTTTGGTCACCACCCTGGTTCTTGACATGGGAGGTATTGGATTCACCTGAGTGATGCCTCCTCCTCCTATGGCCCTGGTTAAGTCCACCTGGGGGTCTGAATGGGTTGTTACCTGATTCATTCCCAAGTTGACTTAAGTTAGCCTGGTTCAGTCTACTGACCAGCACCTGACTATTTCTGTCATCATCTGACTCACTGCTTTCCACCTCCTCCTCCTCTTCTTCTTCCTCTACATCTACTTGAGGAGCTCCAGTGGTGGAGGCTTCCTCATCTACCAGGATGATAGGGGCAGGGGTGTCTACAGTGTCATCCTCTGAAGGATGGCCTCCTTCAGCATCCCCTGTGGGGTTTGCTTTAGAGGTCTTTAGAGCCTCAGACTGATCCAAGAGCTCTCTTAGGTGGTCTGTAGTAGGGGAAGGCCCTGTCTTCAGACCCCTTAAGACACAAAGCTGTCTTAATTCCCTAAAGGGAAAAATAGCAAACTGGGATGGTGCCCTTGGAGGGTCACTCTCAACAGGAGTAAGTCCACTGGACCCCTCTGTTCCAGACATTGCTCTAGTGTGGGTGGATGTGTTGCAATCTACCTACACTGGTGTTTACCTACTAAACCTATCTAGTAGTTGTAGCTAGGGTGTGCTACTCCCTTTGCTCTACAACAACTAAGTTCAGTAGAACTTATGTATACTAGTCTTGTTTTATATGTACCTAGCAGGTACCTGTATGATCTTTCAAATGATAATCTCAAAGATTGTAATGGTAAAACAACAGCAAGCTCAGATCCCAATCCGCTGCTCACCAATGTGAGAAGTTGGCCTGGTATATAATGCTCACTAATTCTTAGTGATCACTTTGTACCATGCCAAGCAACCCTTATGATGATGGTTGTAATTCAACCTTGTAGACCAGTTATCCTAGTGGTAACGTGGACAAAGCAGTCTTAGGCTAAACTCTGAAAGGCATGTGAAGCCAGCTGTTATACCATACACAACCCCCTTGAATACCAAATGAAAGGGACACCACACAGATATATATTGAAAATATATATTGATTTATTAACTATTAAAATCCCCTGGACTCTTTATGAGCACAGAAGCACAAGCGTAAAATCACAAGACAGTTTAAAATACACAAAAGTTGCACAATATGGATGAGCCCTAGGGGCCACCTAAACCATATACTAAGAAAGTGGTATAAGAGATACCTAGAGGAAAGTGAAGAGGCCTAGGGCCTTGGGAATCGCTGGAGCTATTCGAGACTGGAGTTAACTAAGTCGGGAAAGGCCCACGGGACTCGGGTGCAGTGTTCAAAGTGCACGCACTTCTCAATACAAAGTCTATGGTGCGTAAAAAGCACAAAGTTAGAAAGTTAGGAACCTTCCGAGTGACCTACGGAGCTGAAACTTAAAACACAGGCCCTTGGGATGTGTACCAGTGCAGGAGCACCGGCGGAGCTGAGTTACCTCACCCACAGGAAGCGGGTGCACAGGGTCGAAGATGTGTCGGGTTTCGTCACGCTGGTCGATGGTGCTTGGAGCTGAAGATGCTGCAGGCGGCTCGATGAGAAGAGTTCCGGTGGATCCAAGGGTGGATCAGAAGAGTTGAAGACCTGAAAGCAGAGGGGACAGTGTTCAAAGTCACTAGCCAGTGACTACCGTGGAACCAGATTGGAACCAGGCGATGTCGGGTGCAAACAGGCGTTGTCGGGTAGCTTCTTTCTGCAGCCACGTGGATACCCGGGGTCGAGGACGTCCAGGAGTCGGTCACGAGCTGTCCCACGTAGGCTTCTCGCTGTTGGCGGTGTCGGCGACCTGATCGGAGCAAACAGGCCTTGGCAATTGCAAGCCACGCAGAAGTTGAAAGATGCTGTTCACTCGGACCAGCAAGGTCAGAGCGGGTGCTCCTTTTCACAGGAGCTTGGGTAGGTCTGGAGCAACCAGACCTGCTGTTTAAATCTTCGGGTTCGTTGCCAAGATGGCCGCTGGCCGCGTGGCTAGTGGCCGGGATGGCGCGTCGAGTGGCACAGTGCAAAAGGGCCCCACGCAGATCGTGGAGATGCTGGGGGGCTGATCTTCGGTGCAAGGGCTGCTCGGTGGTGGGGGTTCTCAATCCCCAAAGCACAACGTCGAGGATGCCTAAGAAGCTGCGCAGTCAGCTTTTCGAGTGTCTTCCAAGAGGTCCGGTCCCACGTCACTCGGTGCCTCCACGGGTCCCTTCTTCGCAGGGACTGTGGATCGGGCTCTGAGAGGTCTGGGAGTCTGGTTCTTGTCGGGCTCTGGGCTCGGTCTCCGGCGGGAGGCGGCGGCAAAGCAGACGTCGAGTCGCTGGTTGGTACCTGTGTTCACAGGGTGGTCACTCCTTGGCCACAAGGGAGATTCTTCTTCAGTCTTCTGTGCAGCAGAATGTCGAAGTCCAGTCTTCTTCTTAGTTTTAAGTTGATTTCGGGATGATCTGCTGTGCAATGGCACTGCTCCCCCTCTTATTCCAATCTGAGGGGTGGATCTCCTGCTAGGTCCCTCCCCTATGGGTGGGACCAGGAAGGGGGGTGGTTACACCCCCTCTCCTTTGTCCAGCTCCTCGCCAGGACTGGGGCTGGAAAGCCCCAGAACCGGTTTGGGCTGGCTTATGCACAGGGACACCTTGTGTGCCCCAGGCATGTCTCAATCTATTCAGCCCTGTCCTACCCAATACACAAAACCCTGTCTGGGGTGGTGCTCGCACCTCCCCAGGCAGGAAACCCTTTGTCCAGGCCCTCCTCGCTGGAAGGACTCCCAGCAGCAGGAGGTCAGACATGTGTCTGTGGTGGCAGCATCCATTTTGTGATGCTGAGGCTCTGTTTAACTTTAACCGGGGTTAAGGCTACACACATGTCGTGTCCCTCTAGAAGGGTGGAATGCTATCCCCGTCGCCAGAACTGGCGAGGGGATAGTATTCCAATTCGTATGACACCTTACTCGACATGTTTTGATAAAGCCAAACCAAAGATAGCATTTAACCGCGAGGATTATAATGCACTTAAGAGTATATGGTATGGCAATATCCCGGAACAGCTTAGGGAGTGGTTCCCGACAGCTGCAGACAGGCTCAGCTCATGCTAGAGCACCATCTCACATATTTCCAAGCACTCTGCCTCCAGGATTGATGAGGCCTTCCATAGGAGTGGCTGATAGGAACATATGTGTCCAGTTTAGGGTTAGGCACAGGCATACTGTACCTAAGTAAGAGGTGATTACACCAACTTACCCCAGCTGAGTGATCAGCCAGTTGTGTCAAATATGGAGGCCAGGCCAGGGGTGGCACAATACATGCTGCAGCCCCTGGTAGGCCTTGGCTACACCTATGCCCTGGGTACCTATGGTACACTGTTACAGGGGCCTATAAGGTGAACCAATTCCAATTGTGTTATGCACCTAAGGTACATGGAGTCCATTTTAAGGAGAGAGCAATCAGCCTGGGGCCCTGAATAGCAGGATCCCAGGCCAACTAAGTCAAAAACCAGCTAAACACCAGGCAAAAAGTTTGGGGGTAACCATAGTCAGATATCCACCTTCCTACACATCCTCATTTTAGCCAATTCCTACCAGTTCAGCATTAGTAAAGTTGAGACTCTTATGCTCAAACGTACGTTCATACAAATTCAGAAGTGTCAGAAAGTGCCCCAATTTCTTTCATCTTAACATCTTAGTTTGCAGTAGGGCATCCTGTCTACCCTTCTACTCATTTAATTACCAAGATGAATGTATCCTACTGATTAATAGGCAACAGAGTGGCCCTCATGTCAGACAACATCTTCTTTTGGCTTTATGATGTCAGCTTGCTAGGCAACAGAGTGGCCCTCAGGTCAGACAACATTCTTGCTTTAGCTTTATGACGTCAGAGCACCAGTGGACCAATTGTCCTTGTGGAAGCTGACCACACAGGAGGATGAGATTTCAGAAGGTATGCAGTAGGTTACTATCTGTGTTTGTAAGGCAAGTAGGAGGGGAATGATAAAGGACTCTGAACCACTCAAAGCATAGGGGCCTTTTTGAAAGTGGATGGGGATACAAAAATAGAGATTATCCTTAATATCAATCCATCTTGAGTATCA
The DNA here is from genome assembly GCF_964263255.1 of Lissotriton vulgaris. Classification (NCBI taxonomy): domain Eukaryota; kingdom Metazoa; phylum Chordata; class Amphibia; order Caudata; family Salamandridae; genus Lissotriton; species Lissotriton vulgaris. The sequence continues at coordinate 615,012,705 of NC_141696.1, forward strand.
GAGTCCAACATACAAAGTGCAGGGGAAGACGTTAAATGAGCTTCCTTCTGTGAGAAGGAAACACTATCGTTCTCAAGTGAGATAGTGCATTTCAAACTCAAAGGCAGAAAATTCCTCAAGTGGAACATTGCTAGCACCAGGATCTAAAGCAGGCTTTAGTAGTGTTGAAGGCCGTTAGTTTTTGTTAACTATCATGACCAACACAATGTGAGCCATATTACTTCCATATTGACAGAAATTATATTCAGGCACAGGCTCCCACTAGAAAGTAATGAGGAAATTCAAAAGCTGTGAACGTCTTTTTAATGCCTAAAGGAATGATTGTGAGTTTTACTTACCATATAAATTGGTCAAATGATGCCGTATGCCGGAAGATTTGCTTTTTTTTTTTTTTCTTCAGTCTCGGCAAAGGCAGAGAAATTCTGTGGTGAAACGCTGCCACTGCTGGCCATTCAGTATAATCTGCAGATGGAAAAGTCCATCATTAGCACAATTTTTACAAAGGGTAAACAGATCAATACCATGGAGTCTATATTATTGTGAAAATCAACAGCTCATTAGAAAATCAAATCCCAATTTGTAATTTTAACCTCCCATACTTCTTTGAATCCCACGCCTCACTTGCTAACACTCTCTAAACAACTGTAGCACATACATTAGGACATCGATCTATAGATCTTTTTCCCAGACAAGTGGCAGTGAACCCTTCTCAATTCATTTGTGTTAGGATATGGTACACCGATAGCAATTAAGCCAGCTGATAAGTTGAGAGAGGAAGGGTTATGCTACAGTTAATGGAAATAATAAAAACGATGAATAGAATATTTACCATCCTCATTTTAGCCAATTCCTACCAGTTCAGCATTAGTAAAGTTGAGACTCTTATGCTCAAACGTACGTTCATACAAATTCAGAAGTGTCAGAAAGTGCCCCAATTTCTTTCATCTTAACATCTTAGTTTGCAGTAGGGCATCCTGTCTACCCTTCTACTCATTTAATTACCAAGATGAATGTATCCTACTGATTAATAGGCAACAGAGTGGCCCTCATGTCAGACAACATCTTGTTTTTGCTTTATGATGTCAGCTTGCTAGGCAAAAGAGTGGCCCTCAGGTCAGACAACATTCTTGCTTTAGCTTTATGACGTCAGAGCACCAGTGGACCAATTGTCCTTGTGGAAGCTGACCACACAGGAGGATGAGATTTCAGAAGGTATGCAGTAGGTTACTATCTGTGTTTGTAAGGCAAGTAGGAGGGGGAATGGTAAAGGACTATGAACCACTCAAAGCATAGGGGCCTTTTTGAAAGTGGATGGGGATACAAAAATAGAGATTATCCTTATATCAATCCATCTTGAGTATCGGAGTCCAACATACAAAGTGCAGGGGAAGACGTTAAATGAGCTTCCTTCTGTGAGAAGGAAACACTATCGTTCTCAAGTGAGATAGTGCATTTCAAACTCAAAGGCAGCAAATTCCTCAAGTGGAACATTGCTAGCACTAGGATCTAAAGCAGGCTTTAGTAGTGTTGAAGGCAGTCAGTTTTTGTTAGCTATCATGATCAACACAATGTGATCCATATTACTTCTATATTGAAAGAAAATATATTCAGGCACATGCTCCCACTAGAAGGTAATGAGGAAATTCAAAAGCTGTGAACGTCTTTTTAATGCCTAAAGTAATGATTGTGAGTTTTACTTGCCATATAAATTGGTCAAATGATGCCGTATGCCGGAAGATTTGCTTTTTTTTTTTCTTCAGTCTCGGCAAGGCAGAGAAATACTGTGGTGAAACGCTGCCACTGCTGGCCATTCAGTATAATCTGCAGATGGAAAAGTCCACTGTTAGCACAATTTTTACAAAGGGTAAACAGATCAATACTATGGAGTCTATATTTTTGTGAAAATCAACAGCTCATTAGAAAATCAAATCCCAATTTGTAATTTTAACCTCCCATACTTCTTTGAATCCCACGCCTCACTTGCTAACACTCTCTAAACAACTGTAGCACATACATTAGGACATAGATCTATAGATCTTTTTCCCAGACAAGTGGCAGTGAACCCTTCTCAATTCATTTGTGTTAGGATATGGTACACCGATAGCAATTAAGCCAGCTGATAAGTTGAGAGAGGAAGGGCTATGCTACAGTTAATGGAAATAATAAAAACGATGAATAGATTATTTATCATCCTCATTTTAGCCAATTCCTACCAGTTCAGCAATAGTAAAGTTGAGACTCTTATGCTCAAACGTACGTTCATACAAATTCAGAAGTCTCAGAAAGTGCCCCAATTTCTTTCATCTTAACATCTTAGTTTGTAGTAGGGCATCCTGTCTACCCTACTACTCATTTAATTACCAAGATGAATGTATCCTACTGATTAATAGGCAACAGAGTGGCCCTCATGTCAGACAACATCTTGTTTTTGCTTTATGATGTCAGCTTGCTAGGCAACAGAGTGGCCCTCAGGTCAGACAACATTCTTGCTTTAGCTTTATGACGTCAGAGCACCAGTGGACCAATTGTCCTTGTGGAAGCTGACCACACAGGAGGATGAGATTTCAGAAGGTATGCAGTAGGTTACTATCTGTGTTTGTAAGGCAAGTAGGAGGGGGAATGGTAAAGGACTATGAACCACTCAAAGCATAGGGGCCTTTTTGAAAGTGGATGGGGATACAAAAATAGAGATTATCCTTATACCAATCCATCTTGAGTATCAGAGTCCAACATACAAAGTGCAGGGGAAGACGTTAAATGAGCTTCCTTCTGTGAGAAGGAAACACTATCGTTCTCAAGTGAGATAGTGCATTTCAAACTCAAAGGCAGCAAATTCCTCAAGTGGAACATTGCTAGCACTAGGATCTAAAGCAGGCTTTAGTAGTGTTGAAGGCAGTCAGTTTTTGTTAGCTATCATGACCAACACAATGTGATCCATATTACTTCTATATTGAAAGAAAATATATTCAGGCACATGCTCCCACTAGAAGGTAATGAGGAAATTCAAAAGCTGTGAACGTCTTTTTAATGCCTAAAGTAATGATTGTGAGTTTTACTTACCATATAAATTGGTCAAATGATGCCGTATGCCGGAAGATTTGCTTTTTTTTTTTCTTCAGTCTCGGCAAGGCAGAGAAATTCTGTGGTGAAACGCTGCCACTGCTGGCCATTCAGTATAATCTGCAGATGGAAAAGTCCACTGTTAGCACAATTTTTACAAAGGGTAAACAGATCAATACTATGGAGTCTATATTATTGTGAAAATCAACAGCTCATTAGAAAATCAAATCCCAATTTGTAATTTTAACCTCCCATACTTCTTTGAATCCCACGCCTCACTTGCTAACACTCTCTAAACAACTGTAGCACATACATTAGGACATAGATCTATAGATCTTTTTCCCAGACAAGTGGCAGTGAACCCTTCTCAATTCATTTGTGTTAGGATATGGTACACCGATAGCAATTAAGCCAGCTGATAAGTTGAGAGAGGAAGGGTTATGCTACAGTTAATGGAAATAATAAAAACGATGAATAGATTATTTATCATCCTCATTTTAGCCAATTCCTACCAGTTCAGCAATAGTAAAGTTGAGACTCTTATGCTCAAACGTACGTTCATACAAATTCAGAAGTCTCAGAAAGTGCCCCAATTTCTTTCATCTTAACATCTTAGTTTGTAGTAGGGCATCCTGTCTACCCTACTACTCATTTAATTACCAAGATGAATGTATCCTACTGATTAATAGGCAACAGAGTGGCCCTCATGTCAGACAACATCTTGTTTTTGCTTTATGATGTCAGCTTGCTAGGCAACAGAGTGGCCCTCAGGTCAGACAACATTCTTGCTTTAGCTTTATGACGTCAGAGCACCAGTGGACCAATTGTCCTTGTGGAAGCTGACCACACAGGAGGATGAGATTTCAGAAGGTATGCAGTAGGTTACTATCTGTGTTTGTAAGGCAAGTAGGAGGGGGAATGGTAAAGGACTATGAACCACTCAAAGCATAGGGGCCTTTTTGAAAGTGGATGGGGATACAAAAATAGAGATTATCCTTATACCAATCCATCTTGAGTATCAGAGTCCAACATACAAAGTGCAGGGGAAGACGTTAAATGAGCTTCCTTCTGTGAGAAGGAAACACTATCGTTCTCAAGTGAGATAGTGCATTTCAAACTCAAAGGCAGCAAATTCCTCAAGTGGAACATTGCTAGCACTAGGATCTAAAGCAGGCCTTAGTAGTGTTGAAGGCAGTCAGTTTTTGTTAGCTATCATGACCAACACAATGTGATCCATATTACTTCTATATTGAAAGAAAATATATTCAGGCACAGGCTCCAACTAGAAGGTAATGAGGAAATTCAAAAGCTGTGAACGTCTTTTTAATGCCTAAAGGAATGATTATGAGTTTTACTTACCATATAAATTGGTCAAATGATGCCGGAAGATTTGCTTTTTTTTTTTTCTTCAGTCTCGGCAAGGCAGAGAAATTCTGTGGTGAAACTCTGCCACTGCTGGCCATTCAGTATAATCTGCAGATGGAAAAGTACACTGTTAGCACAATTTTTACAAAGGGTAAACAGATCAATACTATTGAGTCTATATTATTGTGAAAATCAACAGCTCATTAGAAAATCAAATCCCAATTTGTAATTTTAACCTCCCATACTTCTTTGAATCCCACGCCTCACTTGCTAACACTCTCTAAACAACTGTAGCACATACATTAGGACATAGATCTATAGATCTTTTTCCCAGACAAGTGGCAGTGAACCCTTCTCAATTCATTTGTGTTAGGATATGGTACACCAATAGCAATTACGCCAGCTGATAAGTTGAGAGAGGAAGGGTTATGCTACAGTTAATGGAAATAATAAAAACGAGGAATAGATTATTTACCATCCTCATTTTAGCCAATTCCTACCAGTTAAGCAATAGTAAAGTTGAGACTTTTATGCTCAAACGTACGTTCATACAAATTCAGAAGTCTCTGAAAGTGCCCCAATTTCTTTCATCTTAACATCTTAGTTTGTAGTAGGGCATCCTGTCTACCCTACTACTCATTTAATTACCAAGATGAATGTATCCTACTGATTAATAGGCAACAGAGTGGCCCTCATGTCAGACAACATCTTGTTTTTGCTTTATGATGTCAGCTTGCTAGGCAACAGAGTGGCCCTCAGGTCAGACAACATTCTTGCTTTAGCTTTATGACGTCAGAGCACCAGTGGACCAATTGTCCTTGTGGAAGCTGACCACACAGGAGGATGAGATTTCAGAAGGTATGCAGTAGGTTACTATCTGTGTTTGTAAGGCAAGTAGGAGGGGGAATGGTAAAGGACTATGAACCACTCAAAGCATAGGGGCCTTTTTGAAAGTGGATGGGGATACAAAAATAGAGATTATCCTTAATACCAATCCATCTTGAGTATCAGAGTCCAACATACAAAGTGCAGGGGAAGACGTTAAATGAGCTTCCTTCTGTGAGAAGGAAACACTATCGTTCTCAAGTGAGATAGTGCATTTCAAACTCAAAGGCAGCAAATTCCTCAAGTGGAACATTGCTAGCACTAGGATCTAAAGTAGGCTTTAGTAGTGTTGAAGGCAGTCAGTTTTTGTTAGCTATCATGACCAACACAATGTGATCCATATTACTTCTATATTGAAAGAAAATATATTCAGGCACAGGCTCCCACTAGAAGGTAATGAGGAAATTCAAAAGCTGTGAACGTCTTTTTAATGCCTAAAGGAATGATTGTGAGTTTTACTTACCATATAAATTGGTCAAATGATGCCGTATGCCGGAAGATTTGCTTTTTTTTTTTTTCTTCAGTCTCGGCAAGGCAGAGAAATTCTGTGGTGAAACGCTGCCACTGCTGGCCATTCAGTATAATCTGCAGATGGAAAAGTCCACTGTTAGCATAATTTTTACAAAGGGTAAACAGATCAATACCGTGGAGTCTATATTATTGTGAAAATCAACAGCTCATTAGAAAATCAAATCCCAATTTGTAATTTTAACCTCCCATACTTCTTTGAATCCCACGCCTCACTTGCTAACACTCTCTAAACAACTGTAGCACATACATTAGGACATAGATCTATAGATCTTTTTCCCAGACAAGTGGCAGTGAACCCTTCTCAATTCATTTGTGTTAGGATATGGTACACCGATAGCAATTACGCCAGCTGATAAGTTGAGAGAGGAAGGGTTATGCTACAGTTAATGGAAATAATAAAAACGAGGAATAGATTATTTACCATCCTCATTTTAGCCAATTCCTACCAGTTCAGCAATAGTAAAGTTGAGACTCTTATGCTCAAACGTACGTTCATACAAATTCAGAAGTCTCAGAAAGTGCCCCAATTTCTTTCATCTTAACATCTTAGTTCGTAGTAGGGCATCCTGTCTACCCTACTACTCATTTAATTACCAAGATGAATGTATCCTACTGATTAATAGGCAACAGAGTGGCCCTCATGTCAGACAACATCTTGTTTTTGCTTTATGATGTCAGCTTGCTAGGCAACAGAGTGGCCCTCAGGTCAGACAACATTCTTGCTTTAGCTTTATGACGTCAGAGCACCAGTGGACCAATTGTCCTTGTGGAAGCTGACCACACAGGAGGATGAGATTTCAGAAGGTATGCAGTAGGTTACTATCTGTGTTTGTAAGGCAAGTAGGAGGGGGAATGGTAAAGGACTATGAACCACTCAAAGCATAGGGGCCTTTTTGAAAGTGGATGGGGATACAAAAATAGAGATTATCCTTATACCAATCCATCTTGAGTATCAGAGTCCAACATACAAAGTGCAGGGGAAGACGTTAAATGAGCTTCCTTCTGTGAGAAGGAAACACTATCGTTCTCAAGTGAGATAGTGCATTTCAAACTCAAAGGCAGCAAATTCCTCAAGTGGAACTTTGCTAGCACTAGGATCTAAAGCAGGCTTTAGTAGTGTTGAAGGCAGTCAGTTTTTGTTAGCTATCATGACCAACACAATGTGATCCATATTACTTCTATATTGAAAGAAAATATATTCAGGCACATGCTCCCACTAGAAGGTAATGAGGAAATTCAAAAGCTGTGAACGTCTTTTTAATGCCTAAAGGAATGATTGTGAGTTTTACTTACCATATAAATTGGTCAAATGATGCCGTATGCCGGAAGATTTGCTTTTTTTTTTTTTCTTCAGTCTCGGCAAGGCAGAGAAATTCTGTGGTGAAACGCTGCCACTGCTGGCCATTCAGTATAATCTGCAGATGGAAAAGTCCACTGTTAGCACAATTTTTACAAAGGGTAAACAGATCAATACTATGGAGTCTATATTATTGTGAAAATCAACAGCTCATTAGAAAATCAAATCCCAATTTGTAATTTTAACCTCCCATACTTCTTTGAATCCCACACCTCACTTGCTAACACTCTCTAAACAACTGTAGCACATACATTAGGACATAGATCTATAGATCTTTTTCCCAGACAAGTGGCAGTGAACCCTTCTCAATTCATTTGTGTTAGGATATGGTACACCGATAGCAATTAAGCCAGCTGATAAGTTGAGAGAGGAAGGGTTATGCTACAGTTAATGGAAATAATAAAAACGATGAATAGATTATTTATCATCCTCATTTTAGCCAATTCCTACCAGTTCAGCAATAGTAAAGTTGAGACTCTTATGCTCAAACGTACGTTCATACAAATTCAGAAGTCTCAGAAAGTGCCCCAATTTCTTTCATCTTAACATCTTAGTTTGTAGTAGGGCATCCTGTCTACCCTACTACTCATTTAATTACCAAGATGAATGTATCCTACTGATTAATAGGCAACAGAGTGGCCCTCATGTCAGACAACATCTTGTTTTTGCTTTATGATGTCAGCTTGCTAGGCAACAGAGTGGCCCTCAGGTCAGACAACATTCTTGCTTTAGCTTTATGACGTCAGAGCACCAGTGGACCAATTGTCCTTGTGGAAGCTGACCACACAGGAGGATGAGATTTCAGAAGGTATGCAGTAGGTTACTATCTGTGTTTGTAAGGCAAGTAGGAGGGGGAATGGTAAAGGACTATGAACCACTCAAAGCATAGGGGCCTTTTTGAAAGTGGATGGGGATACAAAAATAGAGATTATCCTTATAACAATCCATCTTGAGTATCAGAGTCCAACATACAAAGTGCAGGGGAAGACGTTAAATGAGCTTCCTTCTGTGAGAAGGAAACACTATCGTTCTCAAGTGAGATAGTGCATTTCAAACTCAAAGGCAGCAAATTCCTCAAGTGGAACATTGCTAGCACTAGGATCTAAAGCAGGCCTTAGTAGTGTTGAAGGCAGTCAGTTTTTGTTAGCTATCATGACCAACACAATGTGATCCATATTACTTCTATATTGAAAGAAAATATATTCAGGCACAGGCTCCAACTAGAAGGTAATGAGGAAATTCAAAAGCTGTGAACGTCTTTTTAATGCCTAAAGGAATGATTGTGAGTTTTACTTACCATATAAATTGGTCAAATGATGCCGTATGCCGGAAGATTTGCTTTTTTTTTTTCTTCAGTCTCGGCAAGGCAGAGAAATTCTGTGGTGAAACGCTGCCACTGCTGGCCATTCAGTATAATCTGCAGATGGAAAAGTCCACTGTTAGCACAATTTTTACAAAGGGTAAACAGATCAATACTATTGAGTCTATATTATTGTGAAAATCAACAGCTCATTAGAAAATCAAATCCCAATTTGTAATTTTAACCTCCCATACTTCTTTGAATCCCACGCCTCACTTGCTAACACTCTCTAAACAACTGTAGCACATACATTAGGACATAGATCTATAGATCTTTTTCCCAGACAAGTGGCAGTGAACCCTTCTCAATTCATTTGTGTTAGGATATGGTACACCAATAGCAATTACGCCAGCTGATAAGTTGAGAGAGGAAGGGTTATGCTACAGTTAATGGAAATAATAAAAACGAGGAATAGATTATTTACCATCCTCATTTTAGCCAATTCCTACCAGTTAAGCAATAGTAAAGTTGAGACTCTTATGCTCAAACGTACGTTCATACAAATTCAGAAGTCTCTGAAAGTGCCCCAATTTCTTTCATCTTAACATCTTAGTTTGTAGTAGGGCATCCTGTCTACCCTACTACTCATTTAATTACCAAGATGAATGTATCCTACTGATTAATAGGCAACAGAGTGGCCCTCATGTCAGACAACATCTTGTTTTTGCTTTATGATGTCAGCTTGCTAGGCAACAGAGTGGCCCTCAGGTCAGACAACATTCTTGCTTTAGCTTTATGACGTCAGAGCACCAGTGGACCAATTGTCCTTGTGGAAGCTGACCACACAGGAGGATGAGATTTCAGAAGGTATGCAGTAGGTTACTATCTGTGTTTGTAAGGCAAGTAGGAGGGGGAATGGTAAAGGACTATGAACCACTCAAAGCATAGGGGCCTTTTTGAAAGTGGATGGGGATACAAAAATAGAGATTATCCTTAATACCAATCCATCTTGAGTATCAGAGTCCAACATACAAAGTGCAGGGGAAGACGTTAAATGAGCTTCCTTCTGTGAGAAGGAAACACTATCGTTCTCAAGTGAGATAGTGCATTTCAAACTCAAAGGCAGCAAATTCCTCAAGTGGAACATTGCTAGCACTAGGATCTAAAGTAGGCTTTAGTAGTGTTGAAGGCAGTCAGTTTTTGTTAGCTATCATGACCAACACAATGTGATCCATATTACTTCTATATTGAAAGAAAATATATTCAGGCACAGGCTCCCACTAGAAGGTAATGAGGAAATTCAAAAGCTGTGAACGTCTTTTTAATGCCTAAAGGAATGATTGTGAGTTTTACTTACCATATAAATTGGTCAAATGATGCCGTATGCCGGAAGATTTCCTTTTTTTTTTTTTCTTCAGTCTCGGCAAGGCAGAGAAATTCTGTGGTGAAACGCTGCCACTGCTGGCCATTCAGTATAATCTGCAGATGGAAAAGTCCACTGTTAGCATAATTTTTACAAAGGGTAAACAGATCAATACCGTGGAGTCTATATTATTGTGAAAATCAACAGCTCATTAGAAAATCAAATCCCAATTTGTAATTTTAACCTCCCATACTTCTTTGAATCCCACGCCTCACTTGCTAACACTCTCTAAACAACTGTAGCACATACATTAGGACATAGATCTATAGATCTTTTTCCCAGACAAGTGGCAGTGAACCCTTCTCAATTCATTTGTGTTAGGATATGGTACACCGATAGCAATTAAGCCAGCTGATAAATTGAGAGAGGAAGGGTTATGCTACAATTAATGGAAATAATAAAAACGATGAATAGATTATTTACCATCCTCATTTTAGCCAATTCCTACCAGTTCAGCAATAGTAAAGTTGAGACTCTTATGCTCAAACGTACGTTCATACAAATTCAGAAGTCTCAGAAAGTACCCCAATTTCTTTCATCTTAACATCTTAGTTTGTAGTAGGGCATCCTGTCTACCCTACTACTCATTTAATTACCAAGATGAATGTATCCTACTGATTAATAGGCAACAGAGTGGCCCTCATGTCAGACAACATCTTGTTTTTGCTTTATGATGTCAGCTTGCTAGGCAACAGAGTGGCCCTCAGGTCAGACAACATTCTTGCTTTAGCTTTATGACGTCAGAGCACCAGTGGACCAATTGTCCTTGTGGAAGCTGACCACACAGGAGGATGAGATTTCAGAAGGTATGCAGTAGGTTACTATCTGTGTTTGTAAGGCAAGTAGGAGGGGGAATGATAAAGGACTCTGAACCACTCAAAGCATAGGGGCCTTTTTGAAAGTGGATGGGGATACAAAAATAGAGATTATTCTTAATATCAATCCATCTTGAGTATCAGAGTCCAACATACAAAGTGCAGGGGAAGACGTTAAATGAGCTTCCTTCTGTGAGAAGGAAACACTATCGTTCTCAAGTGAGATAGTGCATTTCAAACTCAAAGGCAGCAAATTCCTCAAGTGGAACATTGCTAGCACTAGGATCTAAAGCAGGCCTTAGTAGTGTTGAAGGCAGTCAGTTTTTGTTAGCTATCATGACCAACACAATGTGATCCATATTACTTCTATATTGAAAGAAAATATATTCAGGCACAGGCTCCCACTAGAAGGTAATGAGGAAATTCAAAAGCTGTGAACGTCTTTTTAATGCCTAAAGGAATGATTGTGAGTTTTACTTACCATATAAATTGGTCAAATGATGCCGTATGCCGGAAGACTTGCTTTTTTTTTTTTCTTCAGTCTCGGCAAGGCAAAGAAATTCTGTGGTGAAACGCTGTCACTGCTGGCCATTCAGTATAATCTGCAGATGGAAAAGTCCACTGTTAGCACAATTTTCACAAAGGGTAAACAGATCAATACTATGGAGTCTATATTATTGTGAAAATCAACAGCTCATTAGAAAATCAAATCCCAATTTGTAATTTTAACCTCCCATACTTCTTTGAATCCCACGCCTCACTTGCTAACACTCTCTAAACAACTGTAGCACATACATTAGGACATAGATCTATAGATCTTTTTGCCAGACAAGTGGCAGTGAACCCTTCTCAATTAATTTGTGTTAGGATATGGTACACCGATAGCAGTTAAGCCAGCTGATAAGTTGAGAGAGGAAGGGTTATGCTACAGTTAATGGAAATAATAAAAACGATGAATAGAATATTTACCATCCTCATTTTAGCCAATTCCTACCAGTTCAGCATTAGTAAAGTTGAGACTCTTATGCTCAAACGTACGTTCATACAAATTCAGAAGTGTCAGAAAGTGCCCCAATTTCTTTCATCTTAACATCTTAGTTTGCAGTAGGGCATCCTGTCTACCCTTCTACTCATTTAATTACCAAGATGAATGTATCCTACTGATTATCCTTAATACCAATCCATCTTGAGTATCAGAGTCCAACATACAAAGTGCAGGGGAAGACGTTAAATGAGCTTCCTTCTGTGAGAAGGAAACACTATCGTTCTCAAGTGAGATAGTGCATTTCAAACTCAAAGGCAGCAAATTCCTCAAGTGGAACATTGCTAGCACTAGGATCTAAAGCAGGCTTTAGTAGTGATGAAGGCAGTCAGTTTTTGTTAACTATCATGACCAACACAATGTGATCCATATTACTTCTATATTGAAAAAAAATATATTCAGGCACAGGCTCCCACTAGAAGGTAATGAGGAAATTCAAAAGCTGTGAACGTCTTTTTAATGCCTAAAGGAATGATTGTGAGTTTTACTTACCATATAAATTGGTCAAATGATGCTGTATGCCGGAAGATTTGCTTTTTTTTTTTTTCTTCAGTCTCGGCAAGGGAGAGAAATTCTGTGGTGAAACGCTGCCACTGCTGGCCATTCAGTATAATCTGCAGATGGAAAAGTCCACTGTTAGCACAATTTTTACAAAGGGTAAACAGATCAATACTATGGAGTCTATATTATTGTGAAAATCAACAGCTCATTAGAAAATCAAATCCCAATTTGTAATTTTAACCTCCCATACTTCTTTGAATCCCACACCTCACTTGCTAACAATCTCTAAACAACTGTAGCACATACATTAGGACATAGATCTATAGATCTTTTTCCCAGACAAGTGGCAGTGAACCCTTCTCAATTCATTTGTGTTAGGATATGGTACACCGATAGCAATTAAGCCAGCTGATAAGTTGAGGGAGGAAGGGTTATGCTACAGTTAATGGAAATAATAAAAACGATGAATAGATTATTTACCATCCTCATTTTAGCCAATTCCTACCAGTTCAGCAATAGTAAAGTTGAGACTCTTATGCTCAAACGTACGTTCATACAAATTCAGAAGTCTCAGAAAGTGCCCCAATTTCTCTCATCTTAACATCTTAGTTTGTAGTAGGGCATCCTGTCTACCCTACTACTCATTTAATTACCAAGATGAATGTATCCTACTGATTAATAGGCAACAGAGTGGCCCTCATGTCAGACAACATCTTGTTTTTGCTTTATGATGTCAGCTTGCTAGGCAACAGAGTGGCCCTCAGGTCAGAAAACATTCTTGCTTTAGCTTTATGACGTCAGAGCACCAGTGGACCAATTGTCCTTGTGGAAGCTGACCACACAGGAGGATGAGATTTCAGAAGGTATGCAGTAGGTTACTATCTGTGTTTGTAAGGCAAGTAGGAGGGGGAATGGTAAAGGACTATGAACCACTCAAAGCATAGGGGCCTTTTTGAAAGTGGATGGGGATACAAAAATAGAGATTATCCTTATACCAATCCATCTTGAGTATCAGAGTCCAACATACAAAGTGCAGGGGAAGACGTTAAATGAGCTTCCTTCTGTGAGAAGGAAACACTATCGTTCTCAAGTGAGATAGTGCATTTCAAACTCAAAGGCAGCAAATTCCTCAAGTGGAACATTGCTAGCACTAGGATCTAAAGCAGGCTTTAGTAGTGTTGAAGGCAGTCAGTTTTTGTTAGCTATCATGACCAACACAATGTGATCCATATTACTTCTATATTGAAAGAAAATATATTCAGGCACATGCTCCCACTAGAAGGTAATGAGGAAATTCAAAAGCTGTGAACGTCTTTTTAATGCCTAAAGGAATGATTGTGAGTTTTACTTACCATATAAATTGGTCAAATGATGCCGTATGCCGGAAGACTTGCTTTTTTTTTTTTCTTCAGTCTCGGCAAGGCAAAGAAATTCTGTGGTGAAACGCTGTCACTGCTGGCCATTCAGTATAATCTGCAGATGGAAAAGTCCACTGTTAGCACAATTTTCACAAAGGGTAAACAGATCAATACTATGGAGTCTATATTATTGTGAAAATCAACAGCTCATTAGAAAATCAAATCCCAATTTGTAATTTTAACCTCCCATACTTCTTTGAATCCCACGCCTCACTTGCTAACACTCTCTAAACAACTGTAGCACATACATTAGGACATAGATCTATAGATCTTTTTGCCAGACAAGTGGCAGTGAACCCTTCTCAATTAATTTGTGTTAGGATATGGTACACCGATAGCAGTTAAGCCAGCTGATAAGTTGAGAGAGGAAGGGTTATGCTACAGTTAATGGAAATAATAAAAACGATGAATAGAATATTTACCATCCTCATTTTAGCCAATTCCTACCAGTTCAGCATTAGTAAAGTTGAGACTCTTATGCTCAAACGTACGTTCATACAAATTCAGAAGTGTCAGAAAGTGCCCCAATTTCTTTCATCTTAACATCTTAGTTTGCAGTAGGGCATCCTGTCTACCCTTCTACTCATTTAATTACCAAGATGAATGTATCCTACTGATTATCCTTAATACCAATCCATCTTGAGTATCAGAGTCCAACATACAAAGTGCAGGGGAAGACGTTAAATGAGCTTCCTTCTGTGAGAAGGAAACACTATCGTTCTCAAGTGAGATAGTGCATTTCAAACTCAAAGGCAGCAAATTCCTCAAGTGGAACATTGCTAGCACTAGGATCTAAAGCAGGCTTTAGTAGTGATGAAGGCAGTCAGTTTTTGTTAACTATCATGACCAACACAATGTGATCCATATTACTTCTATATTGAAAAAAAATATATTCAGGCACAGGCTCCCACTAGAAGGTAATGAGGAAATTCAAAAGCTGTGAACGTCTTTTTAATGCCTAAAGGAATGATTGTGAGTTTTACTTACCATATAAATTGGTCAAATGATGCTGTATGCCGGAAGATTTGCTTTTTTTTTTTTTCTTCAGTCTCGGCAAGGGAGAGAAATTCTGTGGTGAAACGCTGCCACTGCTGGCCATTCAGTATAATCTGCAGATGGAAAAGTCCACTGTTAGCACAATTTTTACAAAGGGTAAACAGATCAATACTATGGAGTCTATATTATTGTGAAAATCAACAGCTCATTAGAAAATCAAATCCCAATTTGTAATTTTAACCTCCCATACTTCTTTGAATCCCACACCTCACTTGCTAACAATCTCTAAACAACTGTAGCACATACATTAGGACATAGATCTATAGATCTTTTTCCCAGACAAGTGGCAGTGAACCCTTCTCAATTCATTTGTGTTAGGATATGGTACACCGATAGCAATTAAGCCAGCTGATAAGTTGAGGGAGGAAGGGTTATGCTACAGTTAATGGAAATAATAAAAACGATGAATAGATTATTTACCATCCTCATTTTAGCCAATTCCTACCAGTTCAGCAATAGTAAAGTTGAGACTCTTATGCTCAAACGTACGTTCATACAAATTCAGAAGTCTCAGAAAGTGCCCCAATTTCTCTCATCTTAACATCTTAGTTTGTAGTAGGGCATCCTGTCTACCCTACTACTCATTTAATTACCAAGATGAATGTATCCTACTGATTAATAGGCAACAGAGTGGCCCTCATGTCAGACAACATCTTGTTTTTGCTTTATGATGTCAGCTTGCTAGGCAACAGAGTGGCCCTCAGGTCAGAAAACATTCTTGCTTTAGCTTTATGACGTCAGAGCACCAGTGGACCAATTGTCCTTGTGGAAGCTGACCACACAGGAGGATGAGATTTCAGAAGGTATGCAGTAGGTTACTATCTGTGTTTGTAAGGCAAGTAGGAGGGGGAATGGTAAAGGACTATGAACCACTCAAAGCATAGGGGCCTTTTTGAAAGTGGATGGGGATACAAAAATAGAGATTATCCTTATACCAATCCATCTTGAGTATCAGAGTCCAACATACAAAGTGCAGGGGAAGACGTTAAATGAGCTTCCTTCTGTGAGAAGGAAACACTATCGTTCTCAAGTGAGATAGTGCATTTCAAACTCAAAGGCAGCAAATTCCTCAAGTGGAACATTGCTAGCACTAGGATCTAAAGCAGGCTTTAGTAGTGTTGAAGGCAGTCAGTTTTTGTTAGCTATCATGACCAACACAATGTGATCCATATTACTTCTATATTGAAAGAAAATATATTCAGGCACATGCTCCCACTAGAAGGTAATGAGGAAATTCAAAAGCTGTGAACGTCTTTTTAATGCCTAAAGGAATGATTGTGAGTTTTACTTACCATATAAATTGGTCAAATGATGCCGTATGCCGGAAGATTTGCTTTTTTTTTTTCTTCAGTCTCGGCAAGGCAGAGAAATTCTGTGGTGAAACGCTGCCACTGCTGGCCATTCGGTATAATCTGCAGATGGAAAAGTCCACTGTTAGCACAATTTTTACAAAGGGTAAACAGATCAATACTATTGAGTCTATATTATTGTGAAAATCAACAGCTCATTAGAAAATCAAATCCCAATTTGTAATTTTAACCTCCCATACTTCTTTGAATCCCACGCCTCACTTGCTAACACTCTCTAAATAACTGTAGCACATACATTAGGACATAGATCTATAGATCTTTTTCCCAGACAAGTGGCAGTGAACCCTTCTCAATTCATTTGTGTTAGGATATGGTACACCGATAGCAATTAAGCCAGCTGATAAGTTGAGAGGTGAAGGGTTATGCTACAGTTAATGGAAATAATAAAAACGATGAATAGATTATTTACCATCCTCATTTTAGCCAATTCCTACCAGTTCAGCAATAGTAAAGTTGAGACTCTTATGCTCAAACGTACGTTCATACAAATTCAGAAGTCTCAGAAAGTACCCCAATTTCTTTCATCTTAACATCTTAGTTTGTAGTAGGGCATCCTGTCTACCCTACTACTCATTTAATTACCAAGATGAATGTATCCTACTGATTAATAGGCAACAGAGTGGCCCTCATGTCAGACAACATCTTGTTTTTGCTTTATGATGTCAGCTTGCTAGGCAACAGAGTGGCCCTCAGGTCAGACAACATTCTTGCTTTAGCTTTATGACGTCAGAGCACCAGTGGACCAATTGTCCTTGTGGAAGCTGACCACACAGGAGGATGAGATTTCAGAAGGTATGCAGTAGGTTACTATCTGTGTTTGTAAGGCAAGTAGGAGGGGGAATGATAAAGGACTCTGAACCACTCAAAGCATAGGGGCCTTTTTGAAAGTGGATGGGGATACAAAAATAGAGATTATTCTTAATATCAATCCATCTTGAGTATCAGAGTCCAACATACAAAGTGCAGGGGAAGACGTTAAATGAGCTTCCTTCTGTGAGAAGGAAACACTATCGTTCTCAAGTGAGATAGTGCATTTCAAACTCAAAGGCAGCAAATTCCTCAAGTGGAACATTGCTAGCACTAGGATCTAAAGCAGGCCTTAGTAGTGTTGAAGGCAGTCAGTTTTTGTTAGCTATCATGACCAACACAATGTGATCCATATTACTTCTATATTGAAAGAAAATATATTCAGGCACAGGCTCCCACTAGAAGGTAATGAGGAAATTCAAAAGCTGTGAACGTCTTTTTAATGCCTAAAGGAATGATTGTGAGTTTTACTTACCATATAAATTGGTCAAATGATGCCGTATGCCGGAAGACTTGCTTTTTTTTTTTTCTTCAGTCTCGGCAAGGCAAAGAAATTCTGTGGTGAAACGCTGTCACTGCTGGCCATTCAGTATAATCTGCAGATGGAAAAGTCCACTGTTAGCACAATTTTCACAAAGGGTAAACAGATCAATACTATGGAGTCTATATTATTGTGAAAATCAACAGCTCATTAGAAAATCAAATCCCAATTTGTAATTTTAACCTCCCATACTTCTTTGAATCCCACGCCTCACTTGCTAACACTCTCTAAACAACTGTAGCACATACATTAGGACATAGATCTATAGATCTTTTTGCCAGACAAGTGGCAGTGAACCCTTCTCAATTCATTTGTGTTAGGATATGGTACACCGATAGCAGTTAAGCCAGCTGATAAGTTGAGAGAGGAAGGGTTATTCTACAGTTAATGGAAATAATAAAAACGATGAATAGAATATTTACCATCCTCATTTTAGCCAATTCCTACCAGTTCAGCATTAGTAAAGTTGAGACTCTTATGCTCAAACGTACGTTCATACAAATTCAGAAGTGTCAGAAAGTGCCCCAATTTCTTTCATCTTAACATCTTAGTTTGCAGTAGGGCATCCTGTCTACCCTTCTACTCATTTAATTACCAAGATGAATGTATCCTACTGATTATCCTTAATACCAATCCATCTTGAGTATCAGAGTCCAACATACAAAGTGCAGGGGAAGACGTTAAATGAGCTTCCTTCTGTGAGAAGGAAACACTATCGTTCTCAAGTGAGATAGTGCATTTCAAACTCAAAGGCAGCAAATTCCTCAAGTGGAACATTGCTAGCACTAGGATCTAAAGCAGGCTTTAGTAGTGTTGAAGGCAGTCAGTTTTTGTTAGCTATCATGACCAACACAATGTGATCCATATTACTTCTATATTGAAAGAAAATATATTCAGGCACATGCTCCCACTAGAAGGTAATGAGGAAATTCAAAAGCTGTGAACGTCTTTTTAATGCCTAAAGGAATGATTGTGAGTTTTACTTACCATATAAATTGGTCAAATGATGCCGTATGCCGGAAGATTTGCTTTTTTTTTTTTTCTTCAGTCTCGGCAAGGCAGAGAAATTCTGTGGTGAAACGCTGCCACTGCTGGCCATTCAGTATAATCTGCAGATGGAAAAGTCCACTGTTAGCACAATTTTTACAAAGGGTAAACAGATCAATACTATGGAGTCTATATTATTGTGAAAATCAACAGCTCATTAGAAAATCAAATCCCAATTTGTAATTTTAACCTCCCATACTTCTTTGAATCCCACGCCTCACTTGCTAACACTCTCTAAATAACTGTAGCACATACATTAGGACATAGATCTATAGATCTTTTTCCCAGACAAGTGGCAGTGAACCCTTCTCAATTCATTTGTGTTAGGATATGGTACACCGATAGCAATTAAGCCAGCTGATAAGTTGAGAGGTGAAGGGTTATGCTACAGTTAATGGAAATAATAAAAACGATGAATAGATTATTTACCATCCTCATTTTAGCCAATTCCTACCAGTTCAGCAATAGTAAAGTTGAGACTCTTATGCTCAAACGTACGTTCATACAAATTCAGAAGTCTCAGAAAGTGCCAAAATTTCTTTCATCTTAACATATTAGTTCGTAGTAGGGCATCCTGTCTACCCTACTACTCATTTAATTACCAAGATGAATGTATCCTACTGATTAATAGGCAACAGAGTGGCCCTCATGTCAGACAACATCTTGTTTTTGCTTTATGATGTCAGCTTGCTAGGCAACAGAGTGGCCCTCAGGTCAGACAACATTCTTGCTTTAGCTTTATGACGTCAGAGCACCAGTGGACCAATTGTCCTTGTGGAAGCTGACCACACAGGAGGATGAGATTTCAGAAGGTATGCAGTAGGTTACTATCTGTGTTTGTAAGGCAAGTAGGAGGGGGAATGGTAAAGGACTATGAACCACTCAAAGCATAGGGGCCTTTTTGAAAGTGGATGGGGATACAAAAATAGAGATTATCCTTATACCAATCCATCTTGAGTATCAGAGTCCAACATACAAAGTGCAGGGGAAGACGTTAAATGAGCTTCCTTCTGTGAGAAGGAAACACTATCGTTCTAAAGTGAGATAGTGAATTTCAAACTCAAAGGCAGCAAATTCCTCAAGTGGAACATTGCTAGCACCAGGATCTAAAGCAGGCTTTAGTAGTGTTGAAGGCAGTCAGTTTTTGTTAACTATCATGACCAACACAATGTGAGCCATATTACTTCCATATTGACAGACATTATATTCAGGCACTGGCTCCCACTAGAAGGTAATGAGGAAATTCAAAAGCTGTGAACGTCTTTTTAATGCCTAAAGGAATGATTGTGAGTTTTACTTACCATATAAATTGGTCAAATGATGCCGTATGCCGGAAGATTTGCTTTTTTTTTTTTCTTCAGTCTCGGCAAGGCAGAGAAATTCTGGGGTGAAACGCTGCCACTGCTGGCCATTCAGTATAATCTGCAGATGGAAAAGTCCACTGTTAGCACAATTTTTACAAAGGGTAAACAGATCAATACCATGGAGTCTATATTATTGTGAAAATCAACAGCTCATTAGAAAATCAAATCCCAATTTGTAATTTTAACCTCCCATACTTCTTTGAATCCCACGCCTCACTTGCTAACACTCTCTAAACAACTGTAGCACATACATTAGGACATAGATCTATAGATCTTTTTCCCAGACAAGTGGCAGTGAACCCTTCTCAATTCATTTGTGTTAGGATATGGTACACCGATAGCAATTACGCCAGCTGATAAGTTGAGAGGAAGGGTTATGCTACAGTTAATGGAAATAATAAAAACGATGAATAGATTATTTACCATCCTCATTTTAGCCAATTCCTACCAGTTCAGCAATAGTAAAGTTGAGACTCTTATGCTCAAACGTAAGTTCATACAAATTCAGAAGTCTCAGAAAGTGCCAAAATTTCTTTCATCTTAACATCTTAGTTCGTAGTAGGGCATCCTGTCTACCCTACTACTCATTTAATTACCAAGATGAATGTATCCTACTGATTAATAGGCAACAGAGTGGCCCTCATGTCAGACAACATCTTGTTTTTGCTTTATGATGTCAGCTTGCTAGGCAACAGAGTGGCCCTCAGGTCAGACAACATTCTTGCTTTAGCTTTATGACGTCAGAGCACCAGTGGACCAATTGTCCTTGTGGAAGCTGACCACACAGGAGGATGAGATTTCAGAAGGTATGCAGTAGGTTACTATCTGTGTTTGTAAGGCAAGTAGGAGGGGGAATGGTAAAGGACTATGAACCACTCAAAGCATAGGGGCCTTTTTGAAAGTGGATGGGGATACAAAAATAGAGATTATCCTTATACCAATCCATCTTGAGTATCAGAGTCCAAAATACAAAGTGCAGGGGAAGACGTTAAATGAGCTTCCTTCTGTGAGAAGGAAACACTATCGTTCTCAAGTGAGATAGTGCATTTCAAACTCAAAGGCAGCAAATTCCTCAAGTGGAACATTGCTAGCACTAGGATCTAAAGCAGGCTTTAGTAGTGTTGAAGGCAGTCAGTTTTTGTTAGCTATCATGACCAACACAATGTGATCCATATCACTTCTATATTGAAAGAAAATATATTCAGGCACAGGCTCCCACTAGAAGGTAATGAGGAAATTCAAAAGCTGTGAACGTCTTTTTAATGCCTAAAGGAATGATTGTGAGTTTTACTTACCATATAAATTGGTCAAATGATGCCGTATGCCGGAAGATTTGCTTTTTTTTTTTTCTTCAGTCTCGGCAAGGCAGAGAAATTCTGGGGTGAAACGCTGCCACTGCTGGCCATTCAGTATAATCTGCAGATGGAAAAGTCCACTGTTAGCACAATTTTTACAAAGGGTAAACAGATCAATACTATGGAGTCTATATTATTGTGAAAATCAACAGCTCATTAGAAAATCAAATCCCAATTTGTAATTTTAACCTCCCATACTTCTTTGAATCCCACGCCTCACTTGCTAACACTCTCTAAACAACTGTAGCACATACATTAGGACATAGATCTATAGATCTTTTTCCCAGACAAGTGGCAGTGAACCCTTCTCAATTCATTTGTGTTAGGATATGGTACACCGATAGCAATTACGCCAGCTGATAATTTAAAAGAGGAAGGGTTATGCTACAGTTAATGGAAATAATAAAAACGAGGAATAGAGTATTTACCATCCTCATTTTAGCCAATTCCTACCAGTTCAGCAATAGTAAAGTTGAGACTCTTATGCTCAAACGTACGTTCATACAAATTCAGAAGTCTCAGAAAGTGCCCCAATTTCTTTCATCTTAACATCTTAGTTTGCAGTAGGGCATCCTGTCTACCCTACTACTCATTTAATTACCAAGATGAATGTATCCTACTGATTAATAGGCAACAGAGTTGCCCTCATGACAGACAACATCTTGTTTTTGCTTTATGATGTCAGCTTGCTAGGCAACAGAGTGGCCCTCAGGTCAGACAACATTCTTGCTTTAGCTTTATGACGTCAGAGCACCAGTGGACCAATTGTCCTTGTGGAAGCTGACCACACAGGAGGATGAGATTTCAGAAGGTATGCAGTAGGTTACTATCTGTGTTTGTAAGGCAAGTAGGAGGGGGAATGATAAAGGACTCTGAACCACTCAAAGCATAGGGGCCTTTTTGAAAGTGGACGGGGATACAAAAATAGAGATTATCCTTAATATCAATCCATCTTGAGTATCAGAGTCCAACATACAAAGTGCAGGGGAAGACGTTAAATGAGCTTCCTTCTGTGAGAAGGAAACACTATCGTTCTCAAGTGAGATAGTGCATTTCAAAGTCAAAGGCAGCAAATTCCTCAAGTGGAACATTGCTAGCACTAGGATCTAAAGCAGGCCTTAGTAGTGTTGAAGGCAGTCAGTTTTTGTTAGCTATCATGACCAACACAATGTGATCCATATTACTTCTATATTGAAAGAAAATATATTCAGGCACAGGCTCCCACTAGAAGGTAATGAGGAAATTCAAAAGCTGTGAACGTCTTTTTAATGCCTAAAGGAATGATTGTGAGTTTTACTTACCATATAAATTGGTCAAATGATGCCGTATGCCGGAAGATTTGCTTTTTTTTTTTTCTTCAGTCTCGGCAAGGCAGAGAAATTCTGTGGTGAAACGCTGCCACTGCTGGCCATTCAGTATAATCTGCAGATGGAAAAGTCCACTGTTAGCACAATTTTTACAAAGGGTAAACAGATCAATACCATGGAGTCTATATTATAGTGAAAATCAACAGCTCATTAGAAAATCAAATCCCAATTTGTAATTTTAACCTCCCATACTTCTTTGAATCCCACGCCGCACTTGCTAACACTCTCTAAACAACTGTAGCATATACATTAGGAAATAGATCTATAGATCTTTTTCCCAGACAAGTGGCAGTGAACCCTTCTCAATTCATTTGTGTTAGGATATGGTACACCGATAGCAATTAAGCCAGCTGATAAGTTGAGAGGTGAAGGGTTATGCTACAGTTAATGGAAATAATAAAAACGATGAATAGATTATTTACCATCCTCATTTTAGCCAATTCCTACCAGTTCAGCAATAGTAAAGTTGAGACTCTTATGCTCAAACGTACGTTCATACAAATTCAGAAGTCTCAGAAAGTGCCCCAATTTCTTTCATCTTAACATCTTAGTTTGTAGTAGGGCATCCTGTCTACCCTACTACTCATTTAATTACCAAGATGAATGTATCCTACTGATTAATAGGCAACAGAGTGGCCCTCATGTCAGACAACATCTTGTTTTTGCTTTATGATGTCAGCTTGCTAGGCAACAGAGTGGCCCTCAGGTCAGACAACATTCTTGCTTTAGCTTTATGACGTCAGAGCACCAGTGGACCAATTGTCCTTGTGGAAGCTGACCACACAGGAGGATGAGATTTCAGAAGGTATGCAGTAGGTTACTATCTGTGTTTGTAAGGCAAGTAGGAGGGGGAATGATAAAGGACTCTGAACCACTCAAAGCATAGGGGCCTTTTTGAAAGTGGATGGGGATACAAAAATAGAGATTATCCTTAATATCAATCCATCTTGAGTATCAGAGTCCAACATACAAAGTGCAGGGGAAGACGTTAAATGAGCTTCCTTCTGTGAGAAGGAAACACTATCGTTCTCAAGTGAGATAGTGCATTTCAAACTCAAAGGCAGCAAATTCCTCAAGTGGAACATTGCTAGCACTAGGATCTAAAGCAGGCCTTAGTAGTGTTGAAGGCAGTCAGTTTTTGTTAGCTATCATGACCAACACAATGTGATCCATATTACTTCTATATTGAAAGAAAATATATTCAGGCACAGGCTCCCACTAAAAGGTAATGAGGAAATTCAAAAGCTGTGAACGTCTTTTTAATGCCTAAAGGAATGATTGTGAGTTTTACTTACCATATAAATTGGTCAAATGATGCCGTATGCCGGAAGATTTGCTTTTTTTTTTCCTTCAGTCTCGGCAAGGCAGAGAAATTCTGTGGTGAAACTCTGCCACTGCTGGCCATTCAGTATAATCTGCAGATGGAAAAGTCCACTGTTAGCACAATTTTTACAAAGGGTAAACAGATCAATACTATGGAGTCTATATTATTGTGAAAATCAACAGCTCATTAGAAAATCAAATCCCAATTTGTAATTTTAACCTCCCATACTTCTTTGAATCCCACGCCTCACTTGCTAACACTCTCTAAACAACTGTAGCACATACATTAGGACATAGATCTATAGATCTTTTTCCCAGACAAGGGGCAGTGAACCCTTCTCAATTCATTTGTGTTAGGATATGGTACACCGATAGCAATTACGCCAGCTGATAAGTTGAGAGAGGAAGGGTTATGCTACAGTTAATGGAAATAATAAAAACGAGGAATAGATTATTTACCATCCTCATTTTAGCCAATTCCTACCAGTTCAGCAATAGTAAAGTTGAGACTCTTATGCTCAAACGTACGTTCATACAAATTCAGAAGTCTCAGAGAGTGCCCCAATTTCTTTCATCTTAACATCTTAGTTTGTAGTAGGGCATCCTGTCTACCCTACTACTCATTTAATTACCAAGATGAATGTATCCTACTGATTAATAGGCAACAGAGTGGCCCTCATGTCAGACAACATCTTGTTTTTGCTTTATGATGTCAGCTTGCTAGGCAACAGAGTGGCCCTCAGGTCAGACAACATTCTTGCTTTAGCTTTATGACGTCAGAGCACCAGTGGACCAATTGTCCTTGTGGAAGCTGACCACACAGGAGGATGAGATTTCAGAAGGTATGCAGTAGGTTACTATCTGTGTTTGTAAGGCAAGTAGGAGGGGGAATGATAAAGGACTCTGAACCACTCAAAGCATAGGGGCCTTTTTGAAAGTGGATGGGGATACAAAAATAGAGATTATCCTTAATATCAATCCATCTTGAGTATCAGAGTCCAACATACAAAGTGCAGGGGAAGACGTTAAATGAGCTTCCTTCTGTGAGAAGGAAACACTATCGTTCTCAAGTGAGATAGTGCATTTCAAACTCAAAGGCAGCAAATTCCTCAAGTGGAACATTGCTAGCACTAGGATCTAAAGCAGGCCTTAGTAGTGTTGAAGGCAGTCAGTTTTTGTTAGCTATCATGACCAACACAATGTGATCCATATTACTTCTATATTGAAAGAAAATATATTCAGGCACAGGCTCCCACTAAAAGGTAATGAGGAAATTCAAAAGCTGTGAACGTCTTTTTAATGCCTAAAGGAATGATTGTGAGTTTTACTTACCATATAAATTGGTCAAATGATGCCGTATGCCGGAAGATTTGCTTTTTTTTTTTCTTCAGTCTCGGCAAGGCAGAGAAATTCTGTGGTGAAACGCTGCCACTGCTGGCCATTCAGTATAATCTGCAGATGGAAAAGTCCACTGTTAGCACAATTTTTACAAAGGGTAAACAGATCAATACTATGGAGTCTATATTATTGTGAAAATCAACAGCTCATTAGAAAATCAAATCCCAATTTGTAATTTTAACCTCCCATACTTCTTTGAATCCCACGCCTCACTTGCTAACACTCTCTAAACAACTGTAGCACATACATTAGGACATAGATCTATAGATCTTTTTCCCAGACAAGGGGCAGTGAACCCTTCTCAATTCATTTGTGTTAGGATATGGTACACCGATAGCAATTACGCCAGCTGATAAGTTGAGAGAGGAAGGGTTATGCTACAGTTAATGGAAATAATAAAAACGAGGAATAGATTATTTACCATCCTCATTTTAGCCAATTCCTACCAGTTCAGCAATAGTAAAGTTGAGACTCTTATGCTCAAACGTACGTTCATACAAATTCAGAAGTCTCAGAGAGTGCCCCAATTTCTTTCATCTTAACATCTTAGTTTGTAGTAGGGCATCCTGTCTACCCTACTACTCATTTAATTACCAAGATGAATGTATCCTACTGATTAATAGGCAACAGAGTGGCCCTCATGTCAGACAACATCTTGTTTTTGCTTTATGATGTCAGCTTGCTAGGCAACAGAGTGGCCCTCAGGTCAGACAACATTCTTGCTTTAGCTTTATGACGTCAGAGCACCAGTGGACCAATTGTCCTTGTGGAAGCTGACCACACAGGAGGATGAGATTTCAGAAGGTATGCAGTAGGTTACTATCTGTGTTTGTAAGGCAAGTAGGAGGGGGAATGATAAAGGACTCTGAACCACTCAAAGCATAGGGGCCTTTTTGAAAGTGGACGGGGATACAAAAATAGAGATTATCCTTAATATCAATCCATCTTGAGTATCAGAGTCCAACATACAAAGTGCAGGGGAAGACGTTAAATGAGCTTCCTTCTGTGAGAAGGAAACACTATCGTTCTCAAGTGAGATAGTGCATTTCAAAGTCAAAGGCAGCAAATTCCTCAAGTGGAACATTGCTAGCACTAGGATCTAAAGCAGGCCTTAGTAGTGTTGAAGGCAGTCAGTTTTTGTTAGCTATCATGACCAACACAATGTGATCCATATTACTTCTATATTGAAAGAAAATATATTCAGGCACAGGCTCCCACTAGAAGGTAATGAGGAAATTCAAAAGCTGTGAACGTCTTTTTAATGCCTAAAGGAATGATTGTGAGTTTTACTTACCATATAAATTGGTCAAATGATGCCGTATGCCGGAAGATTTGCTTTTTTTTTTTTCTTCAGTCTCGGCAAGGCAGAGAAATTCTGTGGTGAAACGCTGCCACTGCTGGCCATTCAGTATAATCTGCAGATGGAAAAGTCCACTGTTAGCACAATTTTTACAAAGGGTAAACAGATCAATACCATGGAGTCTATATTATAGTGAAAATCAACAGCTCATTAGAAAATCAAATCCCAATTTGTAATTTTAACCTCCCATACTTCTTTGAATCCCACGCCTCACTTGCTAACACTCTCTAAACAACTGTAGCATATACATTAGGAAATAGATCTATAGATCTTTTTCCCAGACAAGTGGCAGTGAACCCTTCTCAATTCATTTGTGTTAGGATATGGTACACCGATAGCAATTAAGCCAGCTGATAAGTTGAGAGGTGAAGGGTTATGCTACAGTTAATGGAAATATTAAAAACGATGAATAGATTATTTACCATCCTCATTTTAGCCAATTCCTACCAGTTCAGCAATAGTAAAGTTGAGACTCTTATGCTCAAACGTACGTTCATACAAATTCAGAAGTCTCAGAAAGTGCCCCAATTTCTTTCATCTTAACATCTTAGTTTGTAGTAGGGCATCCTGTCTACCCTACTACTCATTTAATTACCAAGATGAATGTATCCTACTGATTAATAGGCAACAGAGTGGCCCTCATGTCAGACAACATCTTGTTTTTGCTTTATGATGTCAGCTTGCTAGGCAACAGAGTGGCCCTCAGGTCAGACAACATTCTTGCTTTAGCTTTATGACGTCAGAGCACCAGTGGACCAATTGTCCTTGTGGAAGCTGACCACACAGGAGGATGAGATTTCAGAAGGTATGCAGTAGGTTACTATCTGTGTTTGTAAGGCAAGTAGGAGGGGGAATGATAAAGGACTCTGAACCACTCAAAGCATAGGGGCCTTTTTGAAAGTGGATGGGGATACAAAAATAGAGATTATCCTTAATATCAATCCATCTTGAGTATCAGAGTCCAACATACAAAGTGCAGGGGAAGACGTTAAATGAGCTTCCTTCTGTGAGAAGGAAACACTATCGTTCTCAAGTGAGATAGTGCATTTCAAACTCAAAGGCAGCAAATTCCTCAAGTGGAACATTGCTAGCACTAGGATCTAAAGCAGGCCTTAGTAGTGTTGAAGGCAGTCAGTTTTTGTTAGCTATCATGACCAACACAATGTGATCCATATTACTTCTATATTGAAAGAAAATATATTCAGGCACAGGCTCCCACTAAAAGGTAATGAGGAAATTCAAAAGCTGTGAACGTCTTTTTAATGCCTAAAGGAATGATTGTGAGTTTTACTTACCATATAAATTGGTCAAATGATGCCGTATGCCGGAAGATTTGCTTTTTTTTTTTCTTCAGTCTCGGCAAGGCAGAGAAATTCTGTGGTGAAACGCTGCCACTGCTGGCCATTCAGTATAATCTGCAGATGGAAAAGTCCACTGTTAGCACAATTTTTACAAAGGGTAAACAGATCAATACTATGGAGTCTATATTATTGTGAAAATCAACAGCTCATTAGAAAATCAAATCCCAATTTGTAATTTTAACCTCCCATACTTCTTTGAATCCCACGCCTCACTTGCTAACACTCTCTAAACAACTGTAGCACATACATTAGGACATAGATCTATAGATCTTTTTCCCAGACAAGGGGCAGTGAACCCTTCTCAATTCATTTGTGTTAGGATATGGTACACCGATAGCAATTACGCCAGCTGATAAGTTGAGAGAGGAAGGGTTATGCTACAGTTAATGGAAATAATAAAAACGAGGAATAGATTATTTACCATCCTCATTTTAGCCAATTCCTACCAGTTCAGCAATAGTAAAGTTGAGACTCTTATGCTCAAACGTACGTTCATACAAATTCAGAAGTCTCAGAGAGTGCCCCAATTTCTTTCATCTTAACATCTTAGTTTGTAGTAGGGCATCCTGTCTACCCTACTACTCATTTAATTACCAAGATGAATGTATCCTACTGATTAATAGGCAACAGAGTGGCCCTCATGTCAGACAACATCTTGTTTTTGCTTTATGATGTCAGCTTGCTAGGCAACAGAGTGGCCCTCAGGTCAGACAACATTCTTGCTTTAGCTTTATGACGTCAGAGCACCGGTGGACCAATTGTCCTTGTGGAAGCTGACCACACAGGAGGATGAGATTTCAGAAGGTATGCAGTAGGTTACTATCTGTGTTTGTAAGGCAAGTAGGAGGGGGAATGGTAAAGGACTATGAACCACTCAAAGCATAGGGGCCTTTTTGAAAGTGGATGGGGATACAAAAATAGAGATTATCCTTAATACCAATCCATCTTGAGTATCAGAGTCCAACATACAAAGTGCAGGGGAAGACGTTAAATGAGCTTCCTTCTGTGAGAAGGAAACACTATCGTTCTCAAGTGAGATAGTGCATTTCAAACTCCAAGGCAGCAAATTCCTCAAGTGGAACATTGCTAGCACTAGGATCTAAAGCAGGCTTTAGTAGTGTTGAAGGCAGTCAGTTTTTGTTAGCTATCATGACCAACACAATGTGATCCATATTACTTCTATATTGAAAGAAAATATATTCAGGCACAGGCTCCCACTAGAAGGTAATGAGGAAATTCAAAAGCTGTGAACGTCTTTTTAATGCCTAAAGGAATGATTGTGAGTTTTACTTACCATATAAATTGGTCAAATGATGCCGTATGCCGGAAGATTTGCTTTTTTTTTTCTTCAGTCTCGGCAAGGCAGAGAAATTCTGTGGTGAAACGCTGCCACTGCTGGCCATTCAGTATAATCTGCAGATGGAAAAGTCCACTGTTAGCACAATTTTTACAAAGGGTAAACAGATCAATACTATGGAGTCTATATTATTGTGAAAATCAACAGCTCATTAGAAAATCAAATCCCAATTTGTAATTTTAACCTCCCATACTTCTTTGAATCCCACGCCTCACTTGCTAACACTCTCTAAACAACTGTAGCACATACATTAGGACATAGATCTATAGATCTTTTTCCCAGACAAGTGGCAGTGAACCCTTCTCAATTCATTTGTGTTAGGATATGGTACACCGATAGCAATTAAGCCAGCTGATAAGTTGAGAGGTGAAGGGTTATGCTACAGTTAATGGAAATAATAAAAACGATGAATAGATTATTTACCATCCTCCTTTCAGCCAATTCCTACCAGTTCAGCAATAGTAAAGTTGAGACTCTTATGCTCAAACGTACGTTCATACAAATTCAGAAGTCTCAGAGAGTGCCCCAATTTCTTTCATCTTAACATCTTAGTTTGTAGTAGGGCATCCTGTCTACCCTACTACTCATTTAATTACCAAGATGAATGTATCCTACTGATTAATAGGCAACAGAGTGGCCCTCATGTCAGACAACATCTTGTTTTTGCTTTATGATGTCAGCTTGCTAGGCAACAGAGTGGCCCTCAGCTCAGACAACATTCTTGCTTTAGCTTTATGACGTCAGAGCACCAGTGGACCAATTGTCCTTGTGGAAGCTAACCACACAGGAGGATGAGATTTCAGAAGGTATGCAGTAGGTTACTATCTGTGTTTGTAAGGCAAGTAGGAGGGGGAATGGTAAAGGACTATGAACCACTCAAAGCATAGGGGCCTTTTTGAAAGTGGATGGGGATACAAAAATAGAGATTATCCTTAATACCAATCCATCTTGAGTATCAGAGTCCAACATACAAAGTGCAGGGGAAGACGTTAAATGAGCTTCCTTCTGTGAGAAGGAAACACTATCGTTCTCAAGTGAGATAGTGCATTTCAAACTCAAAGGCAGCAAATTCCTCAAGTGGAACATTGCTAGCACTAGGATCTAAAGCAGGCTTTAGTAGTGTTAAAGGCAGTCAGTTTTTGTTAGCTATCATGACCAACACAATGTGATCTATATTACTTCTATATTGAAAGAAAATATATTCAGGCACAGGCTCCCACTAAAAGGTAATGAGGAAATTCAAAAGCTGTGAACGTCTTTTTAATGCCTAAAGGAATGATTGTGAGTTTTACTTACCATATAAATTGGTCAAATGATGCCGTATGCCGGAAGATTTGCTTTTTTTTTTTCTTCAGTCTCGGCAAGGCAGAGAAATTCTGTGGTGAAACGCTGCCACTGCTGGCCATTCAGTATAATCTGCAGATGGAAAAGTCCACTGTTAGCACAATTTTTACAAAGGGTAAACAGATCAATACTATGGAGTCTATATTATTGTGAAAATCAACAGCTCATTAGAAAATCAAATCCCAATTTGTAATTTTAACCTCCCATACTTCTTTGAATCCCACGCCTCACTTGCTAACACTCTCTAAACAACTGTAGCACATACATTAGGACATAGATCTATAGATCTTTTTCCCAGACAAGGGGCAGTGAACCCTTCTCAATTCATTTGTGTTAGGATATGGTACACCGATAGCAATTACGCCAGCTGATAAGTTGAGAGAGGAAGGGTTATGCTACAGTTAATGGAAATAATAAAAACGATGAATAGATTATTTACCATCCTCCTTTTAGCCAATTCCTACCAGTTCAGCAATAGTAAAGTTGAGACTCTTATGCTCAAACGTACGTTCATACAAATTCAGAAGTCTCAGAGAGTGCCCCAATTTCTTTCATCTTAACATCTTAGTTTGTAGTAGGGCATCCTGTCTACCCTACTACTCATTTAATTACCAAGATGAATGTATCCTACTGATTAATAGGCAACAGAGTGGCCCTCATGTCAGACAACATCTTGTTTTTGCTTTATGATGTCAGAGCACCGGTGGACCAATTGTCCTTGTGGAAGCTGACCACACAGGAGGATGAGATTTCAGAAGGTATGCAGTAGGTTACTATCTGTGTTTGTAAGGCAAGTAGGAGGGGGAATGGTAAAGGACTATGAACCACTCAAAGCATAGGGGCCTTTTTGAAAGTGGATGGGGATACAAAAATAGAGATTATCCTTAATACCAATCCATCTTGAGTATCAGAGTCCAACATACAAAGTGCAGGGGAAGACGTTAAATGAGCTTCCTTCTGTGAGAAGGAAACACTATCGTTCTCAAGTGAGATAGTGCATTTCAAACTCCAAGGCAGCAAATTCCTCAAGTGGAACATTGCTAGCACTAGGATCTAAAGCAGGCTTTAGTAGTGTTGAAGGCAGTCAGTTTTTGTTAGCTATCATGACCAACACAATGTGATCCATATTACTTCTATATTGAAAGAAAATATATTCAGGCACAGGCTCCCACTAGAAGGTAATGAGGAAATTCAAAAGCTGTGAACGTCTTTTTAATGCCTAAAGGAATGATTGTGAGTTTTACTTACCATATAGATTGGTCAAATGATGCCGTATGCCGGAAGATTTGCTTTTTTTTTTTTCTTCAGTCTCGGCAAGGCAGAGAAATTCTGTGGTGAAACGCTGCCACTGCTGGCCATTCAGTATAATCTGCAGATGGAAAAGTCCACTGTTAGCACAATTTTTACAAAGGGTAAACAGATCAATACTATGGAGTCTATATTATTGTGAAAATCAACAGCTCATTAGAAAATCAAATCCCAATTTGTAATTTTAACCTCCCATACTTCTTTGAATCCCACGCCTCACTTGCTAACACTCTCTAAACAACTGTAGCACATACATTAGGACATAGATCTATAGATCTTTTTCCCAGACAAGGGGCAGTGAACCCTTCTCAATTCATTTGTGTTAGGATATGGTACACCGATAGCAATTACGCCAGCTGATAAGTTGAGAGGTGAAGGGTTATGCTACAGTTAATGGAAATAATACAAACGATGAATAGATTATTTACCATCCTCCTTTTAGCCAATTCCTACCAGTTCAGCAATAGTAAAGTTGAGACTCTTATGCTCAAACGTACGTTCATACAAATTCAGAAGTCTCAGAGAGTGCCCCAATTTCTTTCATCTTAACATCTTAGTTTGTAGTAGGGCATCCTGTCTACCCTACTACTCATTTAATTACCAAGATGAATGTATCCTACTGATTAATAGGCAACAGAGTGGCCCTCATGTCAGACAACATCTTGTTTTTGCTTTATGATGTCAGCTTGCTAGGCAACAGAGTGGCCCTCAGCTCAGACAACATTCTTGCTTTAGCTTTATTACGTCAGAGCACCAGTGGACCAATTGTCCTTGTGGAAGCTGACCACACAGGAGGATGAGATTTCAGAAGGTATGCAGTAGGTTACTATCTGTGTTTGTAAGGCAAGTAGGAGGGGGAATGGTAAAGGACTA
The DNA here is from genome assembly GCF_964263255.1 of Lissotriton vulgaris. NCBI lineage: Eukaryota > Metazoa > Chordata > Amphibia > Caudata > Salamandridae > Lissotriton > Lissotriton vulgaris. The sequence continues at coordinate 615,045,633 of NC_141696.1, forward strand.
TGAACCACTCAAAGCATAGGGGCCTTTTTGAAAGTGGATGGGGATACAAAAATAGAGATTATCCTTAATACCAATCCATCTTGAGTATCAGAGTCCAACATACAAAGTGCAGGGGAAGACGTTAAATGAGCTTCCTTCTGTGAGAAGGAAACACTATCGTTCTCAAGTGAGATAGTGCATTTCAAAGTCAAAGGCAGCAAATTCCTCAAGTGGAACATTGCTAGCACTAGGATCTAAAGCAGGCCTTAGTAGTGTTGAAGGCAGTCAGTTTTTGTTAGCTATCATGACCAACACAATGTGATCCATATTACTTCTATATTGAAAGAAAATATATTCAGGCACAGGCTCCCACTAGAAGGTAATGAGGAAATTCAAAAGCTGTGAACGTCTTTTTAATGCCTAAAGGAATGATTGTGAGTTTTACTTACCATATAAATTGGTCAAATGATGCCGTAGGCCGGAAGATTTGCTTTTTTTTTTTCTTCAGTCTCGGCAAGGCAGAGAAATTCTGTGGTGAAACGCTGCCACTGCTGGCCATTCAGTATAATCTGCAGATGGAAAAGTCCACTGTTAGCACAATTTTTACAAAGGGTAAACAGATCAATACTATGGAGTCTATATTATTGTGAAAATCAACAGCTCATTAGAAAATCAAATCCCAATTTGTAATTTTAACCTCCCATACTTCTTTGAATCCCACGCCTCACTTGCTAACACTCTCTAAACAACTGTAGCACATACATTAGGACATAGATCTATAGATCTTTTTCCCAGACAAGGGGCAGTGAACCCTTCTCAATTCATTTGTGTTAGGATATGGTACACCGATAGCAATTACGCCAGCTGATAAGTTGAGAGAGGAAGGGTTATGCTACAGTTAATGGAAATAATAAAAACGAGGAATAGATTATTTACCATCCTCATTTTAGCCAATTCCTACCAGTTCAGCAATAGTAAAGTTGAGACTCTTATGCTCAAACGTACGTTCATACAAATTCAGAAGTCTCAGAGAGTGCCCCAATTTCTTTCATCTTAACATCTTAGTTTGTAGTAGGGCATCCTGTCTACCCTACTACTCATTTAATTACCAAGATGAATGTATCCTACTGATTAATAGGCAACAGAGTGGCCCTCATGTCAGACAACATCTTGTTTTTGCTTTATGATGTCAGCTTGCTAGGCAACAGAGTGGCCCTCAGGTCAGACAACATTCTTGCTTTAGCTTTATGACGTCAGAGCACCGGTGGACCAATTGTCCTTGTGGAAGCTGACCACACAGGAGGATGAGATTTCAGAAGGTATGCAGTAGGTTACTATCTGTCTTTGTAAGGCAAGTAGGAGGGGGAATGGTAAAGGACTATGAACCACTCAAAGCATAGGGGCCTTTTTGAAAGTGGATGGGGATACAAAAATAGAGATTATCCTTAATACCAATCCATCTTGAGTATCAGAGTCCAACATACAAAGTGCAGGGGAAGACGTTAAATGAGCTTCCTTCTGTGAGAAGGAAACACTATCGTTCTCAAGTGAGATAGTGCATTTCAAACTCCAAGGCAGCAAATTCCTCAAGTGGAACATTGCTAGCACTAGGATCTAAAGCAGGCTTTAGTAGTGTTGAAGGCAGTCAGTTTTTGTTAGCTATCATGACCAACACAATGTGATCCATATTACTTCTATATTGAAAGAAAATATATTCAGGCACAGGCTCCCACTAGAAGGTAATGAGGAAATTCAAAAGCTGTGAACGTCTTTTTAATGCCTAAAGGAATGATTGTGAGTTTTACTTACCATATAGATTGGTCAAATGATGCCGTATGCCGGAAGATTTTCTTTTTTTTTTTTTCTTTAGTCTCGGCAAGGCAGAGAAATTCTGTGGTGAAACGCTGCCACTGCTGGCCATTCAGTATAATCTGCAGATGGAAAAGTCCACTGTTAGCACAATTTTTACAAAGGGTAAACAGATCAATACTATGGAGTCTATATTATTGTGAAAATCAACAGCTCATTAGAAAATCAAATCCCAATTTGTAATTTTAACCTCCCATACTTCTTTGAATCCCACGCCTCACTTGCTAATACTCTCTAAACAACTGTAGCACATACATTAGGACATAGATCTATAGATCTTTTTCCCAGACAAGGGGCAGTGAACCCTTCTCAATTCATTTGTGTTAGGATATGGTACACCGATAGCAATTACGCCAGCTGATAAGTTGAGAGAGGAAGGGTTATGCTACAGTTAATGGAAATAATAAAAACGAGGAATAGATTATTTACCATCCTCATTTTAGCCAATTCCTACCAGTTCAGCAATAGTAAAGTTGAGACTCTTATGCTCAAACGTACGTTCATACAAATTCAGAAGTCTCAGAGAGTGCCCCAATTTCTTTCATCTTAACATCTTAGTTTGTAGTAGGGCATCCTGTCTACCCTACTACTCATTTAATTACCAAGATGAATGTATCCTACTGATTAATAGGCAACAGAGTGGCCCTCATGTCAGACAACATCTTGTTTTTGCTTTATGATGTCAGCTTGCTAGGCAACAGAGTGGCCCTCAGGTCAGACAACATTCTTGCTTTAGCTTTATGACGTCAGAGCACCGGTGGACCAATTGTCCTTGTGGAAGCTGACCACACAGGAGGATGAGATTTCAGAAGGTATGCAGTAGGTTACTATCTGTGTTTGTAAGGCAAGTAGGAGGGGGAATGGTAAAGGACTATGAACCACTCAAAGCATAGGGGCCTTTTTGAAAGTGGATGGGGATACAAAAATAGAGATTATCCTTAATACCAATCCATCTTGAGTATCAGAGTCCAACATACAAAGTGCAGGGGAAGACGTTAAATGAGCTTCCTTCTGTGAGAAGGAAACACTATCGTTCTCAAGTGAGATAGTGCATTTCAAACTCCAAGGCAGCAAATTCCTCAAGTGGAACATTGCTAGCACTAGGATCTAAAGCAGGCTTTAGTAGTGTTGAAGGCAGTCAGTTTTTGTTAGCTATCATGACCAACACAATGTGATCCATATTACTTCTATATTGAAAGAAAATATATTCAGGCACAGGCTCCCACTAGAAGGTAATGAGGAAATTCAAAAGCTGTGAACGTCTTTTTAATGCCTAAAGGAATGATTGTGAGTTTTACTTACCATATAAATTGGTCAAATGATGCCGTATGCCGGAAGATTTGCTTTTTTTTTTTCTTCAGTCTCGGCAAGGCAGAGAAATTCTGTGGTGAAATGCTGCCACTGCTGGCCATTCAGTATAATCTGCAGATGGAAAAGTCCACTGTTAGCACAATTTTTACAAAGGGTAAACAGATCAATACTATGGAGTCTATATTATTGTGAAAATCAACAGCTCATTAGAAAATCAAATCCCAATTTGTAATTTTAACCTCCCATACTTCTTTGAATCCCACGCCTCACTTGCTAACACTCTCTAAACAACTGTAGCACATACATTAGGACATAGATCTATAGATCTTTTTCCCAGACAAGGGGCAGTGAACCCTTCTCAATTCATTTGTGTTCGGATATGGTACACCGATAGCAATTACGCCAGCTGATAAGTTGAGAGAGGAAGGGTTATGCTACAGTTAATGGAAATAATAAAAACGAGGAATAGATTATTTACCATCCTCATTTTAGCCAATTCCTACCAGTTCAGCAATAGTAAAGTTGAGACTCTTATGCTCAAACGTACGTTCATACAAATTCAGAAGTCTCAGAGAGTGCCCCAATTTCTTTCATCTTAACATCTTAGTTTGTAGTAGGGCATCCTGTCTACCCTACTACTCATTTAATTACCAAGATGAATGTATCCTACTGATTAATAGGCAACAGAGTGGCCCTCATGTCAGACAACATCTTGTTTTTGCTTTATGATGTCAGCTTGCTAGGCAACAGAGTGGCCCTCAGCTCAGACAACATTCTTGCTTTAGCTTTATGACGTCAGAGCACCAGTGGACCAATTGTCCTTGTGGAAGCTAACCACACAGGAGGATGAGATTTCAGAAGGTATGCAGTAGGTTACTATCTGTGTTTGTAAGGCAAGTAGGAGGGGGAATGGTAAAGGACTATGAACCACTCAAAGCATAGGGGCCTTTTTGAAAGTGGATGGGGATACAAAAATAGAGATTATCCTTAATACCAATCCATCTTGAGTATCAGAGTCCAACATACAAAGTGCAGGGGAAGACGTTAAATGAGCTTCCTTCTGTGAGAAGGAAACACTATCGTTCTCAAGTGAGATAGTGCATTTCAAACTCCAAGGCAGCAAATTCCTCAAGTGGAACATTGCTAGCACTAGGATCTAAAGCAGGCTTTAGTAGTGTTGAAGGCAGTCAGTTTTTGTTAGCTATCATGACCAACACAATGTGATCCATATTACTTCTATATTGAAAGAAAATATATTCAGGCACAGGCTCCCACTAGAAGGTAATGAGGAAATTCAAAAGCTGTGAACGTCTTTTTAATGCCTAAAGGAATGATTGTGAGTTTTACTTACCATATAAATTGGTCAAATGATGCCGTATGCCGGAAGATTTGCTTTTTTTTTTTCTTCAGTCTCGGCAAGGCAGAGAAATTCTGTGGTGAAACGCTGCCACTGCTGGCCATTCAGTATAATCTGCAGATGGAAAAGTCCACTGTTAGCACAATTTTTACAAAGGGTAAACAGATCAATACTATGGAGTCTATATTATTGTGAAAATCAACAGCTCATTAGAAAATCAAATCCCAATTTGCAATTTTAACCTCCCATACTTCTTTGAATCCCACGCCTCACTTGCTAACACTCTCTAAACAACTGTAGCACATACATTAGGACATAGATCTATAGATCTTTTTCCCAGACAAGGGGCAGTGAACCCTTCTCAATTCATTTGTGTTAGGATATGGTACACCGATAGCAATTACGCCAGCTGATAAGTTGAGAGAGGAAGGGTTATGCTACAGTTAATGGAAATAATAAAAACGAGGAATAGATTATTTACCATCCTCATTTTAGCCAATTCCTACCAGTTCAGCAATAGTAAAGTTGAGACTCTTATGCTCAAACGTACGTTCATACAAATTCAGAAGTCTCAGAGAGTGCCCCAATTTCTTTCATCTTAACATCTTAGTTTGTAGTAGGGCATCCTGTCTACCCTACTACTCATTTAATTACCAAGATGAATGTATCCTACTGATTAATAGGCAACAGAGTGGCCCTCATGTCAGACAACATCTTGTTTTTGCTTTATGATGTCAGCTTGCTAGGCAACAGAGTGGCCCTCAGCTCAGACAACATTCTTGCTTTAGCTTTATGACGTCAGAGCACCAGTGGACCAATTGTCCTTGTGGAAGCTGACCACACAGGAGGATGAGATTTCAGAAGGTATGCAGTAGGTTACTATCTGTGTTTGTAAGGCAAGTAGGAGGGGGAATGGTAAAGGACTATGAACCACTCAAAGCATAGGGGCCTTTTTGAAAGTGGATGGGGATACAAAAATAGAGATTATCCTTAATACCAATCCATCTTGAGTATCAGAGTCCAACATACAAAGTGCAGGGGAAGACGTTAAATGAGCTTCCTTCTGTGAGAAGGAAACACTATCGTTCTCAAGTGAGATAGTGCATTTCAAAGTCAAAGGCAGCAAATTCCTCAAGTGGAACATTGCTAGCACTAGGATCTAAAGCAGGCCTTAGTAGTGTTGAAGGCAGTCAGTTTTTGTTAGCTATCATGACCAACACAATGTGATCCATATTACTTCTATATTGAAAGAAAATATATTCAGGCACAGGCTCCCTCTAGAAGGTAATGAGGAAATTCAAAAGCTGTGAACGTCTTTTTAATGCCTAAAGGAATGATTGTGAGTTTTACTTACCATATAAATTGGTCAAATGATGCCGTATGCCGGAAGATTTGCTTTTTTTTTTTTCTTCAGTCTCGGCAAGGCAGAGAAATTCTGTGGTGAAACGCTGCCACTGCTGGCCATTCAGTATAATCTGCAGATGGAAAAGTCCACTGTTAGCACAATTTTTACAAAGGGTAAACAGATCAATACTATGGAGTCTATATTATTGTGAAAATCAACAGCTCATTAGAAAATCAAATCCCAATTTGTAATTTTAACCTCCCATACTTCTTTGAATCCCACGCCTCACTTGCTAACACTCTCTAAACAACTGTAGCACATACATTAGGACATAGATCTATAGATCTTTTTCCCAGACAAGTGGCAGTAAACCCTTCTCAATTCATTAGTGTTAGGATATGGTACACCGATAGCAATTTAGCCAGCTGATAAGTTGAGAGGTGAAGGGTTATGCTACAGTTAATGGAAATAATAAAAACGATGAATAGATTATTTACCATCCTCCTTTTAGCCAATTCCTACCAGTTCAGCAATAGTAAAGTTGAGACTCTTATGCTCAAACGTACGTTCATACAAATTCAGAAGTCTCAGAGAGTGCCCCAATTTCTTTCATCTTAACATCTTAGTTTGTAGTAGGGCATCCTGTCTACCCTACTACTCATTTAATTACCAAGATGAATGTATCCTACTGATTAATAGGCAACAGAGTGGCCCTCATGTCAGACAACATCTTGTTTTTGCTTTATGATGTCAGCTTGCTAGGCAACAGAGTGGCCCTCAGCTCAGACAACATTCTTGCTTTAGCTTTATTACGTCAGAGCACCAGTGGACCAATTGTCCTTGTGGAAGCTGACCACACAGGAGGATGAGATTTCAGAAGGTATGCAGTAGGTTACTATCTGTGTTTGTAAGGCAAGTAGGAGGGGGAATGGTAAAGGACTATGAACCACTCAAAGCATAGGGGCCTTTTTGAAAGTGGATGGGGATACAAAAATAGAGATTATCCTTAATACCAATCCATCTTGAGTATCAGAGTCCAACATACAAAGTGCAGGGGAAGACGTTAAATGAGCTTCCTTCTGTGAGAAGGAAACACTATCGTTCTCAAGTGAGATAGTGCATTTCAAAGTCAAAGGCAGCAAATTCCTCAAGTGGAACATTGCTAGCACTAGGATCTAAAGCAGGCCTTAGTAGTGTTGAAGGCAGTCAGTTTTTGTTAGCTATCATGACCAACACAATGTGATCCATATTACTTCTATATTGAAAGAAAATATATTCAGGCACAGGCTCCCACTAGAAGGTAATGAGGAAATTCAAAAGCTGTGAACGTCTTTTTAATGCCTAAAGGAATGATTGTGAGTTTTACTTACCATATAAATTGGTCAAATGATGCCGTATGCCGGAAGATTTGCTTTTTTTTTTTCTTCAGTCTCGGCAAGGCAGAGAAATTCTGTGGTGAAACGCTGCCACTGCTGGCCATTCAGTATAATCTGCAGATGGAAAAGTCCACTGTTAGCACAATTTTTACAAAGGGTAAACAGATCAATACTATGGAGTCTATATTATTGTGAAAATCAACAGCTCATTAGAAAATCAAATCCCAATTTGTAATTTTAACCTCCCATACTTCTTTGAATCCCACGCCTCACTTGCTAACACTCTCTAAACAACTGTAGCACATACATTAGGACATAGATCTATAGATCTTTTTCCCAGACAAGGGGCAGTGAACCCTTCTCAATTCATTTGTGTTCGGATATGGTACACCGATAGCAATTACGCCAGCTGATAAGTTGAGAGAGGAAGGGTTATGCTACAGTTAATGGAAATAATAAAAACGAGGAATAGATTATTTACCATCCTCATTTTAGCCAATTCCTACCAGTTCAGCAATAGTAAAGTTGAGACTCTTATGCTCAAACGTACGTTCATACAAATTCAGAAGTCTCAGAGAGTGCCCCAATTTCTTTCATCTTAACATCTTAGTTTGTAGTAGGGCATCCTGTCTACCCTACTACTCATTTAATTACCAAGATGAATGTATCCTACTGATTAATAGGCAACAGAGTGGCCCTCATGTCAGACAACATCTTGTTTTTGCTTTATGATGTCAGCTTGCTAGGCAACAGAGTGGCCCTCAGCTCAGACAACATTCTTGCTTTAGCTTTATGACGTCAGAGCACCAGTGGACCAATTGTCCTTGTGGAAGCTGACCACACAGGAGGATGAGATTTCAGAAGGTATGCAGTAGGTTACTATCTGTGTTTGTAAGGCAAGTAGGAGGGGGAATGGTAAAGGACTATGGCCACTCAAAGCATAGGGGCCTTTTTGAAAGTGGATGGGGATACAAAAATAGAGATTATCCTTAATACCAATCCATCTTGAGTATCAGAGTCCAACATACAAAGTGCAGGGGAAGACGTTAAATGAGCTTCCTTCTGTGAGAAGGAAACACTATCGTTCTCAAGTGAGATAGTGCATTTCAAAGTCAAAGGCAGCAAATTCCTAGAGTGGAACATTGCTAGCACTAGGATCTAAAGCAGGCCTTAGTAGTGTTGAAGGCAGTCAGTTTTTGTTAGCTATCATGACCAACACAATGTGATCCATATTACTTCTATATTGAAAGAAAATATATTCAGGCACAGGCTCCCACTAGAAGGTAATGAGGAAATTCAAAAGCTGTGAACGTCTTTTTAATGCCTAAAGGAATGATTGTGAGTTTTACTTACCATATAAATTGGTCAAATGATGCCGTATGCCGGAAGATTTGCTTTTTTTTTTTTCTTCAGTCTCGGCAAGGCAGAGAAATTCTGTGGTGAAACGCTGCCACTGCTGGCCATTCAGTATAATCTGCAGATGGAAAAGTCCACTGTTAGCACAATTTTTACAAAGGGTAAACAGATCAATACTATGGAGTCTATATTATTGTGAAAATCAACAGCTCATTAGAAAATCAAATCCCAATTTGTAATTTTAACCTCCCATACTTCTTTGAATCCCACGCCTCACTTGCTAACACTCTCTAAACAACTGTAGCACATACATTAGGACATATATCTATAGATCTTTTTCCCAGACAAGTGGCAGTAAACCCTTCTCAATTCATTAGTGTTAGGATATGGTACACCGATAGCAATTAAGCCAGCTGATAAGTTGAGAGGTGAAGGGTTATGCTACAGTTAATGGAAATAATAAAAACGATGAATAGATTATTTACCATCCTCCTTTCAGCCAATTCCTACCAGTTCAGCAATAGTAAAGTTGAGACTCTTATGCTCAAACGTACGTTCATACAAATTCAGAAGTCTCAGAGAGTGCCCCAATTTCTTTCATCTTAACATCTTAGTTTGTAGTAGGGCATCCTGTCTACCCTACTACTCATTTAATTACCAAGATGAATGTATCCTACTGATTAATAGGCAACAGAGTGGCCCTCATGTCAGACAACATCTTGTTTTTGCTTTATGATGTCAGCTTGCTAGGCAACAGAGTGGCCCTCAGCTCAGACAACATTCTTGCTTTAGCTTTATGACGTCAGAGCACCAGTGGACCAATTGTCCTTGTGGAAGCTAACCACACAGGAGAATGAGATTTCAGAAGGTATGCAGTAGGTTACTATCTGTGTTTGTAAGGCAAGTAGGAGGGGGAATGGTAAAGGACTATGAACCACTCAAAGCATAGGGGCCTTTTTGAAAGTGGATGGGGATACAAAAATAGAGATTATCCTTAATACCAATCCATCTTGAGTATCAGAGTCCAACATACAAAGTGCAGGGGAAGACGTTAAATGAGCTTCCTTCTGTGAGAAGGAAACACTATCGTTCTCAAGTGAGATAGTGCATTTCAAACTCCAAGGCAGCAAATTCCTCAAGTGGAACATTGCTAGCACTAGGATCTAAAGCAGGCTTTAGTAGTGTTGAAGGCAGTCAGTTTTTGTTAGCTATCATGACCAACACAATGTGATCCATATTACTTCTATATTGAAAGAAAATATATTCAGGCACAGGCTCCCACTAGAAGGTAATGAGGAAATTCAAAAGCTGTGAACGTCTTTTTAATGCCTAAAGGAATGATTGTGAGTTTTACTTACCATATAAATTGGTCAAATGATGCCGTATGCCGGAAGATTTGCTTTTTTTTTTTCTTCAGTCTCGGCAAGGCAGAGAAATTCTGTGGTGAAACGCTGCCACTGCTGGCCATTCAGTATAATCTGCAGATGGAAAAGTCCACTGTTAGCACAATTTTTACAAAGGGTAAACAGATCAATACTATGGAGTCTATATTATTGTGAAAATCAACAGCTCATTAGAAAATCAAATCCCAATTTGCAATTTTAACCTCCCATACTTCTTTGAATCCCACGCCTCACTTGCTAACACTCTCTAAACAACTGTAGCACATACATTAGGACATAGATCTATAGATCTTTTTCCCAGACAAGGGGCAGTGAACCCTTCTCAATTCATTTGTGTTAGGATATGGTACACCGATAGCAATTACGCCAGCTGATAAGTTGAGAGAGGAAGGGTTATGCTACAGTTAATGGAAATAATAAAAACGAGGAATAGATTATTTACCATCCTCATTTTAGCCAATTCCTACCAGTTCAGCAATAGTAAAGTTGAGACTCTTATGCTCAAACGTACGTTCATACAAATTCAGAAGTCTCAGAGAGTGCCCCAATTTCTTTCATCTTAACATCTTAGTTTGTAGTAGGGCATCCTGTCTACCCTACTACTCATTTAATTACCAAGATGAATGTATCCTACTGATTAATAGGCAACAGAGTGGCCCTCATGTCAGACAACATCTTGTTTTTGCTTTATGATGTCAGCTTGCTAGGCAACAGAGTGGCCCTCAGCTCAGACAACATTCTTGCTTTAGCTTTATGACGTCAGAGCACCAGTGGACCAATTGTCCTTGTGGAAGCTGACCACACAGGAGGATGAGATTTCAGAAGGTATGCAGTAGGTTACTATCTGTGTTTGTAAGGCAAGTAGGAGGGGGAATGGTAAAGGACTATGAACCACTCAAAGCATAGGGGCCTTTTTGAAAGTGGATGGGGATACAAAAATAGAGATTATCCTTAATACCAATCCATCTTGAGTATCAGAGTCCAACATACAAAGTGCAGGGGAAGACGTTAAATGAGCTTCCTTCTGTGAGAAGGAAACACTATCGTTCTCAAGTGAGATAGTGCATTTCAAAGTCAAAGGCAGCAAATTCCTCAAGTGGAACATTGCTAGCACTAGGATCTAAAGCAGGCCTTAGTAGTGTTGAAGGCAGTCAGTTTTTGTTAGCTATCATGACCAACACAATGTGATCCATATTACTTCTATATTGAAAGAAAATATATTCAGGCACAGGCTCCCACTAGAAGGTAATGAGGAAATTCAAAAGCTGTGAACGTCTTTTTAATGCCTAAAGGAATGATTGTGAGTTTTACTTACCATATAAATTGGTCAAATGATGCCGTATGCCGGAAGATTTGCTTTTTTTTTTTTCTTCAGTCTCGGCAAGGCAGAGAAATTCTGTGGTGAAACGCTGCCACTGCTGGCCATTCAGTATAATCTGCAGATGGAAAAGTCCACTGTTAGCACAATTTTTACAAAGGGTAAACAGATCAATACTATGGAGTCTATATTATTGTGAAAATCAACAGCTCATTAGAAAATCAAATCCCAATTTGTAATTTTAACCTCCCATACTTCTTTGAATCCCACGCCTCACTTGCTAACACTCTCTAAACAACTGTAGCACATACATTAGGACATAGATCTATAGATCTTTTTCCCAGACAAGTGGCAGTAAACCCTTCTCAATTCATTAGTGTTAGGATATGGTACACCGATAGCAATTTAGCCAGCTGATAAGTTGAGAGGTGAAGGGTTATGCTACAGTTAATGGAAATAATAAAAACGATGAATAGATTATTTACCATCCTCCTTTTAGCCAATTCCTACCAGTTCAGCAATAGTAAAGTTGAGACTCTTATGCTCAAACGTACGTTCATACAAATTCAGAAGTCTCAGAGAGTGCCCCAATTTCTTTCATCTTAACATCTTAGTTTGTAGTAGGGCATCCTGTCTACCCTACTACTCATTTAATTACCAAGATGAATGTATCCTACTGATTAATAGGCAACAGAGTGGCCCTCATGTCAGACAACATCTTGTTTTTGCTTTATGATGTCAGCTTGCTAGGCAACAGAGTGGCCCTCAGCTCAGACAACATTCTTGCTTTAGCTTTATTACGTCAGAGCACCAGTGGACCAATTGTCCTTGTGGAAGCTGACCACACAGGAGGATGAGATTTCAGAAGGTATGCAGTAGGTTACTATCTGTGTTTGTAAGGCAAGTAGGAGGGGGAATGGTAAAGGACTATGAACCACTCAAAGCATAGGGGCCTTTTTGAAAGTGGATGGGGATACAAAAATAGAGATTATCCTTAATACCAATCCATCTTGAGTATCAGAGTCCAACATACAAAGTGCAGGGGAAGACGTTAAATGAGCTTCCTTCTGTGAGAAGGAAACACTATCGTTCTCAAGTGAGATAGTGCATTTCAAAGTCAAAGGCAGCAAATTCCTCAAGTGGAACATTGCTAGCACTAGGATCTAAAGCAGGCCTTAGTAGTGTTGAAGGCAGTCAGTTTTTGTTAGCTATCATGACCAACACAATGTGATCCATATTACTTCTATATTGAAAGAAAATATATTCAGGCACAGGCTCCCACTAGAAGGTAATGAGGAAATTCAAAAGCTGTGAACGTCTTTTTAATGCCTAAAGGAATGATTGTGAGTTTTACTTACCATATAAATTGGTCAAATGATGCCGTATGCCGGAAGATTTGCTTTTTTTTTTTTCTTCAGTCTCGGCAAGGCAGAGAAATTCTGTGGTGAAACGCTGCCACTGCTGGCCATTCAGTATAATCTGCAGATGGAAAAGTCCACTGTTAGCACAATTTCTACAAAGGGTAAACAGATCAATACTATGGAGTCTATATTATTGTGAAAATCAACAGCTCATTAGAAAATCAAATCCCAATTTGTAATTTTAACCTCCCATACTTCTTTGAATCCCACGCCTCACTTGCTAACACTCTCTAAACAACTGTAGCACATACATTAGGACATAGATCTATAGATCTTTTTCCCAGACAAGTGGCAGTGAACCCTTCTCAATTCATTTGTGTTAGGATATGGTACACCGATAGCAATTAAGCCAGCTGATAAGTTGAGAGGTGAAGGGTTATGCTACAGTTAATGGAAATAATAAAAACGATGAATAGATTATTTACCATCCTCCTTTCAGCCAATTCCTACCAGTTCAGCAATAGTAAAGTTGAGACTCTTATGCTCAAACGTACGTTCATACAAATTCAGAAGTCTCAGAGAGTGCCCCAATTTCTTTCATCTTAACATCTTAGTTTGTAGTAGGGCATCCTGTCTACCCTACTACTCATTTAATTACCAAGATGAATGTATCCTACTGATTAATAGGCAACAGAGTGGCCCTCATGTCAGACAACATCTTGTTTTTGCTTTATGATGTCAGCTTGCTAGGCAACAGAGTGGCCCTCAGCTCAGACAACATTCTTGCTTTAGCTTTATGACGTCAGAGCACCAGTGGACCAATTGTCCTTGTGGAAGCTAACCACACAGGAGAATGAGATTTCAGAAGGTATGCAGTAGGTTACTATCTGTGTTTGTAAGGCAAGTAGGAGGGGGAATGGTAAAGGACTATGAACCACTCAAAGCATAGGGGCCTTTTTGAAAGTGGATGGGGATACAAAAATAGAGATTATCCTTAATACCAATCCATCTTGAGTATCAGAGTCCAACATACAAAGTGCAGGGGAAGACGTTAAATGAGCTTCCTTCTGTGAGAAGGAAACACTATCGTTCTCAAGTGAGATAGTGCATTTCAAACTCCAAGGCAGCAAATTCCTCAAGTGGAACATTGCTAGCACTAGGATCTAAAGCAGGCTTTAGTAGTGTTGAAGGCAGTCAGTTTTTGTTAGCTATCATGACCAACACAATGTGATCCATATTACTTCTATATTGAAAGAAAATATATTCAGGCACAGGCTCCCACTAGAAGGTAATGAGGAAATTCAAAAGCTGTGAACGTCTTTTTAATGCCTAAAGGAATGATTGTGAGTTTTACTTACCATATAAATTGGTCAAATGATGCCGTATGCCGGAAGATTTGCTTTTTTTTTTTCTTCAGTCTCGGCAAGGCAGAGAAATTCTGTGGTGAAACGCTGCCACTGCTGGCCATTCAGTATAATCTGCAGATGGAAAAGTCCACTGTTAGCACAATTTTTACAAAGGGTAAACAGATCAATACTATGGAGTCTATATTATTGTGAAAATCAACAGCTCATTAGAAAATCAAATCCCAATTTGCAATTTTAACCTCCCATACTTCTTTGAATCCCACGCCTCACTTGCTAACACTCTCTAAACAACTGTAGCACATACATTAGGACATAGATCTATAGATCTTTTTCCCAGACAAGGGGCAGTGAACCCTTCTCAATTCATTTGTGTTAGGATATGGTACACCGATAGCAATTACGCCAGCTGATAAGTTGAGAGAGGAAGGGTTATGCTACAGTTAATGGAAATAATAAAAACGAGGAATAGATTATTTACCATCCTCATTTTAGCCAATTCCTACCAGTTCAGCAATAGTAAAGTTGAGACTCTTATGCTCAAACGTACGTTCATACAAATTCAGAAGTCTCAGAGAGTGCCCCAATTTCTTTCATCTTAACATCTTAGTTTGTAGTAGGGCATCCTGTCTACCCTACTACTCATTTAATTACCAAGATGAATGTATCCTACTGATTAATAGGCAACAGAGTGGCCCTCATGTCAGACAACATCTTGTTTTTGCTTTATGATGTCAGCTTGCTAGGCAACAGAGTGGCCCTCAGCTCAGACAACATTCTTGCTTTAGCTTTATGACGTCAGAGCACCAGTGGACCAATTGTCCTTGTGGAAGCTGACCACACAGGAGGATGAGATTTCAGAAGGTATGCAGTAGGTTACTATCTGTGTTTGTAAGGCAAGTAGGAGGGGGAATGGTAAAGGACTATGAACCACTCAAAGCATAGGGGCCTTTTTGAAAGTGGATGGGGATACAAAAATAGAGATTATCCTTAATACCAATCCATCTTGAGTATCAGAGTCCAACATACAAAGTGCAGGGGAAGACGTTAAATGAGCTTCCTTCTGTGAGAAGGAAACACTATCGTTCTCAAGTGAGATAGTGCATTTCAAAGTCAAAGGCAGCAAATTCCTCAAGTGGAACATTGCTAGCACTAGGATCTAAAGCAGGCCTTAGTAGTGTTGAAGGCAGTCAGTTTTTGTTAGCTATCATGACCAACACAATGTGATCCATATTACTTCTATATTGAAAGAAAATATATTCAGGCACAGGCTCCCACTAGAAGGTAATGAGGAAATTCAAAAGCTGTGAACGTCTTTTTAATGCCTAAAGGAATGATTGTGAGTTTTACTTACCATATAAATTGGTCAAATGATGCCGTATGCCGGAAGATTTGCTTTTTTTTTTTTCTTCAGTCTCGGCAAGGCAGAGAAATTCTGTGGTGAAACGCTGCCACTGCTGGCCATTCAGTATAATCTGCAGATGGAAAAGTCCACTGTTAGCACAATTTTTACAAAGGGTAAACAGATCAATACTATGGAGTCTATATTATTGTGAAAATCAACAGCTCATTAGAAAATCAAATCCCAATTTGTAATTTTAACCTCCCATACTTCTTTGAATCCCACGCCTCACTTGCTAACACTCTCTAAACAACTGTAGCACATACATTAGGACATAGATCTATAGATCTTTTTCCCAGACAAGTGGCAGTAAACCCTTCTCAATTCATTAGTGTTAGGATATGGTACACCGATAGCAATTTAGCCAGCTGATAAGTTGAGAGGTGAAGGGTTATGCTACAGTTAATGGAAATAATAAAAACGATGAATAGATTATTTACCATCCTCCTTTTAGCCAATTCCTACCAGTTCAGCAATAGTAAAGTTGAGACTCTTATGCTCAAACGTACGTTCATACAAATTCAGAAGTCTCAGAGAGTGCCCCAATTTCTTTCATCTTAACATCTTAGTTTGTAGTAGGGCATCCTGTCTACCCTACTACTCATTTAATTACCAAGATGAATGTATCCTACTGATTAATAGGCAACAGAGTGGCCCTCATGTCAGACAACATCTTGTTTTTGCTTTATGATGTCAGCTTGCTAGGCAACAGAGTGGCCCTCAGCTCAGACAACATTCTTGCTTTAGCTTTATTACGTCAGAGCACCAGTGGACCAATTGTCCTTGTGGAAGCTGACCACACAGGAGGATGAGATTTCAGAAGGTATGCAGTAGGTTACTATCTGTGTTTGTAAGGCAAGTAGGAGGGGGAATGGTAAAGGACTATGAACCACTCAAAGCATAGGGGCCTTTTTGAAAGTGGATGGGGATACAAAAATAGAGATTATCCTTAATACCAATCCATCTTGAGTATCAGAGTCCAACATACAAAGTGCAGGGGAAGACGTTAAATGAGCTTCCTTCTGTGAGAAGGAAACACTATCGTTCTCAAGTGAGATAGTGCATTTCAAAGTCAAAGGCAGCAAATTCCTCAAGTGGAACATTGCTAGCACTAGGATCTAAAGCAGGCCTTAGTAGTGTTGAAGGCAGTCAGTTTTTGTTAGCTATCATGACCAACACAATGTGATCCATATTACTTCTATATTGAAAGAAAATATATTCAGGCACAGGCTCCCACTAGAAGGTAATGAGGAAATTCAAAAGCTGTGAACGTCTTTTTAATGCCTAAAGGAATGATTGTGAGTTTTACTTACCATATAAATTGGTCAAATGATGCCGTATGCCGGAAGATTTGCTTTTTTTTTTTTCTTCAGTCTCGGCAAGGCAGAGAAATTCTGTGGTGAAACGCTGCCACTGCTGGCCATTCAGTATAATCTGCAGATGGAAAAGTCCACTGTTAGCACAATTTCTACAAAGGGTAAACAGATCAATACTATGGAGTCTATATTATTGTGAAAATCAACAGCTCATTAGAAAATCAAATCCCAATTTGTAATTTTAACCTCCCATACTTCTTTGAATCCCACGCCTCACTTGCTAACACTCTCTAAACAACTGTAGCACATACATTAGGACATAGATCTATAGATCTTTTTCCCAGACAAGTGGCAGTGAACCCTTCTCAATTCATTTGTGTTAGGATATGGTACACCGATAGCAATTAAGCCAGCTGATAAGTTGAGAGGTGAAGGGTTATGCTACAGTTAATGGAAATAATAAAAACGATGAATAGATTATTTACCATCCTCCTTTCAGCCAATTCCTACCAGTTCAGCAATAGTAAAGTTGAGACTCTTATGCTCAAACGTACGTTCATACAAATTCAGAAGTCTCAGAGAGTGCCCCAATTTCTTTCATCTTAACATCTTAGTTTGTAGTAGGGCATCCTGTCTACCCTACTACTCATTTAATTACCAAGATGAATGTATCCTACTGATTAATAGGCAACAGAGTGGCCCTCATGTCAGACAACATCTTGTTTTTGCTTTATGATGTCAGCTTGCTAGGCAACAGAGTGGCCCTCAGCTCAGACAACATTCTTGCTTTAGCTTTATGACGTCAGAGCACCAGTGGACCAATTGTCCTTGTGGAAGCTAACCACACAGGAGGATGAGATTTCAGAAGGTATGCAGTAGGTTACTATCTGTGTTTGTAAGGCAAGTAGGAGGGGGAATGGTAAAGGACTATGAACCACTCAAAGCATAGGGGCCTTTTTGAAAGTGGATGGGGATACAAAAATAGAGATTATCCTTAATACCAATCCATCTTGAGTATCAGAGTCCAACATACAAAGTGCAGGGGAAGACGTTAAATGAGCTTCCTTCTGTGAGAAGGAAACACTATCGTTCTCAAGTGAGATAGTGCATTTCAAACTCAAAGGCAGCAAATTCCTCAAGTGGAACATTGCTAGCACTAGGATCTAAAGCAGGCTTTAGTAGTGTTAAAGGCAGTCAGTTTTTGTTAGCTATCATGACCAACACAATGTGATCCATATTACTTCTATATTGAAAGAAAATATATTCAGGCACAGGCTCCCACTAGAAGGTAATGAGGAAATTCAAAAGCTGTGAACGTCTTTTTAATGCCTAAAGGAATGATTGTGAGTTTTACTTACCATATAAATTGGTCAAATGATGCCGTATGCCGGAAGATTTGCTTTTTTTTTTTCTTCAGTCTCGGCAAGGCAGAGAAATTCTGTGGTGAAACGCTGCCACTGCTGGCCATTCAGTATAATCTGCAGATGGAAAAGTCCACTGTTAGCACAATTTTTACAAAGGGTAAACAGATCAATACTATGGAGTCTATATTATTGTGAAAATCAACAGCTCATTAGAAAATCAAATCCCAATTTGTAATTTTAACCTCCCATACTTCTTTGAATCCCACGCCTCACTTGCTAACACTCTCTAAACAACTGTAGCACATACATTAGGACATAGATCTATAGATCTTTTTCCCAGACAAGGGGCAGTGAACCCTTCTCAATTCATTTGTGTTCGGATATGGTACACCGATAGCAATTACGCCAGCTGATAAGTTGAGAGAGGAAGGGTTATGCTACAGTTAATGGAAATAATAAAAACGAGGAATAGATTATTTACCATCCTCATTTTAGCCAATTCCTACCAGTTCAGCAATAGTAAAGTTGAGACTCTTATGCTCAAACGTACGTTCATACAAATTCAGAAGTCTCAGAGAGTGCCCCAATTTCTTTCATCTTAACATCTTAGTTTGTAGTAGGGCATCCTGTCTACCCTACTACTCATTTAATTACCAAGATGAATGTATCCTACTGATTAATAGGCAACAGAGTGGCCCTCATGTCAGACAACATCTTGTTTTTGCTTTATGATGTCAGCTTGCTAGGCAACAGAGTGGCCCTCAGCTCAGACAACATTCTTGCTTTAGCTTTATGACGTCAGAGCACCAGTGGACCAATTGTCCTTGTGGAAGCTGACCACACAGGAGGATGAGATTTCAGAAGGTATGCAGTAGGTTACTATCTGTGTTTGTAAGGCAAGTAGGAGGGGGAATGGTAAAGGACTATGAACCACTCAAAGCATAGGGGCCTTTTTGAAAGTGGATGGGGATACAAAAATAGAGATTATCCTTAATACCAATCCATCTTGAGTATCAGAGTCCAACATACAAAGTGCAGGGGAAGACGTTAAATGAGCTTCCTTCTGTGAGAAGGAAACACTATCGTTCTCAAGTGAGATAGTGCATTTCAAAGTCAAAGGCAGCAAATTCCTCAAGTGGAACATTGCTAGCACTAGGATCTAAAGCAGGCCTTAGTAGTGTTGAAGGCAGTCAGTTTTTGTTAGCTATCATGACCAACACAATGTGATCCATATTACTTCTATATTGAAAGAAAATATATTCAGGCACAGGCTCCCACTAGAAGGTAATGAGGAAATTCAAAAGCTGTGAACGTCTTTTTAATGCCTAAAGGAATGATTGCGAGTTTTACTTACCATATAAATTGGTCAAATGATGCCGTATGCCGGAAGATTTGCTTTTTTTTTTTTCTTCAGTCTCGGCAAGGCAGAGAAATTCTGTGGTGAAACGCTGCCACTGCTGGCCATTCAGTATAATCTGCAGATGGAAAAGTCCACTGTTAGCACAATTTTTACAAAGGGTAAACAGATCAATACTATGGAGTCTATATTATTGTGAAAATCAACAGCTCATTAGAAAATCAAATCCCAATTTGTAATTTTAACCTCCCATACTTCTTTGAATCCCACGCCTCACTTGCTAACACTCTCTAAACAACTGTAGCACATACATTAGGACATAGATCTATAGATCTTTTTCCCAGACAAGTGGCAGTAAACCCTTCTCAATTCATTAGTGTTAGGATATGGTACACCGATAGCAATTAAGCCAGCTGATAAGTTGAGAGATGAAGGGTTATGCTACAGTTAATGGAAATAATAAAAACGATGAATAGATTATTTACCATCCTCCTTTTAGCCAATTCCTACCAGTTCAGCAATAGTAAAGTTGAGACTCTTATGCTCAAACGTACGTTCATACAAATTCAGAAGTCTCAGAGAGTGCCCCAATTTCTTTCATCTTAACATCTTAGTTTGTAGTAGGGCATCCTGTCTACCCTACTACTCATTTAATTACCAAGATGAATGTATCCTACTGATTAATAGGCAACAGAGTGGCCCTCATGTCAGACAACATCTTGTTTTTGCTTTATGATGTCAGCTTGCTAGGCAACAGAGTGGCCCTCAGCTCAGACAACATTCTTGCTTTAGCTTTATTACGTCAGAGCACCAGTGGACCAATTGTCCTTGTGGAAGCTGACCACACAGGAGGATGAGATTTCAGAAGGTATGCAGTAGGTTACTATCTGTGTTTGTAAGGCAAGTAGGAGGGGGAATGGTAAAGGACTATGAACCACTCAAAGCATAGGGGCCTTTTTGAAAGTGGATGGGGATACAAAAATAGAGATTATCCTTAATACCAATCCATCTTGAGTATCAGAGTCCAACATACAAAGTGCAGGGGAAGACGTTAAATGAGCTTCCTTCTGTGAGAAGGAAACACTATCGTTCTCAAGTGAGATAGTGCATTTTAAAGTCAAAGGCAGCAAATTCCTCAAGTGGAACATTGCTAGCACTAGGATCTAAAGCAGGCCTTAGTAGTGTTGAAGGCAGTCAGTTTTTGTTAGCTATCATGACCAACACAATGTGATCCATATTACTTCTATATTGAAAGAAAATATATTCAGGCACAGGCTCCCACTAGAAGGTAATGAGGAAATTCAAAAGCTGTGAACGTCTTTTTAATGCCTAAAGGAATGATTGTGAGTTTTACTTACCATATAAATTGGTCAAATGATGCCGTATGCCGGAAGATTTGCTTTTTTTTTTTTCTTCAGTCTCGGCAAGGCAGAGAAATTCTGTGGTGAAACGCTGCCACTGCTGGCCATTCAGTATAATCTGCAGATGGAAAAGTCCACTGTTAGCACAATTTTTACAAAGGGTAAACAGATCAATACTATGGAGTCTATATTATTGTGAAAATCAACAGCTCATTAGAAAATCAAATCCCAATTTGTAATTTTAACCTCCCATACTTCTTTGAATCCCACGCCTCACTTGCTAACACTCTCTAAACAACTGTAGCACATACATTAGGACATAGATCTATAGATCTTTTTCCCAGACAAGTGGCAGTAAACCCTTCTCAATTCATTAGTGTTAGGATATGGTACACCGATAGCAATTTAGCCAGCTGATAAGTTGAGAGGTGAAGGGTTATGCTACAGTTAATGGAAATAATAAAAACGATGAATAGATTATTTACCATCCTCCTTTTAGCCAATTCCTACCAGTTCAGCAATAGTAAAGTTGAGACTCTTATGCTCAAACGTACGTTCATACAAATTCAGAAGTCTCAGAGAGTGCCCCAATTTCTTTCATCTTAACATCTTAGTTTGTAGTAGGGCATCCTGTCTACCCTACTACTCATTTAATTACCAAGATGAATGTATCCTACTGATTAATAGGCAACAGAGTGGCCCTCATGTCAGACAACATCTTGTTTTTGCTTTATGATGTCAGCTTGCTAGGCAACAGAGTGGCCCTCAGCTCAGACAACATTCTTGCTTTAGCTTTATTACGTCAGAGCACCAGTGGACCAATTGTCCTTGTGGAAGCTGACCACACAGGAGGATGAGATTTCAGAAGGTATGCAGTAGGTTACTATCTGTGTTTGTAAGGCAAGTAGGAGGGGGAATGGTAAAGGACTATGAACCACTCAAAGCATAGGGGCCTTTTTGAAAGTGGATGGGGATACAAAAATAGAGATTATCCTTAATACCAATCCATCTTGAGTATCAGAGTCCAACATACAAAGTGCAGGGGAAGACGTTAAATGAGCTTCCTTCTGTGAGAAGGAAACACTATCGTTCTCAAGTGAGATAGTGCATTTCAAACTCAAAGGCAGCAAATTCCTCAAGTGGAACATTGCTAGCACTAGGATCTAAAGCAGGCTTTAGTAGTGTTAAAGGCAGTCAGTTTTTGTTAGCTATCATGACCAACACAATGTGATCCATATTACTTCTATATTGAAAGAAAATATATTCAGGCACAGGCTCCCACTAGAAGGTAATGAGGAAATTCAAAAGCTGTGAACGTCTTTTTAATGCCTAAAGGAATGATTGTGAGTTTTACTTACCATATAAATTGGTCAAATGATGCCGTATGCCGGAAGATTTGCTTTTTTTTTTTCTTCAGTCTCGGCAAGGCAGAGAAATTCTGTGGTGAAACGCTGCCACTGCTGGCCATTCAGTATAATCTGCAGATGGAAAAGTCCACTGTTAGCACAATTTTTACAAAGGGTAAACAGATCAATACTATGGAGTCTATATTATTGTGAAAATCAACAGCTCATTAGAAAATCAAATCCCAATTTGTAATTTTAACCTCCCATACTTCTTTGAATCCCACGCCTCACTTGCTAACACTCTCTAAACAACTGTAGCACATACATTAGGACATAGATCTATAGATCTTTTTCCCAGACAAGTGGCAGTGAACCCTTCTCAATTCATTTGTGTTAGGATATGGTACACCGATAGCAATTAAGCCAGCTGATAAGTTGAGAGGTGAAGGGTTATGCTACAGTTAATGGAAATAATAAAAACGATGAATAGATTATTTACCATCCTCCTTTTAGCCAATTCCTACCAGTTCAGCAATAGTAAAGTTGAGACTCTTATGCTCAAACGTACGTTCATACAAATTCAGAAGTCTCAGAGAGTGCCCCAATTTCTTTCATCTTAACATCTTAGTTTGTAGTAGGGCATCCTGTCTACCCTACTACTCATTTAATTACCAAGATGAATGTATCCTACTGATTAATAGGCAACAGAGTGGCCCTCATGTCAGACAACATCTTGTTTTTGCTTTATGATGTCAGCTTGCTAGGCAACAGAGTGGCCCTCAGGTCAGACAACATTCTTGCTTTAGCTTTATGACGTCAGAGCACCAGTGGACCAATTGTCCTTGTGGAAGCTGACCACACAGGAGGATGAGATTTCAGAAGGTATGCAGTAGGTTACAATCTGTGTTTGTAAGGCAAGTAGGAGGGGGAATGATAAAGGACTCTGAACCACTCAAAGCATAGGGGCCTTTTTGAAAGTGGATGGGGATACAAAAATAGAGATTATCCTTAATATCAATCCATCTTGAGTATCAGAGTCCAACATACAAAGTGCAGGGGAAGACGTTAAATGAGCTTCCTTCTGTGAGAAGGAAACACTATCGTTCTCAAGTGAGATAGTGCATTTCAAACTCAAAGGCAGCAAATTCCTCAAGTGGAACATTGCTAGCACTAGGATCTAAAGCAGGCCTTAGTAGTGTTGAAGGCAGTCAGTTTTTGTTAGCTATCATGACCAACACAATGTGATCCATATTACTTCTATATTGAAAGAAAATATATTCAGGCACAGGCTCCCACTAAAAGGTAATGAGGAAATTCAAAAGCTGTGAACGTCTTTTTAATGCCTAAAGGAATGATTGTGAGTTTTACTTACCATATAAATTGGTCAAATGATGCCGTATGCCGGAAGACTTGCTTTTTTTTTTTTCTTCAGTCTCGGCAAGGCAGAGAAATTCTGTGGTGAACCGCTGCCACTGCTGGCCATTCAGTATAATCTGCAGATGGAAAAGTCCACTGTTAGCACAATTTTTACAAAGGGTAAACAGATCAATACTATGGAGTCTATATTATTGTGAAAATCAACAGCTCATTAGAAAATCAAATCCCAATTTGTAATTTTAACCTCCCATACTTCTTTGAGTCCCACGCCTCACTTGCTAACACTCTCTAAACAACTGTAGCACATACATTAGGACAAAGATCTATAGATCTTTTTCCCAGACAAGTGGCAGTGAACCCTTCTCAATTCATTTGTGTTAGGATATGGTACACCGATAGCAATTACGCCAGCTGATAAGTTAAAAGAGGAAGGGTTATGCTACAGTTAATGGAAATAATAAAAACGAGGAATAGAGTATTTACCATCCTCCTTAGTTAATGGAAATAATAAAAACGAGGAATAGAGTATTTACCATCCTCCTTTTAGCCAATTCCTACCAGTTCAGCAATAGTAAAGTTGAGACTCTTATGCTCAAACGTACGTTCATACAAATTCAGAAGTCTCAGAGAGTGCCCCAATTTCTTTCATCTTAACATCTTAGTTTGTAGTAGGGCATCCTGTCTACCCTACTACTCATTTAATTACCAAGATGAATGTATCCTACTGATTAATAGGCAACAGAGTGGCCCTCATGTCAGACAACATCTTGTTTTTGCTTTATGATGTCAGCTTGCTAGGCAACAGAGTGGCCCTCAGCTCAGACAACATTCTTGCTTTAGCTTTATGACGTCAGAGCACCAGTGGACCAATTGTCCTTGTGGAAGCTGACCACACAGGAGGATGAGATTTCAGAAGGTATGCAGTAGGTTACTATCTGTGTTTGTAAGGCAAGTAGGAGGGGGAATGGTAAAGGACTATGAACCACTCAAAGCATAGGGGCCTTTTTGAAAGTGGATGGGGATACAAAAATAGAGATTATCCTTAATACCAATCCATCTTGAGTATCAGAGTCCAACATACAAAGTGCAGGGGAAGACGTTAAATGAGCTTCCTTCTGTGAGAAGGAAACACTATCGTTCTCAAGTGAGATAGTGCATTTCAAAGTCAAAGGCAGCAAATTCCTCAAGTGGAACATTGCTAGCACTAGGATCTAAAGCAGGCCTTAGTAGTGTTGAAGGCAGTCAGTTTTTGTTAGCTATCATGACCAACACAATGTGATCCATATTACTTCTATATTGAAAGAAAATATATTCAGGCACAGGCTCCCACTAGAAGGTAATGAGGAAATTCAAAAGCTGTGAACGTCTTTTTAATGCCTAAAGGAATGATTGTGAGTTTTACTTACCATATAAATTGGTCAAATGATGCCGTATGCCGGAAGATTTGCTTTTTTTTTTTCTTCAGTCTCGGCAAGGCAGAGAAATTCTGTGGTGAAACGCTGCCACTGCTGGCCATTCAGTATAATCTGCAGATGGAAAAGTCCACTGTTAGCACAATTTTTACAAAGGGTAAACAGATCAATACTATGGAGTCTATATTATTGTGAAAATCAACAGCTCATTAGAAAATCAAATCCCAATTTGTAATTTTAACCTCCCATACTTCTTTGAATCCCACGCCTCACTTGCTAACACTCTCTAAACAACTGTAGCACATACATTAGGACATAGATCTATAGATCTTTTTCCCAGACAAGTGGCAGTGAACCCTTCTCAATTCATTTGTGTTAGGATATGGTACACCGATAGCAATTAAGCCAGCTGATAAGTTGAGAGGTGAAGGGTTATGCTACAGTTAATGGAAATAATAAAAACGATGAATAGATTATTTACCATCCTCCTTTTAGCCAATTCCTACCAGTTCAGCAATAGTAAAGTTGAGACTCTTATGCTCAAACGTACGTTCATACAAATTCAGAAGTCTCAGAGAGTGCCCCAATTTCTTTCATCTTAACATCTTAGTTTGTAGTAGGGCATCCTGTCTACCCTACTACTCATTTAATTACCAAGATGAATGTATCCTACTGATTAATAGGCAACAGAGTGGCCCTCATGTCAGACAACATCTTGTTTTTGCTTTATGATGTCAGCTTGCTAGGCAACAGAGTGGCCCTCAGCTCAGACAACATTCTTGCTTTAGCTTTATGACGTCAGAGCACCAGTGGACCAATTGTCCTTGTGGAAGCTGACCACACAGGAGGATGAGATTTCAGAAGGTATGCAGTAGGTTACAATCTGTGTTTGTAAGGCAAGTAGGAGGGGGAATGATAAAGGACTCTGAACCACTCAAAGCATAGGGGCCTTTTTGAAAGTGGATGGGGATACAAAAATAGAGATTATCCTTAATATCAATCCATCTTGAGTATCAGAGTCCAACATACAAAGTGCAGGGGAAGACGTTAAATGAGCTTCCTTCTGTGAGAAGGAAACACTATCGTTCTCAAGTGAGATAGTGCATTTCAAACTCAAAGGCAGCAAATTCCTCAAGTGGAACATTGCTAGCACTAGGATCTAAAGCAGGCCTTAGTAGTGTTGAAGGCAGTCAGTTTTTGTTAGCTATCATGACCAACACAATGTGATCCATATTACTTCTATATTGAAAGAAAATATATTCAGGCACAGGCTCCCACTAAAAGGTAATGAGGAAATTCAAAAGCTGTGAACGTCTTTTTAATGCCTAAAGGAATGATTGTGAGTTTTACTTACCATATAAATTGGTCAAATGATGCCGTATGCCGGAAGACTTGCTTTTTTTTTTTTTCTTCAGTCTCGGCAAGGCAGAGAAATTCTGTGGTGAACCGCTGCCACTGCTGGCCATTCAGTATAATCTGCAGATGGAAAAGTCCACTGTTAGCACAATTTTTACAAAGGGTAAACAGATCAATACTATGGAGTCTATATTATTGTGAAAATCAACAGCTCATTAGAAAATCAAATCCCAATTTGTAATTTTAACCTCCCATACTTCTTTGAGTCCCACGCCTCACTTGCTAACACTCTCTAAACAACTGTAGCACATACATTAGGACAAAGATCTATAGATCTTTTTCCCAGACAAGTGGCAGTGAACCCTTCTCAATTCATTTGTGTTAGGATATGGTACACCGATAGCAATTACGCCAGCTGGTAAGTTAAAAGAGGAAGGGTTATGCTACAGTTAATGGAAATAATAAAAACGAGGAATAGAGTATTTACCATCCTCCTTAGTTAATGGAAATAATAAAAACGAGGAATAGAGTATTTACCATCCTCCTTTTAGCCAATTCCTACCAGTTCAGCAATAGTAAAGTTGAGACTCTTATGCTCAAACGTACGTTCATACAAATTCAGAAGTCTCAGAGAGTGCCCCAATTTCTTTCATCTTAACATCTTAGTTTGTAGTAGGGCATCCTGTCTACCCTACTACTCATTTAATTACCAAGATGAATGTATCCTACTGATTAATAGGCAACAGAGTGGCCCTCATGTCAGACAACATCTTGTTTTTGCTTTATGATGTCAGCTTGCTAGGCAACAGAGTGGCCCTCAGCTCAGACAACATTCTTGCTTTAGCTTTATGACGTCAGAGCACCAGTGGACCAATTGTCCTTGTGGAAGCTGACCACACAGGAGGATGAGATTTCAGAAGGTATGCAGTAGGTTACTATCTGTGTTTGTAAGGCAAGTAGGAGGGGGAATGGTAAAGGACTATGAACCACTCAAAGCATAGGGGCCTTTTTGAAAGTGGATGGGGATACAAAAATAGAGATTATCCTTAATACCAATCCATCTTGAGTATCAGAGTCCAACATACAAAGTGCAGGGGAAGACGTTAAATGAGCTTCCTTCTGTGAGAAGGAAACACTATCGTTCTCAAGTGAGATAGTGCATTTCAAAGTCAAAGGCAGCAAATTCCTCAAGTGGAACATTGCTAGCACTAGGATCTAAAGCAGGCCTTAGTAGTGTTGAAGGCAGTCAGTTTTTGTTAGCTATCATGACCAACACAATGTGATCCATATTACTTCTATATTGAAAGAAAATATATTCAGGCACAGGCTCCCACTAGAAGGTAATGAGGAAATTCAAAAGCTGTGAACGTCTTTTTAATGCCTAAAGGAATGATTGTGAGTTTTACTTACCATATAAATTGGTCAAATGATGCCGTATGCCGGAAGATTTGCTTTTTTTTTTTCTTCAGTCTCGGCAAGGCAGAGAAATTCTGTGGTGAAACGCTGCCACTGCTGGCCATTCAGTATAATCTGCAGATGGAAAAGTCCACTGTTAGCACAATTTTTACAAAGGGTAAACAGATCAATACTATGGAGTCTATATTATTGTGAAAATCAACAGCTCATTAGAAAATCAAATCCCAATTTGTAATTTTAACCTCCCATACTTCTTTGAATCCCACGCCTCACTTGCTAACACTCTCTAAACAACTGTAGCACATACATTAGGACATAGATCTATAGATCTTTTTCCCAGACAAGTGGCAGTGAACCCTTCTCAATTCATTTGTGTTAGGATATGGTACACCGATAGCAATTAAGCCAGCTGATAAGTTGAGAGGTGAAGGGTTATGCTACAGTTAATGGAAATAATAAAAACGATGAATAGATTATTTACCATCCTCCTTTTAGCCAATTCCTACCAGTTCAGCAATAGTAAAGTTGAGACTCTTATGCTCAAACGTACGTTCATACAAATTCAGAAGTCTCAGAGAGTGCCCCAATTTCTTTCATCTTAACATCTTAGTTTGTAGTAGGGCATCCTGTCTACCCTACTACTCATTTAATTACCAAGATGAATGTATCCTACTGATTAATAGGCAACAGAGTGGCCCTCATGTCAGACAACATCTTGTTTTTGCTTTATGATGTCAGCTTGCTAGGCAACAGAGTGGCCCTCAGCTCAGACAACATTCTTGCTTTAGCTTTATGACGTCAGAGCACCAGTGGACCAATTGTCCTTGTGGAAGCTAACCACACAGGAGGATGAGATTTCAGAAGGTATGCAGTAGGTTACTATCTGTGTTTGTAAGGCAAGTAGGAGGGGAAATGGTAAAGGACTATGAACCACTCAAAGCATAGGGGCCTTTTTGAAAGTGGATGGGGATACAAAAATAGAGATTATCCTTAATACCAATCCATCTTGAGTATCAGAGTCCAACATACAAAGTGCAGGGGAAGACGTTAAATGAGCTTCCTTCTGTGAGAAGGAAACACTATCGTTCTCAAGTGAGATAGTGCATTTCAAACTCAAAGGCAGCAAATTCCTCAAGTGGAACATTGCTAGCACTAGGATCTAAAGCAGGCTTTAGTAGTGTTAAAGGCAGTCAGTTTTTGTTAGCTATCATGACTAACACAATGTGATCTATATTACTTCTATATTGAAAGAAAATATATTCAGGCACAGGCTCCCACTAGAAGGTAATGAGGAAATTCAAAAGCTGTGAACGTCTTTTTAATGCCTAAAGGAATGATTGTGAGTTTTACTTACCATATAAGTTGGTCAAATGATGCCGTATGCCGGAAGATTTGCTTTTTTTTTTTCTTCAGTCTCGGCAAGGCAGAGAAATTCTGTGGTGAAACGCTGCCACTGCTGGCCATTCAGTATAATCTGCAGATGGAAAAGTCCACTGTTAGCACAATTTTTACAAACGGTAAACAGATCAATACTATGGAGTCTATATTATTGTGAAAATCAACAGCTCATTAAAAAATCAAATCCCAATTTGTAATTTTAACCTCCCATACTTCTTTGAATCCCACTCCTCACTTGCTATCACTCTCTAAACAACTGTAGCACATACATTAGGACATAGATCTATAGATCTTTTTCCCAGACAAGTGGCAGTGAACCCTTCTCAATTCATTTGTGTTAGGATATAGTACACCGATAGCAATTAAGCCAGCTGATAAGTTGAGAGAGGAAGGGTTATGCTACAGTTAATGGAAATAATAAAAACGATGAATAGATTATTTACCATCCTCATTTTAGCCAATTCCTACCAGTTCAGCAATAGTAAAGTTGAGACTCTTATGCTCAAACGTACGTTCATACAAATTCAGAAGTCTCAGAAAGTGCCCCAATTTCTTTCATCTTAACATCTTAGTTCGTAGTAGGGCATCCTGTCTACCCTACTACTCATTTAATTACCAAGATGAATGTATCCTACTGATTAATAGGCAACAGAGTGGCCCTCATGTCAGACAACATCTTGTTTTTGCTTTATGATGTCAGCTTGCTAGGCAACAGAGTGGCCCTCAGGTCAGACAACATTCTTGCTTTAGCTTTATGACGTCAGAGCACCAGTGGACCAATTGTCCTTGTGGAAGCTGACCACACAGGAGGATGAGATTTCAGAAGGTATGCAGTAGGTTACTATCTGTGTTTGTAAGGCAAGTAGGAGGGGGAATGGTAAAGGACTATGAACCACTCAAAGCATAGGGGCCTTTTTGAAAGTGGATGGGGATACAAAAATAGAGATTATCCTTAATACCAATCCATCTTGAGTATCAGAGTCCAACATACAAAGTGCAGGGGAAGACGTTAAATGAGCTTCCTTCTGTGAGAAGGAAACACTATCGTTCTCAAGTGAGATAGTGCATTTCAAAGTCAAAGGCAGGAAATTCCTCAAGTGGAACATTGCTAGCACTAGGATCTAAAGCAGGCCTTAGTAGTGTTGAAGGCAGTCAGTTTTTGTTAGCTATCATGACCAACACAATGTGATCCATATTACTTCTATATTGAAAGAAAATATATTCAGGCACAGGCTCCCACTAGAAGGTAATGAGGAAATTCAAAAGCTGTGAACTTCTTTTTAATGCCTAAAGGAATGATTGTGAGTTTTACTTACCATATAAATTGGTCAAATGATGCCGTATGCCGGAAGATTTGATTTTTTTTTTTTCTTCAGTCTCGGCAAGGCAGAGAAATTCTCTGGTGAAACGCTGCCACTGCTGGCCATTCAGTATAATCTGCAGATGGAAAAGTCCACTGTTAGCACAATTTTTACAAAGGGTAAACAGATCAATACTATGGAGTCTATATTATTGTGAAAATCAACAGCTCATTAGAAAATCAAATCCCAATTTGTAATTTTAACCTCCCATACTTCTTTGAGTCCCACGCCTCACTTGCTAACACTCTCTAAACAACTGTAGCACATACATTAGGACAAAGATCTATAGATCTTTTTCCCAGACAAGTGGCAGTGAACCCTTCTCAATTCATTTGTGTTAGGATATGGTACACCGATAGCAATTACGCCAGCTGATAAGTTAAAAGAGGAAGGGTTATGCTACAGTTAATGGAAATAATAAAAACGAGGAATAGAGTATTTACCATCCTCCTTAGTTAATGGAAATAATAAAAACGAGGAATAGAGTATTTACCATCCTCCTTTTAGCCAATTCCTACCAGTTCAGCAATAGTAAAGTTGAGACTCTTATGCTCAAACGCACGTTCATACAAATTCAGAAGTCTCAGAGAGTGCCCCAATTTCTTTCATCTTAACATCTTAGTTTGTAGTAGGGCATCCTGTCTACCCTACTACTCATTTAATTACCAAGATGAATGTATCCTACTGATTAATAGGCAACAGAGTGGCCCTCATGTCAGACAACATCTTGTTTTTGCTTTATGATGTCAGCTTGCTAGGCAACAGAGTGGCCCTCAGCTCAGACAACATTCTTGCTTTAGCTTTATGACGTCAGAGCACCAGTGGACCAATTGTCCTTGTGGAAGCTGACCACACAGGAGGATGAGATTTCAGAAGGTATGCAGTAGGTTACTATCTGTGTTTGTAAGGCAAGTAGGAGGGGGAATGGTAAAGGACTATGAACCACTCAAAGCATAGGGGCCTTTTTGAAAGTGGATGGGGATACAAAAATAGAGATTATCCTTAATACCAATCCATCTTGAGTATCAGAGTCCAACATACAAAGTGCAGGGGAAGACGTTAAATGAGCTTCCTTCTGTGAGAAGGAAACACTATCGTTCTCAAGTGAGATAGTGCATTTCAAAGTCAAAGGCAGCAAATTCCTCAAGTGGAACATTGCTAGCACTAGGATCTAAAGCAGGCCTTAGTAGTGTTGAAGGCAGTCAGTTTTTGTTAGCTATCATGACCAACACAATGTGATCCATATTACTTCTATATTGAAAGAAAATATATTCAGGCACAGGCTCCCACTAGAAGGTAATGAGGAAATTCAAAAGCTGTGAACGTCTTTTTAATGCCTAAAGGAATGATTGTGAGTTTTACTTACCATATAAATTGGTCAAATGATGCCGTATGCCGGAAGATTTGCTTTTTTTTTTTTCTTCAGTCTCGGCAAGGCAGAGAAATTCTGTGGTGAAACGCTGCCACTGCTGGCCATTCAGTATATTCTGCAGATGGAAAAGTCCACTGTTAGCACAATTTTTACAAAGGGTAAACAGATCAATACTATGGAGTCTATATTATTGTGAAAATCAACAGCTCATTAGAAAATCAAATCCCAATTTGTAATTTTAACCTCCCATACTTCTTTGAATCCCACGCCTCACTTGCTAACACTCTCTAAACAACTGTAGCACATACATTAGGACATAGATCTATAGATCTTTTTCCCAGACAAGTGGCAGTAAACCCTTCTCAATTCATTTGTGTTAGGATATGGTACACCGATAGCAATTAAGCCAGCTGATAAGTTGAGAGGTGAAGGGTTATGCTACAGTTAATGGAAATAATAAAAACGATGAATAGATTATTTACCATCCTCCTTTTAGCCAATTCCTACCAGTTCAGCAATAGTAAAGTTGAGACTCTTATGCTCAAACGTACGTTCATACAAATTCAGAAGTCTCAGAGAGTGCCCCAATTTCTTTCATCTTAACATCTTAGTTTGTAGTAGGGCATCCTGTCTACCCTACTACTCATTTAATTACCAAGATGAATGTATCCTACTGATTAATAGGCAACAGAGTGGCCCTCATGTCAGACAACATCTTGTTTTTGCTTTATGATGTCAGCTTGCTAGGCAACAGAGTGGCCCTCAGCTCAGACAACATTCTTGCTTTAGCTTTATGACGTCAGAGCACCAGTGGACCAATTGTCCTTGTGGAAGCTGACCACACAGGAGGATGAGATTTCAGAAGGTATGCAGTAGGTTACTATCTGTGTTTGTAAGGCAAGTAGGAGGGGGAATGATAAAGGACTCTGAACCACTCAAAGCATAGGGGCCTTTTTGAAAGTGGATGGGGATACAAAAATAGAGATTATCCTTAATATCAATCCATCTTGAGTATCAGAGTCCAACATACAAAGTGCAGGGGAAGACGTTAAATGAGCTTCCTTCTGTGAGAAGGAAACACTATCGTTCTCAAGTGAGATAGTGCATTTCAAACTCAAAGGCAGCAAATTCCTCAAGTGGAACATTGCTAGCACTAGGATCTAAAGCAGGCCTTAGTAGTGTTGAAGGCAGTCAGTTTTTGTTAGCTATCATGACCAACACAATGTGATCCATATTACTTCTATATTGAAAGAAAATATATTCAGGCACAGGCTCCCACTAAAAGGTAATGAGGAAATTCAAAAGCTGTGAACGTCTTTTTAATGCCTAAAGGAATGATTGTGAGTTTTACTTACCATATAAATTGGTCAAATGATGCCGTATGCCGGAAGATTTGCTTTTTTTTTTTTCTTCAGTCTTGGCAAGGCAGAGAAATTCTGTGGTGAAACGCTGCCACTGCTGGCCATTCAGTATAATCTGCAGATGGAAAAGTCCACTGTTAGCACAATTTTTACAAAGGGTAAAAAGATCAATACTATGGAGTCTATATTATTGTGAAAATCAACAGCTCATTAGAAAATCAAATCCCAATTTGTAATTTTAACCTCCCATACTTCTTTGAGTCCCACGCCTCACTTGCTAACACTCTCTAAACAACTCTAGCACATACATTAGGACAAAGATCTATAGATCTTTTTCCCAGACAAGTGGCAGTGAACCCTTCTCAATTCATTTGTGTTAGGATATGGTACACCGATAGCAATTACGCCAGCTGATAAGTTGAGAGAGGAAGGGTTATGCTACAGTTAATGGAAATAATAAAAACGAGGAATAGATTATTTACCATCCTCATTTTAGCCAATTCCTACCAGTTCAGCAATAGTAAAGTTGAGACTCTTATGCTCAAACGTACGTTCATACAAATTCAGAAGTCTCAGAAAGTGCCCCAATTTCTTTCATCTTAACATCTTAGTTCGTAGTAGGGCATCCTGTCTACCCTACTACTCATTTAATTACCAAGATGAATGTATCCTACTGATTAATAGGCAACAGAGTGGCCCTCATGTCAGACAACATCTTGTTTTTGCTTTATGATGTCAGCTTGCTAGGCAACAGAGTGCCCCTCAGCTCAGACAACATTCTTGCTTTAGCTTTATGACGTCAGAGCACCAGTGGACCAATTGTCCTTGTGGAAGCTAACCACACAGGAGGATGAGATTTCAGAAGGTATGCAGTAGGTTACTATCTGTGTTTGTAAGGCAAGTAGGAGGGGGAATGGTAAAGGACTATGAACCACTCAAAGCATAGGGGCCTTTTTGAAAGTGGATGGGGATACAAAAATAGAGATTATCCTTAATACCAATCCATCTTGAGTATCAGAGTCCAACATACAAAGTGCAGGGGAAGACGTTAAATGAGCTTCCTTCTGTGAGAAGGAAACACTATCGTTCTCAAGTGAGATAGTGCATTTCAAACTCAAAGGCAGCAAATTCCTCAAGTGGAACATTGCTAGCACTAGGATCTAAAGCAGGCTTTAGTAGTGTTAAAGGCAGTCAGTTTTTGTTAGCTATCATGACCAACACAATGTGATCCATATTACTTCTATATTGAAAGAAAATATATTCAGGCACAGGCTCCCACTAGAAGGTAATGAGGAAATTCAAAAGCTGTGAACGTCTTTTTAATGCCTAAAGGAATGATTGTGAGTTTTACTTACCATATAAATTGGTCAAATGATGCCGTATGCCGGAAGATTTGCTTTTTTTTTTTTCTTCAGTCTCGGCAAGGCAGAGAAATTCTGTGGTGAAACGCTGCCACTGCTGGCCATTCAGTATAATCTGCAGATGGAAAAGTCCACTGTTAGCACAATTTTTACAAACGGTAAACAGATCAATACTATGGAGTCTATATTATTGTGAAAATCAACAGCTCATTAGAAAATCAAATCCCAATTTGTAATTTTAACCTCCCATACTTCTTTGAATCCCACGCCTCACTTGCTAACACTCTCTAAACAACTGTAGCACATACATTAGGACATAGATCTATAGATCTTTTTCCCAGACAAGTGGCAGTGAACCCTTCTCAATTCATTTGTGTTAGGATATGGTACACCGATAGCAATTAAGCCAGCTGATAAGTTGAGAGGTGAAGGGTTATGCTACAGTTAATGGAAATAATAAAAACGATGAATAGATTATTTACCATCCTCCTTTTAGCCAATTCCTACCAGTTCAGCAATAGTAAAGTTGAGACTCTTATGCTCAAACGTACGTTCATACAAATTCAGAAGTCTCAGAGAGTGCCCCAATTTCTTTCATCTTAACATCTTAGTTTGTAGTAGGGCATCCTGTCTACCCTACTACTCATTTAATTACCAAGATGAATGTATCCTACTGATTAATAGGCAACAGAGTGGCCCTCATGTCAGACAACATCTTGTTTTTGCTTTATGATGTCAGCTTGCTAGGCAACAGAGTGGCCCTCAGCTCAGACAACATTCTTGCTTTAGCTTTATGACGTCAGAGCACCAGTGGACCAATTGTCCTTGTGGAAGCTAACCACACAGGAGGATGAGATTTCAGAAGGTATGCAGTAGGTTACTATCTGTGTTTGTAAGGCAAGTAGGAGGGGGAATGGTAAAGGACTATGAACCACTCAAAGCATAGGGGCCTTTTTGAAAGTGGATGGGGATACAAAAATAGAGATTATCCTTAATACCAATCCATCTTGAGTATCAGAGTCCAACATACAAAGTGCAGGGGAAGACGTTAAATGAGCTTCCTTCTGTGAGAAGGAAACACTATCGTTCTCAAGTGAGATAGTGCATTTCAAACTCAAAGGCAGCAAATTCCTCAAGTGGAACATTGCTAGCACTAGGATCTAAAGCAGGCTTTAGTAGTGTTGAAGGCAGTCAGTTTTTGTTAGCTATCATGACCAACACAATGTGATCCATATTACTTCTATATTGAAAGAAAATATATTCAGGCACAGGCTCCCACTAGAAGGTAATGAGGAAATTCAAAAGCTGTGAACGTCTTTTTAATGCCTAAAGGAATGATTGTGAGTTTTACTTACCATATAGATTGGTCAAATGATGCCGTATGCCGGAAGATTTTCTTTTTTTTTCTTTCTTCAGTCTCGGCAAGGCAGAGAAATTCTGTGGTGAAACGCTGCCACTGCTGGCCATTCAGTATAATCTGCAGATGGAAAAGTCCACTGTTAGCACAATTTTTACAAACGGTAAACAGATCAATACTATGGAGTCTATATTATTGTGAAAATCAACAGCTCATTAAAAAATCAAATCCCAATTTGTAATTTTAACCTCCCATACTTCTTTGAATCCCACTCCTCACTTGCTATCACTCTCTAAACAACTGTAGCACATACATTAGGACATAGATCTATAGATCTTTTTCCCAGACAAGTGGCAGTGAACCCTTCTCAATTCATTTGTGTTAG
The DNA here is from genome assembly GCF_964263255.1 of Lissotriton vulgaris. Classification (NCBI taxonomy): domain Eukaryota; kingdom Metazoa; phylum Chordata; class Amphibia; order Caudata; family Salamandridae; genus Lissotriton; species Lissotriton vulgaris. The sequence continues at coordinate 615,081,974 of NC_141696.1, forward strand.
GATATGGTACACCGATAGCAATTAAGCCAGCTGATAAGTTGAGAGAGGAAGGGTTATGCTACAGTTAATGGAAATAATAAAAACGATGAATAGATTATTTACCATCCTCCTTTTAGCCAATTCCTACCAGTTCAGCAATAGTAAAGTTGAGACTCTTATGCTCAAACGTACGTTCATACAAATTCAGAAGTCTCAGAGAGTGCCCCAATTTCTTTCATCTTAACATCTTAGTTTGTAGTAGGGCATCCTGTCTACCCTACTACTCATTTAATTACCAAGATGAATGTATCCTACTGATTAATAGGCAACAGAGTGGCCCTCATGTCAGACAACATCTTGTTTTTGCTTTATGATGTCAGCTTGCTAGGCAACAGAGTGGCCCTCAGCTCAGACAACATTCTTGCTTTAGCTTTATGACGTCAGAGCACCAGTGGACCAATTGTCCTTGTGGAAGCTAACCACACAGGAGGATGAGATTACAGAAGGTATGCAGTAGGTTACTATCTGTGTTTGTAAGGCAAGTAGGAGGGGGAATGGTAAAGGACTATGAACCACTCAAAGCATAGGGGCCTTTTTGAAAGTGGATGGGGATACAAAAATAGAGATTATCCTTAATACCAATCCATCTTGAGTATCAGAGTCCAACATACAAAGTGCAGGGGAAGACGTTAAATGAGCTTCCTTCTGTGAGAAGGAAACACTATCGTTCTCAAGTGAGATAGTGCATTTCAAACTCAAAGGCAGCAAATTCCTCAAGTGGAACATTGCTAGCACTAGGATCTAAAGCAGGCTTTAGTAGTGTTAAAGGCAGTCAGTTTTTGTTAGCTATCATGACTAACACAATGTGATCTATATTACTTCTATATTGAAAGAAAATATATTCAGGCACAGGCTCCCACTAGAAGGTAATGAGGAAATTCAAAAGCTGTGAACGTCTTTTTAATGCCTAAAGGAATGATTGTGAGTTTTACTTACCATATAAATTGGTCAAATGATGCCGTATGCCGGAAGATTTGCTTTTTTTTTTTCTTCAGTCTCGGCAAGGCAGAGAAATTCTGTGGTGAAACGCTGCCACTGCTGGCCATTCAGTATAATCTGCAGATGGAAAAGTCCACTGTTAGCACAATTTTTACAAACGGTAAACAGATCAATACTATGGAGTCTATATTATTGTGAAAATCAACAGCTCATTAAAAAATCAAATCCCAATTTGTAATTTTAACCTCCCATACTTCTTTGAATCCCACTCCTCACTTGCTATCACTCTCTAAACAACTGTAGCACATACATTAGGACATAGATCTATAGATCTTTTTCCCAGACAAGTGGCAGTGAACCCTTCTCAATTCATTTGTGTTAGGATATGGTACACCGATAGCAATTAAGCCAGCTGATAAGTTGAGAGAGGAAGGGTTATGCTACAGTTAATGGAAATAATAAAAACGATGAATAGATTATTTACCATCCTCATTTTAGCCAATTCCTACCAGTTCAGCAATAGTAAAGTTGAGACTCTTATGCTCAAACGTACGTTCATACAAATTCAGAAGTCTCAGAAAGTGCCCCAATTTCTTTCATCTTAACATCTTAGTTCGTAGTAGGGCATCCTGTCTACCCTACTACTCATTTAATTACCAAGATGAATGTATCCTACTGATTAATAGGCAACAGAGTGGCCCTCATGTCAGACAACATCTTGTTTTTGCTTTATGATGTCAGCTTGCTAGGCAACAGAGTGGCCCTCAGGTCAGACAACATTCTTGCTTTAGCTTTATGACGTCAGAGCACCAGTGGACCAATTGTCCTTGTGGAAGCTGACCACACAGGAGGATGAGATTTCAGAAGGTATGCAGTAGGTTACTATCTGTGTTTGTAAGGCAAGTAGGAGGGGGAATGGTAAAGGACTATGAACCACTCAAAGCATAGGGGCCTTTTTGAAAGTGGATGGGGATACAAAAATAGAGATTATCCTTAATACCAATCCATCTTGAGTATCAGAGTCCAACATACAAAGTGCAGGGGAAGACGTTAAATGAGCTTCCTTCTGTGAGAAGGAAACACTATCGTTCTCAAGTGAGATAGTGCATTTCAAAGTCAAAGGCAGGAAATTCCTCAAGTGGAACATTGCTAGCACTAGGATCTAAAGCAGGCCTTAGTAGTGTTGAAGGCAGTCAGTTTTTGTTAGCTATCATGACCAACACAATGTGATCCATATTACTTCTATATTGAAAGAAAATATATTCAGGCACAGGCTCCCACTAGAAGGTAATGAGGAAATTCAAAAGCTGTGAACTTCTTTTTAATGCCTAAAGGAATGATTGTGAGTTTTACTTACCATATAAATTGGTCAAATGATGCCGTATGCCGGAAGATTTGATTTTTTTTTTTCTTCAGTCTCGGCAAGGCAGAGAAATTCTCTGGTGAAACGCTGCCACTGCTGGCCATTCAGTATAATCTGCAGATGGAAAAGTCCACTGTTAGCACAATTTTTACAAAGGGTAAACAGATCAATACTATGGAGTCTATATTATTGTGAAAATCAACAGCTCATTAGAAAATCAAATCCCAATTTGTAATTTTAACCTCCCATACTTCTTTGAGTCCCACGCCTCACTTGCTAACACTCTCTAAACAACTGTAGCACATACATTAGGACAAAGATCTATAGATCTTTTTCCCAGACAAGTGGCAGTGAACCCTTCTCAATTCATTTGTGTTAGGATATGGTACACCGATAGCAATTACGCCAGCTGATAAGTTAAAAGAGGAAGGGTTATGCTACAGTTAATGGAAATAATAAAAACGAGGAATAGAGTATTTACCATCCTCCTTAGTTAATGGAAATAATAAAAACGAGGAATAGAGTATTTACCATCCTCCTTTTAGCCAATTCCTACCAGTTCAGCAATAGTAAAGTTGAGACTCTTATGCTCAAACGTACGTTCATACAAATTCAGAAGTCTCAGAAAGTGCCCCAATTTCTTTCATCTTAACATCTTAGTTCGTAGTAGGGCATCCTGTCTACCCTACTACTCATTTAATTACCAAGATGAATGTATCCTACTGATTAATAGGCAACAGAGTGGCCCTCATGTCAGACAACATCTTGTTTTTGCTTTATGATGTCAGCTTGCTAGTCAACAGAGTGGCCCTCAGGTCAGACAACATTCTTGCTTTAGCTTTATGACGTCAGAGCACCAGTGGACCAATTGTCCTTGTGGAAGCTGACCACACAGGAGGATGAGATTTCAGAAGGTATGCAGTAGGTTACTATCTGTGTTTGTAAGGCAAGTAGGAGGGGGAATGATAAAGGACTCTGAACCACTCAAAGCATAGGGGCCTTTTTGAAAGTGGATGGGGATACAAAAATAGAGATTATCCTTAATATCAATCCATCTTGAGTATCAGAGTCCAACATACAAAGTGCAGGGGAAGACGTTAAATGAGCTTCCTTCTGTGAGAAGGAAACACTATCGTTCTCAAGTGAGATAGTGCATTTCAAACTCAAAGGCAGCAAATTCCTCAAGTGGAACATTGCTAGCACTAGGATCTAAAGCAGGCCTTAGTAGTGTTGAAGGCAGTCAGTTTTTGTTAGCTATCATGACCAACACAATGTGATCCATATTACTTCTATATTGAAAGAAAATATATTCAGGCACAGGCTCCCACTAAAAGGTAATGAGGAAATTCAAAAGCTGTGAACGTCTTTTTAATGCCTAAAGGAATGATTGTGAGTTTTACTTACCATATAAATTGGTCAAATGATGCCGTATGCCGGAAGATTTGCTTTTTTTTTTTTTCTTCAGTCTTGGCAAGGCAGATAAATTCTGTGGTGAAACGCTGCCACTGCTGGCCATTCAGTATAATCTGCAGATGGAAAAGTCCACTGTTAGCACAATTTTTACAAAGGGTAAACAGATCAATACTATGGAGTCTATATTATTGTGAAAATCAACAGCTCATTAGAAAATCAAATCCCAATTTGTAATTTTAACCTCCCATACTTCTTTGAGTCCCACGCCTCACTTGCTAACACTCTTTAAACAACTGTAGCACATACATTAGGACAAAGATCTATAGATCTTTTTCCCAGACAAGTGGCAGTGAACCCTTCTCAATTCATTTGTGTTAGGATATGGTACACCGATAGCAATTACGCCAGCTGATAAGTTGAGAGAGGAAGGGTTATGCTACAGTTAATGGAAATAATAAAAACGAGGAATAGATTATTTACCATCCTCATTTTAGCCAATTCCTACCAGTTCAGCAATAGTAAAGTTGAGACTCTTATGCTCAAACGTACGTTCAAACAAATTCAGAAGTCTCAGAAAGTGCCCCAATTTCTTTCATCTTAACATCTTAGTTCGTAGTAGGGCATCCTGTCTACCCTACTACTCATTTAATTACCAAGATGAATGTATCCTACTGATTAATAGGCAACAGAGTGGCCCTCATGTCAGACAACATCTTGTTTTTGCTTTATGATGTCAGCTTGCTAGGCAACAGAGTGCCCCTCAGCTCAGACAACATTCTTGCTTTAGCTTTATGACGTCAGAGCACCAGTGGACCAATTGTCCTTGTGGAAGCTAACCACACAGGAGGATGAGATTTCAGAAGGTATGCAGTAGGTTACTATCTGTGTTTGTAAGGCAAGTAGGAGGGGGAATGGTAAAGGACTATGAACCACTCAAAGCATAGGGGCCTTTTTGAAAGTGGATGGGGATACAAAAATAGAGATTATCCTTAATACCAATCCATCTTGAGTATCAGAGTCCAACATACAAAGTGCAGGGGAAGACGTTAAATGAGCTTCCTTCTGTAAGAAGGAAACACTATCGTTCTCAAGTGAGATAGTGCATTTCAAACTCAAAGGCAGCAAATTCCTCAAGTGGAACATTGCTAGCACTAGGATCTAAAGCAGGCTTTAGTAGTGTTAAAGGCAGTCAGTTTTTGTTAGCTATCATGACCAACACAATGTGATCCATATTACTTCTATATTGAAAGAAAATATATTCAGGCACAGGCTCCCACTAGAAGGTAATGAGGAAATTCAAAAGCTGTGAACGTCTTTTTAATGCCTAAAGGAATGATTGTGAGTTTTACTTACCATATAAATTGGTCAAATGATGCCGTATGCCGGAAGATTTGCTTTTTTTTTTTTCTTCAGTCTCGGCAAGGCAGAGAAATTCTGTGGTGAAACGCTGCCACTGCTGGCCATTCAGTATAATCTGCAGATGGAAAAGTCCACTGTTAGCACAATTTTTACAAACGGTAAACAGATCAATACTATGGAGTCTATATTATTGTGAAAATCAACAGCTCATTAGAAAATCAAATCCCAATTTGTAATTTTAACCTCCCATACTTCTTTGAATCCCACGCCTCACTTGCTAACACTCTCTAAACAACTGTAGCACATACATTAGGACATAGATCTATAGATCTTTTTCCCAGACAAGTGGCAGTGAACCCTTCTCAATTCATTTGTGTTAGGATATGGTACACCGATAGCAATTAAGCCAGCTGATAAGTTGAGAGGTGAAGGGTTATGCTACAGTTAATGGAAATAATAAAAACGATGAATAGATTATTTACCATCCTCCTTTTAGCCAATTCCTACCAGTTCAGCAATAGTAAAGTTGAGACTCTTATGCTCAAACGTACGTTCATACAAATTCAGAAGTCTCAGAGAGTGCCCCAATTTCTTTCATCTTAACATCTTAGTTTGTAGTAGGGCATCCTGTCTACCCTACTACTCATTTAATTACCAAGATGAATGTATCCTACTGATTAATAGGCAACAGAGTGGCCCTCATGTCAGACAACATCTTGTTTTTGCTTTATGATGTCAGCTTGCTAGGCAACAGAGTGGCCCTCAGCTCAGACAACATTCTTGCTTTAGCTTTATGACGTCAGAGCACCAGTGGACCAATTGTCCTTGTGGAAGCTAACCACACAGGAGGATGAGATTTCAGAAGGTATGCAGTAGGTTACTATCTGTGTTTGTAAGGCAAGTAGGAGGGGGAATGGTAAAGGACTATGAACCACTCAAAGCATAGGGGCCTTTTTGAAAGTGGATGGGGATACAAAAATAGAGATTATCCTTAATACCAATCCATCTTGAGTATCAGAGTCCAACATACAAAGTGCAGGGGAAGACGTTAAATGAGCTTCCTTCTGTGAGAAGGAAACACTATCGTTCTCAAGTGAGATAGTGCATTTCAAACTCAAAGGCAGCAAATTCCTCAAGTGGAACATTGCTAGCACTAGGATCTAAAGCAGGCTTTAGTAGTGTTGAAGGCAGTCAGTTTTTGTTAGCTATCATGACCAACACAATGTGATCCATATTACTTCTATATTGAAAGAAAATATATTCAGGCACAGGCTCCCACTAGAAGGTAATGAGGAAATTCAAAAGCTGTGAACGTCTTTTTAATGCCTAAAGGAATGATTGTGAGTTTTACTTACCATATAGATTGGTCAAATGATGCCGTATGCCGGAAGATTTTCTTTTTTTTTCTTTCTTCAGTCTCGGCAAGGCAGAGAAATTCTGTGGTGAAACGCTGCCACTGCTGGCCATTCAGTATAATCTGCAGATGGAAAAGTCCACTGTTAGCACAATTTTTACAAACGGTAAACAGATCAATACTATGGAGTCTATATTATTGTGAAAATCAACAGCTCATTAGAAAATCAAATCCCAATTTGTAATTTTAACCTCCCATACTTCTTTGAGTCCCACGCCTCACTTGCTAACACTCTCTAAACAACTGTAGCACATACATTAGGACAAAGATCTATAGATCTTTTTCCCAGACAAGTGGCAGTGAACCCTTCTCAATTCATTTGTGTTAGGATATGGTACACCGATAGCAATTACGCCAGCTGATAAGTTGAGAGAGGAAGGGTTATGCTACAGTTAATGGAAATAATAAAAACGAGGAATAGATTATTTACCATCCTCATTTTAGCCAATTCCTACCAGTTCAGCAATAGTAAAGTTGAGACTCTTATGCTCAAACGTACGTTCATACAAATTCAGAAGTCTCAGAGAGTGCCCCAATTTCTTTCATCTTAACATCTTAGTTTGTAGTAGGGCATCCTGTCTACCCTACTACTCATTTAATTACCAAGATGAATGTATCCTACTGATTAATAGGCAACAGAGTGGCCCTCATGTCAGACAACATCTTGTTTTTGCTTTATGATATCAGCTTGCTAGGCAACAGAGTGGCCCTCAGCTCAGACAACATTCTTGCTTTAGCTTTATGACGTCAGAGCACCAGTGGACCAATTGTCCTTGTGGAAGCTGACCACACAGGAGGATGAGATTTCAGAAGGTATGCAGTAGGTTACTATCTGTGTTTGTAAGGCAAGTAGGAGGGGGAATGATAAAGGACTCTGAACCACTCAAAGCATAGGGGCCGTTTTGAAAGTGGATGGGGATACAAAAATAGAGATTATCCTTAATATCAATCCATCTTGAGTATCAGAGTCAAACATACAAAGTGCAGGGGAAGACGTTAAATGAGCTTCCTTCTGTGAGAAGGAAACACTATCGTTCTCAAGTGAGATAGTGCATTTCAAACTCAAAGGCAGCAAATTCCTCAAGTGGAACATTGCTAGCACTAGGATCTAAAGCAGGCCTTAGTAGTGTTGAAGGCAGTCAGTTTTTGTTAGCTATCATGACCAACACAATGTGATCCATATTACTTCTATATTGAAAGAAAATATATTCAGGCACAGGCTCCCACTAAAAGGTAATGAGGAAATTCAAAAGCTGTGAACGTCTTTTTAATGCCTAAAGGAATGATTGTGAGTTTTACTTACCATATAAATTGGTCAAATGATGCCGTATGCCGGAAGATTTGCTTTTTATTTTTTTTCTTCAGTCTTGGCAAGGCAGAGAAATTCTGTGGTGAAACGCTGCCACTGCTGGCCATTCAGTATAATCTGCAGATGGAAAAGTCCACTGTTAGCACAATTTTTACAAAGGGTAAACAGATCAATACTATGGAGTCTATATTATTGTGAAAATCAACAGCTCATTAGAAAATCAAATCCCAATTTGTAATTTTAACCTCCCATACTTCTTTGAGTCCCACGCCTCACTTGATAACACTCTCTAAACAACTGTAGCACATACATTAGGACATAGATCTATAGATCTTTTTCCCAGACAAGTGGCAGTAAACCCTTCTCAATTCATTTGTGTTAGGATATGGTACACCGATAGCAATTAAGCCAGCTGATAAGTTGAGAGGTGAAGGGTTATGCTACAGTTAATGGAAATAATAAAAACGATGAATAGATTATTTACCATCCTCCTTTTAGCCAATTCCTACCAGTTCAGCAATAGTAAAGTTGAGACTCTTATGCTCAAACGTACGTTCATACAAATTCAGAAGTCTCAGAGAGTGCCCCAATTTCTTTCATCTTAACATCTTAGTTTGTAGTAGGGCATCCTGTCTACCCTACTACTCATTTAATTACCAAGATGAATGTATCCTACTGATTAATAGGCAACAGAGTGGCCCTCATGTCAGACAACATCTTGTTTTTGCTTTATGATGTCAGCTTGCTAGGCAACAGAGTGGCCCTCAGCTCAGACAACATTCTTGCTTTAGCTTTATGACGTCAGAGCACCAGTGGACCAATTGTCCTTGTGGAAGCTGACCACACAGGAGGATGAGATTTCAGAAGGTATGCAGTAGGTTACTATCTGTGTTTGTAAGGCAAGTAGGAGGGGGAATGATAAAGGACTCTGAACCACTCAAAGCATAGGGGCCTTTTTGAAAGTGGATGGGGATACAAAAATAGAGATTATCCTTAATATCAATCCATCTTGAGTATCAGAGTCCAACATACAAAGTGCAGGGGAAGACGTTAAATGAGCTTCCTTCTGTGAGAAGGAAACACTATCGTTCTCAAGTGAGATAGTGCATTTCAAACTCAAAGGCAGCAAATTCCTCAAGTGGAACATTGCTAGCACTAGGATCTAAAGCAGGCCTTAGTAGTGTTGAAGGCAGTCAGTTTTTGTTAGCTATCATGACCAACACAATGTGATCCATATTACTTCTATATTGAAAGAAAATATATTCAGGCACAGGCTCCCACTAAAAGGTAATGAGGAAATTCAAAAGCTGTGAACGTCTTTTTAATGCCTAAAGGAATGATTGTGAGTTTTACTTACCATATAAATTGGTCAAATGATGCCGTATGCCGGAAGATTTGCTTTTTTTTTTTCTTCAGTCTTGGCAAGGCAGAGAAATTCTGTGGTGAAACGCTGCCACTGCTGGCCATTCAGTATAATCTGCAGATGGAAAAGTCCACTGTTAGCACAATTTTTACAAAGGGTAAACAGATCAATACTATGGAGTCTATATTATTGTGAAAATCAACAGCTCATTAGAAAATCAAATCCCAATTTGTAATTTTAACCTCCCATACTTCTTTAAGTCCCACGCCTCACTTGCTAACACTCTCTAAACAACTCTAGCACATACATTAGGACAAAGATCTATAGATCTTTTTCCCAGACAAGTGGCAGTGAACCCTTCTCAATTCATTTGTGTTAGGATATGGTACACCGATAGCAATTACGCCAGCTGATAAGTTGAGAGAGGAAGGGTTATGCTACAGTTAATGGAAATAATAAAAACGAGGAATAGATTATTTACCATCCTCATTTTAGCCAATTCCTACCAGTTCAGCAATAGTAAAGTTGAGACTCTTATGCTCAAACGTACGTTCATACAAATTCAGAAGTCTCAGAAAGTGCCCCAATTTCTTTCATCTTAACATCTTAGTTCGTAGTAGGGCATCCTGTCTACCCTACTACTCATTTAATTACCAAGATGAATGTATCCTACTGATTAATAGGCAACAGAGTGGCCCTCATGTCAGACAACATCTTGTTTTTGCTTTATGATGTCAGCTTGCTAGTCAACAGAGTGGCCCTCAGGTCAGACAACATTCTTGCTTTAGCTTTATGACGTCAGAGCACCAGTGGGCCAATTGTCCTTGTGGAAGCTGACCACACAGGAGGATGAGATTTCAGAAGGTATGCAGTAGGTTACTATCTGTGTTTGTAAGGCAAGTAGGAGGGGGAATGATAAAGGACTCTGAACCACTCAAAGCATAGGGGCCTTTTTGAAAGTGGATGGGGATACAAAAATAGAGATTATCCTTAATATCAATCCATCTTGAGTATCAGAGTCCAACATACAAAGTGCAGGGGAAGACGTTAAATGAGCTTCCTTCTGTGAGAAGGAAACACTATCGTTCTCAAGTGAGATAGTGCATTTCAAACTCAAAGGCAGCAAATTCCTCAAGTGGAACATTGCTAGCACTAGGATCTAAAGCAGGCCTTAGTAGTGTTGAAGGCAGTCAGTTTTTGTTAGCTATCATGACCAACACAATGTGATCCATATTACTTCTATATTGAAAGAAAATATATTCAGGCACAGGCTCCCACTAAAAGGTAATGAGGAAATTCAAAAGCTGTGAACGTCTTTTTAATGCCTAAAGGAATGATTGTGAGTTTTACTTACCATATAAATTGGTCAAATGATGCCGTATGCCGGAAGATTTGCTTTTTTTTTTTTTCTTCAGTCTTGGCAAGGCAGATAAATTCTGTGGTGAAACGCTGCCACTGCTGGCCATTCAGTATAATCTGCAGATGTAAAAGTCCACTGTTAGCACAATTTTTACAAAGGGTAAACAGATCAATACTATGGAGTCTATATTATTGTGAAAATCAACAGCTCATTAGAAAATCAAATCCCAATTTGTAATTTTAACCTCCCATACTTCTTTGAGTCCCACGCCTCACTTGCTAACACTCTCTAAACAACTGTAGCACATACATTAGGACAAAGATCTATAGATCTTTTTCCCAGACAAGTGGCAGTGAACCCTTCTCAATTCATTTGTGTTAGGATATGGTACACCGATAGCAATTACGCCAGCTGATAAGTTGAGAGAGGAAGGGTTATGCTACAGTTAATGGAAATAATAAAAACGAGGAATAGATTATTTACCATCCTCATTTTAGCCAATTCCTACCAGTTCAGCAATAGTAAAGTTGAGACTCTTATGCTCAAACGTACGTTCATACAAATTCAGAAGTCTCAGAAAGTGCCCCAATTTCTTTCATCTTAACATCTTAGTTCGTAGTAGGGCATCCTGTCTACCCTACTACTCATTTAATTACCAAGATGAATGTATCCTACTGATTAATAGGCAACAGAGTGGCCCTCATGTCAGACAACATCTTGTTTTTGCTTTATGATGTCAGCTTGCTAGGCAACAGAGTGCCCCTCAGCTCAGACAACATTCTTGCTTTAGCTTTATGACGTCAGAGCACCAGTGGACCAATTGTCCTTGTGGAAGCTAACCACACAGGAGGATGAGATTTCAGAAGGTATGCAGTAGGTTACTATCTGTGTTTGTAAGGCAAGTAGGAGGGGGAATGGTAAAGGACTCTGAACCACTCAAAGCATAGGGGCCTTTTTGAAAGTGGATGGGGATACAAAAATAGAGATTATCCTTAATATCAATCCATCTTGAGTATCAGAGTCCAACATACAAAGTGCAGGGGAAGACGTTAAATGAGCTTCCTTCTGTGAGAAGGAAACACTATCGTTCTCAAGTGAGATAGTGCATTTCAAACTCAAAGGCAGCAAATTCCTCAAGTGGAACATTGCTAGCACTAGGATCTAAAGCAGGCCTTAGTAGTGTTGAAGGCAGTCAGTTTTTGTTAGCTATCATGACCAACACAATGTGATCCATATTACTTCTATATTGAAAGAAAATATATTCAGGCACAGGCTCCCACTAAAAGGTAATGAGGAAATTCAAAAGCTGTGAACGTCTTTTTAATGCCTAAAGGAATGATTGTGAGTTTTACTTACCATATAAATTGGTCAAATGATGCCGTATGCCGGAAGATTTGCTTTTTTTTTTTCTTCAGTCTTGGCAAGGCAGAGAAATTCTGTGGTGAAACGCTGCCACTGCTGGCCATTCAGTATAATCTGCAGATGGAAAAGTCCACTGTTAGCACAATTTTTACAAAGGGTAAACAGATCAATACTATGGAGTCTATATTATTGTGAAAATCAACAGCTCATTAGAAAATCAAATCCCAATTTGTAATTTTAACCTCCCATACTTCTTTGAGTCCCACGCCTCACTTGCTAACACTCTCTAAACAACTCTAGCACATACATTAGGACAAAGATCTATAGATCTTTTTCCCAGACAAGTGGCAGTGAACCCTTCTCAATTCATTTGTGTTAGGATATGGTACACCGATAGCAATTACGCCAGCTGATAAGTTGAGAGAGGAAGGGTTATGCTACAGTTAATGGAAATAATAAAAACGAGGAATAGATTATTTACCATCCTCATTTTAGCCAATTCCTACCAGTTCAGCAATAGTAAAGTTGAGACTCTTATGCTCAAACGTACGTTCATACAAATTCAGAAGTCTCAGAAAGTGCCCCAATTTCTTTCATCTTAACATCTTAGTTCGTAGTAGGGCATCCTGTCTACCCTACTACTCATTTAATTACCAAGATGAATGTATCCTACTGATTAATAGGCAACAGAGTGGCCCTCATGTCAGACAACATCTTGTTTTTGCTTTATGATGTCAGCTTGCTAGTCAACAGAGTGGCCCTCAGGTCAGACAACATTCTTGCTTTAGCTTTATGACGTCAGAGCACCAGTGGGCCAATTGTCCTTGTGGAAGCTGACCACACAGGAGGATGAGATTTCAGAAGGTATGCAGTAGGTTACTATCTGTGTTTGTAAGGCAAGTAGGAGGGGGAATGATAAAGGACTCTGAACCACTCAAAGCATAGGGGCCTTTTTGAAAGTGGATGGGGATACAAAAATAGAGATTATCCTTAATATCAATCCATCTTGAGTATCAGAGTCCAACATACAAAGTGCAGGGGAAGACGTTAAATGAGCTTCCTTCTGTGAGAAGGAAACACTATCGTTCTCAAGTGAGATAGTGCATTTCAAAGTCAAAGGCAGCAAATTCCTCAAGTGGAACATTGCTAGCACTAGGATCTAAAGCAGGCCTTAGTAGTGTTGAAGGCAGTCAGTTTTTGTTAGCTATCATGACCAACACAATGTGATCCATATTACTTCTATATTGAAAGAAAATATATTCAGGCACAGGCTCCCACTAAAAGGTAATGAGGAAATTCAAAAGCTGTGAACGTCTTTTTAATGCCTAAAGGAATGATTGTGAGTTTTACTTACCATATAAATTGGTCAAATGATGCCGTATGCCGGAAGATTTGCTTTTTTTTTTTTTCTTCAGTCTTGGCAAGGCAGATAAATTCTGTGGTGAAACGCTGCCACTGCTGGCCATTCAGTATAATCTGCAGATGGAAAAGTCCACTGTTAGCACAATTTTTACAAAGGGTAAACAGATCAATACTATGGAGTCTATATTATTGTGAAAATCAACAGCTCATTAGAAAATCAAATCCCAATTTGTAATTTTAACCTCCCATACTTCTTTGAGTCCCACGCCTCACTTGCTAACACTCTCTAAACAACTGTAGCACATACATTAGGACAAAGATCTATAGATCTTTTTCCCAGACAAGTGGCAGTGAACCCTTCTCAATTCATTTGTGTTAGGATATGGTACACCGATAGCAATTACGCCAGCTGATAAGTTGAGAGAGGAAGGGTTATGCTACAGTTAATGGAAATAATAAAAACGAGGAATAGATTATTTACCATCCTCATTTTAGCCAATTCCTACCAGTTCAGCAATAGTAAAGTTGAGACTCTTATGCTCAAACGTACGTTCATACAAATTCAGAAGTCTCAGAAAGTGCCCCAATTTCTTTCATCTTAACATCTTAGTTCGTAGTAGGGCATCCTGTCTACCCTACTACTCATTTAATTACCAAGATGAATGTATCCTACTGATTAATAGGCAACAGAGTGGCCCTCATGTCAGACAACATCTTGTTTTTGCTTTATGATGTCAGCTTGCTAGGCAACAGAGTGCCCCTCAGCTCAGACAACATTCTTGCTTTAGCTTTATGACGTCAGAGCACCAGTGGACCAATTGTCCTTGTGGAAGCTAACCACACAGGAGGATGAGATTTCAGAAGGTATGCAGTAGGTTACTATCTGTGTTTGTAAGGCAAGTAGGAGGGGGAATGGTAAAGGACTATGAACCACTCAAAGCATAGGGGCCTTTTTGAAAGTGGATGGGGATACAAAAATAGAGATTATCCTTAATACCAATCCATCTTGAGTATCAGAGTCCAACATACAAAGTGCAGGGGAAGACGTTAAATGAGCTTCCTTCTGTGAGAAGGAAACACTATCGTTCTCAAGTGAGATAGTGCATTTCAAACTCAAAGGCAGCAAATTCCTCAAGTGGAACATTGCTAGCACTAGGATCTAAAGCAGGCTTTAGTAGTGTTAAAGGCAGTCAGTTTTTGTTAGCTATCATGACCAACACAATGTGATCCATATTACTTCTATATTGAAAGAAAATATATTCAGGCACAGGCTCCCACTAGAAGGTAATGAGGAAATTCAAAAGCTGTGAACGTCTTTTTAATGCCTAAAGGAATGATTGTGAGTTTTACTTACCATATAAATTGGTCAAATGATGCCGTATGCCGGAAGATTTGCTTTTTTTTTTTTCTTCAGTCTCGGCAAGGCAGAGAAATTCTGTGGTGAAACGCTGCCACTGCTGGCCATTCAGTATAATCTGCAGATGGAAAAGTCCACTGTTAGCACAATTTTTACAAACGGTAAACAGATCAATACTATGGAGTCTATATTATTGTGAAAATCAACAGCTCATTAGAAAATCAAATCCCAATTTGTAATTTTAACCTCCCATACTTCTTTGAATCCCACGCCTCACTTGCTAACACTCTCTAAACAACTGTAGCACATACATTAGGACATAGATCTATAGATCTTTTTCCCAGACAAGTGGCAGTGAACCCTTCTCAATTCATTTGTGTTAGGATATGGTACACCGATAGCAATTAAGCCAGCTGATAAGTTGAGAGGTGAAGGGTTATGCTACAGTTAATGGAAATAATAAAAACGATGAATAGATTATTTACCATCCTCCTTTTAGCCAATTCCTACCAGTTCAGCAATAGTAAAGTTGAGACTCTTATGCTCAAACGTACGTTCATACAAATTCAGAAGTCTCAGAGAGTGCCCCAATTTCTTTCATCTTAACATCTTAGTTTGTAGTAGGGCATCCTGTCTACCCTACTACTCATTTAATTACCAAGATGAATGTATCCTACTGATTAATAGGCAACAGAGTGGCCCTCATGTCAGACAACATCTTGTTTTTGCTTTATGATGTCAGCTTGCTAGGCAACAGAGTGGCCCTCAGCTCAGACAACATTCTTGCTTTAGCTTTATGACGTCAGAGCACCAGTGGACCAATTGTCCTTGTGGAAGCTAACCACACAGGAGGATGAGATTTCAGAAGGTATGCAGTAGGTTACTATCTGTGTTTGTAAGGCAAGTAGGAGGGGGAATGGTAAAGGACTATGAACCACTCAAAGCATAGGGGCCTTTTTGAAAGTGGATGGGGATACAAAAATAGAGATTATCCTTAATACCAATCCATCTTGAGTATCAGAGTCCAACATACAAAGTGCAGGGGAAGACGTTAAATGAGCTTCCTTCTGTGAGAAGGAAACACTATCGTTCTCAAGTGAGATAGTGCATTTCAAACTCAAAGGCAGCAAATTCCTCAAGTGGAACATTGCTAGCACTAGGATCTAAAGCAGGCTTTAGTAGTGTTGAAGGCAGTCAGTTTTTGTTAGCTATCATGACCAACACAATGTGATCCATATTACTTCTATATTGAAAGAAAATATATTCAGGCACAGGCTCCCACTAGAAGGTAATGAGGAAATTCAAAAGCTGTGAACGTCTTTTTAATGCCTAAAGGAATGATTGTGAGTTTTACTTACCATATAGATTGGTCAAATGATGCCGTATGCCGGAAGATTTTCTTTTTTTTTCTTTCTTCAGTCTCGGCAAGGCAGAGAAATTCTGTGGTGAAACGCTGCCACTGCTGGCCATTCAGTATAATCTGCAGATGGAAAAGTCCACTGTTAGCACAATTTTTACAAACGGTAAACAGATCAATACTATGGAGTCTATATTATTGTGAAAATCAACAGCTCATTAAAAAATCAAATCCCAATTTGTAATTTTAACCTCCCATACTTCTTTGAATCCCACTCCTCACTTGCTATCACTCTCTAAACAACTGTAGCACATACATTAGGACATAGATCTATAGATCTTTTTCCCAGACAAGTGGCAGTGAACCCTTCTCAATTCATTTGTGTTAGGATATGGTACACCGATAGCAATTAAGCCAGCTGATAAGTTGAGAGAGGAAGGGTTATGCTACAGTTAATGGAAATAATAAAAACGATGAATAGATTATTTACCATCCTCATTTTAGCCAATTCCTACCAGTTCAGCAATAGTAAAGTTGAGACTCTTATGCTCAAACGTACGTTCATACAAATTCAGAAGTCTCAGAAAGTGCCCCAATTTCTTTCATCTTAACATCTTAGTTCGTAGTAGGGCATCCTGTCTACCCTACTACTCATTTAATTACCAAGATGAATGTATCCTACTGATTAATAGGCAACAGAGTGGCCCTCATGTCAGACAACATCTTGTTTTTGCTTTATGATGTCAGCTTGCTAGTCAACAGAGTGGCCCTCAGGTCAGACAACATTCTTGCTTTAGCTTTATGACGTCAGAGCACCAGTGGACCAATTGTCCTTGTGGAAGCTGACCACACAGGAGGATGAGATTTCAGAAGGTATGCAGTAGGTTACTATCTGTGTTTGTAAGGCAAGTAGGAGGGGGAATGATAAAGGACTCTGAACCACTCAAAGCATAGGGGCCTTTTTGAAAGTGGATGGGGATACAAAAATAGAGATTATCCTTAATATCAATCCATCTTGAGTATCAGAGTCCAACATACAAAGTGCAGGGGAAGACGTTAAATGAGCTTCCTTCTGTGAGAAGGAAACACTATCGTTCTCAAGTGAGATAGTGCATTTCAAACTCAAAGGCAGCAAATTCCTCAAGTGGAACATTGCTAGCACTAGGATCTAAAGCAGGCCTTAGTAGTGTTGAAGGCAGTCAGTTTTTGTTAGCTATCATGACCAACACAATGTGATCCATATTACTTCTATATTGAAAGAAAATATATTCAGGCACAGGCTCCCACTAAAAGGTAATGAGGAAATTCAAAAGCTGTGAACGTCTTTTTAATGCCTAAAGGAATGATTGTGAGTTTTACTTACCATATAAATTGGTCAAATGATGCCGTATGCCGGAAGATTTGCTTTTTTTTTTCTTCAGTCTCGGCAAGGCAGAGAAATTCTGTGGTGAAACGCTGCCACTGCTGGCCATTCAGTATAATCTGCAGATGGAAAAGTCCACTGTTAGCACAATTTTTACAAACCGTAAACAGATCAATACTATGGAGTCTATATTATTGTGAAAATCAACAGCTCATTAAAAAATCAAATCCCAATTTGTAATTTTAACCTCCCATACTTCTTTGAATCCCACTCCTCACTTGCTAACACTCTCTAAACAACTGTAGCACATACATTAGGACATAGATCTATAGATCTTTTTCCCAGACAAGTGGCAGTGAACCCTTCTCAATTCATTTGTGTTAGGATATGGTACACCGATAGCAATTAAGCCAGCTGATAAGTTGAGAGAGGAAGGGTTATGCTACAGTTAATGGAAATAATAAAAACGATGAATAGATTATTTACCATCCTCATTTTAGCCAATTCCTACCAGTTCAGCAATAGTAAAGTTGAGACTCTTATGCTCAAACGTACGTTCATACAAATTCAGAAGTCTCAGAAAGTGCCCCAATTTCTTTCATCTTAACATCTTAGTTCGTAGTAGGGCATCCTGTCTACCCTACTACTCATTTAATTACCAAGATGAATGTATCCTACTGATTAATAGGCAACAGAGTGGCCCTCATGTCAGACAACATCTTGTTTTTGCTTTATGATGTCAGCTTGCTAGGCAACAGAGTGGCCCTCAGGTCAGACAACATTCTTGCTTTAGCTTTATGACGTCAGAGCACCAGTGGACCAATTGTCCTTGTGGAAGCTGACCACACAGGAGGATGAGATTTCAGAAGGTATGCAGTAGGTTACTATCTGTGTTTGTAAGGCAAGTAGGAGGGGGAATGATAAAGGACTCTGAACCACTCAAAGCATAGGGGCCTTTTTGAAAGTGGATGGGGATACAAAAATAGAGATTATCCTTAATATCAATCCATCTTGAGTATCAGAGTCCAACATACAAAGTGCAGGGGAAGACGTTAAATGAGCTTCCTTCTGTGAGAAGGAAACACTATCGTTCTCAAGTGAGATAGTGCATTTCAAACTCAAAGGCAGCAAATTCCTCAAGTGGAACATTGCTAGCACTAGGATCTAAAGCAGGCCTTAGTAGTGTTGAAGGCAGTCAGTTTTTGTTAGCTATCATGACCAACACAATGTGATCCATATTACTTCTATATTGAAAAAAAATATATTCAGGCACAGGCTCCCACTAAAAGGTAATGAGGAACTTCAAAAGCTGTGAACGTCTTTTTAATGCCTAAAGGAATGATTGTGAGTTTTACTTACCATATAAATTGGTCAAATGATGCCGTATGCCGGAAGATTTGCTTTTTTTTTTTTTCTTCAGTCTTGGCAAGGCAGAGAAATTCTGTGGTGAAACGCTGCCACTGCTGGCCATTAAGTATAATCTGCAGATGGAAAAGTCCACTGTTAGCACAATTTTTACAAAGGGTAAACAGATCAATACTATGGAGTCTATATTATTGTGAAAATCAACAGCTCATTAGAAAATCAAATCCCAATTTGTAATTTTAACCTCCCATACTTCTTTGAATCCCACGCCTCACTTGCTAACACTCTCTAAACAACTGTAGCACATACATTAGGACATAGATCTATAGATCTTTTTCCCAGACAAGTGGCAGTGAACCCTTCTCAATTCATTTGTGTTAGGATATGGTACACCGATAGCAATTACGCCAGCTGATAAGTTAAAAGAGGAAGGGTTATGCTACAGTTAATGGAAATAATAAAAACGAGGAATAGAGTATTTACCATCCTCATTTTAGCCAATTCCTACCAGTTCAGCAATAGTAAAGTTGAGACTCTTATGCTCAAACGTACGTTCATACAAATTCAGAAGTCTCAGAAAGTGCCCCAATTTCTTTCATCTTAACATCTTAGTTTGCAGTAGGGCATCCTGTCTACCCTACTACTCATTTAATTACCAAGATGAATGTATCCTACTGATTAATAGGCAACAGAGTTGCCCTCATGTCAGACAACATCTTGTTTTTGCTTTATGATGTCAGCTTGCTAGGCAACAGAGTGGCCCTCAGCTCAGACAACATTCTTGCTTTAGCTTTATGACGTCAGAGCACCAGTGGACCAATTGTCCTTGTGGAAGCTGACCACACAGGAGGATGAGATTTCAGAAGGTATGCAGTAGGTTACTATCTGTGTTTGTAAGGCAAGTAGGAGGGGGAATGGTAAAGGACTATGAACCACTCAAAGCATAGGGGCCTTTTTGAAAGTGGATGGGGATACAAAAATAGAGATTATCCTTAATACCAATCCATCTTGAGTATCAGAGTCCAACATACAAAGTGCAGGGGAAGACGTTAAATGAGCTTCCTTCTGTGAGAAGGAAACACTATCGTTCTCAAGTGAGATAGTGCATTTCAAAGTCAAAGGCAGGAAATTCCTCAAGTGGAACATTGCTAGCACTAGGATCTAAAGCAGGCCTTAGTAGTGTTGAAGGCAGTCAGTTTTTGTTAGCTATCATGACCAACACAATGTGATCCATATTACTTCTATATTGAAAGAAAATATATTCAGGCACAGGCTCCCACTAGAAGGTAATGAGGAAATTCAAAAGCTGTGAACTTCTTTTTAATGCCTAAAGGAATGATTGTGAGTTTTACTTACCATATAAATTGGTCAAATGATGCCGTATGCCGGAAGATTTGATTTTTTTTTTTCTTCAGTCTCGGCAAGGCAGAGAAATTCTCTGGTGAAACGCTGCCACTGCTGGCCATTCAGTATAATCTGCAGATGGAAAAGTCCACTGTTAGCACAATTTTTACAAAGGGTAAACAGATCAATACTATGGAGTCTATATTATTGTGAAAATCAACAGCTCATTAGAAAATCAAATCCCAATTTGTAACTTTAACCTCCCATACTTCTTTGAGTCCCACGCCTCACTTGCTAACACTCTCTAAACAACTGTAGCACATACATTAGGACAAAGATCTATAGATCTTTTTCCCAGACAAGTGGCAGTGAACCCTTCTCAATTCATTTGTGTTAGGATATGGTACACCGATAGCAATTACGCCAGCTGATAAGTTAAAAGAGGAAGGGTTATGCTACAGTTAATGGAAATAATAAAAACGAGGAATAGAGTATTTACCATCCTCCTTAGTTAATGGAAATAATAAAAACGAGGAATAGAGTATTTACCATCCTCCTTTTAGCCAATTCCTACCAGTTCAGCAATAGTAAAGTTGAGACTCTTATGCTCAAACGTACGTTCATACAAATTCAGAAGTCTCAGAGAGTGCCCCAATTTCTTTCATCTTAACATCTTAGTTTGTAGTAGGGCATCCTGTCTACCCTACTACTCATTTAATTACCAAGATGAATGTATCCTACTGATTAATAGGCAACAGAGTGGCCCTCATGTCAGACAACATCTTGTTTTTGCTTTATGATGTCAGCTTGCTAGGCAACAGAGTGGCCCTCAGCTCAGACAACATTCTTGCTTTAGCTTTATGACGTCAGAGCACCAGTGGACCAATTGTCCTTGTGGAAGCTGACCACACAGGAGGATGAGATTTCAGAAGGTATGCAGTAGGTTACTATCTGTGTTTGTAAGGCAAGTAGGAGGGGGAATGGTAAAGGACTATGAACCACTCAAAGCATAGGGGCCTTTTTGAAAGTGGATGGGGATACAAAAATAGAGATTATCCTTAATACCAATCCATCTTGAGTATCAGAGTCCAACATAAAAAGTGAAGGGGAAGACGTTAAATGAGCTTCCTTCTGTGAGAAGGAAACACTATCGTTCTCAAGTGAGATAGTGCATTTCAAAGTCAAAGGCAGCAAATTCCTCAAGTGGAACATTGCTAGCACTAGGATCTAAAGCAGGCCTTAGTAGTGTTGAAGGCAGTCATTTTTTGTTAGCTATCATGACCAACACAATGTGATCCATATTACTTCTATATTGAAAGAAAATATATTCAGGCACAGGCTCCCACTAAAAGGTAATGAGGAAATTCAAAAGCTGTGAACGTCTTTTTAATGCCTAAAGGAATGATTGTGAGTTTTACTTACCATATAAATTGGTCAAATGATGCCGTATGCCGGAAGATTTGCTTTTTTTTTTTTTCTTCAGTCTTGGCAAGGCAGAGAAATTCTGTGGTGAAACGCTGCCACTGCTGGCCATTCAGTATAATCTGCAGATGGAAAAGTCCACTGTTAGCACAATTTTTACAAAGGGTAAACAGATCAATACTATGGAGTCTATATTATTGTGAAAATCAACAGCTCATTAGAAAATCAAATCCCAATTTGTAATTTTAACCTCCCATACTTCTTTGAGTCCCACACCTCACTTGCTAACACTCTCTAAACAACTGTAGCACATACATTAGGACAAAGATCTATAGATCTTTTTCCCAGACAAGTGGCAGTGAACCCTTCTCAATTCATTTGTGTTAGGATATGGTACACCGATAGCAATTACGCCAGCTGATAAGTTAAAAGAGGAAGGGTTATGCTACAGTTAATGGAAATAATAAAAACGAGGAATAGAGTATTTACCATCCTCATTTTAGCCAATTCCTACCAGTTCAGCAATAGTAAAGTTGAGACTCTTATGCTCAAACGTACGTTCATACAAATTCAGAAGTCTCAGAAAGTGCCCCAATTTCTTTCATCTTAACATCTTAGTTTGCAGTAGGGCATCCTGTCTACCCTACTACTCATTTAATTACCAAGATGAATGTATCCTACTGATTAATAGGCAACAGAGTTGCCCTCATGTCAGACAACATCTTGTTTTTGCTTTATGATGTCAGCTTGCTAGGCAACAGAGTGGCCCTCAGGTCAGACAACATTCTTGCTTTAGCTTTATGACGTCAGAGCACCAGTGGACCAATTGTCCTTGTGGAAGCTGACCACACAGGAGGATGAGATTTCAGAAGGTATGCAGTAGGTTACTATCTGTGTTTGTAAGGCAAGTAGGAGGGGGAATGATAAAGGACTCTGAACCACTCAAAGCATAGGGGCCTTTTTGAAAGTGGATGGGGATACAAAAATAGAGATTATCCTTAATATCAATCCATCTTGAGTATCAGAGTCCAACATACAAAGTGCAGGGGAAGACGTTAAATGAGCTTCCTTCTGTGAGAAGGAAACACTATCGTTCTCAAGTGAGATAGTGCATTTCAAACTCAAAGGCAGCAAATTCCTCAAGTGGAACATTGCTAGCACTAGGATCTAAAGCAGGCCTTAGTAGTGTTGAAGGCAGTCAGTTTTTGTTAGCTATCATGACCAACACAATGTGATCCATATTACTTCTATATTGAAAGAAAATATATTCAGGCACAGGCTCCCACTAAAAGGTAATGAGGAAATTCAAAAGCTGTGAACGTCTTTTTAATGCCTAAAGGAATGATTGTGAGTTTTACTTACCATATAAATTGGTCAAATGATGCCGTATGCCGGAAGATTTGCTTTTTTTTTTTTTCTTCAGTCTTGGCAAGGCAGAGAAATTCTGTGGTGAAACGCTGCCACTGCTGGCCATTCAGTATAATCTGCAGATGGAAAAGTCCACTGTTAGCACAATTTTTACAAAGGGTAAACAGATCAATACTATGGAGTCTATATTATTGTGAAAATCAACAGCTCATTAGAAAATCAAATCCCAATTTGTAATTTTAACCTCCCATACTTCTTTGAGTCCCACGCCTCACTTGCTAACACTCTCTAAACAACTCTAGCACATACATTAGGACAAAGATCTATAGATCTTTTTCCCAGACAAGTGGCAGTGAACCCTTCTCAATTCATTTGTGTTAGGATATGGTACACCGATAGCAATTACGCCAGCTGATAAGTTGAGAGAGGAAGGGTTATGCTACAGTTAATGGAAATAATAAAAACGAGGAATAGATTATTTACCATCCTCATTTTAGCCAATTCCTACCAGTTCAGCAATAGTAAAGTTGAGACTCTTATGCTCAAACGTACGTTCATACAAATTCAGAAGTCTCAGAAAGTGCCCCTATTTCTTTCATCTTAACATCTTAGTTCGTAGTAGGGCATCCTGTCTACCCTACTACTCATTTAATTACCAAGATGAATGTATCCTACTGATTAATAGGCAACAGAGTGGCCCTCATGTCAGACAACATCTTGTTTTTGCTTTATGATGTCAGCTTGCTAGTCAACAGAGTGGCCCTCAGGTCAGACAACATTCTTGCTTTAGCTTTATGACGTCAGAGCACCAGTGGACCAATTGTCCTTGTGGAAGCTGACCACACAGGAGGATGAGATTTCAGAAGGTATGCAGTAGGTTACTATCTGTGTTTGTAAGGCAAGTAGGAGGGGGAATGATAAAGGACTCTGAACCACTCAAAGCATAGGGGCCTTTTTGAAAGTGGATGGGGATACAAAAATAGAGATTATCCTTAATATCAATCCATCTTGAGTATCAGAGTCCAACATACAAAGTGCAGGGGAAGACGTTAAATGAGCTTCCTTCTGTGAGAAGGAAACACTATCGTTCTCAAGTGAGATAGTGCATTTCAAACTCAAAGGCAGCAAATTCCTCAAGTGGAACATTGCTAGCACTAGGA
Organism: Lissotriton vulgaris; assembly: GCF_964263255.1. Classification (NCBI taxonomy): domain Eukaryota; kingdom Metazoa; phylum Chordata; class Amphibia; order Caudata; family Salamandridae; genus Lissotriton; species Lissotriton vulgaris. The sequence continues at coordinate 615,105,993 of NC_141696.1, forward strand.
TCTAAAGCAGGCCTTAGTAGTGTTGAAGGCAGTCAGTTTTTGTTAGCTATCATGACCAACACAATGTGATCCATATTACTTCTATATTGAAAGAAAATATATTCAGGCACAGGCTCCCACTAAAAGGTAATGAGGAAATTCAAAAGCTGTGAACGTCTTTTTAATGCCTAAAGGAATGATTGTGAGTTTTACTTACCATATAAATTGGTCAAATGATGCCGTATGCCGGAAGATTTGCTTTTTTTTTTTTTCTTCAGTCTTGGCAAGGCAGATAAATTCTGTGGTGAAACGCTGCCACTGCTGGCCATTCAGTATAATCTGCAGATGGAAAAGTCCACTGTTAGCACAATTTTTACAAAGGGTAAACAGATCAATACTATGGAGTCTATATTATTGTGAAAATCAACAGCTCATTAGAAAATCAAATCCCAATTTGTAATTTTAACCTCCCATACTTCTTTGAGTCCCACGCCTCACTTGCTAACACTCTCTAAACAACTGTAGCACATACATTAGGACAAAGATCTATAGATCTTTTTCCCAGACAAGTGGCAGTGAACCCTTCTCAATTCATTTGTGTTAGGATATGGTACACCGATAGCAATTACGCCAGCTGATAAGTTAAAAGAGGAAGGGTTATGCTACAGTTAATGGAAATAATAAAAACGAGGAATAGAGTATTTACCATCCTCATTTTAGCCAATTCCTACCAGTTCAGCAATAGTAAAGTTGAGACTCTTATGCTCAAACGTACGTTCATACAAATTCAGAAGTCTCAGAAAGTGCCCCAATTTCTTTCATCTTAACATCTTAGTTTGCAGTAGGGCATCCTGTCTACCCTACTACTCATTTAATTACCAAGATGAATGTATCCTACTGATTAATAGGCAACAGAGTTGCCCTCATGTCAGACAACATCTTGTTTTTGCTTTATGATGTCAGCTTGCTAGGCAACAGAGTGGCCCTCAGGTCAGACAACATTCTTGCTTTAGCTTTATGACGTCAGAGCACCAGTGGACCAATTGTCCTTGTGGAAGCTGACCACACAGGAGGATGAGATTTCAGAAGGTATGCAGTAGGTTACTATCTGTGTTTGTAAGGCAAGTAGGAGGGGGAATGATAAAGGACTCTGAACCACTCAAAGCATAGGGGCCTTTTTGAAAGTGGATGGGGATACAAAAATAGAGATTATCCTTAATATCAATCCATCTTGAGTATCAGAGTCCAACATACAAAGTGCAGGGGAAGACGTTAAATGAGCTTCCTTCTGTGAGAAGGAAACACTATCGTTCTCAAGTGAGACGGTGCATTTCAAAGTCAAAGGCAGCAAATTCCTCAAGTGGAACATTGCTAGCACTAGGATCTAAAGCAGGCCTTAGTAGTGTTGAAGGCAGTCAGTTTTTGTTAACTATCATGACCAACACAATGTGATCCATATTACTTCTATATTGAAAGAAAATATATTCAGGCACAGGCTCCCACTAGAAGGTAATGAGGAAATTCAAAAGCTGTGAACGTCTTTTTAATGCCTAAAGGAATGATTGTGAGTTTTACTTACCATATAAATTGGTCAAATGATGCCGTATGCCGGAAGATTTGCTTTTTTTTTTTTTCTTCAGTCTCGGCAAGGCAGAGAAATTCTGTGGTGAAACGCTGCCACTGCTGGCCATTCAGTATAATCTGCAGATGGAAAAGTCCACTGTTAGCGCAATTTTTACAAAGGGTAAACAGATCAATACTATGGAGTCTATATTATTGTGAAAATCAACAGCTCATTAGAAAATCAAATCCCAATTTGTAATTTTAACCTCCCATACTTCTTTGAATCCCACGCCTCACTTGCTAACACTCTCTAAACAACTGTAGCACATACATTAGGACATAGATCTATAGATCTTTTTCCCAGACAAGTGGCAGTGAACCCTTCTCAATTCATTTGTGTTAGGATATGGTACACCGATAGCAATTACGCCAGCTGATAAGTTGAGAGAGGAAGGGTTATGCTACAGTTAATGGAAATAATAAAAACGAGGAATAGATTATTTACCATCCTCATTTTAGCCAATTCCTACCAGTTCAGCAATAGTAAAGTTGAGACTCTTATGCTCAAACGTACGTTCATACAAATTCAGAAGTCTCAGAAAGTGCCCCAATTTCTTTCATCTTAACATCTTAGTTCGTAGTAGGGCATCCTGTCTACCCTACTACTCATTTAATTACCAAGATGAATGTATCCTACTGATTAATAGGCAACAGAGTGGCCCTCATGTCAGACAACATCTTGTTTTTGCTTTATGATGTCAGCTTGCTAGGCAACAGAGTGCCCCTCAGCTCAGACAACATTCTTGCTTTAGCTTTATGACGTCAGAGCACCAGTGGACCAATTGTCCTTGTGGAAGCTAACCACACAGGAGGATGAGATTTCAGAAGGTATGCAGTAGGTTACTATCTGTGTTTGTAAGGCAAGTAGGAGGGGGAATGGTAAAGGACTATGAACCACTCAAAGCATAGGGGCCTTTTTGAAAGTGGATGGGGATACAAAAATAGAGATTATCCTTAATACCAATCCATCTTGAGTATCAGAGTCCAACATACAAAGTGCAGGGGAAGACGTTAAATGAGCTTCCTTCTGTGAGAAGGAAACACTATCGTTCTCAAGTGAGATAGTGCATTTCAAACTCAAAGGCAGCAAATTCCTCAAGTGGAACATTGCTAGCACTAGGATCTAAAGCAGGCTTTAGTAGTGTTAAAGGCAGTCAGTTTTTGTTAGCTATCATGACCAACACAATGTGATCCATATTACTTCTATATTGAAAGAAAATATATTCAGGCACAGGCTCCCACTAGAAGGTAATGAGGAAATTCAAAAGCTGTGAACGTCTTTTTAATGCCTAAAGGAATGATTGTGAGTTTTACTTACCATATAGATTGGTCAAATGATGCCGTATGCCGGAAGATTTTCTTTTTTTTTCTTTCTTCAGTCTCGGCAAGGCAGAGAAATTCTGTGGTGAAACGCTGCCACTGCTGGCCATTCAGTATAATCTGCAGATGGAAAAGTCCACTGTTAGCACAATTTTTACAAACGGTAAACAGATCAATACTATGGAGTCTATATTATTGTGAAAATCAACAGCTCATTAAAAAATCAAATCCCAATTTGTAATTTTAACCTCCCATACTTCTTTGAATCCCACTCCTCACTTGCTATCACTCTCTAAACAACTGTAGCACATACATTAGGACATAGATCTATAGATCTTTTTCCCAGACAAGTGGCAGTGAACCCTTCTCAATTCATTTGTGTTAGGATATGGTACACCGATAGCAATTAAGCCAGCTGATAAGTTGAGAGAGGAAGGGTTATGCTACAGTTAATGGAAATAATAAAAACGATGAATAGATTATTTACCATCCTCATTTTAGCCAATTCCTACCAGTTCAGCAATAGTAAAGTTGAGACTCTTATGCTCAAACGTACGTTCATACAAATTCAGAAGTCTCAGAAAGTGCCCCAATTTCTTTCATCTTAACATCTTAGTTCGTAGTAGGGCATCCTGTCTACCCTACTACTCATTTAATTACCAAGATGAATGTATCCTACTGATTAATAGGCAACAGAGTGGCCCTCATGTCAGACAACATCTTGTTTTTGCTTTATGATGTCAGCTTGCTAGGCAACAGAGTGGCCCTCAGGTCAGACAACATTCTTGCTTTAGCTTTATGACGTCAGAGCACCAGTGGACCAATTGTCCTTGTGGAAGCTGACCACACAGGAGGATGAGATTTCAGAAGGTATGCAGTAGGTTACTATCTGTGTTTGTAAGGCAAGTAGGAGGGGGAATGATAAAGGACTCTGAACCACTCAAAGCATAGGGGCCTTTTTGAAAGTGGATGGGGATACAAAAATAGAGATTATCCTTAATATCAATCCATCTTGAGTATCAGAGTCCAACATACAAAGTGCAGGGGAAGACGTTAAATGAGCTTCCTTCTGTGAGAAGGAAACACTATCGTTCTCAAGTGAGATGGTGCATTTCAAACTCAAAGGCAGCAAATTCCTCAAGTGGAACATTGCTAGCACTAGGATCTAAAGCAGGCCTTAGTAGTGTTGAAGGCAGTCAGTTTTTGTTAGCTATCATGACCAACACAATGTGATCCATATTACTTCTATATTGAAAGAAAATATATTCAGGCACAGGCTCCCACTAAAAGGTAATGAGGAAATTCAAAAGCTGTGAACGTCTTTTTAATGCCTAAAGGAATGATTGTGAGTTTTACTTACCATATAAATTGGTCAAATGATGCCGTATGCCGGAAGATTTGCTTTTTATTTTTTTTCTTCAGTCTTGGCAAGGCAGAGAAATTCTGTGGTGAAACGCTGCCACTGCTGGCCATTCAGTATAATCTGCAGATGGAAAAGTCCACTGTTAGCACAATTTTTACAAAGGGTAAACAGATCAATACTATGGAGTCTATATTATTGTGAAAATCAACAGCTCATTAGAAAATCAAATCCCAATTTGTAATTTTAACCTCCCATACTTCTTTGAGTCCCACGCCTCACTTGCTAACACTCTCTAAACAACTGTAGCACATACATTAGGACAAAGATCTATAGATCTTTTTCCCAGACAAGTGGCAGTGAACCCTTCTCAATTCATTTGTGTTAGGATATGGTACACCGATAGCAATTACGCCAGCTGATAAGTTGAGAGAGGAAGGGTTATGCTACAGTTAATGGAAATAATAAAAACGAGGAATAGATTATTTACCATCCTCATTTTAGCCAATTCCTACCAGTTCAGCAATAGTAAAGTTGAGACTCTTATGCTCAAACGTACGTTCATACAAATTCAGAAGTCTCAGAAAGTGCCCCAATTTCTTTCATCTTAACATCTTAGTTCGTAGTAGGGCATCCTGTCTACCCTACTACTCATTTAATTACCAAGATGAATGTATCCTACTGATTAATAGGCAACAGAGTGGCCCTCATGTCAGACAACATCTTGTTTTTGCTTTATGATGTCAGCTTGCTAGGCAACAGAGTGGCCCTCAGGTCAGACAACATTCTTGCTTTAGCTTTATGACGTCAGAGCACCAGTGGACCAATTGTCCTTGTGGAAGCTGACCACACAGGAGGATGAGATTTCAGAAGGTATGCAGTAGGTTACTATCTGTGTTTGTAAGGCAAGTAGGAGGGGAAATGATAAAGGACTCTGAACCACTCAAAGCATAGGGGCCTTTTTGAAAGTGGATGGGGATACAAAAATAGAGATTATCCTTAATATCAATCCATCTTGAGTATCAGAGTCCAACATACAAAGTGCAGGGGAAGACGTTAAATGAGCTTCCTTCTGTGAGAAGGAAACACTATCGTTCTCAAGTGAGATAGTGCATTTCAAACTCAAAGGCAGCAAATTCCTCAAGTGGAACATTGCTAGCACTAGGATCTAAAGCAGGCCTTAGTAGTGTTGAAGGCAGTCAGTTTTTGTTAGCTATCATGACCAACACAATGTGATCCATATTACTTCTATATTGAAAGAAAATATATTCAGGCACAGGCTCCCACTAAAAGGTAATGAGGAAATTCAAAAGCTGTGAACGTCTTTTTAATGCCTAAAGGAATGATTGTGAGTTTTACTTACCATATAAATTGGTCAAATGATGCCGTATGCCGGAAGATTTGCTTTTTTTTTTTTTCTTCAGTCTTGGCAAGGCAGATAAATTCTGTGCTGAAACGCTGCCACTGCTGGCCATTCAGTATAATCTGCAGATGGAAAAGTCCACTGTTAGCACAATTTTTACAAAGGGTAAACAGATCAATACTATGGAGTCTATATTATTGTGAAAATCAACAGCTCATTAGAAAATCAAATCCCAATTTGTAATTTTAACCTCCCATACTTCTTTGAATCCCACGCCTCACTTGCTAACACTCTCTAAACAACTGTAGCACATACATTAGGACATAGATCTATAGATCTTTTTCCCAGACAAGTGGCAGTGAACCCTTCTCAATTCATTTGTGTTAGGATATGGTACACCGATAGCAATTAAGCCAGCTGATAAGTTGAGAGGTGAAGGGTTATGCTACAGTTAATGGAAATAATAAAAACGATGAATAGATTATTTACCATCCTCCTTTTAGCCAATTCCTACCAGTTCAGCAATAGTAAAGTTGAGACTCTTATGCTCAAACGTACGTTCATACAAATTCAGAAGTCTCAGAGAGTGCCCCAATTTCTTTCATCTTAACATCTTAGTTTGTAGTAGGGCATCCTGTCTACCCTACTACTCATTTAATTACCAAGATGAATGTATCCTACTGATTAATAGGCAACAGAGTGGCCCTCATGTCAGACAACATCTTGTTTTTGCTTTATGATGTCAGCTTGCTAGGCAACAGAGTGGCCCTCAGCTCAGACAACATTCTTGCTTTAGCTTTATGACGTCAGAGCACCAGTGGACCAATTGTCCTTGTGGAAGCTAACCACACAGGAGGATGAGATTTCAGAAGGTATGCAGTAGGTTACTATCTGTGTTTGTAAGGCAAGTAGGAGGGGGAATGGTAAAGGACTATGAACCACTCAAAGCATAGGGGCCTTTTTGAAAGTGGATGGGGATACAAAAATAGAGATTATCCTTAATACCAATCCATCTTGAGTATCAGAGTCCAACATACAAAGTACAGGGGAAGACGTTAAATGAGCTTCCTTCTGTGAGAAGGAAACACTATCGTTCTCAAGTGAGATAGTGCATTTCAAACTCAAAGGCAGCAAATTCCTCAAGTGGAACATTGCTAGCACTAGGATCTAAAGCAGGCTTTAGTAGTGTTGAAGGCAGTCAGTTTTTGTTAGCTATCATGACCAACACAATGTGATCCATATTACTTCTATATTGAAAGAAAATATATTCAGGCACAGGCTCCCACTAGAAGGTAATGAGGAAATTCAAAAGCTGTGAACGTCTTTTTAATGCCTAAAGGAATGATTGTGAGTTTTACTTACCATATAGATTGGTCAAATGATGCCGTATGCCGGAAGATTTTCTTTTTTTTTCTTTCTTCAGTCTCGGCAAGGCAGAGAAATTCTGTGGTGAAACGCTGCCACTGCTGGCCATTCAGTATAATCTGCAGATGGAAAAGTCCACTGTTAGCACAATTTTTACAAACGGTAAACAGATCAATACTATGGAGTCTATATTATTGTGAAAATCAACAGCTCATTAAAAAATCAAATCCCAATTTGTAATTTTAACCTCCCATACTTCTTTGAATCCCACTCCTCACTTGCTATCACTCTCTAAACAACTGTAGCACATACATTAGGACATAGATCTATAGATCTTTTTCCCAGACAAGTGGCAGTGAACCCTTCTCAATTCATTTGTGTTAGGATATGGTACACCGATAGCAATTAAGCCAGCTGATAAGTTGAGAGAGGAAGGGTTATGCTACAGTTAATGGAAATAATAAAAACGATGAATAGATTATTTACCATCCTCATTTTAGCCAATTCCTACCAGTTCAGCAATAGTAAAGTTGAGACTCTTATGCTCAAACGTACGTTCATACAAATTCAGAAGTCTCAGAAAGTGCCCCAATTTCTTTCATCTTAACATCTTAGTTCGTAGTAGGGCATCCTGTCTACCCTACTACTCATTTAATTACCAAGATGAATGTATCCTACTGATTAATAGGCAACAGAGTGGCCCTCATGTCAGACAACATCTTGTTTTTGCTTTATGATGTCAGCTTGCTAGGCAACAGAGTGGCCCTCAGGTCAGACAACATTCTTGCTTTAGCTTTATGACGTCAGAGCACCAGTGGACCAATTGTCCTTGTGGAAGCTGACCACACAGGAGGATGAGATTTCAGAAGGTATGCAGTAGGTTACTATCTGTGTTTGTAAGGCAAGTAGGAGGGGGAATGATAAAGGACTCTGAACCACTCAAAGCATAGGGGCCTTTTTGAAAGTGGATGGGGATACAAAAATAGAGATTATCCTTAATATCAATCCATCTTGAGTATCAGAGTCCAACATACAAAGTGCAGGGGAAGACGTTAAATGAGCTTCCTTCTGTGAGAAGGAAACACTATCGTTCTCAAGTGAGATGGTGCATTTCAAACTCAAAGGCAGCAAATTCCTCAAGTGGAACATTGCTAGCACTAGGATCTAAAGCAGGCCTTAGTAGTGTTGAAGGCAGTCAGTTTTTGTTAGCTATCATGACCAACACAATGTGATCCATATTACTTCTATATTGAAAGAAAATATATTCAGGCACAGGCTCCCACTAAAAGGTAATGAGGAAATTCAAAAGCTGTGAACGTCTTTTTAATGCCTAAAGGAATGATTGTGAGTTTTACTTACCATATAAATTGGTCAAATGATGCCGTATGCCGGAAGATTTGCTTTTTATTTTTTTTCTTCAGTCTTGGCAAGGCAGAGAAATTCTGTGGTGAAACGCTGCCACTGCTGGCCATTCAGTATAATCTGCAGATGGAAAAGTCCACTGTTAGCACAATTTTTACAAAGGGTAAACAGATCAATACTATGGAGTCTATATTATTGTGAAAATCAACAGCTCATTAGAAAATCAAATCCCAATTTGTAATTTTAACCTCCCATACTTCTTTGAGTCCCACGCCTCACTTGCTAACACTCTCTAAACAACTGTAGCACATACATTAGGACAAAGATCTATAGATCTTTTTCCCAGACAAGTGGCAGTGAACCCTTCTCAATTCATTTGTGTTAGGATATGGTACACCGATAGCAATTACGCCAGCTGATAAGTTGAGAGAGGAAGGGTTATGCTACAGTTAATGGAAATAATAAAAACGAGGAATAGATTATTTACCATCCTCATTTTAGCCAATTCCTACCAGTTCAGCAATAGTAAAGTTGAGACTCTTATGATCAAACGTACGTTCATACAAATTCAGAAGTCTCAGAAAGTGCCCCAATTTCTTTCATCTTAACATCTTAGTTCGTAGTAGGGCATCCTGTCTACCCTACTACTCATTTAATTACCAAGATGAATGTATCCTACTGATTAATAGGCAACAGAGTGGCCCTCATGTCAGACAACATCTTGTTTTTGCTTTATGATGTCAGCTTGCTAGGCAACAGAGTGGCCCTCAGGTCAGACAACATTCTTGCTTTAGCTTTATGACGTCAGAGCACCAGTGGACCAATTGTCCTTGTGGAAGCTGACCACACAGGAGGATGAGATTTCAGAAGGTATGCAGTAGGTTACTATCTGTGTTTGTAAGGCAAGTAGGAGGGGGAATGATAAAGGACTCTGAACCACTCAAAGCATAGGGGCCTTTTTGAAAGTGGATGGGGATACAAAAATAGAGATTATCCTTAATATCAATCCATCTTGAGTATCAGAGTCCAACATACAAAGTGCAGGGGAAGACGTTAAATGAGCTTCCTTCTGTGAGAAGGAAACACTATCGTTCTCAAGTGAGATAGTGCATTTCAAACTCAAAGGCAGCAAATTCCTCAAGTGGAACATTGCTAGCACTAGGATCTAAAGCAGGCCTTAGTAGTGTTGAAGGCAGTCAGTTTTTGTTAGCTATCATGACCAACACAATGTGATCCATATTACTTCTATATTGAAAAAAAATATATTCAGGCACAGGCTCCCACTAAAAGGTAATGAGGAACTTCAAAAGCTGTGAACGTCTTTTTAATGCCTAAAGGAATGATTGTGAGTTTTACTTACCATATAAATTGGTCAAATGATGCCGTATGCCGGAAGATTTGCTTTTTTTTTTTTTCTTCAGTCTTGGCAAGGCAGAGAAATTCTGTGGTGAAACGCTGCCACTGCTGGCCATTAAGTATAATCTGCAGATGGAAAAGTCCACTGTTAGCACAATTTTTACAAAGGGTAAACAGATCAATACTATGGAGTCTATATTATTGTGAAAATCAACAGCTCATTAGAAAATCAAATCCCAATTTGTAATTTTAACCTCCCATACTTCTTTGAATCCCACGCCTCACTTGCTAACACTCTCTAAACAACTGTAGCACATACATTAGGACATAGATCTATAGATCTTTTTCCCAGACAAGTGGCAGTGAACCCTTCTCAATTCATTTGTGTTAGGATATGGTACACCGATAGCAATTACGCCAGCTGATAAGTTAAAAGAGGAAGGGTTATGCTACAGTTAATGGAAATAATAAAAACGAGGAATAGAGTATTTACCATCCTCATTTTAGCCAATTCCTACCAGTTCAGCAATAGTAAAGTTGAGACTCTTATGCTCAAACGTACGTTCATACAAATTCAGAAGTCTCAGAAAGTGCCCCAATTTCTTTCATCTTAACATCTTAGTTTGCAGTAGGGCATCCTGTCTACCCTACTACTCATTTAATTACCAAGATGAATGTATCCTACTGATTAATAGGCAACAGAGTTGCCCTCATGTCAGACAACATCTTGTTTTTGCTTTATGATGTCAGCTTGCTAGGCAACAGAGTGGCCCTCAGCTCAGACAACATTCTTGCTTTAGCTTTATGACGTCAGAGCACCAGTGGACCAATTGTCCTTGTGGAAGCTGACCACACAGGAGGATGAGATTTCAGAAGGTATGCAGTAGGTTACTATCTGTGTTTGTAAGGCAAGTAGGAGGGGGAATGGTAAAGGACTATGAACCACTCAAAGCATAGGGGCCTTTTTGAAAGTGGATGGGGATACAAAAATAGAGATTATCCTTAATACCAATCCATCTTGAGTATCAGAGTCCAACATACAAAGTGCAGGGGAAGACGTTAAATGAGCTTCCTTCTGTGAGAAGGAAACACTATCGTTCTCAAGTGAGATAGTGCATTTCAAAGTCAAAGGCAGGAAATTCCTCAAGTGGAACATTGCTAGCACTAGGATCTAAAGCAGGCCTTAGTAGTGTTGAAGGCAGTCAGTTTTTGTTAGCTATCATGACCAACACAATGTGATCCATATTACTTCTATATTGAAAGAAAATATATTCAGGCACAGGCTCCCACTAGAAGGTAATGAGGAAATTCAAAAGCTGTGAACTTCTTTTTAATGCCTAAAGGAATGATTGTGAGTTTTACTTACCATATAAATTGGTCAAATGATGCCGTATGCCGGAAGATTTGATTTTTTTTTTTCTTCAGTCTCGGCAAGGCAGAGAAATTCTCTGGTGAAACGCTGCCACTGCTGGCCATTCAGTATAATCTGCAGATGGAAAAGTCCACTGTTAGCACAATTTTTACAAAGGGTAAACAGATCAATACTATGGAGTCTATATTATTGTGAAAATCAACAGCTCATTAGAAAATCAAATCCCAATTTGTAACTTTAACCTCCCATACTTCTTTGAGTCCCACGCCTCACTTGCTAACACTCTCTAAACAACTGTAGCACATACATTAGGACAAAGATCTATAGATCTTTTTCCCAGACAAGTGGCAGTGAACCCTTCTCAATTCATTTGTGTTAGGATATGGTACACCGATAGCAATTACGCCAGCTGATAAGTTAAAAGAGGAAGGGTTATGCTACAGTTAATGGAAATAATAAAAACGAGGAATAGAGTATTTACCATCCTCCTTAGTTAATGGAAATAATAAAAACGAGGAATAGAGTATTTACCATTCTCCTTTTAGCCAATTCCTACCAGTTCAGCAATAGTAAAGTTGAGACTCTTATGCTCAAACGTACGTTCATACAAATTCAGAAGTCTCAGAGAGTGCCCCAATTTCTTTCATCTTAACATCTTAGTTTGTAGTAGGGCATCCTGTCTACCCTACTACTCATTTAATTACCAAGATGAATGTATCCTACTGATTAATAGGCAACAGAGTGGCCCTCATGTCAGACAACATCTTGTTTTTGCTTTATGATGTCAGCTTGCTAGGCAACAGAGTGGCCCTCAGCTCAGACAACATTCTTGCTTTAGCTTTATGACGTCAGAGCACCAGTGGACCAATTGTCCTTGTGGAAGCTGACCACACAGGAGGATGAGATTTCAGAAGGTATGCAGTAGGTTACTATCTGTGTTTGTAAGGCAAGTAGGAGGGGGAATGGTAAAGGACTATGAACCACTCAAAGCATAGGGGCCTTTTTGAAAGTGGATGGGGATACAAAAATAGAGATTATCCTTAATACCAATCCATCTTGAGTATCAGAGTCCAACATAAAAAGTGAAGGGGAAGACGTTAAATGAGCTTCCTTCTGTGAGAAGGAAACACTATCGTTCTCAAGTGAGATAGTGCATTTCAAAGTCAAAGGCAGCAAATTCCTCAAGTGGAACATTGCTAGCACTAGGATCTAAAGCAGGCCTTAGTAGTGTTGAAGGCAGTCATTTTTTGTTAGCTATCATGACCAACACAATGTGATCCATATTACTTCTATATTGAAAGAAAATATATTCAGGCACAGGCTCCCACTAAAAGGTAATGAGGAAATTCAAAAGCTGTGAACGTCTTTTTAATGCCTAAAGGAATGATTGTGAGTTTTACTTACCATATAAATTGGTCAAATGATGCCGTATGCCGGAAGATTTGCTTTTTTTTTTTTTCTTCAGTCTTGGCAAGGCAGAGAAATTCTGTGGTGAAACGCTGCCACTGCTGGCCATTCAGTATAATCTGCAGATGGAAAAGTCCACTGTTAGCACAATTTTTACAAAGGGTAAACAGATCAATACTATGGAGTCTATATTATTGTGAAAATCAACAGCTCATTAGAAAATCAAATCCCAATTTGTAATTTTAACCTCCCATACTTCTTTGAGTCCCACACCTCACTTGCTAACACTCTCTAAACAACTGTAGCACATACATTAGGACAAAGATCTATAGATCTTTTTCCCAGACAAGTGGCAGTGAACCCTTCTCAATTCATTTGTGTTAGGATATGGTACACCGATAGCAATTACGCCAGCTGATAAGTTAAAAGAGGAAGGGTTATGCTACAGTTAATGGAAATAATAAAAACGAGGAATAGAGTATTTACCATCCTCATTTTAGCCAATTCCTACCAGTTCAGCAATAGTAAAGTTGAGACTCTTATGCTCAAACGTACGTTCATACAAATTCAGAAGTCTCAGAAAGTGCCCCAATTTCTTTCATCTTAACATCTTAGTTTGCAGTAGGGCATCCTGTCTACCCTACTACTCATTTAATTACCAAGATGAATGTATCCTACTGATTAATAGGCAACAGAGTTGCCCTCATGTCAGACAACATCTTGTTTTTGCTTTATGATGTCAGCTTGCTAGGCAACAGAGTGGCCCTCAGGTCAGACAACATTCTTGCTTTAGCTTTATGACGTCAGAGCACCAGTGGACCAATTGTCCTTGTGGAAGCTGACCACACAGGAGGATGAGATTTCAGAAGGTATGCAGTAGGTTACTATCTGTGTTTGTAAGGCAAGTAGGAGGGGGAATGATAAAGGACTCTGAACCACTCAAAGCATAGGGGCCTTTTTGAAAGTGGATGGGGATACAAAAATAGAGATTATCCTTAATATCAATCCATCTTGAGTATCAGAGTCCAACATACAAAGTGCAGGGGAAGACGTTAAATGAGCTTCCTTCTGTGAGAAGGAAACACTATCGTTCTCAAGTGAGATAGTGCATTTCAAACTCAAAGGCAGCAAATTCCTCAAGTGGAACATTGCTAGCACTAGGATCTAAAGCAGGCCTTAGTAGTGTTGAAGGCAGTCAGTTTTTGTTAGCTATCATGACCAACACAATGTGATCCATATTACTTCTATATTGAAAGAAAATATATTCAGGCACAGGCTCCCACTAAAAGGTAATGAGGAAATTCAAAAGCTGTGAACGTCTTTTTAATGCCTAAAGGAATGATTGTGAGTTTTACTTACCATATAAATTGGTCAAATGATGCCGTATGCCGGAAGATTTGCTTTTTTTTTTTCTTCAGTCTTGGCAAGGCAGAGAAATTCTGTGGTGAAACGCTGCCACTGCTGGCCATTCAGTATAATCTGCAGATGGAAAAGTCCACTGTTAGCACAATTTTTACAAAGGGTAAACAGATCAATACTATGGAGTCTATATTATTGTGAAAATCAACAGCTCATTAGAAAATCAAAATCCCAATTTGTAATTTTAACCTCCCATACTTCTTTGAGTCCCACGCCTCACTTGCTAACACTCTCTAAACAACTCTAGCACATACATTAGGACAAAGATCTATAGATCTTTTTCCCAGACAAGTGGCAGTGAACCCTTCTCAATTCATTTGTGTTAGGATATGGTACACCGATAGCAATTACGCCAGCTGATAAGTTGAGAGAGGAAGGGTTATGCTACAGTTAATGGAAATAATAAAAACGAGGAATAGATTATTTACCATCCTCATTTTAGCCAATTCCTACCAGTTCAGCAATAGTAAAGTTGAGACTCTTATGCTCAAACGTACGTTCATACAAATTCAGAAGTCTCAGAAAGTGCCCCTATTTCTTTCATCTTAACATCTTAGTTCGTAGTAGGGCATCCTGTCTACCCTACTACTCATTTAATTACCAAGATGAATGTATCCTACTGATTAATAGGCAACAGAGTGGCCCTCATGTCAGACAACATCTTGTTTTTGCTTTATGATGTCAGCTTGCTAGTCAACAGAGTGGCCCTCAGGTCAGACAACATTCTTGCTTTAGCTTTATGACGTCAGAGCACCAGTGGACCAATTGTCCTTGTGGAAGCTGACCACACAGGAGGATGAGATTTCAGAAGGTATGCAGTAGGTTACTATCTGTGTTTGTAAGGCAAGTAGGAGGGGGAATGATAAAGGACTCTGAACCACTCAAAGCATAGGGGCCTTTTTGAAAGTGGATGGGGATACAAAAATAGAGATTATCCTTAATATCAATCCATCTTGAGTATCAGAGTCCAACATACAAAGTGCAGGGGAAGACGTTAAATGAGCTTCCTTCTGTGAGAAGGAAACACTATCGTTCTCAAGTGAGATAGTGCATTTCAAACTCAAAGGCAGCAAATTCCTCAAGTGGAACATTGCTAGCACTAGGATCTAAAGCAGGCCTTAGTAGTGTTGAAGGCAGTCAGTTTTTGTTAGCTATCATGACCAACACAATGTGATCCATATTACTTCTATATTGAAAGAAAATATATTCAGGCACAGGCTCCCACTAAAAGGTAATGAGGAAATTCAAAAGCTGTGAACGTCTTTTTAATGCCTAAAGGAATGATTGTGAGTTTTACTTACCATATAAATTGGTCAAATGATGCCGTATGCCGGAAGATTTGCTTTTTTTTTTTTTCTTCAGTCTTGGCAAGGCAGATAAATTCTGTGGTGAAACGCTGCCACTGCTGGCCATTCAGTATAATCTGCAGATGGAAAAGTCCACTGTTAGCACAATTTTTACAAAGGGTAAACAGATCAATACTATGGAGTCTATATTATTGTGAAAATCAACAGCTCATTAGAAAATCAAATCCCAATTTGTAATTTTAACCTCCCATACTTCTTTGAGTCCCACGCCTCACTTGCTAACACTCTCTAAACAACTGTAGCACATACATTAGGACAAAGATCTATAGATCTTTTTCCCAGACAAGTGGCAGTGAACCCTTCTCAATTCATTTGTGTTAGGATATGGTACACCGATAGCAATTACGCCAGCTGATAAGTTAAAAGAGGAAGGGTTATGCTACAGTTAATGGAAATAATAAAAACGAGGAATAGAGTATTTACCATCCTCATTTTAGCCAATTCCTACCAGTTCAGCAATAGTAAAGTTGAGACTCTTATGCTCAAACGTACGTTCATACAAATTCAGAAGTCTCAGAAAGTGCCCCAATTTCTTTCATCTTAACATCTTAGTTTGCAGTAGGGCATCCTGTCTACCCTACTACTCATTTAATTACCAAGATGAATGTATCCTACTGATTAATAGGCAACAGAGTTGCCCTCATGTCAGACAACATCTTGTTTTTGCTTTATGATGTCAGCTTGCTAGGCAACAGAGTGGCCCTCAGGTCAGACAACATTCTTGCTTTAGCTTTATGACGTCAGAGCACCAGTGGACCAATTGTCCTTGTGGAAGCTGACCACACAGGAGGATGAGATTTCAGAAGGTATGCAGTAGGTTACTATCTGTGTTTGTAAGGCAAGTAGGAGGGGGAATGATAAAGGACTCTGAACCACTCAAAGCATAGGGGCCTTTTTGAAAGTGGATGGGGATACAAAAATAGAGATTATCCTTAATATCAATCCATCTTGAGTATCAGAGTCCAACATACAAAGTGCAGGGGAAGACGTTAAATGAGCTTCCTTCTGTGAGAAGGAAACACTATCGTTCTCAAGTGAGACGGTGCATTTCAAAGTCAAAGGCAGCAAATTCCTCAAGTGGAACATTGCTAGCACTAGGATCTAAAGCAGGCCTTAGTAGTGTTGAAGGCAGTCAGTTTTTGTTAACTATCATGACCAACACAATGTGATCCATATTACTTCTATATTGAAAGAAAATATATTCAGGCACAGGCTCCCACTAGAAGGTAATGAGGAAATTCAAAAGCTGTGAACGTCTTTTTAATGCCTAAAGGAATGATTGTGAGTTTTACTTACCATATAAATTGGTCAAATGATGCCGTATGCCGGAAGATTTGCTTTTTTTTTTTTTCTTCAGTCTCGGCAAGGCAGAGAAATTCTGTGGTGAAACGCTGCCACTGCTGGCCATTCAGTATAATCTGCAGATGGAAAAGTCCACTGTTAGCGCAATTTTTACAAAGGGTAAACAGATCAATACTATGGAGTCTATATTATTGTGAAAATCAACAGCTCATTAGAAAATCAAATCCCAATTTGTAATTTTAACCTCCCATACTTCTTTGAATCCCACGCCTCACTTGCTAACACTCTCTAAACAACTGTAGCACATACATTAGGACATAGATCTATAGATCTTTTTCCCAGACAAGTGGCAGTGAACCCTTCTCAATTCATTTGTGTTAGGATATGGTACACCGATAGCAATTAAGCCAGCTGATAAGTTGAGAGGTGAAGGGTTATGCTACAGTTAATGGAAATAATAAAAACGATGAATAGATTATTTACCATCCTCCTTTTAGCCAATTCCTACCAGTTCAGCAATAGTAAAGTTGAGACTCTTATGCTCAAACGTACGTTCATACAAATTCAGAAGTCTCAGAGAGTGCCCCAATTTCTTTCATCTTAACATCTTAGTTTGTAGTAGGGCATCCTGTCTACCCTACTACTCATTTAATTACCAAGATGAATGTATCCTACTGATTAATAGGCAACAGAGTGGCCCTCATGTCAGACAACATCTTGTTTTTGCTTTATGATGTCAGCTTGCTAGGCAACAGAGTGGCCCTCAGCTCAGACAACATTCTTGCTTTAGCTTTATGACGTCAGAGCACCAGTGGACCAATTGTCCTTGTGGAAGCTAACCACACAGGAGGATGAGATTTCAGAAGGTATGCAGTAGGTTACTATCTGTGTTTGTAAGGCAAGTAGGAGGGGGAATGGTAAAGGACTATGAACCACTCAAAGCATAGGGGCCTTTTTGAAAGTGGATGGGGATACAAAAATAGAGATTATCCTTAATACCAATCCATCTTGAGTATCAGAGTCCAACATACAAAGTACAGGGGAAGACGTTAAATGAGCTTCCTTCTGTGAGAAGGAAACACTATCGTTCTCAAGTGAGATAGTGCATTTCAAACTCAAAGGCAGCAAATTCCTCAAGTGGAACATTGCTAGCACTAGGATCTAAAGCAGGCTTTAGTAGTGTTGAAGGCAGTCAGTTTTTGTTAGCTATCATGACCAACACAATGTGATCCATATTACTTCTATATTGAAAGAAAATATATTCAGGCACAGGCTCCCACTAGAAGGTAATGAGGAAATTCAAAAGCTGTGAACGTCTTTTTAATGCCTAAAGGAATGATTGTGAGTTTTACTTACCATATAGATTGGTCAAATGATGCCGTATGCCGGAAGATTTTCTTTTTTTTTCTTTCTTCAGTCTCGGCAAGGCAGAGAAATTCTGTGGTGAAACGCTGCCACTGCTGGCCATTCAGTATAATCTGCAGATGGAAAAGTCCACTGTTAGCACAATTTTTACAAACGGTAAACAGATCAATACTATGGAGTCTATATTATTGTGAAAATCAACAGCTCATTAAAAAATCAAATCCCAATTTGTAATTTTAACCTCCCATACTTCTTTGAATCCCACTCCTCACTTGCTATCACTCTCTAAACAACTGTAGCACATACATTAGGACATAGATCTATAGATCTTTTTCCCAGACAAGTGGCAGTGAACCCTTCTCAATTCATTTGTGTTAGGATATGGTACACCGATAGCAATTAAGCCAGCTGATAAGTTGAGAGAGGAAGGGTTATGCTACAGTTAATGGAAATAATAAAAACGATGAATAGATTATTTACCATCCTCATTTTAGCCAATTCCTACCAGTTCAGCAATAGTAAAGTTGAGACTCTTATGCTCAAACGTACGTTCATACAAATTCAGAAGTCTCAGAAAGTGCCCCAATTTCTTTCATCTTAACATCTTAGTTCGTAGTAGGGCATCCTGTCTACCCTACTACTCATTTAATTACCAAGATGAATGTATCCTACTGATTAATAGGCAACAGAGTGGCCCTCATGTCAGACAACATCTTGTTTTTGCTTTATGATGTCAGCTTGCTAGGCAACAGAGTGGCCCTCAGGTCAGACAACATTCTTGCTTTAGCTTTATGACGTCAGAGCACCAGTGGACCAATTGTCCTTGTGGAAGCTGACCACACAGGAGGATGAGATTTCAGAAGGTATGCAGTAGGTTACTATCTGTGTTTGTAAGGCAAGTAGGAGGGGGAATGATAAAGGACTCTGAACCACTCAAAGCATAGGGGCCTTTTTGAAAGTGGATGGGGATACAAAAATAGAGATTATCCTTAATATCAATCCATCTTGAGTATCAGAGTCCAACATACAAAGTGCAGGGGAAGACGTTAAATGAGCTTCCTTCTGTGAGAAGGAAACACTATCGTTCTCAAGTGAGATGGTGCATTTCAAACTCAAAGGCAGCAAATTCCTCAAGTGGAACATTGCTAGCACTAGGATCTAAAGCAGGCCTTAGTAGTGTTGAAGGCAGTCAGTTTTTGTTAGCTATCATGACCAACACAATGTGATCCATATTACTTCTATATTGAAAAAAAATATATTCAGGCACAGGCTCCCACTAAAAGGTAATGAGGAACTTCAAAAGCTGTGAACGTCTTTTTAATGCCTAAAGGAATGATTGTGAGTTTTACTTACCATATAAATTGGTCAAATGATGCCGTATGCCGGAAGATTTGCTTTTTTTTTTTTTCTTCAGTCTTGGCAAGGCAGAGAAATTCTGTGGTGAAACGCTGCCACTGCTGGCCATTAAGTATAATCTGCAGATGGAAAAGTCCACTGTTAGCACAATTTTTACAAAGGGTAAACAGATCAATACTATGGAGTCTATATTATTGTGAAAATCAACAGCTCATTAGAAAATCAAATCCCAATTTGTAATTTTAACCTCCCATACTTCTTTGAATCCCACGCCTCACTTGCTAACACTCTCTAAACAACTGTAGCACATACATTAGGACATAGATCTATAGATCTTTTTCCCAGACAAGTGGCAGTGAACCCTTCTCAATTCATTTGTGTTAGGATATGGTACACCGATAGCAATTACGCCAGCTGATAAGTTAAAAGAGGAAGGGTTATGCTACAGTTAATGGAAATAATAAAAACGAGGAATAGAGTATTTACCATCCTCATTTTAGCCAATTCCTACCAGTTCAGCAATAGTAAAGTTGAGACTCTTATGCTCAAACGTACGTTCATACAAATTCAGAAGTCTCAGAAAGTGCCCCAATTTCTTTCATCTTAACATCTTAGTTTGCAGTAGGGCATCCTGTCTACCCTACTACTCATTTAATTACCAAGATGAATGTATCCTACTGATTAATAGGCAACAGAGTTGCCCTCATGTCAGACAACATCTTGTTTTTGCTTTATGATGTCAGCTTGCTAGGCAACAGAGTGGCCCTCAGCTCAGACAACATTCTTGCTTTAGCTTTATGACGTCAGAGCACCAGTGGACCAATTGTCCTTGTGGAAGCTGACCACACAGGAGGATGAGATTTCAGAAGGTATGCAGTAGGTTACTATCTGTGTTTGTAAGGCAAGTAGGAGGGGGAATGGTAAAGGACTATGAACCACTCAAAGCATAGGGGCCTTTTTGAAAGTGGATGGGGATACAAAAATAGAGATTATCCTTAATACCAATCCATCTTGAGTATCAGAGTCCAACATACAAAGTGCAGGGGAAGACGTTAAATGAGCTTCCTTCTGTGAGAAGGAAACACTATCGTTCTCAAGTGAGATAGTGCATTTCAAAGTCAAAGGCAGGAAATTCCTCAAGTGGAACATTGCTAGCACTAGGATCTAAAGCAGGCCTTAGTAGTGTTGAAGGCAGTCAGTTTTTGTTAGCTATCATGACCAACACAATGTGATCCATATTACTTCTATATTGAAAGAAAATATATTCAGGCACAGGCTCCCACTAGAAGGTAATGAGGAAATTCAAAAGCTGTGAACTTCTTTTTAATGCCTAAAGGAATGATTGTGAGTTTTACTTACCATATAAATTGGTCAAATGATGCCGTATGCCGGAAGATTTGATTTTTTTTTTTCTTCAGTCTCGGCAAGGCAGAGAAATTCTCTGGTGAAACGCTGCCACTGCTGGCCATTCAGTATAATCTGCAGATGGAAAAGTCCACTGTTAGCACAATTTTTACAAAGGGTAAACAGATCAATACTATGGAGTCTATATTATTGTGAAAATCAACAGCTCATTAGAAAATCAAATCCCAATTTGTAACTTTAACCTCCCATACTTCTTTGAGTCCCACGCCTCACTTGCTAACACTCTCTAAACAACTGTAGCACATACATTAGGACAAAGATCTATAGATCTTTTTCCCAGACAAGTGGCAGTGAACCCTTCTCAATTCATTTGTGTTAGGATATGGTACACCGATAGCAATTACGCCAGCTGATAAGTTAAAAGAGGAAGGGTTATGCTACAGTTAATGGAAATAATAAAAACGAGGAATAGAGTATTTACCATCCTCCTTAGTTAATGGAAATAATAAAAACGAGGAATAGAGTATTTACCATCCTCCTTTTAGCCAATTCCTACCAGTTCAGCAATAGTAAAGTTGAGACTCTTATGCTCAAACGTACGTTCATACAAATTCAGAAGTCTCAGAGAGTGCCCCAATTTCTTTCATCTTAACATCTTAGTTTGTAGTAGGGCATCCTGTCTACCCTACTACTCATTTAATTACCAAGATGAATGTATCCTACTGATTAATAGGCAACAGAGTGGCCCTCATGTCAGACAACATCTTGTTTTTGCTTTATGATGTCAGCTTGCTAGGCAACAGAGTGGCCCTCAGCTCAGACAACATTCTTGCTTTAGCTTTATGACGTCAGAGCACCAGTGGACCAATTGTCCTTGTGGAAGCTGACCACACAGGAGGATGAGATTTCAGAAGGTATGCAGTAGGTTACTATCTGTGTTTGTAAGGCAAGTAGGAGGGGGAATGGTAAAGGACTATGAACCACTCAAAGCATAGGGGCCTTTTTGAAAGTGGATGGGGATACAAAAATAGAGATTATCCTTAATACCAATCCATCTTGAGTATCAGAGTCCAACATAAAAAGTGAAGGGGAAGACGTTAAATGAGCTTCCTTCTGTGAGAAGGAAACACTATCGTTCTCAAGTGAGATAGTGCATTTCAAAGTCAAAGGCAGCAAATTCCTCAAGTGGAACATTGCTAGCACTAGGATCTAAAGCAGGCCTTAGTAGTGTTGAAGGCAGTCATTTTTTGTTAGCTATCATGACCAACACAATGTGATCCATATTACTTCTATATTGAAAGAAAATATATTCAGGCACAGGCTCCCACTAAAAGGTAATGAGGAAATTCAAAAGCTGTGAACGTCTTTTTAATGCCTAAAGGAATGATTGTGAGTTTTACTTACCATATAAATTGGTCAAATGATGCCGTATGCCGGAAGATTTGCTTTTTTTTTTTTTCTTCAGTCTTGGCAAGGCAGAGAAATTCTGTGGTGAAACGCTGCCACTGCTGGCCATTCAGTATAATCTGCAGATGGAAAAGTCCACTGTTAGCACAATTTTTACAAAGGGTAAACAGATCAATACTATGGAGTCTATATTATTGTGAAAATCAACAGCTCATTAGAAAATCAAATCCCAATTTGTAATTTTAACCTCCCATACTTCTTTGAGTCCCACACCTCACTTGCTAACACTCTCTAAACAACTGTAGCACATACATTAGGACAAAGATCTATAGATCTTTTTCCCAGACAAGTGGCAGTGAACCCTTCTCAATTCATTTGTGTTAGGATATGGTACACCGATAGCAATTACGCCAGCTGATAAGTTAAAAGAGGAAGGGTTATGCTACAGTTAATGGAAATAATAAAAACGAGGAATAGAGTATTTACCATCCTCATTTTAGCCAATTCCTACCAGTTCAGCAATAGTAAAGTTGAGACTCTTATGCTCAAACGTACGTTCATACAAATTCAGAAGTCTCAGAAAGTGCCCCAATTTCTTTCATCTTAACATCTTAGTTTGCAGTAGGGCATCCTGTCTACCCTACTACTCATTTAATTACCAAGATGAATGTATCCTACTGATTAATAGGCAACAGAGTTGCCCTCATGTCAGACAACATCTTGTTTTTGCTTTATGATGTCAGCTTGCTAGGCAACAGAGTGGCCCTCAGGTCAGACAACATTCTTGCTTTAGCTTTATGACGTCAGAGCACCAGTGGACCAATTGTCCTTGTGGAAGCTGACCACACAGGAGGATGAGATTTCAGAAGGTATGCAGTAGGTTACTATCTGTGTTTGTAAGGCAAGTAGGAGGGGGAATGATAAAGGACTCTGAACCACTCAAAGCATAGGGGCCTTTTTGAAAGTGGATGGGGATACAAAAATAGAGATTATCCTTAATATCAATCCATCTTGAGTATCAGAGTCCAACATACAAAGTGCAGGGGAAGACGTTAAATGAGCTTCCTTCTGTGAGAAGGAAACACTATCGTTCTCAAGTGAGATAGTGCATTTCAAACTCAAAGGCAGCAAATTCCTCAAGTGGAACATTGCTAGCACTAGGATCTAAAGCAGGCCTTAGTAGTGTTGAAGGCAGTCAGTTTTTGTTAGCTATCATGACCAACACAATGTGATCCATATTACTTCTATATTGAAAGAAAATATATTCAGGCACAGGCTCCCACTAAAAGGTAATGAGGAAATTCAAAAGCTGTGAACGTCTTTTTAATGCCTAAAGGAATGATTGTGAGTTTTACTTACCATATAAATTGGTCAAATGATGCCGTATGCCGGAAGATTTGCTTTTTTTTTTTTCTTCAGTCTTGGCAAGGCAGAGAAATTCTGTGGTGAAACGCTGCCACTGCTGGCCATTCAGTATAATCTGCAGATGGAAAAGTCCACTGTTAGCACAATTTTTACAAAGGGTAAACAGATCAATACTATGGAGTCTATATTATTGTGAAAATCAACAGCTCATTAGAAAATCAAATCCCAATTTGTAATTTTAACCTCCCATACTTCTTTGAGTCCCACGCCTCACTTGCTAACACTCTCTAAACAACTCTAGCACATACATTAGGACAAAGATCTATAGATCTTTTTCCCAGACAAGTGGCAGTGAACCCTTCTCAATTCATTTGTGTTAGGATATGGTACACCGATAGCAATTACGCCAGCTGATAAGTTAAAAGAGGAAGGGTTATGCTACAGTTAATGGAAATAATAAAAACGAGGAATAGAGTATTTACCATCCTCATTTTAGCCAATTCCTACCAGTTCAGCAATAGTAAAGTTGAGACTCTTATGCTCAAACGTACGTTCATACAAATTCAGAAGTCTCAGAAAGTGCCCCAATTTCTTTCATCTTAACATCTTAGTTTGCAGTAGGGCATCCTGTCTACCCTACTACTCATTTAATTACCAAGATGAATGTATCCTACTGATTAATAGGCAACAGAGTTGCCCTCATGTCAGACAACATCTTGTTTTTGCTTTATGATGTCAGCTTGCTAGGCAACAGAGTGGCCCTCAGGTCAGACAACATTCTTGCTTTAGCTTTATGACGTCAGAGCACCAGTGGACCAATTGTCCTTGTGGAAGCTGACCACACAGGAGGATGAGATTTCAGAAGGTATGCAGTAGGTTACTATCTGTGTTTGTAAGGCAAGTAGGAGGGGGAATGGTAAAGGACTATGAACCACTCAAAGCATAGGGGCCTTTTTGAAAGTGGATGGGGATACAAAAATAGAGATTATCCTTAATACCAATCCATCTTGAGTATCAGAGTCCAACATACAAAGTACAGGGGAAGACGTTAAATGAGCTTCCTTCTGTGAGAAGGAAACACTATCGTTCTCAAGTGAGATAGTGCATTTCAAACTCAAAGGCAGCAAATTCCTCAAGTGGAACATTGCTAGCACTAGGATCTAAAGCAGGCTTTAGTAGTGTTGAAGGCAGTCAGTTTTTGTTAGCTATCATGACCAACACAATGTGATCCATATTACTTCTATATTGAAAGAAAATATATTCAGGCACAGGCTCCCACTAGAAGGTAATGAGGAAATTCAAAAGCTGTGAACGTCTTTTTAATGCCTAAAGGAATGATTGTGAGTTTTACTTACCATATAGATTGGTCAAATGATGCCGTATGCCGGAAGATTTTCTTTTTTTTTCTTTCTTCAGTCTCGGCAAGGCAGAGAAATTCTGTGGTGAAACGCTGCCACTGCTGGCCATTCAGTATAATCTGCAGATGGAAAAGTCCACTGTTAGCACAATTTTTACAAACGGTAAACAGATCAATACTATGGAGTCTATATTATTGTGAAAATCAACAGCTCATTAAAAAATCAAATCCCAATTTGTAATTTTAACCTCCCATACTTCTTTGAATCCCACTCCTCACTTGCTATCACTCTCTAAACAACTGTAGCACATACATTAGGACATAGATCTATAGATCTTTTTCCCAGACAAGTGGCAGTGAACCCTTCTCAATTCATTTGTGTTAGGATATGGTACACCGATAGCAATTAAGCCAGCTGATAAGTTGAGAGAGGAAGGGTTATGCTACAGTTAATGGAAATAATAAAAACGATGAATAGATTATTTACCATCCTCATTTTAGCCAATTCCTACCAGTTCAGCAATAGTAAAGTTGAGACTCTTATGCTCAAACGTACGTTCATACAAATTCAGAAGTCTCAGAAAGTGCCCCAATTTCTTTCATCTTAACATCTTAGTTCGTAGTAGGGCATCCTGTCTACCCTACTACTCATTTAATTACCAAGATGAATGTATCCTACTGATTAATAGGCAACAGAGTGGCCCTCATGTCAGACAACATCTTGTTTTTGCTTTATGATGTCAGCTTGCTAGGCAACAGAGTGGCCCTCAGGTCAGACAACATTCTTGCTTTAGCTTTATGACGTCAGAGCACCAGTGGACCAATTGTCCTTGTGGAAGCTGACCACACAGGAGGATGAGATTTCAGAAGGTATGCAGTAGGTTACTATCTGTGTTTGTAAGGCAAGTAGGAGGGGGAATGATAAAGGACTCTGAACCACTCAAAGCATAGGGGCCTTTTTGAAAGTGGATGGGGATACAAAAATAGAGATTATCCTTAATATCAATCCATCTTGAGTATCAGAGTCCAACATACAAAGTGCAGGGGAAGACGTTAAATGAGCTTCCTTCTGTGAGAAGGAAACACTATCGTTCTCAAGTGAGATGGTGCATTTCAAACTCAAAGGCAGCAAATTCCTCAAGTGGAACATTGCTAGCACTAGGATCTAAAGCAGGCCTTAGTAGTGTTGAAGGCAGTCAGTTTTTGTTAGCTATCATGACCAACACAATGTGATCCATATTACTTCTATATTGAAAGAAAATATATTCAGGCACAGGCTCCCACTAAAAGGTAATGAGGAAATTCAAAAGCTGTGAACGTCTTTTTAATGCCTAAAGGAATGATTGTGAGTTTTACTTACCATATAAATTGGTCAAATGATGCCGTATGCCGGAAGATTTGCTTTTTATTTTTTTTCTTCAGTCTTGGCAAGGCAGAGAAATTCTGTGGTGAAACGCTGCCACTGCTGGCCATTCAGTATAATCTGCAGATGGAAAAGTCCACTGTTAGCACAATTTTTACAAAGGGTAAACAGATCAATACTATGGAGTCTATATTATTGTGAAAATCAACAGCTCATTAGAAAATCAAATCCCAATTTGTAATTTTAACCTCCCATACTTCTTTGAGTCCCACGCCTCACTTGCTAACACTCTCTAAACAACTGTAGCACATACATTAGGACAAAGATCTATAGATCTTTTTCCCAGACAAGTGGCAGTGAACCCTTCTCAATTCATTTGTGTTAGGATATGGTACACCGATAGCAATTACGCCAGCTGATAAGTTGAGAGAGGAAGGGTTATGCTACAGTTAATGGAAATAATAAAAACGAGGAATAGATTATTTACCATCCTCATTTTAGCCAATTCCTACCAGTTCAGCAATAGTAAAGTTGAGACTCTTATGCTCAAACGTACGTTCATACAAATTCAGAAGTCTCAGAAAGTGCCCCAATTTCTTTCATCTTAACATCTTAGTTCGTAGTAGGGCATCCTGTCTACCCTACTACTCATTTAATTACCAAGATGAATGTATCCTACTGATTAATAGGCAACAGAGTGGCCCTCATGTCAGACAACATCTTGTTTTTGCTTTATGATGTCAGCTTGCTAGGCAACAGAGTGGCCCTCAGGTCAGACAACATTCTTGCTTTAGCTTTATGACGTCAGAGCACCAGTGGACCAATTGTCCTTGTGGAAGCTGACCACACAGGAGGATGAGATTTCAGAAGGTATGCAGTAGGTTACTATCTGTGTTTGTAAGGCAAGTAGGAGGGGGAATGATAAAGGACTCTGAACCACTCAAAGCATAGGGGCCTTTTTGAAAGTGGATGGGGATACAAAAATAGAGATTATCCTTAATATCAATCCATCTTGAGTATCAGAGTCCAACATACAAAGTGCAGGGGAAGACGTTAAATGAGCTTCCTTCTGTGAGAAGGAAACACTATCGTTCTCAAGTGAGACGGTGCATTTCAAAGTCAAAGGCAGCAAATTCCTCAAGTGGAACATTGCTAGCACTAGGATCTAAAGCAGGCCTTAGTAGTGTTGAAGGCAGTCAGTTTTTGTTAGCTATCATGACCAACACAATGTGATCCATATTACTTCTATATTGAAAGAAAATATATTCAGGCACAGGCTCCCACTAGAAGGTAATGAGGAAATTCAAAAGCTGTGAACGTCTTTTTAATGCCTAAAGGAATGATTGTGAGTTTTACTTACCATATAAATTGGTCAAATGATGCCGTATGCCGGAAGATTTGCTTTTTTTTTTTTTCTTCAGTCTCGGCAAGGCAGAGAAATTCTGTGGTGAAACGCTGCCACTGCTGGCCATTCAGTATAATCTGCAGATGGAAAAGTCCACTGTTAGCACAATTTTTACAAAGGGTAAACAGATCAATACTATGGAGTCTATATTATTGTGAAAATCAACAGCTCATTAGAAAATCAAATCCCAATTTGTAATTTTAACCTCCCATACTTCTTTGAATCCCACGCCTCACTTGCTATCACTCTCTAAACAACTGTAGCACATACATTAGGACATAGATCTATAGATCTTTTTCCCAGACAAGTGGCAGTGAACCCTTCTCAATTCATTTGTGTTAGGATATGGTACACCGATAGCAATTAAGCCAGCTGATAAGTTGAGAGAGGAAGGGTTATGCTACAGTTAATGGAAATAATAAAAACGATGAATAGATTATTTACCATCCTCATTTTAGCCAATTCCTACCAGTTCAGCAATAGTAAAGTTGAGACTCTTATGCTCAAACGTACGTTCATACAAATTCAGAAGTCTCAGAAAGTGCCCCAATTTCTTTCATCTTAACATCTTAGTTCGTAGTAGGGCATCCTGTCTACCCTACTACTCATTTAATTACCAAGATGAATGTATCCTACTGATTAATAGGCAACAGAGTGGCCCTCATGTCAGACAACATCTTGTTTTTGCTTTATGATGTCAGCTTGCTAGGCAACAGAGTGGCCCTCAGGTCAGACAACATTCTTGCTTTAGCTTTATGACGTCAGAGCACCAGTGGACCAATTGTCCTTGTGGAAGCTGACCACACAGGAGGATGAGATTTCAGAAGGTATGCAGTAGGTTACTATCTGTGTTTGTAAGGCAAGTAGGAGGGGGAATGATAAAGGACTCTGAACCACTCAAAGCATAGGGGCCTTTTTGAAAGTGGATGGGGATACAAAAATAGAGATTATCCTTAATATCAATACATCTTGAGTATCAGAGTCCAACATACAAAGTGCAGGGGAAGACGTTAAATGAGCTTCCTTCTGTGAGAAGGAAACACTATCGTTCTCAAGTGAGATAGTGCATTTCAAACTCAAAGGCAGCAAATTCCTCAAGTGGAACATTGCTAGCACTAGGATCTAAAGCAGGCCTTAGTAGTGTTGAAGGCAGTCAGTTTTTGTTAGCTATCATGACCAACACAATGTGATCCATATTACTTCTATATTGAAAGAAAATATATTCAGGCACAGGCTCCCACTAAAAGGTAATGAGGAAATTCAAAAGCTGTGAACGTCTTTTTAATGCCTAAAGGAATGATTGTGAGTTTTACTTACCATATAAATTGGTCAAATGATGCCGTATGCCGGAAGATTTGCTTTTTATTTTTTTTCTTCAGTCTTGGCAAGGCAGAGAAATTCTGTGGTGAAACGCTGCCACTGCTGGCCATTCAGTATAATCTGCAGATGGAAAAGTCCACTGTTAGCACAATTTTTACAAAGGGTAAACAGATCAATACTATGGAGTCTATATTATTGTGAAAATCAACAGCTCATTAGAAAATCAAATCCCAATTTGTAATTTTAACCTCCCATACTTCTTTGAGTCCCACGCCTCACTTGCTAACACTCTCTAAACAACTGTAGCACATACATTAGGACAAAGATCTATAGATCTTTTTCCCAGACAAGTGGCAGTGAACCCTTCTCAATTCATTTGTGTTAGGATATGGTACACCGATAGCAATTACGCCAGCTGATAAGTTGAGAGAGGAAGGGTTATGCTACAGTTAATGGAAATAATAAAAACGAGGAATAGATTATTTACCATCCTCATTTTAGCCAATTCCTACCAGTTCAGCAATAGTAAAGTTGAGACTCTTATGCTCAAACGTACGTTCATACAAATTCAGAAGTCTCAGAAAGTGCCCCAATTTCTTTCATCTTAACATCTTAGTTCGTAGTAGGGCATCCTGTCTACCCTACTACTCATTTAATTACCAAGATGAATGTATCCTACTGATTAATAGGCAACAGAGTGGCCCTCATGTCAGACAACATCTTGTTCTTGCTTTATGATGTCAGCTTGCTAGGCAACAGAGTGGCCCTCAGGTCAGACAACATTCTTGCTTTAGCTTTATGACGTCAGAGCACCAGTGGACCAATTGTCCTTGTGGAAGCTGACCACACAGGAGGATGAGATTTCAGAAGGTATGCAGTAGGTTACTATCTGTGTTTGTAAGGCAAGTAGGAGGGGAAATGATAAAGGACTCTGAACCACTCAAAGCATAGGGGCCTTTTTGAAAGTGGATGGGGATACAAAAATAGAGATTATCCTTAATATCAATCCATCTTGAGTATCAGAGTCCAACATACAAAGTGCAGGGGAAGACGTTAAATGAGCTTCCTTCTGTGAGAAGGAAACACTATCGTTCTCAAGTGAGATAGTGCATTTCAAACTCAAAGGCAGCAAATTCCTCAAGTGGAACATTGCTAGCACTAGGATCTAAAGCAGGCCTTAGTAGTGTTGAAGGCAGTCAGTTTTTGTTAGCTATCATGACCAACACAATGTGATCCATATTACTTCTATATTGAAAGAAAATATATTCAGGCACAGGCTCCCACTAAAAGGTAATGAGGAAATTCAAAAGCTGTGAACGTCTTTTTAATGCCTAAAGGAATGATTGTGAGTTTTACTTACCATATAAATTGGTCAAATGATGCCGTATGCCGGAAGATTTGCTTTTTTTTTTTTTCTTCAGTCTTGGCAAGGCAGATAAATTCTGTGGTGAAACGCTGCCACTGCTGGCCATTCAGTATAATCTGCAGATGGAAAAGTCCACTGTTAGCACAATTTTTACAAAGGGTAAACAGATCAATACTATGGAGTCTATATTATTGTGAAAATCAACAGCTCATTAGAAAATCAAATCCCAATTTGTAATTTTAACCTCCCATACTTCTTTGAGTCCCACGCCTCACTTGCTAACACTCTCTAAACAACTGTAGCACATACATTAGGACAAAGATCTATAGATCTTTTTCCCAGACAAGTGGCAGTGAACCCTTCTCAATTCATTTGTGTTAGGATATGGTACACCGATAGCAATTACGCCAGCTGATAAGTTAAAAGAGGAAGGGTTATGCTACAGTTAATGGAAATAATAAAAACGAGGAATAGAGTATTTACCATCCTCATTTTAGCCAATTCCTACCAGTTCAGCAATAGTAAAGTTGAGACTCTTATGCTCAAACGTACGTTCATACAAATTCAGAAGTCTCAGAAAGTGCCCCAATTTCTTTCATCTTAACATCTTAGTTTGCAGTAGGGCATCCTGTCTACCCTACTACTCATTTAATTACCAAGATGAATGTATCCTACTGATTAATAGGCAACAGAGTTGCCCTCATGTCAGACAACATCTTGTTTTTGCTTTATGATGTCAGCTTGCTAGGCAACAGAGTGGCCCTCAGGTCAGACAACATTCTTGCTTTAGCTTTATGACGTCAGAGCACCAGTGGACCAATTGTCCTTGTGGAAGCTGACCACACAGGAGGATGAGATTTCAGAAGGTATGCAGTAGGTTACTATCTGTGTTTGTAAGGCAAGTAGGAGGGGGAATGGTAAAGGACTATGAACCACTCAAAGCATAGGGGCCTTTTTGAAAGTGGATGGGGATACAAAAATAGAGATTATCCTTAATACCAATCCATCTTGAGTATCAGAGTCCAACATACAAAGTACAGGGGAAGACGTTAAATGAGCTTCCTTCTGTGAGAAGGAAACACTATCGTTCTCAAGTGAGATAGTGCATTTCAAACTCAAAGGCAGCAAATTCCTCAAGTGGAACATTGCTAGCACTAGGATCTAAAGCAGGCTTTAGTAGTGTTGAAGGCAGTCAGTTTTTGTTAGCTATCATGACCAACACAATGTGATCCATATTACTTCTATATTGAAAGAAAATATATTCAGGCACAGGCTCCCACTAGAAGGTAATGAGGAAATTCAAAAGCTGTGAACGTCTTTTTAATGCCTAAAGGAATGATTGTGAGTTTTACTTACCATATAGATTGGTCAAATGATGCCGTATGCCGGAAGATTTTCTTTTTTTTTCTTTCTTCAGTCTCGGCAAGGCAGAGAAATTCTGTGGTGAAACGCTGCCACTGCTGGCCATTCAGTATAATCTGCAGATGGAAAAGTCCACTGTTAGCACAATTTTTACAAACGGTAAACAGATCAATACTATGGAGTCTATATTATTGTGAAAATCAACAGCTCATTAAAAAATCAAATCCCAATTTGTAATTTTAACCTCCCATACTTCTTTGAATCCCACTCCTCACTTGCTATCACTCTCTAAACAACTGTAGCACATACATTAGGACATAGATCTATAGATCTTTTTCCCAGACAAGTGGCAGTGAACCCTTCTCAATTCATTTGTGTTAGGATATGGTACACCGATAGCAATTAAGCCAGCTGATAAGTTGAGAGAGGAAGGGTTATGCTACAGTTAATGGAAATAATAAAAACGATGAATAGATTATTTACCATCCTCATTTTAGCCAATTCCTACCAGTTCAGCAATAGTAAAGTTGAGACTCTTATGCTCAAACGTACGTTCATACAAATTCAGAAGTCTCAGAAAGTGCCCCAATTTCTTTCATCTTAACATCTTAGTTCGTAGTAGGGCATCCTGTCTACCCTACTACTCATTTAATTACCAAGATGAATGTATCCTACTGATTAATAGGCAACAGAGTGGCCCTCATGTCAGACAACATCTTGTTTTTGCTTTATGATGTCAGCTTGCTAGGCAACAGAGTGGCCCTCAGGTCAGACAACATTCTTGCTTTAGCTTTATGACGTCAGAGCACCAGTGGACCAATTGTCCTTGTGGAAGCTGACCACACAGGAGGATGAGATTTCAGAAGGTATGCAGTAGGTTACTATCTGTGTTTGTAAGGCAAGTAGGAGGGGGAATGATAAAGGACTCTGAACCACTCAAAGCATAGGGGCCTTTTTGAAAGTGGATGGGGATACAAAAATAGAGATTATCCTTAATATCAATCCATCTTGAGTATCAGAGTCCAACATACAAAGTGCAGGGGAAGACGTTAAATGAGCTTCCTTCTGTGAGAAGGAAACACTATCGTTCTCAAGTGAGATGGTGCATTTCAAACTCAAAGGCAGCAAATTCCTCAAGTGGAACATTGCTAGCACTAGGATCTAAAGCAGGCCTTAGTAGTGTTGAAGGCAGTCAGTTTTTGTTAGCTATCATGACCAACACAATGTGATCCATATTACTTCTATATTGAAAGAAAATATATTCAGGCACAGGCTCCCACTAAAAGGTAATGAGGAAATTCAAAAGCTGTGAACGTCTTTTTAATGCCTAAAGGAATGATTGTGAGTTTTACTTACCATATAAATTGGTCAAATGATGCCGTATGCCGGAAGATTTGCTTTTTATTTTTTTTCTTCAGTCTTGGCAAGGCAGAGAAATTCTGTGGTGAAACGCTGCCACTGCTGGCCATTCAGTATAATCTGCAGATGGAAAAGTCCACTGTTAGCACAATTTTTACAAAGGGTAAACAGATCAATACTATGGAGTCTATATTATTGTGAAAATCAACAGCTCATTAGAAAATCAAATCCCAATTTGTAATTTTAACCTCCCATACTTCTTTGAGTCCCACGCCTCACTTGCTAACACTCTCTAAACAACTGTAGCACATACATTAGGACAAAGATCTATAGATCTTTTTCCCAGACAAGTGGCAGTGAACCCTTCTCAATTCATTTGTGTTAGGATATGGTACACCGATAGCAATTACGCCAGCTGATAAGTTGAGAGAGGAAGGGTTATGCTACAGTTAATGGAAATAATAAAAACGAGGAATAGATTATTTACCATCCTCATTTTAGCCAATTCCTACCAGTTCAGCAATAGTAAAGTTGAGACTCTTATGCTCAAACGTACGTTCATACAAATTCAGAAGTCTCAGAAAGTGCCCCAATTTCTTTCATCTTAACATCTTAGTTCGTAGTAGGGCATCCTGTCTACCCTACTACTCATTTAATTACCAAGATGAATGTATCCTACTGATTAATAGGCAACAGAGTGGCCCTCATGTCAGACAACATCTTGTTTTTGCTTTATGATGTCAGCTTGCTAGGCAACAGAGTGGCCCTCAGGTCAGACAACATTCTTGCTTTAGCTTTATGACGTCAGAGCACCAGTGGACCAATTGTCCTTGTGGAAGCTGACCACACAGGAGGATGAGATTTCAGAAGGTATGCAGTAGGTTACTATCTGTGTTTGTAAGGCAAGTAGGAGGGGGAATGATAAAGGACTCTGAACCACTCAAAGCATAGGGGCCTTTTTGAAAGTGGATGGGGATACAAAAATAGAGATTATCCTTAATATCAATCCATCTTGAGTATCAGAGTCCAACATACAAAGTGCAGGGGAAGACGTTAAATGAGCTTCCTTCTGTGAGAAGGAAACACTATCGTTCTCAAGTGAGACGGTGCATTTCAAAGTCAAAGGCAGCAAATTCCTCAAGTGGAACATTGCTAGCACTAGGATCTAAAGCAGGCCTTAGTAGTGTTGAAGGCAGTCAGTTTTTGTTAGCTATCATGACCAACACAATGTGATCCATATTACTTCTATATTGAAAGAAAATATATTCAGGCACAGGCTCCCACTAGAAGGTAATGAGGAAATTCAAAAGCTGTGAACGTCTTTTTAATGCCTAAAGGAATGATTGTGAGTTTTACTTACCATATAAATTGGTCAAATGATGCCGTATGCCGGAAGATTTGCTTTTTTTTTTTTTCTTCAGTCTCGGCAAGGCAGAGAAATTCTGTGGTGAAACGCTGCCACTGCTGGCCATTCAGTATAATCTGCAGATGGAAAAGTCCACTGTTAGCACAATTTTTACAAAGGGTAAACAGATCAATACTATGGAGTCTATATTATTGTGAAAATCAACAGCTCATTAGAAAATCAAATCCCAATTTGTAATTTTAACCTCCCATACTTCTTTGAATCCCACGCCTCACTTGCTATCACTCTCTAAACAACTGTAGCACATACATTAGGACATAGATCTATAGATCTTTTTCCCAGACAAGTGGCAGTGAACCCTTCTCAATTCATTTGTGTTAGGATATGGTACACCGATAGCAATTAAGCCAGCTGATAAGTTGAGAGAGGAAGGGTTATGCTACAGTTAATGGAAATAATAAAAACGATGAATAGATTATTTACCATCCTCATTTTAGCCAATTCCTACCAGTTCAGCAATAGTAAAGTTGAGACTCTTATGCTCAAACGTACGTTCATACAAATTCAGAAGTCTCAGAAAGTGCCCCAATTTCTTTCATCTTAACATCTTAGTTCGTAGTAGGGCATCCTGTCTACCCTACTACTCATTTAATTACCAAGATGAATGTATCCTACTGATTAATAGGCAACAGAGTGGCCCTCATGTCAGACAACATCTTGTTTTTGCTTTATGATGTCAGCTTGCTAGGCAACAGAGTGGCCCTCAGGTCAGACAACATTCTTGCTTTAGCTTTATGACGTCAGAGCACCAGTGGACCAATTGTCCTTGTGGAAGCTGACCACACAGGAGGATGAGATTTCAGAAGGTATGCAGTAGGTTACTATCTGTGTTTGTAAGGCAAGTAGGAGGGGGAATGATAAAGGACTCTGAACCACTCAAAGCATAGGGGCCTTTTTGAAAGTGGATGGGGATACAAAAATAGAGATTATCCTTAATATCAATACATCTTGAGTATCAGAGTCCAACATACAAAGTGCAGGGGAAGACGTTAAATGAGCTTCCTTCTGTGAGAAGGAAACACTATCGTTCTCAAGTGAGATAGTGCATTTCAAACTCAAAGGCAGCAAATTCCTCAAGTGGAACATTGCTAGCACTAGGATCTAAAGCAGGCCTTAGTAGTGTTGAAGGCAGTCAGTTTTTGTTAGCTATCATGACCAACACAATGTGATCCATATTACTTCTATATTGAAAGAAAATATATTCAGGCACAGGCTCCCACTAAAAGGTAATGAGGAAATTCAAAAGCTGTGAACGTCTTTTTAATGCCTAAAGGAATGATTGTGAGTTTTACTTACCATATAAATTGGTCAAATGATGCCGTATGCCGGAAGATTTGCTTTTTATTTTTTTTCTTCAGTCTTGGCAAGGCAGAGAAATTCTGTGGTGAAACGCTGCCACTGCTGGCCATTCAGTATAATCTGCAGATGGAAAAGTCCACTGTTAGCACAATTTTTACAAAGGGTAAACAGATCAATACTATGGAGTCTATATTATTGTGAAAATCAACAGCTCATTAGAAAATCAAATCCCAATTTGTAATTTTAACCTCCCATACTTCTTTGAGTCCCACGCCTCACTTGCTAACACTCTCTAAACAACTGTAGCACATACATTAGGACAAAGATCTATAGATCTTTTTCCCAGACAAGTGGCAGTGAACCCTTCTCAATTCATTTGTGTTAGGATATGGTACACCGATAGCAATTACGCCAGCTGATAAGTTGAGAGAGGAAGGGTTATGCTACAGTTAATGGAAATAATAAAAACGAGGAATAGATTATTTACCATCCTCATTTTAGCCAATTCCTACCAGTTCAGCAATAGTAAAGTTGAGACTCTTATGCTCAAACGTACGTTCATACAAATTCAGAAGTCTCAGAAAGTGCCCCAATTTCTTTCATCTTAACATCTTAGTTCGTAGTAGGGCATCCTGTCTACCCTACTACTCATTTAATTACCAAGATGAATGTATCCTACTGATTAATAGGCAACAGAGTGGCCCTCATGTCAGACAACATCTTGTTCTTGCTTTATGATGTCAGCTTGCTAGGCAACAGAGTGGCCCTCAGGTCAGACAACATTCTTGCTTTAGCTTTATGACGTCAGAGCACCAGTGGACCAATTGTCCTTGTGGAAGCTGACCACACAGGAGGATGAGATTTCAGAAGGTATGCAGTAGGTTACTATCTGTGTTTGTAAGGCAAGTAGGAGGGGAAATGATAAAGGACTCTGAACCACTCAAAGCATAGGGGCCTTTTTGAAAGTGGATGGGGATACAAAAATAGAGATTATCCTTAATATCAATCCATCTTGAGTATCAGAGTCCAACATACAAAGTGCAGGGGAAGACGTTAAATGAGCTTCCTTCTGTGAGAAGGAAACACTATCGTTCTCAAGTGAGATAGTGCATTTCAAACTCAAAGGCAGCAAATTCCTCAAGTGGAACATTGCTAGCACTAGGATCTAAAGCAGGCCTTAGTAGTGTTGAAGGCAGTCAGTTTTTGTTAGCTATCATGACCAACACAATGTGATCCATATTACTTCTATATTGAAAGAAAATATATTCAGGCACAGGCTCCCACTAAAAGGTAATGAGGAAATTCAAAAGCTGTGAACGTCTTTTTAATGCCTAAAGGAATGATTGTGAGTTTTACTTACCATATAAATTGGTCAAATGATGCCGTATGCCGGAAGATTTGCTTTTTTTTTTTTTCTTCAGTCTTGGCAAGGCAGATAAATTCTGTGGTGAAACGCTGCCACTGCTGGCCATTCAGTATAATCTGCAGATGGAAAAGTCCACTGTTAGCACAATTTTTACAAAGGGTAAACAGATCAATACTATGGAGTCTATATTATTGTGAAAATCAACAGCTCATTAGAAAATCAAATCCCAATTTGTAATTTTAACCTCCCATACTTCTTTGAGTCCCACGCCTCACTTGCTAACACTCTCTAAACAACTGTAGCACATACATTAGGACAAAGATCTATAGATCTTTTTCCCAGACAAGTGGCAGTGAACCCTTCTCAATTCATTTGTGTTAGGATATGGTACACCGATAGCAATTACGCCAGCTGATAAGTTAAAAGAGGAAGGGTTATGCTACAGTTAATGGAAATAATAAAAACGAGGAATAGAGTATTTACCATCCTCATTTTAGCCAATTCCTACCAGTTCAGCAATAGTAAAGTTGAGACTCTTATGCTCAAACGTGCGTTCATACAAATTCAGAAGTCTCAGAAAGTGCCCCAATTTCTTTCATCTTAACATCTTAGTTTGCAGTAGGGCATCCTGTCTACCCTACTACTCATTTAATTACCAAGATGAATGTATCCTACTGATTAATAGGCAACAGAGTTGCCCTCATGTCAGACAACATCTTGTTTTTGCTTTATGATGTCAGCTTGCTAGGCAACAGAGTGGCCCTCAGGTCAGACAACATTCTTGCTTTAGCTTTATGACGTCAGAGCACCAGTGGACCAATTGTCCTTGTGGAAGCTGACCACACAGGAGGATGAGATTTCAGAAGGTATGCAGTAGGTTACTATCTGTGTTTGTAAGGCAAGTAGGAGGGGGAATGATAAAGGACTCTGAACCACTCAAAGCATAGGGGCCTTTTTGAAAGTGGATGGGGATACAAAAATAGAGATTATCCTTAATATCAATCCATCTTGAGTATCAGAGTCCAACATACAAAGTGCAGGGGAAGACGTTAAATGAGCTTCCTTCTGTGAGAAGGAAACACTATCGTTCTCAAGTGAGACGGTGCATTTCAAAGTCAAAGGCAGCAAATTCCTCAAGTGGAACATTGCTAGCACTAGGATCTAAAGCAGGCCTTAGTAGTGTTGAAGGCAGTCAGTTTTTGTTAGCTATCATGACCAACACAATGTGATCCATATTACTTCTATATTGAAAGAAAATATATTCAGGCACAGGCTCCCACTAGAAGGTAATGAGGAAATTCAAAAGCTGTGAACGTCTTTTTAATGCCTAAAGGAATGATTGTGAGTTTTACTTACCATATAAATTGGTCAAATGATGCCGTATGCCGGAAGATTTGCTTTTTTTTTTTTTCTTCAGTCTCGGCAAGGCAGAGAAATTCTGTGGTGAAACGCTGCCACTGCTGGCCATTCAGTATAATCTGCAGATGGAAAAGTCCACTGTTAGCACAATTTTTACAAAGGGTAAACAGATCAATACTATGGAGTCTATATTATTGTGAAAATCAACAGCTCATTAGAAAATCAAATCCCAATTTGTAATTTTAACCTCCCATACTTATTTGAATCCCACGCATCACTTGCTAACACTTTCTAAACAACTGTAGCACATACATTAGGACATAGATCTATAGATCTTTTTCCCAGACAAGTGGCAGTGAACCCTTCTCAATTCATTTGTGTTAGGATATGGTACACCGATAGCAATTAAGCCAGCTGATAAGTTGAGAGAGGAAGGGTTATGCTACAGTTAATGGAAATAATAAAAACGATGAATAGATTATTTACCATCCTCATTTTAGCCAATTCCTACCAGTTCAGCAATAGTAAAGTTGAGACTCTTATGCTCAAACGTACGTTCATACAAATTCAGAAGTCTCAGAAAGTGCCCCAATTTCTTTCATCTTAACATCTTAGTTCGTAGTAGGGCATCCTGTCTACCCTACTACTCATTTAATTACCAAGATGAATGTATCCTACTGATTAATAGGCAACAGAGTAGCCCTCATGTCAGACAACATCTTGTTTTTGCTTTATGATGTCAGCTTGCTAGGCAACAGAGTGGCCCTCAGCTCAGACAACATTCTTGCTTTAGCTTTAGGACGTCAGAGCACCAGTGGACCAATTGTCCTTGTGGAAGCTAACCACACAGGAGGATGAGATTTCAGAAGGTATGCAGTAGGTTACTATCTGTGTTTGTAAGGCAAGTAGGAGGGGGAATGGTAAAGGACTATGAACCACTCAAAGCATAGGGGCCTTTTTGAAAGTGGATGGGGATACAAAAATAGAGATTATCCTTAATACCAATCCATCTTGAGTATCAGAGTCCAACATACAAAGTGCAGGGGAAGACGTTAAATGAGCTTCCTTCTGTGAGAAGGAAACACTATCGTTCTCAAGTGAGATAGTGCATTTCAAACTCAAAGGCAGCAAATTCCTCAAGTGGAACATTGCTAGCACTAGGATCTAAAGCAGGCTTTAGAAGTGTTAAAGGCAGTCAGTTTTTGTTAGCTATCATGACCAACACAATGTGATCCATATTACTTCTATATTGAAAGAAAATATATTCAGGCACAGGCTCCCACTAGAAGGTAATGAGGAAATTCAAAAGCTGTGAACGTCTTTTTAATGCCTAAAGGAATGATTTGAGTTTTACTTACCATATAAATTGGTCAAATGATGCCGTATGCCGGAAGATTTGCTTTTTTTTCTTCAGTCTCGGCAAGGCAGAGAAATTCTGTGGTGAAACGCTGCCACTGCTGGCCATTCAGTATAATCTGCAGATGGAAAAGTCCACTGTTAGCACAATTTTTACAAACCGTAAACAGATCAATACTATGGAGTCTATATTATTGTGAAAATCAACAGCTCATTAAAAAATCAAATCCCAATTTGTAATTTTAACCTCCCATACTTCTTTGAATCCCACTCCTCACTTGCTAACACTCTCTAAACAACTGTAGCACATACATTAGGACATAGATCTATAGATCTTTTTCCCAGACAAGTGGCAGTGAACCCTTCTCAATTCATTTGTGTTAGGATATGGTACACCGATAGCAATTAAGCCAGCTGATAAGTTGAGAGAGGAAGGGTTATGCTACAGTTAATGGAAATAATAAAAACGATGAATAGATTATTTACCATCCTCATTTTAGCCAATTCCTACCAGTTCAGCAATAGTAAAGTTGAGACTCTTATGCTCAAACGTACGTTCATACAAATTCAGAAGTCTCAGAAAGTGCCCCAATTTCTTTCATCTTAACATCTTAGTTCGTAGTAGGGCATCCTGTCTACCCTACTACTCATTTAATTACCAAGATGAATGTATCCTACTGATTAATAGGCAACAGAGTGGCCCTCATGTCAGACAACATCTTGTTTTTGCTTTATGATGTCAGCTTGCTAGGCAACAGAGTGGCCCTCAGGTCAGACAACATTCTTGCTTTAGCTTTATGACGGCAGAGCACCAGTGGACCAATTGTCCTTGTGGAAGCTGACCACACAGGAGGATGAGATTTCAGAAGGTATGCAGTAGGTTACTATCTGTGTTTGTAAGGCAAGTAGGAGGGGGAATGATAAAGGACTCTGAACCACTCAAAGCATAGGGGCCTTTTTGAAAGTGGATGGGGATACAAAAATAGAGATTATCCTTAATATCAATCCATCTTGAGTATCAGAGTCCAACATACAAAGTGCAGGGGAAGACGTTAAATGAGCTTCCTTCTGTGAGAAGGAAACACTATCGTTCTCAAGTGAGATAGTGCATTTCAAACTCAAAGGCAGCAAATTCCTCAAGTGGAACATTGCTAGCACTAGGATCTAAAGCAGGCCTTAGTAGTGTTGAAGGCAGTCAGTTTTTGTTAGCTATCATGACCAACACAATGTGATCCATATTACTTCTATATTGAAAAAAAATATATTCAGGCACAGGCTCCCACTAAAAGGTAATGAGGAACTTCAAAAGCTGTGAACGTCTTTTTAATGCCTAAAGGAATGATTGTGAGTTTTACTTACCATATAAATTGGTCAAATGATGCCGTATGCCGGAAGATTTGCTTTTTTTTTTTTTCTTCAGTCTTGGCAAGGCAGAGAAATTCTGTGGTGAAACGCTGCCACTGCTGGCCATTCAGTATAATCTGCAGATGGAAAAGTCCACTGTTAGCACAATTTTTACAAAGGGTAAACAGATCAATACTATGGAGTCTATATTATTGTGAAAATCAACAGCTCATTAGAAAATCAAATCCCAATTTGTAATTTTAACCTCCCATACTTCTTTGAATCCCACGCCTCACTTGCTAACACTCTCTAAACAACTGTAGCACATACATTAGGACATAGATCTATAGATCTTTTTCCCAGACAAGTGGCAGTGAACCCTTCTCAATTCATTTGTGTTAGGATATGGTACACCGATAGCAATTACGCCAGCTGATAAGTTAAAAGAGGAAGGGTTATGCTACAGTTAATGGAAATAATAAAAACGAGGAATAGAGTATTTACCATCCTCATTTTAGCCAATTCCTACCAGTTCAGCAATAGTAAAGTTGAGACTCTTATGCTCAAACGTACGTTCATACAAATTCAGAAGTCTCAGAAAGTGCCCCAATTTCTTTCATCTTAACATCTTAGTTTGCAGTAGGGCATCCTGTCTACCCTACTACTCATTTAATTACCAAGATGAATGTATCCTACTGATTAATAGGCAACAGAGTTGCCCTCATGTCAGACAACATCTTGTTTTTGCTTTATGATGTCAGCTTGCTAGGCAACAGAGTGGCCCTCAGGTCAGACAACATTCTTGCTTTAGCTTTATGACGTCAGAGCACCGGTGGACCAATTGTCCTTGTGGAAGCTGACCACACAGGAGGATGAGATTTCAGAAGGTATGCAGTAGGTTACTATCTGTGTTTGTAAGGCAAGTAGGAGGGGAATTGGTAAAGGACTATGAACCACTCAAAGCATAGGGGCCTTTTTGAAAGTGGATAGGGATACAAAAATAGAGATTATCCTTAATACCAATCCATCTTGAGTATCAGAGTCCAACATACAAAGTGCAGGGGAAGACGTTAAATGAGCTTCCTTCTGTGAGAAGGAAACACTATCGTTCTCAAGTGAGATAGTGCATTTCAAACTCAAAGGCAGCAAATTCCTCAAGTGGAACATTGCTAGCACTAGGATCTAAAGCAGGCTTTAGTAGTGTTGAAGGCAGTCAGTTTTTGTTAGCTATCATGACCAACACAATGTGATCCATATTACTTCTATATTGAAAGAAAATATATTCAGGCACAGGCTCCCACTAGAAGGTAATGAGGAAATTCAAAAGCTGTGAACGTCTTTTTAATGCCTAAAGGAATGATTGTGAGTTTTACTTACCATATAGATTGGTCAAATGATGCCGTATGCCGGAAGATTTGCTTTTTTTTTTTTTCTTCAGTCTCGGCAAGGCAGAGAAATTCTGTGGTGAAACGCTGCCACTGCTGGCCATTCAGTATAATCTGCAGATATAAAAGTCCACTGTTAGCACAATTTTTACAAAGGGTAAACAGATCAATACTATGGAGTCTATATTATTGTGAAAATCAACAGCTCATTAGAAAATCAAATCCCAATTTGTAATTTTAACCTCCCATACTTCTTTGAGTCCCACGCCTCACTTGCTAACACTCTCTAAACAACTGTAGCACATACATTAGGACATAGATCTATAGATCTTTTTCCCAGACAAGTGGCAGTGAACCCTTCTCAATTCATTTGTGTTAGGATATGGTACACCGATAGCAATTACGCCAGCTGATAAGTTAAAAGAGGAAGGGTTATGCTACAGTTAATGGAAATAATAAAAACGAGGAATAGAGTATTTACCATCCTCATTTTAGCCAATTCCTACCAGTTCAGCAATAGTAAAGTTGAGACTCTTATGCTCAAACGTACGTTCATACAAATTCAGAAGTCTCAGAAAGTGCCCCAATTTCTTTCATCTTAACATCTTAGTTTGCAGTAGGGCATCCTGTCTACCCTACTACTCATTTAATTATCAAGATGAATGTATCCTACTGATTAATAGGCAACAGAGTTGCCCTCATGTCAGACAACATCTTGTTTTTGCTTTATGATGTCAGCTTGCTAGGCAACAGAGTGGCCCTCAGGTCAGACAACATTCTTGCTTTAGCTTTATGACGTCAGAGCACCAGTGGACCAATTGTCCTTGTGGAAGCTGACCACACAGGAGGATGAGATTTCAGAAGGTATGCAGTAGGTTACTATCTGTGTTTGTAAGGCAAGTAGGAGGGGGAATGATAAAGGACTCTGAACCACTCAAAGCATAGGGGCCTTTTTGAAAGTGGATGGGGATACAAAAATAGAGATTATCCTTAATATCAATCCATCTTGAGTATCAGAGTCCAACATACAAAGTGCAGGGGAAGACGTTAAATGAGCTTCCTTCTGTGAGAAGGAAACACTATCGTTCTCAAGTGAGATAGTGCATTTCAAAGTCAAAGG
Organism: Lissotriton vulgaris; assembly: GCF_964263255.1. Lineage (NCBI taxonomy): Eukaryota > Metazoa > Chordata > Amphibia > Caudata > Salamandridae > Lissotriton > Lissotriton vulgaris. The sequence continues at coordinate 615,149,633 of NC_141696.1, forward strand.
CAGCAAATTCCTCAAGTGGAACATTGCTAGCACTAGGATCTAAAGCAGGCCTTAGTAGTGTTGAAGGCAGTCAGTTTTTGTTAGCTATCATGACCAACACAATGTGATCCATATTACTTCTATATTGAAAGAAAATATATTCAGGCACAGGCTCCCACTAGAAGGTAATGAGGAAATTCAAAAGCTGTGAACGTCTTTTTAATGCCTAAAGGAATGATTGTGAGTTTTACTTACCATATAAATTGGTCAAATGATGCCGTATGCCGGAAGATTTGCTTTTTTTTTTTTCTTCAGTCTCGGCAAGGCAGAGAAATTCTGTGGTGAAACGCTGCCACTGCTGGCCATTCAGTATAATCTGCAGATGGAAAAGTCCACTGTTAGCACAATTTTTACAAAGGGTAAACAGATCAATACTATGGAGTCTATATTATTGTGAAAATCAACAGCTCATTAGAAAATCAAATCCCAATTTGTAATTTTAACCTCCCATACTTCTTTGAATCCCACGCCTCACTTGCTAACACTCTCTAAACAACTGTAGCACATACATTAGGACATAGATCTATAGATCTTTTTCCCAGACAAGTGGCAGTGAACCCTTCTCAATTCATTTGTGTTAGGATATGGTACACCGATAGCAATTACGCCAGCTGATAAGTTGAGAGAGGAAGGGTTATGCTACAGTTAATGGAAATAATAAAAACGAGGAATAGATTATTTACCATCCTCATTTTAGCCAATTCCTACCAGTTCAGCAATAGTAAAGTTGAGACTCTTATGCTCAAACGTACGTTCATACAAATTCAGAAGTCTCAGAAAGTGACCCAATTTCTTTCATCTTAACATCTTAGTTCGTAGTAGGGCATCCTGTCTACCCTACTACTCATTTAATTACCAAGATGAATGTATCCTACTGATTAATAGGCAACAGAGTGGCCCTCATGTCAGACAACATCTTGTTTTTGCTTTATGATGTCAGCTTGCTAGGCAACAGAGTGGCCCTCAGGTCAGACAACATTCTTGCTTTAGCTTTATGACGTCAGAGCACCAGTGGACCAATTGTCCTTGTGGAAGCTGACCACACAGGAGGATGAGATTTCAGAAGGTATGCAGTAGGTTACTATCTGTGTTTGTAAGGCAAGTAGGAGGGGGAATGATAAAGGACTCTGAACCACTCAAAGCATAGGGGCCTTTTTGAAAGTGGATGGGGATACAAAAATAGAGATTATCCTTAATATAAATCCATCTTGAGTATCAGAGTCCAACATACAAAGTGCAGGGCAAGACGTTAAATGAGCTTCCTTCTGTGAGAAGGAAACACTATCGTTCTCAAGTGAGACGGTGCATTTAAAAGTCAAAGGCAGCAAATTCCTCAAGTGGAACATTGCTAGCACTAGGATCTAAAGCAGGCCTTAGTAGTGTTGAAGGCAGTCAGTTTTTGTTAGCTATCATGACCAACACAATGTGATCCATATTACTTCTATATTGAAAGAAAATATATTCAGGCACAGGCTCCCACTAGAAGGTAATGAGGAAATTCAAAAGCTGTGAACGTCTTTTTAATGCCTAAAGGAATGATTGTGAGTTTTACTTACCATATAAATTGGTCAAATGATGCCGTATGCCGGAAGATTTGCTTTTTTTTTTTTTCTTCAGTCTCGGCAAGGCAGAGAATTTCTGTGGTGAAACGCTGCCACTGCTGGCCATTCAGTATAATCTGCAGATGGAAAAGTCCACTGTTAGCACAATTTTTACAAAGGGTAAACAGATCAATACTATGGAGTCTATATTATTGTGAAAATCAACAGCTCATTAGAAAATCAAATCCCAATTTGTAATTTTAACCTCCCATACTTCTTTGAATCCCACGCCTCACTTGCTAACACTCTCTAAACAACTGTAGCACATACATTAGGACATAGATCTATAGATCTTTTTCCCAGACAAGTGGCAGTGAACCCTTCTCAATTCATTTGTGTTAGGATATGGTACACCGATAGCAATTACGCCAGCTGATAAGTTGAGAGAGGAAGGGTTATGCTACAGTTAATGGAAATAATAAAAACGAGGAATAGATTATTTACCATCCTCATTTTAGCCAATTCCTACCAGTTCAGCAATAGTAAAGTTGAGACTCTTATGCTCAAACGTACGTTCATACAAATTCAGAAGTCTCAGAAAGTGCCCCAATTTCTTTCATCTTAACATCTTAGTTCGTAGTAGGGCATCCTGTCTACCCTACTACTCATTTAATTACCAAGATGAATGTATCCTACTGATTAATAGGCAACAGAGTGGCCCTCATGTCAGACAACATCTTGTTTTTGCTTTATGATGTCAGCTTGCTAGGCAACAAAGTGCCCCTCAGCTCAGACAACATTCTTGCTTTAGCTTTATGACGTCAGAGCACCAGTGGACCAATTGTCCTTGTGGAAGCTAACCACACAGGAGGATGAGATTTCAGAAGGTATGCAGTAGGTTACTATCTGTGTTTGTAAGGCAAGTAGGAGGGGGAATGGTAAAGGACTATGAACCACTCAAAGCATAGGGGCCTTTTTGAAAGTGGATGGGGATACAAAAATAGAGATTATCCTTAATACCAATCCATCTTGAGTATCAGAGTCCAACATACAAAGTGCAGGGGAAGACGTTAAATGAGCTTCCTTCTGTGAGAAGGAAACACTATCGTTCTCAAGTGAGATAGTGCATTTCAAACTCAAAGGCAGCAAATTCCTCAAGTGGAACATTGCTAGCACTAGGATCTAAAGCAGGCTTTAGTAGTGTTAAAGGCAGTCAGTTTTTGTTAGCTATCATGACCAACACAATGTGATCCATATTACTTCTATATTGAAAGAAAATATATTCAGGCACAGGCTCCCACTAGAAGGTAATGAGGACATTCAAAAGCTGTGAACGTCTTTTTAATGCCTAAAGGAATGATTGTGAGTTTTACTTACCATATAAATTGGTCAAATGATGCCGTATGCCGGAAGATTTGCTTTTTTTTTTCTTCAGTCTCGGCAAGGCAGAGAAATTCTGTGGTGAAACGCTGCCACTGCTGGCCATTCAGTATAATCTGCAGATGGAAAAGTCCACTGTTAGCACAATTTTTACAAACGGTAAACAGATCAATACTATGGAGTCTATATTATTGTGAAAATCAACAGCTCATTAAAAAATCAAATCCCAATTTGTAATTTTAACCTCCCATACTTCTTTGAATCCCACTCCTCACTTGCTAACACTCTCTAAACAACTGTAGCACATACATTAGGACATAGATCTATAGATCTTTTTCCCAGACAAGTGGCAGTGAACCCTTCTCAATTCATTTGTGTTAGGATATGGTACACCGATAGCAATTAAGCCAGCTGATAAGTTGAGAGAGGAAGGGTTATGCTACAGTTAATGGAAATAATAAAAACGATGAATAGATTATTTACCATCCTCATTTTAGCCAATTCCTACCAGTTCAGCAATAGTAAAGTTGAGACTCTTATGCTCAAACGTACGTTCATACAAATTCAGAAGTCTCAGAAAGTGCCCCAATTTCTTTCATCTTAACATCTTAGTTCGTAGTAGGGCATCCTGTCTACCCTACTACTCATTTAATTACCAAGATGAATGTATCCTACTGATTAATAGGCAACAGAGTGGCCCTCATGTCAGACAATAATCTTGTTTTTGCTTTATGATGTCAGCTTGCTAGGCAACAGAGTGGCCCTCAGGTCAGACAACATTCTTGCTTTAGCTTTATGACGTCAGAGCACCAGTGGACCAATTGTCCTTGTGGAAGCTGACCACACAGGAGGATGAGATTTCAGAAGGTATGCAGTAGGTTACTATCTGTGTTTGTAAGGCAAGTAGGAGGGGGAATGATAAAGGACTCTGAACCACTCAAAGCATAGGGGCCTTTTTGAAAGTGGATGGGGATACAAAAATAGAGATTATCCTTAATATCAATCCATCTTGAGTATCAGAGTCCAACATACAAAGTGCAGGGGAAGACGTTAAATGAGCTTCCTTCTGTGAGAAGGAAACACTATCGTTCTCAAGTGAGATAGTGCATTTCAAACTCAAAGGCAGCAAATTCCTCAAGTGGAACATTGCTAGCACTAGGATCTAAAGCAGGCCTTAGTAGTGTTGAAGGCAGTCAGTTTTTGTTAGCTATCATGACCAACAGAATGTGATCCATATTACTTCTATATTGAAAAAAAATATATTCAGGCACAGGCTCCCACTAAAAGGTAATGAGGAACTTCAAAAGCTGTGAACGTCTTTTTAATGCCTAAAGGAATGATTGTGAGTTTTACTTACCATATAAATTGGTCAAATGATGCCGTATGCCGGAAGATTTGCTTTTTTTTTTTTTCTTCAGTCTTGGCAAGGCAGAGAAATTCTGTGGTGAAACGCTGCCACTGCTGGCCATTCAGTATATTCTGCAGATGGAAAAGTCCACTGTTAGCACAATTTTTACAAAGGGTAAACAGATCAATACTATGGAGTCTATATTATTGTGAAAATCAACAGCTCATTAGAAAATCAAATCCCAATTTGTAATTTTAACCTCCCATACTTCTTTGAATCCCACGCCTCACTTGCTAACACTCTCTAAACAACTGTAGCACATACATTAGGACATAGATCTATAGATCTTTTTCCCAGACAAGTGGCAGTGAACCCTTCTCAATTCATTTGTGTTAGGATATGGTACACCGATAGCAATTACGCCAGCTGATAAGTTAAAAGAGGAAGGGTTATGCTACAGTTAATGGAAATAATAAAAACGAGGAATAGAGTATTTACCATCCTCATTTTAGCCAATTCCTACCAGTTCAGCAATAGTAAAGTTGAGACTCTTATGCTCAAACGTACGTTCATACAAATTCAGAAGTCTCAGAGAGTGCCCCAATTTCTTTCATCTTAACATCTTAGTTTGTAGTAGGGCATCCTGTCTACCCTACTACTCATTTAATTACCAAGATGAATGTATCCTACTGATTAATAGGCAACAGAGTGGCCCTCATGTCAGACAACATCTTGTTTTTGCTTTATGATGTCAGCTTGCTAGGCAACAGAGTGGCCCTCAGCTCAGACAACATTCTTGCTTTAGCTTTATGACGTCAGAGCACCAGTGGACCAATTGTCCTTGTGGAAGCTGACCACACAGGAGGATGAGATTTCAGAAGGTATGCAGTAGGTTACTATGTGTGTTTGTAAGGCAAGTAGGAGGGGGAATGGTAAAGGACTATGAACCACTCAAAGCATAGGGGCCTTTTTGAAAGTGGATGGGGATACAAAAATAGAGATTATCCTTAATACCAATCCATCTTGAGTATCAGAGTCCAACATACAAAGTGCAGGGGAAGACGTTAAATGAGCTTCCTTCTGTGAGAAGGAAACACTATCGTTCTCAAGTGAGATAGTGCATTTCAAAGTCAAAGGCAGCAAATTCCTCAAGTGGAACATTGCTAGCACTAGGATCTAAAGCAGGCCTTAGTAGTGTTGAAGGCAGTCAGTTTTTGTTAGCTATCATGACCAACACAATGTGATCCATATTACTTCTATATCAAAAGAAAATATATTCAGGCACAGGCTCCCACTAGAAGGTAATGAGGAAATTCAAAAGCTGTGAACGTCTTTTTAATGCCTAAAGGAATGATTGTGAGTTTTACTTACCATATAAATTGGTCAAATGATGCCGTATGCCGGAAGATTTGCTTTTTTTTTTTTCTTCAGTCTCGGCAAGGCAGAGAAATTCTGTGGTGAAACGCTGCCACTGCTGGCCATTCAGTATAATCTGCAGATGGAAAAGTCCACTGTTAGCACCATTTTTACAAAGGGTAAACAGATCAATACTATGGAGTCTATATTATTGTGAAAATCAACAGCTCATTAAAAAATCAAATCCCAATTTGTAATTTTAACCTCCCATACTTCTTTGAATCCCACGCCTCACTTGCTAACACTCTCTAAACAACTGTAGCACATACATTAGGACATAGATCAATAGATCTTTTTCCCAGACAAGTGGCAGTGAACCCTTCTCAATTCATTTGTGTTAGGATATGGTACACCGATAGCAATTAAGCCAGCTGATAAGTTGAGAGAGGAAGGGTTATGCTACAGTTAATGGAAATAATAAAAACGATGAATAGATTATTTACCATCCTCATTTTAACCAATTCCTACCAGTTCAGCAATAGTAAAGTTGAGACTCTTATGCTCAAACGTACGTTCATACAAATTCAGAAGTCTCAGAAAGTGCCCCAATTTCTTTCATCTTAACATCTTAGTTCGTAGTAGGGCATCCTGTCTACCCTACTACTCATTTAATTACCAAGATGAATGTATCCTACTGATTAATAGGCAACAGAGTGGCCCTCATGTTAGACAACATCTTGTTTTTGCTTTATGATGTCAGCTTGCTAGGCAACAGAGTGGCCCTCAGGTCAGACAACATTCTTGCTTTAGCTTTATGACGTCAGAGCACCAGTGGACCAATTGTCCTTGTGGAAGCTGACCACACAGGAGGATGAGATTTCAGAAGGTATGCAGTAGGTTACTATCTGTGTTTGTAAGGCAAGTAGGAGGGGGAATGGTAAAGGACTATGAACCACTCAAAGCATAGGGGCCTTTTTGAAAGTGGATGGGGATACAAAAATAGAGATTATCCTTAATACCAATCCATCTTGAGTATCAGAGTCCAACATACAAAGTGCAGGGGAAGACGTTAAATGAGCTTCCTTCTGTGAGAAGGAAACACTATCGTTCTCAAGGGAGATAGTGCATTTCAAACTCAAAGGCAGCAAATTCCTCAAGTGGAACATTGCTAGCACCAGGATCTGAAGCAGGCTTTAGTAGTGTTGAAGGCAGTCAGTTTTTGTTAACTATCATAACCAACATAATGTGAGCCATATTACTTCCATATTGACAGAAATTATATTCAGGCACAGGCTCCCACTAGAAGGTAATGAGGAAATTCAAAAGCTGTGAACGTCTTTTTAATGCCTAAAGGAATGATTGTGAGTTTTACTTACCATATAAATTGGTAAATTGGTCAAATGATGCCGTATGCCGGAAGATTTGCTTTTTTTTTTTTTTCTTCAGTCTCGGCAAGGCAGAGAAATTCTGTGGTGAAACGCTGCCACTGCTGGCCATTCAGTATAATCTGCAGATGGAAAAGTCCACTGTTAGCACAATTTTTACAAAGGGTAAACAGATCAATACTATGGAGTCTATATTATTGTGAAAATCAACAGCTCATTAGAAAATCAAATCCCAATTTGTAATTTTAACCTCCCATACTTCTTTGAATCCCACGCCTCACTTGCTAACACTCTCTAAACAACTGTAGCACATACATTAGGACATAGATCAATAGATCTTTTTCCCAGACAAGTGGCAGTGAACCCTTCTCAATTCATTTGTGTTAGGATATGGTACACCGATAGCAATTAAGCCAGCTGATAAGTTGAGAGAGGAAGGGTTATGCTACAGTTAATGGAAATAATAAAAACGATGAATAGATTATTTACCATCCTCATTTTAACCAATTCCTACCAGTTCAGCAATAGTAAAGTTGAGACTCTTATGCTCAAACGTACGTTCATACAAATTCAGAAGTCTCAGAAAGTGCCCCAATTTCTTTCATCTTAACATCTTAGTTCGTAGTAGGGCATCCTGTCTACCCTACTACTCATTTAATTACCAAGATGAATGTATCCTACTGATTAATAGGCAACAGAGTGGCCCTCATGTTAGACAACATCTTGTTTTTGCTTTATGATGTCAGCTTGCTAGGCAACAGAGTGGCCCTCAGGTCAGACAACATTCTTGCTTTAGCTTTATGACGTCAGAGCACCAGTGGACCAATTGTCCTTGTGGAAGCTGACCACACAGGAGGATGAGATTTCAGAAGGTATGCAGTAGGTTACTATCTGTGTTTGTAAGGCAAGTAGGAGGGGGAATGGTAAAGGACTATGAACCACTCAAAGCATAGGGGCCTTTTTGAAAGTGGATGGGGATACAAAAATAGAGATTATCCTTAATACCAATCCATCTTGAGTATCAGAGTCCAACATACAAAGTGCAGGGGAAGACGTTAAATGAGCTTCCTTCTGTGAGAAGGAAACACTATCGTTCTCAAGGGAGATAGTGCATTTCAAACTCAAAGGCAGCAAATTCCTCAAGTGGAACATTGCTAGCACCAGGATCTGAAGCAGGCTTTAGTAGTGTTGAAGGCAGTCAGTTTTTGTTAACTATCATAACCAACATAATGTGAGCCATATTACTTCCATATTGACAGAAATTATATTCAGGCACAGGCTCCCACTAGAAGGTAATGAGGAAATTCAAAAGCTGTGAACGTCTTTTTAATGCCTAAAGGAATGATTGTGAGTTTTACTTACCATATAAATTGGTAAATTGGTCAAATGATGCCGTATGCCGGAAGATTTGCTTTTTTTTTTTTTTCTTCAGTCTCGGCAAGGCAGAGAAATTCTGTGGTGAAACGCTGCCACTGCTGGCCATTCAGTATAATCTGCAGATGGAAAAGTCCACTGTTAGCACAATTTTTACAAAGGGTAAACAGATCAATACTATGGAGTCTATATTATTGTGAAAATCAACAGCTCATTAGAAAATCAAATCCCAATTTGTAATTTTAACCTCCCATACTTCTTTGAATCCCACGCCTCACTTGCTAACACTCTCTAAATAACTGTAGCACATACATTAGGACATAGATCTATAGATCTTTTTCCCAGACAAGTGGCAGTGAACCCTTCTCAATTCATTTGTGTTAGGATATGGTACACCGATAGCAATTAAGCCAGCTGATAAGTTGAGAGAGGAAGGGTTATGCTACAGTTAATGGAAATAATAAAAACGATGAATAGATTATTTACCATCCTCATTTTAGCCAATTCCTACCAGTTCAGCAATAGTAAAGTTGAGACTCTTATGCTCAAACGTACGTTCATACAAATTCAGAAGTCTCAGAAAGTGCCCCAATTTCTTTCATCTTAACATCTTAGTTCGTAGTAGGGCATCCTGTCTACCCTACTACTCATTTAATTACCAAGATGAATGTATCCTACTGATTAATAGGCAACAGAGTGGCCCTCATGTTAGACAACATCTTGTTTTTGCTTTATGATGTCAGCTTGCTAGGCAACAGAGTGGCCCTCAGGTCAGACAACATTCTTGCTTTAGCTTTATGACGTCAGAGCACCAGTGGACCAATTGTCCTTGTGGAAGCTGACCACACAGGAGGATGAGATTTCAGAAGGTATGCAGTAGGTTACTATCTGTGTTTGTAAGGCAAGTAGGAGGGGGAATGATAAAGGACTCTGAACCACTCAAAGCATAGGGGCCTTTTTGAAAGTGGATGGGGATACAAAAATAGAGATTATCCTTAATATCAATCCATCTTGAGTATCAGAGTCCAACATACAAAGTGCAGGGGAAGACGTTAAATGAGCTTCCTTCTGTGAGAAGGAAACACTATCGTTCTCAAGTGAGATAGTGCATTTCAAACTCAAAGGCAGCAAATTCCTCAAGTGGAACATTGCTAGCACTAGGATCTAAAGCAGGCCTTAGTAGTGTTGAAGGCAGTCAGTTTTTGTTAGCTATCATGACCAACAGAATGTGATCCATATTACTTCTATATTGAAAAAAAATATATTCAGGCACAGGCTCCCACTAAAAGGTAATGAGGAACTTCAAAAGCTGTGAACGTCTTTTTAATGCCTAAAGGAATGATTGTGAGTTTTACTTACCATATAAATTGGTCAAATGATGCCGTATGCCGGAAGATTTGCTTTTTTTTTTTTTCTTCAGTCTTGGCAAGGCAGAGAAATTCTGTGGTGAAACGCTGCCACTGCTGGCCATTCAGTATATTCTGCAGATGGAAAAGTCCACTGTTAGCACAATTTTTACAAAGGGTAAACAGATCAATACTATGGAGTCTATATTATTGTGAAAATCAACAGCTCATTAGAAAATCAAATCCCAATTTGTAATTTTAACCTCCCATACTTCTTTGAATCCCACGCCTCACTTGCTAACACTCTCTAAATAACTGTAGCACATACATTAGGACATAGATCTATAGATCTTTTTCCCAGACAAGTGGCAGTGAACCCTTCTCAATTCATTTGTGTTAGGATATGGTACACCGATAGCAATTAAGCCAGCTGATAAGTTGAGAGAGGAAGGGTTATGCTACAGTTAATGGAAATAATAAAAACGATGAATAGATTATTTACCATCCTCATTTTAGCCAATTCCTACCAGTTCAGCAATAGTAAAGTTGAGACTCTTATGCTCAAACGTACGTTCATACAAATTCAGAAGTCTCAGAAAGTGCCCCAATTTCTTTCATCTTAACATCTTAGTTTGTAGTAGGGCATCCTGTCTACCCTACTACTCATTTAATTACCAAGATGAATGTATCCTACTGATTAATAGGCAACAGAGTGGCCCTCATGTTAGACAACATCTTGTTTTTGCTTTATGATGTCAGCTTGCTAGGCAACAGAGTGGCCCTCAGGTCAGACAACATTCTTGCTTTAGCTTTATGACGTCAGAGCACCAGTGGACCAATTGTCCTTGTGGAAGCTGACCACACAGGAGGATGAGATTTCAGAAGGTATGCAGTAGGTTACTATCTGTGTTTGTAAGGCAAGTAGGAGGGGGAATGATAAAGGACTCTGAACCACTCAAAGCATAGGGGCCTTTTTGAAAGTGGATGGGGATACAAAAATAGAGATTATCCTTAATATCAATCCATCTTGAGTATCAGAGTCCAACATACAAAGTGCAGGGGAAGACGTTAAATGAGCTTCCTTCTGTGAGAAGGAAACACTATCGTTCTCAAGTGAGATAGTGCATTTCAAACTCAAAGGCAGCAAATTCCTCAAGTGGAACATTGCTAGCACTAGGATCTAAAGCAGGCCTTAGTAGTGTTGAAGGCAGTCAGTTTTTGTTAGCTATCATGACCAACAGAATGTGATCCATATTACTTCTATATTGAAAAAAAATATATTCAGGCACAGGCTCCCACTAAAAGGTAATGAGGAACTTCAAAAGCTGTGAACGTCTTTTTAATGCCTAAAGGAATTATTGTGAGTTTTACTTACCATATAAATTGGTCAAATGATGCCGTATGCCGGAAGATTTGCTTTTTTTTTTTTTCTTCAGTCTTGGCAAGGCAGAGAAATTCTGTGGTGAAACGCTGCCACTGCTGGCCATTCAGTATATTCTGCAGATGGAAAAGTCCACTGTTAGCACAATTTTTACAAAGGGTAAACAGATCAATACTATGGAGTCTATATTATTGTGAAAATCAACAGCTCATTAGAAAATCAAATCCCAATTTGTAATTTTAACCTCCCATACTTCTTTGAATCCCACGCCTCACTTGCTAACACTCTCTAAACAACTGTAGCACATACATTAGGACATAGATCTATAGATCTTTTTCCCAGACAAGTGGCAGTGAACCCTTCTCAATTCATTTGTGTTAGGATATGGTACACCGATAGCAATTACGCCAGCTGATAAGTTAAAAGAGGAAGGGTTATGCTACAGTTAATGGAAATAATAAAAACGAGGAATAGAGTATTTACCATCCTCATTTTAGCCAATTCCTACCAGTTCAGCAATAGTAAAGTTGAGACTCTTATGCTCAAACGTACGTTCATACAAATTCAGAAGTCTCAGAGAGTGCCCCAATTTCTTTCATCTTAACATCTTAGTTTGTAGTAGGGCATCCTGTCTACCCTACTACTCATTTAATTACCAAGATGAATGTATCCTACTGATTAATAGGCAACAGAGTGGCCCTCATGTCAGACAACATCTTGTTTTTGCTTTATGATGTCAGCTTGCTAGGCAACAGAGTGGCCCTCAGCTCAGACAACATTCTTGCTTTAGCTTTATGACGTCAGAGCACCAGTGGACCAATTGTCCTTGTGGAAGCTGACCACACAGGAGGATGAGATTTCAGAAGGTATGCAGTAGGTTACTATGTGTGTTTGTAAGGCAAGTAGGAGGGGGAATGGTAAAGGACTATGAACCACTCAAAGCATAGGGGCCTTTTTGAAAGTGGATGGGGATACAAAAATAGAGATTATCCTTAATACCAATCCATCTTGAGTATCAGAGTCCAACATACAAAGTGCAGGGGAAGACGTTAAATGAGCTTCCTTCTGTGAGAAGGAAACACTATCGTTCTCAAGTGAGATAGTGCATTTCAAAGTCAAAGGCAGCAAATTCCTCAAGTGGAACATTGCTAGCACTAGGATCTAAAGCAGGCCTTAGTAGTGTTGAAGGCAGTCAGTTTTTGTTAGCTATCATGACCAACACAATGTGATCCATATTACTTCTATATCAAAAGAAAATATATTCAGGCACAGGCTCCCACTAGAAGGTAATGAGGAAATTCAAAAGCTGTGAACGTCTTTTTAATGCCTAAAGGAATGATTGTGAGTTTTACTTACCATATAAATTGGTCAAATGATGCCGTATGCCGGAAGATTTGCTTTTTTTTTTTTCTTCAGTCTCGGCAAGGCAGAGAAATTCTGTGGTGAAACGCTGCCACTGCTGGCCATTCAGTATAATCTGCAGATGGAAAAGTCCACTGTTAGCACCATTTTTACAAAGGGTAAACAGATCAATACTATGGAGTCTATATTATTGTGAAAATCAACAGCTCATTAAAAAATCAAATCCCAATTTGTAATTTTAACCTCCCATACTTCTTTGAATCCCACGCCTCACTTGCTAACACTCTCTAAACAACTGTAGCACATACATTAGGACATAGATCAATAGATCTTTTTCCCAGACAAGTGGCAGTGAACCCTTCTCAATTCATTTGTGTTAGGATATGGTACACCGATAGCAATTAAGCCAGCTGATAAGTTGAGAGAGGAAGGGTTATGCTACAGTTAATGGAAATAATAAAAACGATGAATAGGTAATTTACCATCCTCATTTTAGCCAATTCCTACCAGTTCAGCAATAGTAAAGTTGAGACTCTTATGCTCAAACGTACGTTCATACAAATTCAGAAGTCTCAGAAAGTGCCCCAATTTCTTTCATCTTAACATCTTAGTTCGTAGTAGGGCATCCTGTCTACCCTACTACTCATTTAATTACCAAGATGAATGTATCCTACTGATTAATAGGCAACAGAGTGGCCCTCATGTTAGACAACATCTTGTTTTTGCTTTATGATGTCAGCTTGCTAGGCAACAGAGTGGCCCTCAGGTCAGACAACATTCTTGCTTTAGCTTTATGACGTCAGAGCACCAGTGGACCAATTGTCCTTGTGGAAGCTGACCACACAGGAGGATGAGATTTCAGAAGGTATGCAGTAGGTTACTATCTGTGTTTGTAAGGCAAGTAGGAGGGGGAATGGTAAAGGACTATGAACCACTCAAAGCATAGGGGCCTTTTTGAAAGTGGATGGGGATACAAAAATAGAGATTATCCTTAATACCAATCCATCTTGAGTATCAGAGTCCAACATACAAAGTGCAGGGGAAGACGTTAAATGAGCTTCCTTCTGTGAGAAGGAAACACTATCGTTCTCAAGGGAGATAGTGCATTTCAAACTCAAAGGCAGCAAATTCCTCAAGTGGAACATTGCTAGCACCAGGATCTGAAGCAGGCTTTAGTAGTGTTGAAGGCAGTCAGTTTTTGTTAACTATCATAACCAACATAATGTGAGCCATATTACTTCCATATTGACAGAAATTATATTCAGGCACAGGCTCCCACTAGAAGGTAATGAGGAAATTCAAAAGCTGTGAACGTCTTTTTAATGCCTAAAGGAATGATTGTGAGTTTTACTTACCATATAAATTGGTAAATTGGTCAAATGATGCCGTATGCCGGAAGATTTGCTTTTTTTTTTTTTTCTTCAGTCTCGGCAAGGCAGAGAAATTCTGTGGTGAAACGCTGCCACTGCTGGCCATTCAGTATAATCTGCAGATGGAAAAGTCCACTGTTAGCACAATTTTTACAAAGGGTAAACAGATCAATACTATGGAGTCTATATTATTGTGAAAATCAACAGCTCATTAGAAAATCAAATCCCAATTTGTAATTTTAACCTCCCATACTTCTTTGAATCCCACGCCTCACTTGCTAACACTCTCTAAATAACTGTAGCACATACATTAGGACATAGATCTATAGATCTTTTTCCCAGACAAGTGGCAGTGAACCCTTCTCAATTCATTTGTGTTAGGATATGGTACACCGATAGCAATTAAGCCAGCTGATAAGTTGAGAGAGGAAGGGTTATGCTACAGTTAATGGAAATAATAAAAACGATGAATAGATTATTTACCATCCTCATTTTAGCCAATTCCTACCAGTTCAGCAATAGTAAAGTTGAGACTCTTATGCTCAAACGTACGTTCATACAAATTCAGAAGTCTCAGAAAGTGCCCCAATTTCTTTCATCTTAACATCTTAGTTCGTAGTAGGGCATCCTGTCTACCCTACTACTCATTTAATTACCAAGATGAATGTATCCTACTGATTAATAGGCAACAGAGTGGCCCTCATGTTAGACAACATCTTGTTTTTGCTTTATGATGTCAGCTTGCTAGGCAACAGAGTGGCCCTCAGGTCAGACAACATTCTTGCTTTAGCTTTATGACGTCAGAGCACCAGTGGACCAATTGTCCTTGTGGAAGCTGACCACACAGGAGGATGAGATTTCAGAAGGTATGCAGTAGGTTACTATCTGTGTTTGTAAGGCAAGTAGGAGGGGGAATGGTAAAGGACTATGAACCACTCAAAGCATAGGGGCCTTTTTGAAAGTGGATGGGGATACAAAAATAGAGATTATCCTTATACCAATCCATCTTGAGTATCAGAGTCCAACATACAAAGTGCAGGGGAAGACGTTAAATGAGCTTCCTTCTGTGAGAAGGAAACACTATCGTTCTCAAGTGAGATAGTGCATTTCAAACTCAAAGGCAGCAAATTCCTCAAGTGGAACATTGCTAGCACTAGGATCTAAAGCAGGCTTTAGTAGTGTTGAAGGCAGTCAGTTTTTGTTAGCTATCATGACCAACACAATGTGATCCATATTACTTCTATATTGAAAGAAAATATATTCAGGCACATGCTCCCACTAGAAGGTAATGAGGAAATTCAAAAGCTGTGAACGTCTTTTTAATGCCTAAAGGAATGATTGTGAGTTTTACTTACCATATAAATTGGTAAATTGGTCAAATGATGCCGTATGCCGGAAGATTTGCTTTTTTTTTTTTTCTTCAGTCTCGGCAAGGCAGAGAAATTCTGTGGTGAAACGCTGCCACTGCTGGCCATTCAGTATAATCTGCAGATGGAAAAGTCCACTGTTAGCACAATTTTTACAAAGGGTAAACAGATCAATACTATGGAGTCTATATTATTGTGAAAATCAACAGCTCATTAGAAAATCAAATCCCAATTTGTAATTTTAACCTCCCATACTTCTTTGAATCCCACGCCTCACTTGCTAACACTCTCTAAACAACTGTAGCACATACATTAGGACATAGATCTATAGATCTTTTTCCCAGACAAGTGGCAGTGAACCCTTCTCAATTCATTTGTGTTAGGATATGGTACACCGATAGCAATTAAGCCAGCTGATAAGTTGAGAGAGGAAGGGTTATGCTACAGTTAATGGAAATAATAAAAACGATGAATAGATTATTTATCATCCTCATTTTAGCCAATTCCTACCAGTTCAGCAATAGTAAAGTTGAGACTCTTATGCTCAAACGTACGTTCATACAAATTCAGAAGTCTCAGAAAGTGCCCCAATTTCTTTCATCTTAACATCTTAGTTTGAAGTAGGGCATCCTGTCTACCCTACTACTCATTTAATTACCAAGATGAATGTATCCTACTGATTAATAGGCAACAGAGTGGCCCTCATGTCAGACAACATCTTGTTTTTGCTTTATGATGTCAGCTTGCTAGGCAACAGAGTGGCCCTCAGGTCAGACAACATTCTTGCTTTAGCTTTATGACGTCAGAGCACCAGTGGACCAATTGTCCTTGTGGAAGCTGACCACACAGGAGGATGAGATTTCAGAAGGTATGCAGTAGGTTACTATCTGTGTTTGTAAGGCAAGTAGGAGGGGGAATGATAAAGGACTCTGAACCACTCAAAGCATAGGGGCCTTTTTGAAAGTGGATGGGGATACAAAAATAGAGATTATCCTTAATATCAATCCATCTTGAGTATCAGAGTCCAACATACAATGTGCAGGGGAAGACGTTAAATGAGCTTCCTTCTGTGAGAAGGAAACACTATCGTTCTCAAGTGAGATAGTGCATTTCAAACTCAAAGGCAGCAAATTCCTCAAGTGGAACATTGCTAGCACTAGGATCTAAAGCAGGCCTTAGTAGTGTTGAAGGCAGTCAGTTTTTGTTAGCTATCATGACCAACACCATGTGATCCATATTACTTCTATATTGAAAGAAAATATATTCAAGCACAGGCTCCCACTAGAAGGTAATGAGGAAATTCAAAAGCTGTGAACGTCTTTTTAATGCCTAAAGGAATGATTGTGAGTTTTACTTACCATATAAATTGGTCAAATGATGCCGTATTCCGGAAGATTTGCTTTTTTTTTTTTCTTCAGACTCGGCAAGGCAGAGAAATTCTGTGGTGAAACGCTGCCACTGCTGGCCATTCAGTATAATCTGCAGATGGAAAAGTCCACTGTTAGCACAATTTTTACAAAGGGTAAACAGATCAATACTATGGAGTCTATATTATTGTGAAAATCAACAGCTCATTAGAAAATCAAATCCCAATTTGTAATTTTAACCTCCCATACTTCTTTGAATCCCACGCCTCACTTGCTAACACTCTCTAAACAACTGTAGCACATACATTAGGACATAGATCTATAGATCTTTTTCCCCAGACAAGTGGCAGTGAACCCTTCTCAATTCATTTGTGTTAGGATATGGTACACCGATAGCAATTACGCCAGCTGATAAGTTAAGAGAGGAAGGGTTATGCTACAGTTAATGGATATAATAAAAACGAGGAATAGATTATTTACCATCCTCATTTTAGCCAATTCCTACCAGTTCAGCAATAGTAAAGTTGAGACTCTTATGCTCAAACGTACGTTCATACAAATTCAGAAGTCTCAGAAAGTGCCCCAATTTCTTTCATCTTAACATCTTAGTTTGTAGTAGGGCATCCTGTCTACCCTACTACTCATTTAATTACCAAGATGAATGTATCCTACTGATTAATAGGCAACAGAGTTGCCCTCATGTCAGACAACATCTTGTTTTTGCTTTATGATGTCAGCTTGCTAGGCAACAGAGTGGCCCTCAGGTCAGACAACATTCTTGCTTTAGCTTTATGACGTCAGAGCACCAGTGGACCAATTGTCCTTGTGGAAGCTGACCACACAGGAGGATGAGATTTCAGAAGGTATGCAGTAGGTTACTATCTGTGTTTGTAAGGCAAGTAGGAGGGGGAATGATAAAGGACTCTGAACCACTCAAAGCATAGGGGCCTTTTTGAAAGTGGATGGGGATACAAAAATAGAGATTATCCTTAATATCAATCCATCTTGAGTATCAGAGTCCAACATACAAAGTGCAGGGGAAGACGTTAAATGAGCTTCCTTCTGTGAGAAGGAAACACTATCGTTCTCAAGTGAGATAGTGCATTTCAAAGTCAAAGGCAGCAAATTCCTCAAGTGGAACATTGCTAGCACTAGGATCTAAAGCAGGCCTTAGTAGTGTTGAAGGCAGTCAGTTTTTGTTAGCTATCATGACCAACACAATGTGATCCATATTACTTCTATATTGAAAGAAAATATATTCAGGCACAGGCTCCCACTAGAAGGTAATGAGGAAATTCAAAAGCTGTGAACTTCTTTTTAATGCCTAAAGGAATGATTGTGAGTTTTACTTACCATATAAATTGGTCAAATGATGCCGTATGCCGGAAGATTTGATTTTTTTTTTTTCTTCAGTCTCGGCAAGGCAGAGAAATTCTCTGGTGAAACGCTGCCACTGCTGGCCATTCAGTATAATCTGCAGATGGAAAAGTCCACTGTTAGCACAATTTTTACAAAGGGTAAACAGATCAATACTATGGAGTCTATATTATTGTGAAAATCAACAGCTCATTAGAAAATCAAATCCCAATTTGTATTTTTAACCTCCCATACTTCTTTGAATCCCACGCCTCACTTGCTAACACTCTCTAAACAACTGTAGCACATACATTAGGACATAGATCTATAGATCTTTTTCCCAGACAAGTGGCAGTGAACCCTTCTCAATTCATTTGTGTTAGGATATGGTACACCGATAGCAATTACGCCAGCTGATAAGTTGAGAGAGGAAGGGTTATGCTACAGTTAATGGAAATAATAAAAACGATGAATAGATTATTTACCATCCTCATTTTAGCTAATTCCTACCATTTCAGCAATAGTAAAGTTGAGACTCTTATGCTCAAACGTACCATCATACAAATTCAGAAGTCTCAGAAAGTGCCCCAATTTCTTTCATCTTAACATCTTAGTTCGTAGTAGGGCATCCTGTCTACCCTACTACTCATTTAATTACCAAGATGAATGTATCCTACTGATTAATAGGCAACAGAGTGGCCCTCATGTTAGACAACATCTTGTTTTTACTTTATGATGTCAGCTTGCTAGGCAACAGAGTGGCCCTCAGGTCAGACAACATTCTTGCTCAACACCCGCTCCGTCCACAGACACGCCATCGAACTCTGGAACCTCCTAGACGCCACAGCCCCTGACGTTGCCTTCCTCACGGAGACCTGGATGAACGCCTCTTCAGCTCCCGACATCGCCATCGCTATCCCGGAGGGCTACAAGATCGTCCGGAGGGACCGAAACGCCAACCAGATGGGAGGAGGCATCGCCATCATCCACAGGAACACCATCCGTCTCACGACCAGCACCGACAACACCCTGACCAGCGCCGAACACCTGCATTTCCAGATCCACACCAACCCGAACACCACCCTCAGAGGCACCCTGATCTACCGACCCCCTGGACCACGCACGCAATTCAGCGAGGACATCGCCGACTTCGTCAGCCCGCATGCCCTCCCCTCCGCTGACTACATCCTCCTGGGGGACCTGAACTTCCACCTGGAGAACAACAACGACCACAACACCAGCACCCTGCTCGACAACCTCGCCAACCTGGGACTCAAGCAACTGGTGTCCACCCCCACCCACCTCGCCGGACACACACTCGACGCCGTCTTCTCATCCAGCACAGACATCAACTTCAGCCACGCCACAGAGCTTCAATGGACGGACCACAGCTGCGTCCACTTCACCTTCAAGAGAACGACGACCCACCAACACCAGCAACACACCGCCCGCAGAAGCTGGAACAAGATCACAGCAGACCAGCTCGCCACCTCCCTGAGCCAACACCCTCCTGCCAGCTCAGCGAACCCCAGCCAGGCCGCCGATAACATCACGAAGTGGATCTGCAACTGCGCGGACGAACTCGCCCCGCTGAGGACCCCGCCCAGCAGACCCGGCAGCAAGAAGGCCCCATGGTTCACCGACGAACTCAAGAGCTCCAAGAAGAACTGCCGAGCCCTCGAGAAAGTCTGGAAAAGGGACCCAACACCGGACAACAGGACCTCCTACAAACTGGCCACCCGGAAACACCACCAGCTGATCCGCGCCGCCAAGAGAACAGCATTCAAGGACCGGTTGGACAACAACGCACACAACAGCAAGGAACTCTTCAGCATCGTGAAAGAGCTTTCCAACCCCAGCGCAGGAAATAACGACATCACCCCATCGCAAGACCTCTGCAACTCCCTCGCCTCATACTTCCACAACAAGATCACGGACATACACAGCAGCTTCAACAACCAACCAACGCACACCACGGCCGACCTGCCACCCCCCCCCACCACCACCCTCCACGTCTGGACCCCGATCAGCACAGAAGACACCATCCGCACGATGAACTCCATCCACTCCGGATCACCAACCGACCCCTGCCCTCACCACGTCTTCAACAAGGCCGACGCTGTCATCGCACCCCACCTGCGAGACATCATCAACACATCCTTCGACACCGCCATCTTCCCCGAAAGCTGGAAACACGCCGAACTCAGCGCTCTACTCAAGAAACCAACAGCGGACCCCACCGACCTCAAGAACTACCGCCCCATCTCGCTTCTCCCGTTTCCAGCCAAAGTCATCGAGAAGACCGTCAACAAGCAGATGGCCGCCTTCCTCGAGACGAACGGATCCCTCGACCCCTCACAGTCCGGCTTCCGAGCCAACCACAGCACCGAGACCGCCCTCATCGCCGCCACCGATGACATCCGAGCCCTGATGGACAAAGGAGAAACAGCGGCCCTCATCCTCCTAGACCTCTCCGCAGCATTCGACACGGTCTGCCACCGCACCCTAATACGGCGCCTCAGCAACATCGGAATCCAGGACAAGGCGCTGGAATGGATCATCTCCTTCCTCGACGGAAGAACACAGCGAGTCCGCCTACCACCGTACAAGTCAGAGGCCTCCGAAGTCATCTGCGGCGTCCCCCAAGGATCATCACTGAGCCCCACCCTCTTCAACGTCTACATGAGCCCCCTCGCGGCCATCGTACGCAAACACCACCTCAGCATCATCTCATACGCCGACGACACCCAGCTGATCCTCTCCCTGACCAACAACCCCGCCGCCGCCAGAGCCAACCTGCACGAAGGGATGAAAGAGGTAGCCGAGTGGATGACGACCAGCCGCCTGAAACTGAACTCGGACAAGACGGAGGTCCTCATCCTGGGCTCTTCACCCTCCGCCTGGGACGACTCCTGGTGGCCTCCCGCCCTGGGCACCGCACCCAAACCGACAGACCATGCACGAAACCTGGGCTTCATCCTGGACTCCTCCCTCTCCATGACCAGGCAAGTCAACAGCGTCTCCTCGGCGTGCTTCAACATCCTACGCATGCTACGGAAGATCTTCTGGTGGATCCCCTCAGAGACCAGGAAGACCGTCACCCAGGCCCTCGTCACCAGCCGACTGGACTACGGCAACGCCCTCTACGCCGGGACCACCGCCAAGCTCCAGAAGAGACTCCAGCGGATCCAAAACGCCTCAGCCAGACTCATCCTCGACATCCCACGATCCAGCCACATCTCCGGACATCTGAGAGACCTTCACTGGCTTCCCATCAACAAGAGAATCACCTTCCGCCTCCTCACCCACGCACACAAAGCCCTACACGACCAAGGCCCGAGCTACCTCAACAGCCGAGTCAACTTCTACGCTCCCAAACGCCACCTCCGATCAGCCAACCACGCCCTCGCCGCCGTCCCCCGCATCCGAAGAGCGACTACAGGAGGAAGGTCCTTCTCCTACCTGGCCGCCAAGACCTGGAACTCCCTCCCGTCCGACCTGCGCCTGACCCAAGACCACCTCTCCTTCAGGAAGAAGCTGAAGACCTGGCTGTTCGAGCAGTAGCGGCACCCCCCCTCCCCAGCGCCTTGAGACCCTACGGGTATGTAGCGCGCTTTATAAGTGTCACTGATTGACTGATTGATTGATTGCTTTAGCTTTATGACGTCAGAGCACCAGTGGACCAATTGTCCTTGTGGAAGCTGACCACACAGGAGGATGAGATTTCAGAAGGTATGCAGTAGGTTACTATCTGTGTTTGTAAGGCAAGTAGGAGGGGGAATGGTAAAGGACTATGAACCACTCAAAGCATAGGGGCCTTTTTGAAAGTGGATGGGGATACAAAAATAGAGATTATCCTTATACCAATCCATCTTGAGTATCAGAGTCCAACATACAAAGTGCAGGGGAAGACGTTAAATGAGCTTCCTTCTGTGAGAAGGAAACACTATCGTTCTCAAGTGAGATAGTGCATTTCAAACTCAAAGGCAGCAAATTCCTCAAGTGGAACATTGCTAGCACTAGGATCTAAAGCAGGCTTTAGTAGTGTTGAAGGCAGTCAGTTTTTGTTAGCTATCATGACCAACACAATGTGATCCATATTACTTCTATATTGAAAGAAAATATATTCAGGCACATGCTCCCACTAGAAGGTAATGAGGAAATTCAAAAGCTGTGAACGTCTTTTTAATGCCTAAAGGAATGATTGTGAGTTTTACTTACCATATAAATTGGTAAATTGGTCAAATGATGCCGTATGCCGGAAGATTTGCTTTTTTTTTTTTCTTCAGTCTCGGCAAGGCAGAGAAATTCTGTGGTGAAACGCTGCCACTGCTGGCCATTCAGTATAATCTGCAGATGGAAAAGTCCACTGTTAGCACAATTTTTACAAAGGGTAAACAGATCAATACTATGGAGTCTATATTATTGTGAAAATCAACAGCTCATTAGAAAATCAAATCCCAATTTGTAATTTTAACCTCCCATACTTCTTTGAATCCCACGCCTCACTTGCTAACACTCTCTAAACAACTGTAGCACATACATTAGGACATAGATCTATAGATCTTTTTCCCAGACAAGTGGCAGTGAACCCTTCTCAATTCATTTGTGTTAGGATATGGTACACCGATAGCAATTAAGCCAGCTGATAAGTTGAGAGAGGAAGGGTTATGCTACAGTTAATGGAAATAATAAAAACGATGAATAGATTATTTATCATCCTCATTTTAGCCAATTCCTACCAGTTCAGCAATAGTAAAGTTGAGACTCTTATGCTCAAACGTACGTTCATACAAATTCAGAAGTCTCAGAAAGTGCCCCAATTTCTTTCATCTTAACATCTTAGTTTGAAGTAGGGCATCCTGTCTACCCTACTACTCATTTAATTACCAAGATGAATGTATCCTACTGATTAATAGGCAACAGAGTGGCCCTCATGTCAGACAACATCTTGTTTTTGCTTTATGATGTCAGCTTGCTAGGCAACAGAGTGGCCCTCAGGTCAGACAACATTCTTGCTTTAGCTTTATGACGTCAGAGCACCAGTGGACCAATTGTCCTTGTGGAAGCTGACCACACAGGAGGATGAGATTTCAGAAGGTATGCAGTAGGTTACTATCTGTGTTTGTAAGGCAAGTAGGAGGGGGAATGATAAAGGACTCTGAACCACTCAAAGCATAGGGGCCTTTTTGAAAGTGGATGGGGATACAAAAATAGAGATTATCCTTAATATCAATCCATCTTGAGTATCAGAGTCCAACATACAAAGTGCAGGGGAAGACGTTAAATGAGCTTCCTTCTGTGAGAAGGAAACACTATCGTTCTCAAGTGAGATAGTGCATTTCAAAGTCAAAGGCAGCAAATTCCTCAAGTGGAACATTGCTAGCACTAGGATCTAAAGCAGGCCTTAGTAGTGTTGAAGGCAGTCAGTTTTTGTTAGCTATCATGACCAACACAATGTGATCCATATTACTTCTATATTGAAAGAAAATATATTCAGGCACAGGCTCCCACTAGAAGGTAATGAGGAAATTCAAAAGCTGTGAACTTCTTTTTAATGCCTAAAGGAATGATTGTGAGTTTTACTTACCATATAAATTGGTCAAATGATGCCGTATGCCGGAAGATTTGATTTTTTTTTTTCTTCAGTCTCGGCAAGGCAGAGAAATTCTCTGGTGAAACGCTGCCACTGCTGGCCATTCAGTATAATCTGCAGATGGAAAAGTCCACTGTTAGCACAATTTTTACAAAGGGTAAACAGATCAATACTATGGAGTCTATATTATTGTGAAAATCAACAGCTCATTAGAAAATCAAATCCCAATTTGTAATTTTAACCTCCCATACTTCTTTGAATCCCACGCCTCACTTGCTAACACTCTCTAAACAACTGTAGCACATACATTAGGACATAGATCTATAGATCTTTTTCCCAGACAAGTGGCAGTGAACCCTTCTCAATTCATTTGTGTTAGGATATGGTACACCGATAGCAATTACGCCAGCTGATAAGTTGAGAGAGGAAGGGTTATGCTACAGTTAATGGAAATAATAAAAACGAGGAATAGATTATTTACCATCCTCATTTTAGCCAATTCCTACCAGTTCAGCAATAGTAAAGTTGAGACTCTTATGCTCAAACGTACGTTCATACAAATTCAGAAGTCTCAGAAAGTGCCCCAATTTCTTTCATCTTAACATCTTAGTTTGTAGTAGGGCATCCTGTCTACCCTACTACTCATTTAATTACCAAGATGAATGTATCCTACTGATTAATAGGCAACAGAGTGGCCCTCATGTCAGACAACATCTTGTTTTTGCTTTATGATGTCAGCTTGCTAGGCAACAGAGTGGCCCTCAGGTAAGACAACATTCTTGCTTTAGCTTTATGACGTCAGAGCACCAGTGGAACAATTGTCCTTGTGGAAGCTGACCACACAGGAGGATGAGATTTCAGGAGGTATGCAGTAGGTTACTATCTGTGTTTGTAAGGCAAGTAGGAGGGGGAATGGTAAAGGACTATGAACCACTCAAAGCATAGGGGCCTTTTTGAAATTGGATGGTGATACAAAAATAGAGATTATCCTTAATACCAATCCATCTTGAGTATCAGAGTCCAACATACAAAGTGCAGGGGAAGACGTTAAATGAGCTTGCTTCTGTGAGAAGGAAACACTATCGTTCTAAAGTGAGATAGTGCATTTCAAACTCAAAGGCAGCAAATTCCTCAAGTGGAACATTGCTAGCACCAGGATCTAAAGCAGGCTTTAGTAGTGTTGAAGGCAGTCAGTTTTTGTTAACTATCATGACCAACACAATGTGAGCCATATTACTTCCATATTGACAGAAATTATATTCAGGCACTGGCTCCCACTAGAAGGTAATGAGGAAATTCAAAAGCTGTGAACGTCTTTTTAATGCCTAAAGGAATGATTGTGAGTTTTACTTACCATATAAATTGGTCAAATGATGCCGTATGCCGGAAGATTTGCTTTTTTTTTTTCTTCAGTCTCGGCAAGGCAGAGAAATTCTGTGGTGAAACGCTGCCACTGCTGGCCATTCAGTATAATCTGCAGATGGAAAAGTCCACTGTTAGCACAATTTTTACAAAGGGTAAACAGATCAATACTATGGAGTCTATATTATTGTGAAAATCAACAGCTCATTAGAAAATCAAATCCCAATTTGTAATTTTAACCTCCCATACTTCTTTGAATCCCACGCCTCACTTGCTAACACTCTCTAAACAACTGTAGCACATACATTAGGACATAGATCTATAGATCTTTTTCCCAGACAAGTGGCAGTGAACCCTTCTCAATTCATTTGTGTTAGGATATGGTACACCGATAGCAATTACGCCAGCTGATAAGTTGAGAGAGAAAGGGTTATGCTACAGTTAATGGAAATAATAAAAACGAGGAATAGATTATTTACCATCCTCATTTTAGCCAATTCCTACCAGTTCAGCAATAGTAAAGTTGAGACTCTTATGCTCAAACGTACGTTCATACAAATTCAGAAGTCTCAGAGAGTGCCCCAATTTCTTTCATCTTAACATCTTAGTTTGTAGTAGGGCATCCTGTCTACCCTACTACTCATTTAATTACCAAGATGAATGTATCCTACTGATTAATAGGCAACAGAGTGGCCCTCATGTCAGACAACATCTTGTTTTTGCTTTATGATGTCAGCTTGCTAGGCAACAGAGTGGCCCTCAGGTCAGACAACATTCTTGCTTTAGCTTTATGACGTCAGAGCACCGGTGGACCAATTGTCCTTGTGGAAGCTGACCACACAGGAGGATGAGATTTCAGAAGGTATGCAGTAGGTTACTATCTGTGTTTGTAAGGCAAGTAGGAGGGGGAATGGTAAAGGACTATGAACCACTCAAAGCATAGGGGCCTTTTTGAAAGTGGATGGGGATACAAAAATAGAGATTATCCTTAATACCAATCCATCTTGAGTATCAGAGTCCAACATACAAAAGGCAGGGGAAGACGTTAAATGAGCTTCCTTCTGTGAGAAGGAAACACTATCGTTCTCAAGTGAGATAGTGCATTTCAAACTCAAAGGCAGCAAATTCCTCAAGTGGAACATTGCTAGCACTAGGATCTAAAGCAGGCTTTAGTAGTGTTGAAGGCAGTCAGTTTTTGTTAGCTATCATGACCAACACAATGTGATCCATATTACTTCTATATTGAAAGAAAATATATTCAGGCACAGGCTCCCACTAGAAGGTAATGAGGAAATTCAAAAGCTGTGAACGTCTTTTAAATGCCTAAAGGAATGATTGTGAGTTTTACTTACCATATAAATTGGTCAAATGATGCCGTATGCCGGAAGATTTGCTTTTTTTTTTTTTCTTCAGTCTCGGCAAGGCAGAGAAATTCTGTGGTGAAACGCTGCCACTGCTGGCCATTCAGTATAATCTGCAGATGGAAAAGTCCACTGTTAGCACAATTTTTACAAAGGGTAAACAGATCAATACTATGGAGTCTATATTATTGTGAAAATCAACAGCTCATTAGAAAATCAAATCCCAATTTGTAATTTTAACCTCCCATACTTCTTTGAATCCCACGCCTCACTTGCTAACACTCTCTAAACAACTGTAGCACATACATTAGGACATAGATCTATAGATCTTTTTCCCAGACAAGTGGCAGTGAACCCTTCTCAATTCATTTGTGTTAGGATATGGTACACCGATAGCAATTACGCCAGCTGATAAGTTGAGAGAGGAAGGGTTATGCTACAGTTAATGGAAATAATAAAAACGAGGAATAGATTATTTACCATCCTCATTTTAGCCAATTCCTACCAGTTCAGCAATAGTAAAGTTGAGACTCTTATGCTCAATCGTACGTTCATACAAATTCAGAAGTCTCAGAGAGTGCCCCAATTTCTTTCATCTTAACATCTTAGTTTGTAGTAGGGCATCCTGTCTACCCTACTACTCATTTAATTACCAAGATGAATGTATCCTACTGATTAATAGGCAACAGAGTGGCCCTCATGTCAGACAACATCTTGTTTTTGCTTTATGATGTCAGCTTGCTAGGCAACAGAGTGGCCCTCAGGTCAGACAACATTCTTGCTTTAGCTTTATGACGTCAGAGCACCAGTGGACCAATTGTCCTTGTGGAAGCTGACCACACAGGAGGATGAGATTTCAGAAGGTATGCAGTAGGTTACTATCTGTGTTTGTAAGGCAAGTAGGAGGGGGAATGATAAAGGACTCTGAACCACTCAAAGCATAGGGGCCTTTTTGAAAGTGGATGGGGATACAAAAATAGAGATTATCCTTAATATCAATCCATCTTGAGTATCAGAGTCCAACATACAATGTGCAGGGGAAGACGTTAAATGAGCTTCCTTCTGTGAGAAGGAAACACTATCGTTCTCAAGTGAGATAGTGCATTTCAAACTCAAAGGCAGCAAATTCCTCAAGTGGAACATTGCTAGCACTAGGATCTAAAGCAGGCCTTAGTAGTGTTGAAGGCAGTCAGTTTTTGTTAGCTATCATGACCAACACAATGTGATCCATATTACTTCTATATTGAAAGAAAATATATTCAGGCACAGGCTCCCACTGGAAGGTAATGAGGAAATTCAAAAGCTGTGAACGTCTTTTTAATGCCTAAAGGAATGATTGTGAGTTTTACTTACCATATAAATTGGTCAAATGATGCCGTATGCCGGAAGATTTGCTTTTTTTTTTTTCTTCAGTCTCGGCAAGGCAGAGAAATTCTGTGGTGAAACGCTGCCACTGCTGGCCATTCAGTATAATCTGCAGATGGAAAAGTCCACTGTTAGCACAATTTTTACAAAGGGTAAACAGATCAATACTATGGAGTCTATATTATTGTGAAAATCAACAGCTCATTAGAAAATCAAATCCCAATTTGTAATTTTAACCTCCCATACTTCTTTGAATCCCACGCCTCACTTGCTAACACTCTCTAAACAACTGTAGCACATACATTAGGACATAGATCTATAGATCTTTTTCCCAGACAAGTGGCAGTGAACCCTTCTCAATTCATTTGTGTTAGGATATGGTACACCGATAGCAATTACGCCAGCTGATAAGTTGAGAGAGAAAGGGTTATGCTACAGTTAATGGAAATAATAAAAACGAGGAATAGATTATTTACCATCCTCATTTTAGCCAATTCCTACCAGTTCAGCAATAGTAAAGTTGAGACTCTTATGCTCAAACGTACGTTCATACAAATTCAGAAGTCTCAGAGAGTGCCCCAATTTCTTTCATCTTAACATCTTAGTTTGTAGTAGGGCATCCTGTCTACCCTACTACTCATTTAATTACCAAGATGAATGTATCCTACTGATTAATAGGCAACAGAGTGGCCCTCATGTCAGACAACATCTTGTTTTTGCTTTATGATGTCAGCTTGCTAGGCAACAGAGTGGCCCTCAGGTCAGACAACATTCTTGCTTTAGCTTTATGACGTCAAAGCACCGGTGGACCAATTGTCCTTGTGGAAGCTGACCACACAGGAGGATGAGATTTCAGAAGGTATGCAGTAGGTTACTATCTGTGTTTGTAAGGCAAGTAGGAGGGGGAATGGTAAAGGACTATGAACCACTCAAAGCATAGGGGCCTTTTTGAAAGTGGATGGGGATACAAAAATAGAGATTATCCTTAATACCAATCCATCTTGAGTATCAGAGTCCAACATACAAAAGGCAGGGGAAGACGTTAAATGAGCTTCCTTCTGTGAGAAGGAAACACTATCGTTCTCAAGTGAGATAGTGCATTTCAAACTCAAAGGCAGCAAATTCCTCAAGTGGAACATTGCTAGCACTAGGATCTAAAGCAGGCTTTAGTAGTGTTGAAGGCAGTCAGTTTTTGTTAGCTATCATGACCAACACAATGTGATCCATATTACTTCTATATTGAAAGAAAATATATTCAGGCACAGGCTCCCACTAGAAGGTAATGAGGAAATTCAAAAGCTGTGAACGTCTTTTAAATGCCTAAAGGAATGATTGTGAGTTTTACTTACCATATAAATTGGTCAAATGATGCCGTATGCCGGAAGATTTGCTTTTTTTTTTTTTCTTCAGTCTCGGCAAGGCAGAGAAATTCTGTGGTGAAACGCTGCCACTGCTGGCCATTCAGTATAATCTGCAGATGGAAAAGTCCACTGTTAGCACAATTTTTACAAAGGGTAAACAGATCAATACTATGGAGTCTATATTATTGTGAAAATCAACAGCTCATTAGAAAATCAAATCCCAATTTGTAATTTTAATCTCCCATACTTCTTTGAATCCCACGCCTCACTTGCTAACACTCTCTAAACAACTGTAGCACATACATTAGGACATAGATCTATAGATCTTTTTCCCAGACAAGTGGCAGTGAACCCTTCTCAATTCATTTGTGTTAGGATATGGTACACCGATAGCAATTACGCCAGCTGATAAGTTGAGAGAGGAAGGGTTATGCTACAGTTAATGGAAATAATAAAAACGAGGAATAGATTATTTACCATCCTCATTTTAGCCAATTCCTACCAGTTCAGCAATAGTAAAGTTGAGACTCTTATGCTCAATCGTACGTTCATACAAATTCAGAAGTCTCAGAGAGTGCCCCAATTTCTTTCATCTTAACATCTTAGTTTGTAGTAGGGCATCCTGTCTACCCTACTACTCATTTAATTACCAAGATGAATGTATCCTACTGATTAATAGGCAACAGAGTGGCCCTCATGTCAGACAACATCTTGTTTTTGCTTTATGATGTCAGCTTGCTAGGCAACAGAGTGGCCCTCAGGTCAGACAACATTCTTGCTTTAGCTTTATGACGTCAGAGCACCGGTGGACCGATTGTCCTTGTGGAAGCTGACCACACAGGAGGATGAGATTTCAGAAGGTATGCAGTAGGTTACTATCTGTGTTTGTAAGGCAAGTAGGAGGGGGAATGGTAAAGGACTATGAACCACTCAAAGCATAGGGGCCTTTTTGAAAGTGGATGGGGATACAAAAATAGAGATTATCCTTATACCAATCCATCTTGAGTATCAGAGTCCAACATACAAAGTGCAGGGGAAGACGTTAAATGAGCTCCCTTCTGTGAGAAGGAAACACTATCGTTCTCAAGTGAGATAGTGCATTTCAAACTCAAAGGCAGCAAATTCCTCAAGTGGAACATTGCTAGCACTAGGATCTAAAGCAGGCTTTAGTAGTGTTGAAGGCAGTCAGTTTTTGTTAGCTATCATGACCAACACAATGTGATCCATATTACTTCTATATTGAAAGAAAATATATTCAGGCACATGCTCCCACTAGAAGGTAATGAGGAAATTCAAAAGCTGTGAACGTCTTTTTAATGCCTAAAGGAATGATTGTGAGTTTTACTTACCATATAAATTGGTAAATTGGTCAAATGATGCCGTATGCCGGAAGATTTGCTTTTTTTTTTTTCTTCAGTCTCGGCAAGGCAGAGAAATTCTGTGGTGAAACGCTGCCACTGCTGGCCATTCAGTATAATCTGCAGATGGAAAAGTCCACTGTTAGCACAATTTTTACAAAGGGTAAACAGATCAATACTATGGAGTCTATATTATTGTGAAAATCAACAGCTCATTAGAAAATCAAATCCCAATTTGTAATTTTAACCTCCCATACTTCTTTGAATCCCACGCCTCACTTGCTAACACTCTCTAAACAACTGTAGCACATACATTAGGACATAGATCTATAGATCTTTTTCCCAGACAAGTGGCAGTGAACCCTTCTCAATTCATTTGTGTTAGGATATGGTACACCGATAGCAATTACGCCAGCTGATAAGTTGAGAGAGGAAGGGTTATGCTACAGTTAATGGAAATAATAAAAACGAGGAATAGATTATTTACCATCCTCATTTTAGCCAATTCCTACCAGTTCAGCAATAGTAAAGTTGAGACTCTTATGCTCAAACGTACGTTCATACAAATTCAGAAGTCTCAGAAAGTGCCCCAATTTCTTTCATCTTAACATCTTAGTTTGTAGTAGGGCATCCTGTCTACCCTACTACTCATTTAATTACCAAGATGAATGTATCCTACTGATTAATAGGCAACAGAGTGGCCCTCATGTCAGACAACATCTTGTTTTTGCTTTATGATGTCAGCTTGCTAGGCAACAGAGTGGCCCTCAGGTAAGACAACATTCTTGCTTTAGCTTTATGACGTCAGAGCACCAGTGGAACAATTGTCCTTGTGGAAGCTGACCACACAGGAGGATGAGATTTCAGGAGGTATGCAGTAGGTTACTATCTGTGTTTGTAAGGCAAGTAGGAGGGGGAATGGTAAAGGACTATGAACCACTCAAAGCATAGGGGCCTTTTTGAAAGTGGATGGGGATACAAAAATAGAGATTATCCTTAATACCAATCCATCTTGAGTATCAGAGTCCAACATACAAAGTGCAGGGGAAGACGTTAAATGAGCTTGCTTCTGTGAGAAGGAAACACTATCGTTCTAAAGTGAGATAGTGCATTTCAAACTCAAAGGCAGCAAATTCCTCAAGTGGAACATTGCTAGCACCAGGATCTAAAGCAGGCTTTAGTAGTGTTGAAGGCAGTCAGTTTTTGTTAACTATCATGACCAACACAATGTGAGCCATATTACTTCCATATTGACAGAAATTATATTCAGGCACTGGCTCCCACTAGAAGGTAATGAGGAAATTCAAAAGCTGTGAACGTCTTTTTAATGCCTAAAGGAATGATTGTGAGTTTTACTTACCATATAAATTGGTCAAATGATGCCGTATGCCGGAAGATTTGCTTTTTTTTTTTTCTTCAGTCTCGGCAAGGCAGAGAAATTCTGTGGTGAAACGCTGCCACTGCTGGCCATTCAGTATAATCTGCAGATGGAAAAGTCCACTGTTAGCACAATTTTTACAAAGGGTAAACAGATCAATACTATGGAGTCTATATTATTGTGAAAATCAACAGCTCATTAGAAAATCAAATCCCAATTTGTAATTTTAACCTCCCATACTTCTTTGAATCCCACGCCTCACTTGCTAACACTCTCTAAACAACTGTAGCACATACATTAGGACATAGATCTATAGATCTTTTTCCCAGACAAGTGGCAGTGAACCCTTCTCAATTCATTTGTGTTAGGATATGGTACACCGATAGCAATTACGCCAGCTGATAAGTTGAGAGAGGAAGGGTTATGCTACAGTTAATGGAAATAATAAAAACGATGAATAGATTATTTATCATCCTCATTTTAGCCAATTCCTACCAGTTCAGCAATAGTAAAGTTGAGACTCTTATGCTCAAACGTACGTTCATACAAATTCAGAAGTCTCAGAAAGTGCCCCAATTTCTTTCATCTTAACATCTTAGTTTGTAGTAGGGCATCCTGTCTACCCTACTACTCATTTAATTACCAAGATGAATGTATCCTACTGATTAATAGGCAACAGAGTGGCCCTCATGTCAGACAACATCTTGTTTTTGCTTTATGATGTCAGCTTGCTAGGCAACAGAGTGGCCCTCAGGTCAGACAACATTCTTGCTTTAGCTTTATGACGTCAGAGCACCAGTGGACCAATTGTCCTTGTGGAAGCTGACCACACAGGAGGATGAGATTTCAGAAGGTATGCAGTAGGTTACTATCTGTGTTTGTAAGGCAAGTAGGAGGGGGAATGGTAAAGGACTATGAACCACTCAAAGCATAGGGGCCTTTTTGAAAGTGGATGGGGATACAAAAATAGAGATTATCCTTATACCAATCCATCTTGAGTATCAGAGTCCAACATACAAAGTGCAGGGGAAGACGTTAAATGAGCTTCCTTCTGTGAGAAGGAAACACTATCGTTCTCAAGTGAGATAGTGCATTTCAAACTCAAAGGCAGCAAATTCCTCAAGTGGAACATTGCTAGCACTAGGATCTAAAGCAGGCTTTAGTAGTGTTGAAGGCAGTCAGTTTTTGTTAGCTATCATGACCAACACAATGTGATCCATATTACTTCTATATTGAAAGAAAATATATTCAGGCACATGCTCCCACTAGAAGGTAATGAGGAAATTCAAAAGCTGTGAACGTCTTTTTAATGACTAAAGGAATGATTGTGAGTTTTACTTACCATATAAATTGGTAAATTGGTCAAATGATGCCGTATGCCGGAAGATTTGCTTTTTTTTTTTTTCTTCAGTCTCGGCAAGGCAGAGAAATTCTGTGGTGAAACGCTGCCACTGCTGGCCATTCAGTATAATCTGCAGATGGAAAAGTCCACTGTTAGCACAATTTTTACAAAGGGTAAACAGATCAATACTATGGAGTCTATATTATTGTGAAAATCAACAGCTCATTAGAAAATCAAATCCCAATTTGTAATTTTAACCTCCCATACTTCTTTGAATCCCACGCCTCACTTGCTAACACTCTCTAAACAACTGTAGCACATACATTAGGACATAGATCTATAGATCTTTTTCCCAGACAAGTGGCAGTGAACCCTTCTCAATTCATTTGTGTTAGGATATGGTACACCGATAGCAATTAAGCCAGCTGATAAGTTGAGAGAGGAAGGGTTATGCTACAGTTAATGGAAATAATAAAAACGATGAATAGATTATTTATCATCCTCATTTTAGCCAATTCCTACCAGTTCAGCAATAGTAAAGTTGAGACTCTTATGCTCAAACGTACGTTCATACAAATTCAGAAGTCTCAGAAAGTGCCCCAATTTCTTTCATCTTAACATCTTAGTTTGAAGTAGGGCATCCTGTCTACCCTACTACTCATTTAATTACCAAGATGAATGTATCCTACTGATTAATAGGCAACAGAGTGGCCCTCATGTCAGACAACATCTTGTTTTTGCTTTATGATGTCAGCTTGCTAGGCAACAGAGTGGCCCTCAGGTCAGACAACATTCTTGCTTTAGCTTTATGACGTCAGAGCACCAGTGGACCAATTGTCCTTGTGGAAGCTGACCACACAGGAGGATGAGATTTCAGAAGGTATGCAGTAGGTTACTATCTGTGTTTGTAAGGCAAGTAGGAGGGGGAATGATAAAGGACTCTGAACCACTCAAAGCATAGGGGCCTTTTTGAAAGTGGATGGGGATACAAAAATAGAGATTATCCTTAATATCAATCCATCTTGAGTATCAGAGTCCAACATACAAAGTGCAGGGGAAGACGTTAAATGAGCTTCCTTCTGTGAGAAGGAAACACTATCGTTCTCAAGTGAGATAGTGCATTTCAAAGTCAAAGGCAGCAAATTCCTCAAGTGGAACATTGCTAGCACTAGGATCTAAAGCAGGCCTTAGTAGTGTTGAAGGCAGTCAGTTTTTGTTAGCTATCATGACCAACACAATGTGATCCATATTACTTCTATATTGAAAGAAAATATATTCAGGCACAGGCTCCCACTAGAAGGTAATGAGGAAATTCAAAAGCTGTGAACTTCTTTTTAATGCCTAAAGGAATGATTGTGAGTTTTACTTACCATATAAATTGGTCAAATGATGCCGTATGCCGGAAGATTTGATTTTTTTTTTTTCTTCAGTCTCGGCAAGGCAGAGAAATTCTCTGGTGAAACGCTGCCACTGCTGGCCATTCAGTATAATCTGCAGATGGAAAAGTCCACTGTTAGCACAATTTTTACAAAGGGTAAACAGATCAATACTATGGAGTCTATATTATTGTGAAAATCAACAGCTCATTAGAAAATCAAATCCCAATTTGTAATTTTAACCTCCCATACTTCTTTGAATCCCACGCCTCACTTGCTAACACTCTCTAAACAACTGTAGCACATACATTAGGACATAGATCTATAGATCTTTTTCCCAGACAAGTGGCAGTGAACCCTTCTCAATTCATTTGTGTTAGGATATGGTACACCGATAGCAATTACGCCAGCTGATAAGTTGAGAGAGGAAGGGTTATGCTACAGTTAATGGAAATAATAAAAACGATGAATAGATTATTTATCATCCTCATTTTAGCCAATTCCTACCAGTTCAGCAATAGTAAAGTTGAGACTCTTATGCTCAAACGTACGTTCATACAAATTCAGAAGTCTCAGAAAGTGCCCCAATTTCTTTCATCTTAACATCTTAGTTTGTAGTAGGGCATCCTGTCTACCCTACTACTCATTTAATTACCAAGATGAATGTATCCTACTGATTAATAGGCAACAGAGTGGCCCTCATGTCAGACAACATCTTGTTTTTGCTTTATGATGTCAGCTTGCTAGGCAACAGAGTGGCCCTCAGGTCAGACAACATTCTTGCTTTAGCTTTATGACGTCAGAGCACCAGTGGACCAATTGTCCTTGTGGAAGCTGACCACACAGGAGGATGAGATTTCAGAAGGTATGCAGTAGGTTACTATCTGTGTTTGTAAGGCAAGTAGGAGGGGGAATGGTAAAGGACTATGAACCACTCAAAGCATAGGGGCCTTTTTGAAAGTGGATGGGGATACAAAAATAGAGATTATCCTTATACCAATCCATCTTGAGTATCAGAGTCCAACATACAAAGTGCAGGGGAAGACGTTAAATGAGCTTCCTTCTGTGAGAAGGAAACACTATCGTTCTCAAGTGAGATAGTGCATTTCAAACTCAAAGGCAGCAAATTCCTCAAGTGGAACATTGCTAGCACTAGGATCTAAAGCAGGCTTTAGTAGTGTTGAAGGCAGTCAGTTTTTGTTAGCTATCATGACCAACACAATGTGATCCATATTACTTCTATATTGAAAGAAAATATATTCAGGCACATGCTCCCACTAGAAGGTAATGAGGAAATTCAAAAGCTGTGAACGTCTTTTTAATGCCTAAAGGAATGATTGTGAGTTTTACTTACCATATAAATTGGTAAATTGGTCAAATGATGCCGTATGCCGGAAGATTTGCTTTTTTTTTTTTTCTTCAGTCTCGGCAAGGCAGAGAAATTCTGTGGTGAAACGCTGCCACTGCTGGCCATTCAGTATAATCTGCAGATGGAAAAGTCCACTGTTAGCACAATTTTTACAAAGGGTAAACAGATCAATACTATGGAGTCTATATTATTGTGAAAATCAACAGCTCATTAGAAAATCAAATCCCAATTTGTAATTTTAACCTCCCATACTTCTTTGAATCCCACGCCTCACTTGCTAACACTCTCTAAACAACTGTAGCACATACATTAGGACATAGATCTATAGATCTTTTTCCCAGACAAGTGGCAGTGAACCCTTCTCAATTCATTTGTGTTAGGATATGGTACACCGATAGCAATTAAGCCAGCTGATAAGTTGAGAGAGGAAGGGTTATGCTACAGTTAATGGAAATAATAAAAACGATGAATAGATTATTTATCATCCTCATTTTAGCCAATTCCTACCAGTTCAGCAATAGTAAAGTTGAGACTCTTATGCTCAAACGTACGTTCATACAAATTCAGAAGTCTCAGAAAGTGCCCCAATTTCTTTCATCTTAACATCTTAGTTTGAAGTAGGGCATCCTGTCTACCCTACTACTCATTTAATTACCAAGATGAATGTATCCTACTGATTAATAGGCAACAGAGTGGCCCTCATGTCAGACAACATCTTGTTTTTGCTTTATGATGTCAGCTTGCTAGGCAACAGAGTGGCCCTCAGGTCAGACAACATTCTTGCTTTAGCTTTATGACGTCAGAGCACCAGTGGACCAATTGTCCTTGTGGAAGCTGACCACACAGGAGGATGAGATTTCAGAAGGTATGCAGTAGGTTACTATCTGTGTTTGTAAGGCAAGTAGGAGGGGGAATGATAAAGGACTCTGAACCACTCAAAGCATAGGGGCCTTTTTGAAAGTGGATGGGGATACAAAAATAGAGATTATCCTTAATATCAATCCATCTTGAGTATCAGAGTCCAACATACAAAGTGCAGGGGAAGACGTTAAATGAGCTTCCTTCTGTGAGAAGGAAACACTATCGTTCTCAAGTGAGATAGTGCATTTCAAAGTCAAAGGCAGCAAATTCCTCAAGTGGAACATTGCTAGCACTAGGATCTAAAGCAGGCCTTAGTAGTGTTGAAGGCAGTCAGTTTTTGTTAGCTATCATGACCAACACAATGTGATCCATATTACTTCTATATTGAAAGAAAATATATTCAGGCACAGGCTCCCACTAGAAGGTAATGAGGAAATTCAAAAGCTGTGAACTTCTTTTTAATGCCTAAAGGAATGATTGTGAGTTTTACTTACCATATAAATTGGTCAAATGATGCCGTATGCCGGAAGATTTGATTTTTTTTTTTTCTTCAGTCTCGGCAAGGCAGAGAAATTCTCTGGTGAAACGCTGCCACTGCTGGCCATTCAGTATAATCTGCAGATGGAAAAGTCCACTGTTAGCACAATTTTTACAAAGGGTAAACAGATCAATACTATGGAGTCTATATTATTGTGAAAATCAACAGCTCATTAGAAAATCAAATCCCAATTTGTAATTTTAACCTCCCATACTTCTTTGAATCCCACGCCTCACTTGCTAACACTCTCTAAACAACTGTAGCACATACATTAGGACATAGATCTATAGATCTTTTTCCCAGACAAGTGGCAGTGAACCCTTCTCAATTCATTTGTGTTAGGATATGGTACACCGATAGCAATTACGCCAGCTGATAAGTTGAGAGAGGAAGGGTTATGCTACAGTTAATGGAAATAATAAAAACGAGGAATAGATTATTTACCATCCTCATTTTAGCCAATTCCTACCAGTTCAGCAATAGTAAAGTTGAGACTCTTATGCTCAAACGTACGTTCATACAAATTCAGAAGTCTCAGAAAGTGCCCCAATTTCTTTCATCTTAACATCTTAGTTTGTAGTAGGGCATCCTGTCTACCCTACTACTCATTTAATTACCAAGATGAATGTATCCTACTGATTAATAGGCAACAGAGTGGCCCTCATGTCAGACAACATCTTGTTTTTGCTTTATGATGTCAGCTTGCTAGGCAACAGAGTGGCCCTCAGGTAAGACAACATTCTTGCTTTAGCTTTATGACGTCAGAGCACCAGTGGAACAATTGTCCTTGTGGAAGCTGACCACACAGGAGGATGAGATTTCAGGAGGTATGCAGTAGGTTACTATCTGTGTTTGTAAGGCAAGTAGGAGGGGGAATGGTAAAGGACTATGAACCACTCAAAGCATAGGGGCCTTTTTGAAATTGGATGGGGATACAAAAATAGAGATTATCCTTAATACCAATCCATCTTGAGTATCAGAGTCCAACATACAAAGTGCAGGGGAAGACGTTAAATGAGCTTGCTTCTGTGAGAAGGAAACACTATCGTTCTAAAGTGAGATAGTGCATTTCAAACTCAAAGGCAGCAAATTCCTCAAGTGGAACATTGCTAGCACCAGGATCTAAAGCAGGCTTTAGTAGTGTTGAAGGCAGTCAGTTTTTGTTAACTATCATGACCAACACAATGTGAGCCATATTACTTCCATATTGACAGAAATTATATTCAGGCACTGGCTCCCACTAGAAGGTAATGAGGAAATTCAAAAGCTGTGAACGTCTTTTTAATGCCTAAAGGAATGATTGTGAGTTTTACTTACCATATAAATTGGTCAAATGATGCCGTATGCCGGAAGATTTGCTTTTTTTTTTTCTTCAGTCTCGGCAAGGCAGAGAAATTCTGTGGTGAAACGCTGCCACTGCTGGCCATTCAGTATAATCTGCAGATGGAAAAGTCCACTGTTAGCACAATTTTTACAAAGGGTAAACAGATCAATACTATGGAGTCTATATTATTGTGAAAATCAACAGCTCATTAGAAAATCAAATCCCAATTTGTAATTTTAACCTCCCATACTTCTTTGAATCCCACGCCTCACTTGCTAACACTCTCTAAACAACTGTAGCACATACATTAGGACATAGATCTATAGATCTTTTTCCCAGACAAGTGGCAGTGAACCCTTCTCAATTCATTTGTGTTAGGATATGGTACACCGATAGCAATTACGCCAGCTGATAAGTTGAGAGAGAAAGGGTTATGCTACAGTTAATGGAAATAATAAAAACGAGGAATAGATTATTTACCATCCTCATTTTAGCCAATTCCTACCAGTTCAGCAATAGTAAAGTTGAGACTCTTATGCTCAAACGTACGTTCATACAAATTCAGAAGTCTCAGAGAGTGCCCCAATTTCTTTCATCTTAACATCTTAGTTTGTAGTAGGGCATCCTGTCTACCCTACTACTCATTTAATTACCAAGATGAATGTATCCTACTGATTAATAGGCAACAGAGTGGCCCTCATGTCAGACAACATCTTGTTTTTGCTTTATGATGTCAGCTTGCTAGGCAACAGAGTGGCCCTCAGGTCAGACAACATTCTTGCTTTAGCTTTATGACGTCAGAGCACCGGTGGACCAATTGTCCTTGTGGAAGCTGACCACACAGGAGGATGAGATTTCAGAAGGTATGCAGTAGGTTACTATCTGTGTTTGTAAGGCAAGTAGGAGGGGGAATGGTAAAGGACTATGAACCACTCAAAGCATAGGGGCCTTTTTGAAAGTGGATGGGGATACAAAAATAGAGATTATCCTTAATACCAATCCATCTTGAGTATCAGAGTCCAACATACAAAAGGCAGGGGAAGACGTTAAATGAGCTTCCTTCTGTGAGAAGGAAACACTATCGTTCTCAAGTGAGATAGTGCATTTCAAACTCAAAGGCAGCAAATTCCTCAAGTGGAACATTGCTAGCACTAGGATCTAAAGCAGGCTTTAGTAGTGTTGAAGGCAGTCAGTTTTTGTTAGCTATCATGACCAACACAATGTGATCCATATTACTTCTATATTGAAAGAAAATATATTCAGGCACAGGCTCCCACTAGAAGGTAATGAGGAAATTCAAAAGCTGTGAACGTCTTTTAAATGCCTAAAGGAATGATTGTGAGTTTTACTTACCATATAAATTGGTCAAATGATGCCGTATGCCGGAAGATTTGCTTTTTTTTTTTTTCTTCAGTCTCGGCAAGGCAGAGAAATTCTGTGGTGAAACGCTGCCACTGCTGGCCATTCAGTATAATCTGCAGATGGAAAAGTCCACTGTTAGCACAATTTTTACAAAGGGTAAACAGATCAATACTATGGAGTCTATATTATTGTGAAAATCAACAGCTCATTAGAAAATCAAATCCCAATTTGTAATTTTAACCTCCCATACTTCTTTGAATCCCACGCCTCACTTGCTAACACTCTCTAAACAACTGTAGCACATACATTAGGACATAGATCTATAGATCTTTTTCCCAGACAAGTGGCAGTGAACCCTTCTCAATTCATTTGTGTTAGGATATGGTACACCGATAGCAATTACGCCAGCTGATAAGTTGAGAGAGAAAGGGTTATGCTACAGTTAATGGAAATAATAAAAACGAGGAATAGATTATTTACCATCCTCATTTTAGCCAATTCCTACCAGTTCAGCAATAGTAAAGTTGAGACTCTTATGCTCAAACGTACGTTCATACAAATTCAGAAGTCTCAGAGAGTGCCCCAATTTCTTTCATCTTAACATCTTAGT
This sequence comes from Lissotriton vulgaris, assembly GCF_964263255.1. NCBI lineage: Eukaryota > Metazoa > Chordata > Amphibia > Caudata > Salamandridae > Lissotriton > Lissotriton vulgaris. The sequence goes on from NC_141696.1 coordinate 615,190,168, forward strand.
TTGTAGTAGGGCATCCTGTCTACCCTACTACTCATTTAATTACCAAGATGAATGTATCCTACTGATTAATAGGCAACAGAGTGGCCCTCATGTCAGACAACATCTTGTTTTTGCTTTATGATGTCAGCTTGCTAGGCAACAGAGTGGCCCTCAGGTCAGACAACATTCTTGCTTTAGCTTTATGACGTCAGAGCACCGGTGGACCAATTGTCCTTGTGGAAGCTGACCACACAGGAGGATGAGATTTCAGAAGGTATGCAGTAGGTTACTATCTGTGTTTGTAAGGCAAGTAGGAGGGGGAATGGTAAAGGACTATGAACCACTCAAAGCATAGGGGCCTTTTTGAAAGTGGATGGGGATACAAAAATAGAGATTATCCTTAATACCAATCCATCTTGAGTATCAGAGTCCAACATACAAAAGGCAGGGGAAGACGTTAAATGAGCTTCCTTCTGTGAGAAGGAAACACTATCGTTCTCAAGTGAGATAGTGCATTTCAAACTCAAAGGCAGCAAATTCCTCAAGTGGAACATTGCTAGCACTAGGATCTAAAGCAGGCTTTAGTAGTGTTGAAGGCAGTCAGGTTTTGTTAGCTATCATGACCAACACAATGTGATCCATATTACTTCTATATTGAAAGAAAATATATTCAGGCACAGGCTCCCACTAGAAGGTAATGAGGAAATTCAAAAGCTGTGAACGTCTTTTAAATGCCTAAAGGAATGATTGTGAGTTTTACTTACCATATAAATTGGTCAAATGATGCCGTATGCCGGAAGATTTGCTTTTTTTTTTTTTCTTCAGTCTCGGCAAGGCAGAGAAATTCTGTGGTGAAACGCTGCCACTGCTGGCCATTCAGTATAATCTGCAGATGGAAAAGTCCACTGTTAGCACAATTTTTACAAAGGGTAAACAGATCAATACTATGGAGTCTATATTATTGTGAAAATCAACAGCTCATTAGAAAATCAAATCCCAATTTGTAATTTTAACCTCCCATACTTCTTTGAATCCCACGCCTCACTTGCTAACACTCTCTAAACAACTGTAGCACATACATTAGGACATAGATCTATAGATCTTTTTCCCAGACAAGTGGCAGTGAACCCTTCTCAATTCATTTGTGTTAGGATATGGTACACCGATAGCAATTACGCCAGCTGATAAGTTGAGAGAGGAAGGGTTATGCTACAGTTAATGGAAATAATAAAAACGAGGAATAGATTATTTACCATCCTCATTTTAGCCAATTCCTACCAGTTCAGCAATAGTAAAGTTGAGACTCTTATGCTCAATCGTACGTTCATACAAATTCAGAAGTCTCAGAGAGTGCCCCAATTTCTTTCATCTTAACATCTTAGTTTGTAGTAGGGCATCCTGTCTACCCTACTACTCATTTAATTACCAAGATGAATGTATCCTACTGATTAATAGGCAACAGAGTGGCCCTCATGTCAGACAACATCTTGTTTTTGCTTTATGATGTCAGCTTGCTAGGCAACAGAGTGGCCCTCTGGTCAGACAACATTCTTGCTTTAGCTTTATGACGTCAGAGCACCAGTGGACCAATTGTCCTTGTGGAAGCTGACCACACAGGAGGATGAGATTTCAGAAGGTATGCAGTAGGTTACTATCTGTGTTTGTAAGGCAAGTAGGAGGGGGAATGATAAAGGACTCTGAACCACTCAAAGCATAGGGGCCTTTTTGAAAGTGGATGGGGATACAAAAATAGAGATTATCCTTAATATCAATCCATCTTGAGTATCAGAGTCCAACATACAATGTGCAGGGGAAGACGTTAAATGAGCTTCCTTCTGTGAGAAGGAAACACTATCGTTCTCAAGTGAGATAGTGCATTTCAAAGTCAAAGGCAGCAAATTCCTCAAGTGTAACATTGCTAGCACTAGGATCTAAAGCAGGCCTTAGTAGTGTTGAAGGCAGTCAGTTTTTGTTAGCTATCATGACCAACACAATGTGATCCATATTACTTCTATATTGAAAGAAAATATATTCAGGCACAGGCTCCCACTAGAAGGTAATGAGGAAATTCAAAAGCTGTGAACGTCTTTTTAATGCCTAAAGGAATGATTGTGAGTTTTACTTACCATATAAATTGGTCAAATGATGCCGTATGCCGGAAGATTTGCTTTTTTTTTTTTCTTCAGTCTCGGCAAGGCAGAGAAATTCTGTGGTGAAACGCTGCCACTGCTGGCCATTCAGTATAATCTGCAGATGGAAAAGTCCACTGTTAGCACAATTTTTACAAAGGGTAAACAGATCAATACTATGGAGTCTATATTATTGTGAAAATCAACAGCTCATTAGAAAATCAAATCCCAATTTGTAATTTTAACCTCCCATACTTCTTTGAATCCCACGCCTCACTTGCTAACACTCTCTAAACAACTGTAGCACATACATTAGGACATAGATCTATAGATCTTTTTCCCAGACAAGTGGCAGTGAACCCTTCTCAATTCATTTGTGTTAGGATATGGTACACCGATAGCAATTACGCCAGCTGATAAGTTGAGAGAGAAAGGGTTATGCTACAGTTAATGGAAATAATAAAAACGAGGAATAGATTATTTACCATCCTCATTTTAGCCAATTCCTACCAGTTCAGCAATAGTAAAGTTGAGACTCTTATGCTCAAACGTACGTTCATACAAATTCAGAAGTCTCAGAGAGTGCCCCAATTTCTTTCATCTTAACATCTTAGTTTGTAGTAGGGCATCCTGTCTACCCTACTACTCATTTAATTACCAAGATGAATGTATCCTACTGATTAATAGGCAACAGAGTGGCCCTCATGTCAGACAACATCTTGTTTTTGCTTTATGATGTCAGCTTGCTAGGCAACAGAGTGGCCCTCAGGTCAGACAACATTCTTGCTTTAGCTTTATGACGTCAGAGCACCGGTGGACCAATTGTCCTTGTGGAAGCTGACCACACAGGAGGATGAGATTTCAGAAGGTATGCAGTAGGTTACTATCTGTGTTTGTAAGGCAAGTAGGAGGGGGAATGGTAAAGGACTATGAACCACTCAAAGCATAGGGGCCTTTTTGAAAGTGGATGGGGATACAAAAATAGAGATTATCCTTAATACCAATCCATCTTGAGTATCAGAGTCCAACATACAAAAGGCAGGGGAAGACGTTAAATGAGCTTCCTTCTGTGAGAAGGAAACACTATCGTTCTCAAGTGAGATAGTGCATTTCAAACTCAAAGGCAGCAAATTCCTCAAGTGGAACATTGCTAGCACTAGGATCTAAAGCAGGCTTTAGTAGTGTTGAAGGCAGTCAGTTTTTGTTAGCTATCATGACCAACACAATGTGATCCATATTACTTCTATATTGAAAGAAAATATATTCAGGCACAGGCTCCCACTAGAAGGTAATGAGGAAATTCAAAAGCTGTGAACGTCTTTTAAATGCCTAAAGGAATGATTGTGAGTTTTACTTACCATATAAATTGGTAAATTGGTCAAATGATGCCGTATGCCGGAAGATTTGCTTTTTTTTTTTTCTTCAGTCTCGGCAAGGCAGAGAAATTCTGTGGTGAAACGCTGCCACTGCTGGCCATTCAGTATAATCTGCAGATGGAAAAGTCCACTGTTAGCACAATTTTTACAAAGGGTAAACAGATCAATACTATGGAGTCTATATTATTGTGAAAATCAACAGCTCATTAGAAAATCAAATCCCAATTTGTAATTTTAACCTCCCATACTTCTTTGAATCCCACGCCTCACTTGCTAACACTCTCTAAACAACTGTAGCACATACATTAGGACATAGATCTATAGATCTTTTTCCCAGACAAGTGGCAGTGAACCCTTCTCAATTCATTTGTGTTAGGATATGGTACACCGATAGCAATTACGCCAGCTGATAAGTTGAGAGAGGAAGGGTTATGCTACAGTTAATGGAAATAATAAAAACGAGGAATAGATTATTTACCATCCTCATTTTAGCCAATTCCTACCAGTTCAGCAATAGTAAAGTTGAGACTCTTATGCTCAAACGTACGTTCATACAAATTCAGAAGTCTCAGAAAGTGCCCCAATTTCTTTCATCTTAACATCTTAGTTCGTAGTAGGGCATCCTGTCTACCCTACTACTCATTTAATTACCAAGATGAATGTATCCTACTGATTAATAGGCAACAGAGTGGCCCTCATGTCAGACAACATCTTGTTTTTGCTTTATGATGTCAGCTTGCTAGGCAACAGAGTGGCCCTCAGGTAAGACAACATTCTTGCTTTAGCTTTATGACGTCAGAGCACCAGTGGAACAATTGTCCTTGTGGAAGCTGACCACACAGGAGGATGAGATTTCAGGAGGTATGCAGTAGGTTACTATCTGTGTTTGTAAGGCAAGTAGGAGGGGGAATGGTAAAGGACTATGAACCACTCAAAGCATAGGGGCCTTTTTGAAAGTGGATGGGGATACAAAAATAGAGATTATCCTTAATACCAATCCATCTTGAGTATCAGAGTCCAACATACAAAGTGCAGGGGAAGACGTTAAATGAGCTTGCTTCTGTGAGAAGGAAACACTATCGTTCTAAAGTGAGATAGTGCATTTCAAACTCAAAGGCAGCAAATTCCTCAAGTGGAACATTGCTAGCACCAGGATCTAAAGCAGGCTTTAGTAGTGTTGAAGGCAGTCAGTTTTTGTTAACTATCATGACCAACACAATGTGAGCCATATTACTTCCATATTGACAGAAATTATATTCAGGCACTGGCTCCCACTAGAAGGTAATGAGGAAATTCAAAAGCTGTGAACGTCTTTTTAATGCCTAAAGGAATGATTGTGAGTTTTACTTACCATATAAATTGGTCAAATGATGCCGTATGCCGGAAGATTTGCTTTTTTTTTTTTCTTCAGTCTCGGCAAGGCAGAGAAATTCTGTGGTGAAACGCTGCCACTGCTGGCCATTCAGTATAATCTGCAGATGGAAAAGTCCACTGTTAGCACAATTTTTACAAAGGGTAAACAGATCAATACTATGGAGTCTATATTATTGTGAAAATCAACAGCTCATTAGAAAATCAAATCCCAATTTGTAATTTTAACCTCCCATACTTCTTTGAATCCCACGCCTCACTTGCTAACACTCTCTAAACAACTGTAGCACATACATTAGGACATAGATCTATAGATCTTTTTCCCAGACAAGTGGCAGTGAACCCTTCTCAATTCATTTGTGTTAGGATATGGTACACCGATAGCAATTACGCCAGCTGATAAGTTGAGAGAGGAAGGGTTATGCTACAGTTAATGGAAATAATAAAAACGATGAATAGATTATTTATCATCCTCATTTTAGCCAATTCCTACCAGTTCAGCAATAGTAAAGTTGAGACTCTTATGCTCAAACGTACGTTCATACAAATTCAGAAGTCTCAGAAAGTGCCCCAATTTCTTTCATCTTAACATCTTAGTTTGTAGTAGGGCATCCTGTCTACCCTACTACTCATTTAATTACCAAGATGAATGTATCCTACTGATTAATAGGCAACAGAGTGGCCCTCATGTCAGACAACATCTTGTTTTTGCTTTATGATGTCAGCTTGCTAGGCAACAGAGTGGCCCTCAGGTCAGACAACATTCTTGCTTTAGCTTTATGACGTCAGAGCACCAGTGGACCAATTGTCCTTGTGGAAGCTGACCACACAGGAGGATGAGATTTCAGAAGGTATGCAGTAGGTTACTATCTGTGTTTGTAAGGCAAGTAGGAGGGGGAATGATAAAGGACTCTGAACCACTCAAAGCATAGGGGCCTTTTTGAAAGTGGATGGGGATACAAAAATAGAGATTATCCTTAATATCAATCCATCTTGAGTATCAGAGTCCAACATACAATGTGCAGGGGAAGACGTTAAATGAGCTTCCTTCTGTGAGAAGGAAACACTATCGTTCTCAAGTGAGATAGTGCATTTCAAACTCAAAGGCAGCAAATTCCTCAAGTGGAACATTGCTAGCACTAGGATCTAAAGCAGGCCTTAGTAGTGTTGAAGGCAGTCAGTTTTTGTTAGCTATCATGACCAACACAATGTGATCCATATTACTTCTATATTGAAAGAAAATATATTCAGGCACAGGCTCCCACTAGAAGGTAATGAGGAAATTCAAAAGCTGTGAACGTCTTTTTAATGCCTAAAGGAATGATTGTGAGTTTTACTTACCATATAAGTTGGTCAAATGATGCCGTATGCCGGAAGATTTGCTTTTTTTTTTTTCTTCAGTCTCGGCAAGGCAGAGAAATTCTGTGGTGAAACGCTGCCACTGCTGGCCATTCAGTATAATCTGCAGATGGAAAAGTCCACTGTTAGCACAATTTTTACAAAGGGTAAACAGATCAATACTATGGAGTCTATATTATTGTGAAAATCAACAGCTCATTAGAAAATCAAATCCCAATTTGTAATTTTAACCTCCCATACTTCTTTGAATCCCACGCCTCACTTGCTAACACTCTCTAAACAACTGTAGCACATACATTAGGACATAGATCTATAGATCTTTTTCCCCAGACAAGTGGCAGTGAACCCTTCTCAATTCATTTGTGTTAGGATATGGTACACCGATAGCAATTACGCCAGCTGATAAGTTAAGAGAGGAAGGGTTATGCTACAGTTAATGGATATAATAAAAACGAGGAATAGATTATTTACCATCCTCATTTTAGCCAATTCCTACCAGTTCAGCAATAGTAAAGTTGAGACTCCTATGCTCAAACGTACGTTCATACAAATTCAGAAGTCTCAGAAAGTGCCCCAATTTCTTTCATCTTAACATCTTAGTTTGTAGTAGGGCATCCTGTCTACCCTACTACTCATTTAATTACCAATATGAATGTATCCTACTGATTAATAGGCAACAGAGTGGCCCTCATGTCAGACAACATCTTGTTTTTGCTTTATGATGTCAGCTTGCTAGGCAACAGAGTGGCCCTCAGGTCAGACAACATTCTTGCTTTAGCTTTATGACGTCAGAGCACCAGTGGAACAATTGTCCTTGTGGAAGCTGACTACACAGGAGGATGAGATTTCAGAAGGTATGCAGTAGGTTACTATCTGTGTTTGTAGGGCAAGTAGGAGGGGGAATGATAAAGGACTCTGAACCACTCAAAGCATAGGGGCCTGTTTGAAAGTGGATGGGGATACAAAAATAGAGATTATCCTTAATATCAATCCATCTTGAGTATCAGAGTCCAACATACAAAGTGCAGGGGAAGACGTTAAATGAGCTTCCTTCTGTGAGAAGGAAACACTATCGTTCTCAAGTGAGATAGTGCATTTCAAAGTCAAAGGCAGCAAATTCCTCAAGTGGAACATTGCTAGCACTAGGATCTAAAGCAGGCCTTAGTAGTGTTGAAGGCAGTCAGTTTTTGTTAGCTATCATGACCAACACAATGTGATCCATATTACTTCTATATTGAAAGAAAATATATTCAGGCACAGGCTCCCACTAGAAGGTAATGAGGAAATTCAAAAGCTGTGAACGTCTTTTTAATGCCTAAAGGAATGATTGTGAGTTTTACTTACCATATAAATTGGTCAAATGATGCCGTATGCCTGAAGATTTGCTTTTTTTTTTTCTTCAGTCTCGGCAAGGCAGAGAAATTCTGTGGTGAAACGCTGCCACTGCTGGCCATTCAGTATAATCTGCAGATGGAAAAGTCCACTGTTAGCACAATTTTTACAAAGGGTAAACAGATCAATACTATGGAGTCTATATTATTGTGAAAATCAACAGCTCATTAGAAAATCAAATCCCAATTTGTAATTTTAACCTCCCATACTTCTTTGAATCCCACGCCTCACTTGCTAACACTCTCTAAACAACTGTAGCACATACATTAGGACATAGATCTATAGATCTTTTTCCCCAGACAAGTGGCAGTGAACCCTTCTCAATTCATTTGTGTTAGGATATGGTACACCGATAGCAATTACGCCAGCTGATAAGTTAAGAGAGGAAGGGTTATGCTACAGTTAATGGATATAATAAAAACGAGGAATAGATTATTTACCATCCTCATTTTAGCCAATTCCTACCAGTTCAGCAATAGTAAAGTTGAGACTCTTATGCTCAAACGTACGTTCATACAAATTCAGAAGTCTCAGAAAGTGCCCCAATTTCTTTCATCTTAACATCTTAGTTTGTAGTAGGGCATCCTGTCTACCCTACTACTCATTTAATTACCAAGATGAATGTATCCTACTGATTAATAGGCAACAGAGTTGCCCTCATGTCAGACAACATCTTGTTTTTGCTTTATGATGTCAGCTTGCTAGGCAACAGAGTGGCCCTCAGGTCAGACAACATTCTTGCTTTAGCTTTATGACGTCAGAGCACCAGTGGACCAATTGTCCTTGTGGAAGCTGACCACACAGGAGGATGAGATTTCAGAAGGTATGCAGTAGGTTACTATCTGTGTTTGTAAGGCAAGTAGGAGGGGGAATGATAAAGGACTCTGAACCACTCAAAGCATAGGGGCCTTTTTGAAAGTGGATGGGGATACAAAAATAGAGATTATCCTTAATACCAATCCATCTTGAGTATCAGAGTCCAACATACAAAGTGCAGGGGAAGACGTTAAATGAGCTTGCTTCTGTGAGAAGGAAACACTATCGTTCTAAAGTGAGATAGTGCATTTCAAACTCAAAGGCAGCAAATTCCTCAAGTGGAACATTGCTAGCACCAGGATCTAAAGCAGGCTTTAGTAGTGTTGAAGGCAGTCAGTTTTTGTTAACTATCATGACCAACACAATGTGAGCCATATTACTTCCATATTGACAGAAATTATATTCAGGCACTGGCTCCCACTAGAAGGTAATGAGGAAATTCAAAAGCTGTGAACGTCTTTTTAATGCCTAAAGGAATGATTGTGAGTTTTACTTACCATATAAATTGGTCAAATGATGCCGTATGCCGGAAGATTTGCTTTTTTTTTTTTTCTTCAGTCTCGGCAAGGCAGAGAAATTCTGTGGTGAAACGCTGCCACTGCTGGCCATTCAGTATAATCTGCAGATGGAAAAGTCCACTGTTAGCACAATTTTTACAAAGGGTAAACAGATCAATACTATGGAGTCTATATTATTGTGAAAATCAACAGCTCATTAGAAAATCAAATCCCAATTTGTAATTTTAACCTCCCATACTTCTTTGAATCCCACGCCTCACTTGCTAACACTCTCTAAACAACTGTAGCACATACTTTAGGACATAGATCTATAGATCTTTTTCCCAGACAAGTGGCAGTGAACCCTTCTCAATTCATTTGTGTTAGGATATGGTACACCGATAGCAATTAAGCCAGCTGATAAGTTGAGAGAGGAAGGGTTATGCTACAGTTAATGGAAATAATAAAAACGATGAATAGATTATTTACCATCCTCATTTTAGCCAATTCCTACCAGTTAAGCAATAGTAAAGTTGAGACTCTTATGCTCAAACGTACGTTCATACAAATTCAGAAGTCTCAGAAAGTGCCCCAATTTCTTTCATCTTAACATCTTAGTTCGTAGTAGGGCATCCTGTCTACCCTACTACTCATTTAATTACCAAGATGAATGTATCCTACTGATTAATAGGCAACAGAGTGGCCCTCATGTCAGACAACATCTTGTTTTTGCTTTATGATGTCAGCTTGCTAGGCAACAGAGTGGCCCTCAGGTCAGACAACATTCTTGCTTTAGCTTTATGACGTCAGAGCACCAGTGGACCAATTGTCCTTGTGGAAGCTGACCACACAGGAGGATGAGATTTCAGAAGGTATGCAGTAGGTTACTATCTGTGTTTGTAAGGCAAGTAGGAGGGGGAATGATAAAGGACTCTGAACCACTCAAAGCATAGGGGCCTTTTTGAAAGTGGATGGGGATACAAAAATAGAGATTATCCTTAATATCAATCCATCTTGAGTATCAGAGTCCAACATACAAAGTGCAGGGGAAGACGTTAAATGAGCTTCCTTCTGTGAGAAGGAAACACTATCGTTCTCAAGTGAGATAGTGCGTTTCAAACTCAAAGGCAGCAAATTCCTCAAGTGGAACATTGCTAGCACTAGGATCTAAAGCAGGCCTTAGTAGTGTTGAAGGCAGTCAGTTTTTGTTAGCTATCATGACCAACACAATGTGATCCATATTACTTCTATATTGAAAGAAAATATATTCAGGCACAGGCTCCCACTAAAAGGTAATGAGGAAATTCAAAAGCTGTGAACATCTTTTTAATGCCTAAAGGAATGATTGTGAGTTTTACTTACCATATAAATTGGTCAAATGATGCCGTATGCCGGAAGATTTGCTTTTTTTTTTTCTTCAGTCTCGGCAAGGCAGAGAAATTCTGTGGTGAAACGCTGCCACTGCTGGCCATTCAGTATAATCTGCAGATGGAAAAGTCCACTGTTAGCACAATTTTTACAAAGGGTAAACAGATCAATACTATGGAGTCTATATTATTGTGAAAATCAACAGCTCATTAGAAAATCAAATCCCAATTTGTAATTTTAACCTCCCATACTTCTTTGAATCCCACGCCTCACTTGCTAACACTCTCTAAACAACTGTAGCACATACATTAGGACATAGATCTATAGATCTTTTTCCCAGACAAGGGGCAGTGAACCCTTCTCAATTCATTTGTGTTAGGATATGGTACACCGATAGCAATTACGCCAGCTGATAAGTTGAGAGAGGAAGGGTTATGCTACAGTTAATGGAAATAATAAAAACGAGGAATAGATTATTTACCATCCTCATTTTAGCCAATTCCTACCAGTTCAGCAATAGTAAAGTTGAGACTCTTATGCTCAAACGTACGTTCATACAAATTCAGAAGTCTCAGAGAGTGCCCCAATTTCTTTCATCTTAACATCTTAGTTTGTAGTAGGGCATCCTGTCTACCCTACTACTCATTTAATTACCAAGATGAATGTATCCTACTGATTAATAGGCAACAGAGTGGCCCTCATGTCAGACAACATCTTGTTTTTGCTTTATGATGTCAGCTTGCTAGGCAACAGAGTGGCCCTCAGGTCAGACAACATTCTTGCTTTAGCTTTATGACGTCAGAGCACCGGTGGACCAATTGTCCTTGTGGAAGCTGACCACACAGGAGGATGAGATTTCAGAAGGTATGCAGTAGGTTACTATCTGTGTTTGTAAGGCAAGTAGGAGGGGGAATGGTAAAGGACTATGAACCACTCAAAGCATAGGGGCCTTTTTGAAAGTGGATGGGGATACAAAAATAGAGATTATCCTTAATACCAATCCATCTTGAGTATCGGAGTCCAACATACAAAGTGCAGGGGAAGACGTTAAATGAGCTTCCTTCTGTGAGAAGGAAACACTATCGTTCTCAAGTGAGATAGTGCATTTCAAACTCCAAGGCAGCAAATTCCTCAAGTGGAACATTGCTAGCACTAGGATCTAAAGCAGGCTTTAGTAGTGTTGAAGGCAGTCAGTTTTTGTTAGCTATCATGACCAACACAATGTGATCCATATTACTTCTATATTGAAAGAAAATATATTCAGGCACAGGCTCCCACTAGAAGGTAATGAGGAAATTCAAAAGCTGTGAACGTCTTTTTAATGCCTAAAGGAATGATTGTGAGTTTTACTTACCATATAAATTGGTCAAATGATGCCGTATGCCGGAAGATTTGCTTTTTTTTTTTTCTTCAGTCTCGGCAAGGCAGAGAAATTCTGTGGTGAAACGCTGCCACTGCTGGCCATTCAGTATAATCTGCAGATGGAAAAGTCTACTGTTAGCACAATTTTTACAAAGGGTAAACAGATCAATACTATGGAGTCTATATTATTGTGAAAATCAACAGCTCATTAGAAAATCAAATCCCAATTTGTAATTTTAACCTCCCATACTTCTTTGAATCCCACGCCTCACTTGCTAACACTCTCTAAACAACTGTAGCACATACATTAGGACATAGATCTATAGATCTTTTTCCCAGACAAGTGGCAGTAAACCCTTCTCAATTCATTTGTGTTAGGATATGGTACACCGATAGCAATTAAGCCAGCTGATAAGTTGAGGTGAAGGGTTATGCTACAGTTAATGGAAATAATAAAAACGATGAATAGATTATTTACCATCCTCATTTTAGCCAATTCCTACCAGTTCAGCAATAGTAAAGTTGACACTCTTATGCTCAAACGTACGTTCATACAAATTCAGAAGTCTCAGAAAGTGCCCCAATTTCTTTCATCTTAACATCTTAGTTTGCAGTAGGGCATCCTGTCTACCCTACTACTCATTTAATTACCAAGATGAATGTATCCTACTGATTAATAGGCAACAGAGTTGCCCTCATGTCAGACAACATCTTGTTTTTGCTTTATGATGTCAGCTTGCTAGGCAACAGAGTGGCCCTCAGGTCAGACAACATTCTTGCTTTAGCTTTATGACGTCAGAGCACCAGTGGACCAATTGTCCTTGTGGAAGCTGACCACACAGGAGGATGAGATTTCAGAAGGTATGCAGTAGGTTACTATCTGTGTTTGTAAGGCAAGTAGGAGGGGGAATGATAAAGGACTCTGAACCACTCAAAGCATAGGGGCCTTTTTGAAAGTGGATGGGGATACAAAAATAGAGATTATCCTTAATATCAATCCATCTTGAGTATCAGAGTCCAACATACAAAGTGCAGGGGAAGACGTTAAATGAGCTTCCTTCTGTGAGAAGGAAACACTATCGTTCTCAAGTGAGATAGTGCATTTCAAAGTCAAAAGCAGCAAATTCCTCAAGTGGAACATTGCTAGCACTAGGATCTAAAGCAGGCCTTAGTAGTGTTGAAGGCAGTCAGTTTTTGTTAGCTATCATGACCAACACAATGTGATCCATATTACTTCTATATTGAAAGAAAATATATTCAGGCACAGGCTCCCACTAGAAGGTAATGAGGAAATTCAAAAGCTGTGAACGTCTTTTTAATGCCTAAAGGAATGATTGTGAGTTTTACTTACCATATAAATTGTTCAAATGATGCCGTATGCCGGAAGATTTGCTTTTTTTTTTTTCTTCAGTCTCGGCAAGGCAGAGAAATTCTGTGGTGAAACGCTGCCACTGCTGGCCATTCAGTATAATCTGCAGATGGAAAAGTCCACTGTTAGCACAATTTTTACAAAGGGTAAACAGATCAATACTATGGAGTCTATATTATTGTGAAAATCAACAGCTCATTAGAAAATCAAATCCCAATTTGTAATTTTAACCTCCCATACTTCTTTGAATCCCACGCCTCACTTGCTAACACTCTCTAAACAACTGTAGCACATACATTAGGACATAGATCTATAGATCTTTTTCCCAGACAAGTGGCAGTAAACCCTTCTCAATTCATTTGTGTTAGGATATGGTACACCGATAGCAATTAAGCCAGCTGATAAGTTGAGAGGTGAAGGGTTATGCTACAGTTAATGGAAATAATAAAAACGATGAATAGATTATTTACCATCCTCCTTTTAGCCAATTCCTACCAGTTCAGCAATAGTAAAGTTGAGACTCTTATGCTCAAACGTACGTTCATACAAATTCAGAAGTCTCAGAGAGTGCCCCAATTTCTTTCATCTTAACATCTTAGTTTGTAGTAGGGCATCCTGTCTACCCTACTACTCATTTAATTACCAAGATGAATGTATCCTACTGATTAATAGGCAACAGAGTGGCCCTCATGTCAGACAACATCTTGTTTTTGCTTTATGATGTCAGCTTGCTAGGCAACAGAGTGGCCCTCAGCTCAGACAACATTCTTGCTTTAGCTTTATGACGTCAGAGCACCAGTGGACCAATTGTCCTTGTGGAAGCTGACCACACAGGAGGATGAGATTTCAGAAGGTATGCAGTAGGTTACTATCTGTGTTTGTAAGGCAAGTAGGAGGGGGAATGGTAAAGGACTATGAACCACTCAAAGCATAGGGGCCTTTTTGAAAGTGGATGGGGATACAAAAATAGAGATTATCCTTAATACCAATCCATCTTGAGTATCAGAGTCCAACATACAAAGTGCAGGGGAAGACGTTAAATGAGCTTCCTTCTGTGAGAAGGAAACACTATCGTTCTCAAGTGAGATAGTGCATTTCAAAGTCAAAGGCAGCAAATTCCTCAAGTGGAACATTGCTAGCACTAGGATCTAAAGCAGGCCTTAGTAGTGTTGAAGGCAGTCAGTTTTTGTTAGCTATCATGACCAACACAATGTGATCCATATTACTTCTATATTGAAAGAAAATATATTCAGGCACAGGCTCCCACTAGAAGGTAATGAGGAAATTCAAAAGCTGTGAACGTCTTTTTAATGCCTAAAGGAATGATTGTGAGTTTTACTTACCATATAAATTGGTCAAATGATGCCGTATGCCGGAAGATTTGCTTTTTTTTTTTTCTTCAGTCTCGGCAAGGCAGAGAAATTCTGTGGTGAAACGCTGCCACTGCTGGCCATTCAGTATAATCTGCAGATGGAAAAGTCCACTGTTAGCACAATTTTTACAAAGGGTAAACAGATCAATACTATGGAGTCTATATTATTGTGAAAATCAACAGCTCATTAGAAAATCAAATCCCAATTTGTAATTTTAACCTCCCATACTTCTTTGAATCCCACGCCTCACTTGCTAACACTCTCTAAACAACTGTAGCACATACATTAGGACATAGATCTATAGATCTTTTTCCCAGACAAGTGGCAGTGAACCCTTCTCAATTCATTTGTGTTAGGATATGGTACACCGATAGCAATTAAGCCAGCTGATAAGTTGAGAGGTGAAGGGTTATGCTACAGTTAATGGAAATAATAAAAACGATGAATAGATTATTTACCATCCTCCTTTTAGCCAATTCCTACCAGTTCAGCAATAGTAAAGTTGAGACTCTTATGCTCAAACGTACGTTCATACAAATTCAGAAGTCTCAGAGAGTGCCCCAATTTCTTTCATCTTAACATCTTAGTTTGTAGTAGGGCATCCTGTCTACCCTACTACTCATTTAATTACCAAGATGAATGTATCCTACTGATTAATAGGCAACAGAGTGGCCCTCATGTCAGACAACATCTTGTTTTTGCTTTATGATGTCAGCTTGCTAGGCAACAGAGTGGCCCTCAGCTCAGACAACATTCTTGCTTTAGCTTTATGACGTCAGAGCACCAGTGGACCAATTGTCCTTGTGGAAGCTAACCACACAGGAGGATGAGATTTCAGAAGGTATGCAGTAGGTTACTATCTGTGTTTGTAAGGCAGGTAGGAGGGGGAATGGTAAAGGACTATGAACCACTCAAAGCATAGGGGCCTTTTTGAAAGTGGATGGGGATACAAAAATAGAGATTATCCTTAATACCAATCCATCTTGAGTATCAGAGTCCAACATACAAAGTGCAGGGGAAGACGTTAAATGAGCTTCCTTCTGTGAGAAGGAAACACTATCGTTCTCAAGTGAGATAGTGCATTTCAAACTCAAAGGCAGCAAATTCCTCAAGTGGAACATTGCTAGCACTAGGATCTAAAGCAGGCTTTAGTAGTGTTAAAGGCAGTCAGTTTTTGTTAGCTATCATGACTAACACAATGTGATCCATATTACTTCTATATTGAAAGAAAATATATTCAGGCACAGGCTCCCACTAGAAGGTAATGAGGAAATTCAAAAGCTGTGAACGTCTTTTTAATGCCTAAAGGAATGATTGTGAGTTTTACTTACCATATAAATTGGTCAAATGATGCTGTATGCCGGAAGATTTGCTTTTTTTTTTTCTTCAGTCTCGGCAAGGCAGAGAAATTCTGTGGTGAAACGCTGCCACTGCTGGCCATTCAGTATAATCTGCAGATGGAAAAGTCCACTGTTAGCACAATTTTTACAAACGGTAAACAGATCAATACTATGGAGTCTATATTATTGTGAAAATCAACAGCTCATTAAAAAATCAAATCCCAATTTGTAGTTTTAACCTCCCATACTTCTTTGAATCCCACTCCTCACCTGCTAACACTCTCTAAACAACTGTAGCACATACATTAGGACATAGATCTATAGATCTTTTTCCCAGACAAGTGGCAGTGAACCCTTCTCAATTCATTTGTGTTAGGATATGGTACACCAATAGCAATTAAGCCAGCTGATAAGTTGAGAGAGGAAGGGTTATGCTACAGTTAATGGAAATAATAAAAACGATGAATAGATTATTTACCATCCTCATTTTAGCCAATTCCTACCAGTTCAGCAATAGTAAAGTTGACACTCTTATGCTCAAACGTACGTTCATACAAATTCAGAAGTCTCAGAAAGTGCCCCAATTTCTTTCATCTTAACATCTTAGTTTGCAGTAGGGCATCCTGTCTACCCTACTACTCATTTAATTACCAAGATGAATGTATCCTACTGATTAATAGGCAACAGAGTTGCCCTCATGTCAGACAACATCTTGTTTTTGCTTTATGATGTCAGCTTGCTAGGCAACAGAGTGGCCCTCAGGTCAGACAACATTCTTGCTTTAGCTTTATGACGTCAGAGCACCAGTGGACCAATTGTCCTTGTGGAAGCTGACCACACAGGAGGATGAGATTTCAGAAGGTATGCAGTAGGTTACTATCTGTGTTTGTAAGGCAAGTAGGAGGGGGAATGATAAAGGACTCTGAACCACTCAAAGCATAGGGGCCTTTTTGAAAGTGGATGGGCATACAAAAATAGAGATT
This sequence comes from Lissotriton vulgaris, assembly GCF_964263255.1. Classification (NCBI taxonomy): domain Eukaryota; kingdom Metazoa; phylum Chordata; class Amphibia; order Caudata; family Salamandridae; genus Lissotriton; species Lissotriton vulgaris. Next base: position 615,206,882 of record NC_141696.1, read on the forward strand.
ATCCTTAATATCAATCCATCTTGAGTATCAGAGTCCAACATACAAAGTGCAGGGGAAGACGTTAAATGAGCTTCCTTCTGTGAGAAGGAAACACTATCGTTCTCAAGTGAGATAGTGCATTTCAAAGTCAAAAGCAGCAAATTCCTCAAGTGGAACATTGCTAGCACTAGGATCTAAAGCAGGCCTTAGTAGTGTTGAAGGCAGTCAGTTTTTGTTAGCTATCATGACCAACACAATGTGATCCATATTACTTCTATATTGAAAGAAAATGTATTCAGGCACAGGCTCCCACTAGAAGGTAATGAGGAAATTCAAAAGCTGTGAACGTCTTTTTAATGCCTAAAGGAATGATTGTGAGTTTTACTTACCATATAAATTGGTCAAATGATGCCGTATGCCGGAAGATTTGCTTTTTTTTTTTTCTTCAGTCTCGGCAAGGCAGAGAAATTCTGTGGTGAAACGCTGCCACTGCTGGCCATTCAGTATAATCTGCAGATGGAAAAGTCCACTGTTAGCACAATTTTTACAAAGGGTAAACAGATCAATACTATGGAGTCTATATTATTGTGAAAATCAACAGCTCATTAGAAAATCAAATCCCAATTTGTAATTTTAACCTCCCATACTTCTTTGAATCCCACGCCTCACTTGCTAACACTCTCTAAACAACTGTAGCACATACATTAGGACATAGATCTATAGATCTTTTTCCCAGACAAGTGGCAGTGAACCCTTCTCAATTCATTTGTGTTAGGATATGGTACACCGATAGCAATTACGCCAGCTGATAAGTTGAGAGAGGAAGGGTTATGCTACAGTTAATGGAAATAATAAAAACGAGGAATAGATTATTTACCATCCTCATTTTAGCCAATTCCTACCAGTTCAGCAATAGTAAAGTTGAGACTCTTATGCTCAAACGTACGTTCATACAAATTCAGAAGTCTCAGAGAGTGCCCCAATTTCTTTCATCTTAACATCTTATTTTGAAGTAGGGCATCCTGTCTACCCTACTACTCATTTAATTACCAAGATGAATGTATCCTACTGATTAATAGGCAACAGAGTGGCCCTCATGTCAGACAACATCTTGTTTTTGCTTTATGATGTCAGCTTGCTAGGCAACAGAGTGGCCCTCAGGTCAGACAACATTCTTGCTTTAGCTTTATGACGTCAGAGCACCGGTGGACCAATTGTCCTTGTGGAAGCTGACCACACAGGAGGATGAGATTTCAGAAGGTATGCAGTAGGTTACTATCTGTGTTTGTAAGGCAAGTAGGAGGGGGAATGGTAAAGGACTATGAACCACTCAAAGCATAGGGGCCTTTTTGAAAGTGGATGGGGATACAAAAATAGAGATTATCCTTAATACCAATCCATCTTGAGTATCAGAGTCCAACATACAAAGTGCAGGGGAAGACGTTAAATGAGCTTCCTTCTGTGAGAAGGAAACACTATCGTTCTCAAGTGAGATAGTGCATTTCAAACTCAAAGGCAGCAAATTCCTCAAGTGGAACATTGCTAGCACTAGGATCTAAAGCAGGCTTTAGTAGTGTTGAAGGCAGTCAGTTTTTGTTAGCTATCATGACCAACACAATGTGATCCATATTACTTCTATATTGAAAGAAAATATATTCAGGCACAGGCTCCCACTAGAAGGTAATGAGGAAATTCAAAAGCTGTGAACGTCTTTTTAATGCCTAAAGGAATGATTGTGAGTTTTACTTACCATATAAATTGGTCAAATGATGCCGTATGCCGGAAGATTTGCTTTTTTTTTTTCTTCAGTCTCGGCAAGGCAGAGAAATTCTGTGGTGAAACGCTGCCACTGCTGGCCATTCAGTATAATCTGCAGATGGAAAAGTCCACTGTTAGCACAATTTTTACAAACGGTAAACAGATCAATACTATGGAGTCTATATTATTGTGAAAATCAACAGCTCATTAAAAAATCAAATCCCAATTTGTAATTTTAACCTCCCATACTTCTTTGAATCCCACTCCTCACTTGCTATCACTCTCTAAACAACTGTAGCACATACATTAGGACATAGATCTATAGATCTTTTTCCCAGACAAGTGGCAGTGAACCCTTCTCAATTCATTTGTGTTAGGATATGGTACACCGATAGCAATTAAGCCAGCTGATAAGTTGAGAGAGGAAGGGTTATGCTACAGTTAATGGAAATAATAAAAACGATGAATAGATTATTTACCATCCTCATTTTAGCCAATTCCTACCAGTTCAGCAATAGTAAAGTTGACACTCTTATGCTCAAACGTACGTTCATACAAATTCAGAAGTCTCAGAAAGTGCCCCAATTTCTTTCATCTTAACATCTTAGTTTGCAGTAGGGCATCCTGTCTACCCTACTACTCATTTAATTACCAAGATGAATGTATCCTACTGATTAATAGGCAACAGAGTTGCCCTCATGTCAGACAACATCTTGTTTTTGCTTTATGATGTCAGCTTGCTAGGCAACAGAGTGGCCCTCAGGTCAGACAACATTCTTGCTTTAGCTTTATGACGTCAGAGCACCAGTGGACCAATTGTCCTTGTGGAAGCTGACCACACAGGAGGATGAGATTTCAGAAGGTATGCAGTAGGTTACTATCTGTGTTTGTAAGGCAAGTAGAAGGGGGAATGATAAAGGACTCTGAACCACTCAAAGCATAGGGGCCTTTTTGAAAGTGGATGGGGATACAAAAATAGAGATTATCCTTAATATCAATCCATCTTGAGTATCAGAGTCCAACATACAAAGTGCATGGCAAGACGTTAAATTAGCTTCCTTCTGTGAGAAGGAAACACTATCGTTCTCAAGTGAGATAGTGCATTTCAAACTCAAAGGCAGCAAATTCCTCAAGTGGAACATTGCTAGCACTAGGATCTAAAGCAGGCCTTAGTAGTGTTGAAGGCAGTCAGTTTTTGTTAGCTATCATGACCAACACAATGTGAGCCATATTACTTCCATATTGACAAATTATATTCAGGCACAGGCTCCCACTAGAAGGTAATGAGGAAATTTAAAATCTGTGAACGTCTTTTTAATGCCTAAAGGAATGATTGTGAGTTTTACTTACCATATAAATTGGTCAAATGATGCCGTATGCCGGAAGATTTGCTTTTTTTTTTTTCTTCAGTCTCGGCAAGGCAGAGAAATTCTGTGGTGAAACGCTGCCACTGCTGGCCATTCAGTATAATCTGCAGATGGAAAAGTCCACTGTTAGCACAATTTTTACAAAGGGTAAACAGATCAATACTATGGAGTCTATATTATTGTGAAAATCAACAGCTCATTAGAAAATCAAATCCCAATTTGTAATTTTAACCTCCCATACTTCTTTGAATCCCACGCCTCACTTGCTAACACTCTCTAAACAACTGTAGCACATACATTAGGACATAGATCTATAGATCTTTTTCCCAGACAAGTGGCAGTGAACCCTTCTCAATTCATTTGTGTTAGGATATGGTACACCGATAGCAATTACGCCAGCTGATAAGTTAAAAGAGGAAGGGTTATGCTACAGTTAATGGAAATAATAAAAACGAGGAATAGAGTATTTACCATCCTCATTTTAGCCAATTCCTACCAGTTCAGCAATAGTAAAGTTGAGACTCTTATGCTCAAACGTACGTTCATACAAATTCAGAAGTCTCAGAAAGTGCCCCAATTTCTTTCATCTTAACATCTTAGTTTGCAGTAGGGCATCCTGTCTACCCTACTACTCATTTAATTACCAAGATGAATGTATCCTACTGATTAATAGGCAACAGAGTTGCCCTCATGTCAGACAACATCTTGTTTTTGCTTTATGATGTCAGCTTGCTAGGCAACAGAGTGGCCCTCAGGTCAGACAACATTCTTGCTTTAGCTTTATGACGTCAGAGCACCAGTGGACCAATTGTCCTTGTGGAAGCTGACCACACAGGAGGATGAGATTTCAGAAGGTATGCAGTAGGTTACTATCTGTGTTTGTAAGGCAAGTAGAAGGGGGAATGATAAAGGACTCTGAACCACTCAAAGCATAGGGGCCTTTTTGAAAGTGGATGGGGATACAAAAATAGAGATTATCCTTAATATCAATCCATCTTGAGTATCAGAGTCCAACATACAAAGTGCATGGCAAGACGTTAAATTAGCTTCCTTCTGTGAGAAGGAAACACTATCGTTCTCAAGTGAGATAGTGCATTTCAAACTCAAAGGCAGCAAATTCCTCAAGTGGAACATTGCTAGCACTAGGATCTAAAGCAGGCCTTAGTAGTGTTGAAGGCAGTCAGTTTTTGTTAGCTATCATGACCAACACAATGTGATCCATATTACTTCTATATTGAAAGAAAATATATTCAGGCACAGGCTCCCACTAGAAGGTAATGAGGAAATTCAAAAGCTGTGAACGTCTTTTTAATGCCTAAAGGAATGATTGTGAGTTTTACTTACCATATAAATTGGTCAAATGATGCCGTATGCCGGAAGATTTGCTTTTTTTTTTTTCTTCAGTCTCGGCAAGGCAGAGAAATTCTGTGGTGAAACGCTGCCACTGCTGGCCATTCAGTATAATCTGCAGATGGAAAAGTCCACTGTTAGCACAATTTTTACAAAGGGTAAACAGATCAATACTATGGAGTCTATATTATTGTGAAAATCAACAGCTCATTAGAAAATCAAATCCCAATTTGTAATTTTAACCTCCCATACTTCTTTGAATCCCACGCCTCACTTGCTAACACTCTCTAAACAACTGTAGCACATACATTAGGACATAGATCTATAGATCTTTTTCCCAGACAAGTGGCAGTGAACCCTTCTCAATTCATTTGTGTTAGGATATGGTACACCGATAGCAATTATGCCAGCTGATAAGTTAAAAGAGGAAGGGTTATGCTACAGTTAATGGAAATAATAAAAACGAGGAATAGAGTATTTACCATCCTCATTTTAGCCAATTCCTACCAGTTCAGCAATAGTAAAGTTGAGACTCTTATGCTCAAACGTACGTTCATACAAATTCAGAAGTCTCAGAAAGTGCCCCAATTTCTTTCATCTTAACATCTTAGTTTGCAGTAGGGCATCCTGTCTACCCTACTACTCATTTAATTACCAAGATGAATGTATCCTACTGATTAATAGGCAACAGAGTTGCCCTCATGTCAGACAACATCTTGTTTTTGCTTTATGATGTCAGCTTGCTAGGCAACAGAGTGGCCCTCAGGTCAGACAACATTCTTGCTTTAGCTTTATGACGTCAGAGCACCAGTGGACCAATTGTCCTTGTGGAAGCTGACCACACAGGAGGATGAGATTTCAGAAGGTATGCAGTAGGTTACTATCTGTGTTTGTAAGGCAAGTAGGAGGGGGAATGATAAAGGACTCTGAACCACTCAAAGCATAGGGGCCTTTTTGAAAGTGGATGGGGATACAAAAATAGAGATTATCCTTAATATCAATCCATCTTGAGTATCAGAGTCCAACATACAAAGTGCAGGGGAAGACGTTAAATGAGCTTCCTTCTGTGAGAAGGAAACACTATCGTTCTCAAGTGAGATAGTGCATTTCAAAGTCAAAGGCAGCAAATTCCTCAAGTGGAACATTGCTAGCACTAGGATCTAAAGCAGGCCTTAGTAGTGTTGAAGGCAGTCAGTTTTTGTTAGCTATCATGACCAACACAATGTGATCCATATTACTTCTATATTGAAAGAAAATATATTCAGGCACAGGCTCCCACTAGAAGGTAATGAGGAAATTCAAAAGCTGTGAACGTCTTTTTAATGCCTAAAGGAATGATTGTGAGTTTTACTTACCATATAAATTGGTCAAATGATGCCGTATGCCGGAAGATTTGCTTTTTTTTTTTTCTTCAGTCTCGGCAAGGCAGAGAAATTCTGTGGTGAAACGCTGCCACTGCTGGCCATTCAGTATAATCTGCAGATGGAAAAGTCCACTGTTAGCACAATTTTTACAAAGGGTAAACAGATCAATACTATGGAGTCTATATTATTGTGAAAATCAACAGCTCATTAGAAAATCAAATCCCAATTTGTAATTTTAACCTCCCATACTTCTTTGAATCCCACGCCTCACTTGCTAACACTCTCTAAACAACTGTAGCACATACATTAGGACATAGATCTATAGATCTTTTTCCCAGACAAGTGGCAGTGAACCCTTCTCAATTCATTTGTGTTAGGATATGGTACACCGATAGCAATTACGCCAGCTGATAAGTTGAGAGAGGAAGGGTTATGCTACAGTTAATGGAAATAATAAAAACGAGGAATAGATTATTTACCATCCTCATTTTAGCCAATTCCTACCAGTTCAGCAATAGTAAAGTTGAGACTCTTATGCTCAAACGTACGTTCATACAAATTCAGAAGTCTCAGAGAGTGCCCCAATTTATTTCATCTTAACATCTTAGTTTGTAGTAGGGCATCCTGTCTACCCTACTACTCATTTAATTACCAAGATGAATGTATCCTACTGATTAATAGGCAACAGAGTGGCCCTCATGTCAGACAACATCTTGTTTTTGCTTTATGATGTCAGCTTGCTAGGCAACAGAGTGGCCCTCAGGTCAGACAACATTCTTGCTTTAGCTTTATGACGTCAGAGCACCGGTGGACCAATTGTCCTTGTGGAAGCTGACCACACAGGAGGATGAGATTTCAGAAGGTATGCAGTAGGTTACTATCTGTGTTTGTAAGGCAAGTAGGAGGGGGAATGGTAAAGGACTATGAGCCACTCAAAGCATAGGGGCCTTTTTGAAAGTGGATGGGGATACAAAAATAGAGATTATCCTTAATACCAATCCATCTTGAGTATCAGAGTCCAACATACAAAGTGCAGGGGAAGACGTTAAATGAGCTTCCTTCTGTGAGAAGGAAACACTATCGTTCTCAAGTGAGATAGTGCATTTCAAACTCAAAGGCAGCAAATTCCTCAAGTGGAACATTGCTAGCACTAGGATCTAAAGCAGGCTTTAGTAGTGTTGAAGGCAGTCAGTTTTTGTTAGCTATCATGACCAACACAATGTGATCCATATTACTTCTATATTGAAAGAAAATATATTCAGGCACAGGCTCCCACTAGAAGGTAATGAGGAAATTCAAAAGCTGTGAACGTCTTTTTAATGCCTAAAGGAATGATTGTGAGTTTTACTTACCATATAGATTGGTCAAATGATGCCGTATGCCGGAAGATTTGCTTTTTTTTTTTTTCTTCATTCTCGGCAAGGCAGAGAAATTCTGTGGTGAAACGCTGCCACTGCTGGCCATTCAGTATAATCTGCAGATGGAAAAGTCCACTGTTAGCATAATTTTTACAAAGGGTAAACAGATCAATACCATGGAGTCTATATTATTGTGAAAATCAACAGCTCATTAGAAAATCAAATCCCAATTTGTAATTTTAACCTCCCATACTTCTTTGAATCCCACGCCTCACTTGCTAACACTCTCTAAACAACTGTAGCACATACATTAGGACATAGATCTATAGATCTTTTTCCCAGACAAGTGGCAGTGAACCCTTCTCAATTCATTTGTGTTAGGATATGGTACACCGATAGCAATTAAGCCAGCTGATAAGTTGAGAGGTGAAGGGTTATGCTACAGTTAATAGAAATAATAAAAACGATGAATAGATTATTTACCATCCTCCTTTTAGCCAATTCCTACCAGTTCAGCAATAGTAAAGTTGAGACTCTTATGCTCAAACGTACGTTCATACAAATTCAGAAGTCTCAGAGAGTGCCCCAATTTCTTTCATCTTAACATCTTAGTTTGTAGTAGGGCATCCTGTCTACCCTACTACTCATTTAATTACCAAGATGAATGTATCCTACTGATTAATAGGCAACAGAGTGGCCCTCATGTCAGACAACATCTTGTTTTTGCTTTATGATGTCAGCTTGCTAGGCAACAGAGTGGCCCTCAGCTCAGACAACATTCTTGCTTTAGCTTTATGACGTCAGAGCACCAGTGGACCAATTGTCCTTGTGGAAGCTGACCACACAGGAGGATGAGATTTCAGAAGGTATGCAGTAGGTTACTATGTGTGTTTGTAAGGCAAGTAGGAGGGGGAATGGTAAAGGACTATGAACCACTCAAAGCATAGGGGCCTTTTTGAAAGTGGATGGGGATACAAAAATAGAGATTATCCTTAATACCAATCCATCTTGAGTATCAGAGTCCAACATACAAAGTGCAGGGGAAGACGTTAAACGAGCTTCCTTCTGTGAGAAGGAAACACTATCGTTCTCAAGTGAGATAGTGCATTTCAAACTCAAAGGCAGCAAATTCCTCAAGTGGAACATTGCTAGCACTAGGATCTAAAGCAGGCTTTAGTAGTGTTAAAGGCAGTCAGTTTTTGTTAGCTATCATGACCAACACAATGTGATCCATATTACTTCTATATTGAAAGAAAATATATTCAGGCACAGGCTCCCACTAGAAGGTAATGAGGAAATTCAAAAGCTGTGAACGTCTTTTTAATGCCTAAAGGAATGATTGTGAGTTTTACTTACCATATAAATTGGTCAAATGATGCCGTATGCCGGAAGATTTGCTTTTTTTTTTTCTTCAGTCTCGGCAAGGCAGAGAAATTCTGTGGTGAAACGCTGCCACTGCTGGCCATTCAGTATAATCTGCAGATGGAAAAGTCCACTGTTAGCACAATTTTTACAAACGGTAAACAGATCAATACTATGGAGTCTATATTATTGTGAAAATCAACAGCTCATTAAAAAATCAAATCCCAATTTGTAATTTTAACCTCCCATACTTCTTTGAATCCCACTCCTCACTTGCTAACACTCTCTAAACAACTGTAGCACATACATTAGGACATAGATCTATAGATCTTTTTCCCAGACAAGTGGCAGTGAACCCTTCTCAATTCATTTGTGTTAGGATATGGTACACCGATAGCAATTAAGCCAGCTGATAAGTTGAGAGAGGAAGGGTTATGCTACAGTTAATGGAAATAATAAAAACGATGAATAGATTATTTACCATCCTCATTTTAGCCAATTCCTACCAGTTCAGCAATAGTAAAGTTGAGACTCTTATGCTCAAACGTACGTTCATACAAATTCAGAAGTCTCAGAAAGTGTCCCAATTTCTTTCATCTTAACATCTTAGTTTGTAGTAGGGCATCCTGTCTACCCTACTACTCATTTAATTACCAAGATGAATGTATCCTACTGATTAATAGGCAACAGAGTGGCCCTCACGTCAGACAACATCTTGTTTTTGCTTTATGATGTCAGCTTGCTAGGCAACAGAGTGGCCCTCAGGTCAGACAACATTCTTGCTTTAGCTTTATGACGTCAGAGCACCAGTGGACCAATTGTCCTTGTGGAAGCTGACCACACAGGAGGATGAGATTTCAGAAGGTATGCAGTAGGTTACTATCTGTGTTTGTAAGGCAAGTAGGAGGGGGAATGATAAAGGACTCTGAACCACTCAAAGCATAGGGGCCTTTTTGAAAGTGGATGGGGATACAAAAATAGAGATTATCCTTAATATCAATCCATCTTGAGTATCAGAGTCCAACATACAAAGTGCAGGGGAAGACGTTAAATGAGCTTCCTTCTGTGAGAAGGAAACACTATCGTTCTCAAGTGAGATAGTGCATTTCAAAGTCAAAGGCAGCAAATTCCTCAAGTGGAACATTGCTAGCACTAGGATCTAAAGCAGGCCTTAGTAGTGTTGAAGGCAGTCAGTTTTTGTTAGCTATCATGACCAACACAATGTGATCCATATTACTTCTATATTGAAAGAAAATATATTCAGGCACAGGCTCCCACTAGAAGGTAATGAGGAAATTCAAAAGCTGTGAACGTCTTTTTAATGCCTAAAGGAATGATTGTGAGTTTTACTTACCATATAGATTGGTCAAATGATGCCGTATGCCGGAAGATTTGCTTTTTTTTTTTCTTCAGTCTCGGCAAGGCAGAGAAATTCTGTGGTGAAACGCTGCCACTGCTGGCCATTCAGTATAATCTGCAGATGGAAAAGTCCACTGTTAGCATAATTTTTACAAAGGGTAAACAGATCAATACCATGGAGTCTATATTATTGTGAAAATCAACAGCTCATTAAAAAATCAAATCCCAATTTGTAATTTTAACCTCCCATACTTCTTTGAATCCCACTCCTCACTTGCTAACACTCTCTAAACAACTGTAGCACATACATTAGGACATAGATCTATAGATCTTTTTCCCAGACAAGTGGCAGTGAACCCTTCTCAATTCATTTGTGTTAGGATATGGTACACCGATAGCAATTAAGACAGCTGATAAGTTGAGAGAGGAAGGGTTATGCTACAGTTAATGGAAATAATAAAAACGATGAATAGATTATTTACCATCCTCATTTTAGCCAATTCCTACCAGTTCAGCAATAGTAAAGTTGAGACTCTTATGCTCAAACGTACGTTCATACAAATTCAGAAGTCTCAGAGAGTGCCCCAATTTCTTTCATCTTAACATCTTAGTTTGTAGTAGTGCATCCTGTCTACCCTACTACTCATTTAATTACCAAGATGAATGTATCCTACTGATTAATAGGCAACAGAGTGGCCCTCATGTCAGACAACATCTTGTTTTTGCTTTATGATGTCAGCTTGCTAGGCAACAGAGTGGCCCTCAGCTCAGACAACATTCTTGCTTTAGCTTTATGACGTCAGAGCACCAGTGGACCAATTGTCCTTGTGGAAGCTGACCACACAGGAGGATGAGATTTCAGAAGGTATGCAGTAGGTTACTATGTGTGTTTGTAAGGCAAGTAGGAGGGGGAATGGTAAAGGACTATGAACCACTCAAAGCATAGGGGCCTTTTTGAAAGTGGATGGGGATACAAAAATAGAGATTATCCTTAATACCAATCCATCTTGAGTATCAGAGTCCAACATACAAAGTGCAGGGGAAGACGTTAAATGAGCTTCCTTCTGTGAGAAGGAAACACTATCGTTCTCAAGTGAGATAGTGCATTTCAAAGTCAAAGGCAGCAAATTCCTCAAGTGGAACATTGCTAGCACTAGGATCTAAAGCAGGCCTTAGTAGTGTTGAAGGCAGTCAGTTTTTGTTAGCTATCATGACCAACACAATGTGATCCATATTACTTCTATATTGAAAGAAAATATATTCAGGCACAGGCTCCCACTAGAAGGTAATGAGGAAATTCAAAAGCTGTGAACGTCTTTTTAATGCCTAAAGGAATGATTGTGAGTTTTACTTACCATATAAATTGGTCAAATGATGCCGTATGCCTGAAGATTTGCTTTTTTTTTTTCTTCAGTCTCGGCAAGGCAGAGAAATTCTGTGGTGAAACGCTGCCACTGCTGGCCATTCAGTATAATCTGCAGATGGAAAAGTCCACTGTTAGCACAATTTTTACAAAGGGTAAACAGATCAATACTATGGAGTCTATATTATTGTGAAAATCAACAGCTCATTAGAAAATCAAATCCCAATTTGTAATTTTAACCTCCCATACTTCTTTGAATCCCACGCCTCACTTGCTAACACTCTCTAAACAACTGTAGCACATACATTAGGACATAGATCTATAGATCTTTTTCCCAGACAAGTGGCAGTGAACCCTTCTCAATTCATTTGTGTTAGGATATGGTACACCGATAGCAATTACGCCAGCTGATAAGTTAAAAGAGGAAGGGTTATGCTACAGTTAATGGAAATAATAAAAACGAGGAATAGAGTATTTACCATCCTCATTTTAGCCAATTCCTACCAGTTCAGCAATAGTAAAGTTGAGACTCTTATGCTCAAACGTACGTTCATACAAATTCAGAAGTCTCAGAAAGTGCCCCAATTTCTTTCATCTTAACATCTTAGTTTGCAGTAGGGCATCCTGTCTACCCTACTACTCATTTAATTACCAAGATGAATGTATCCTACTGATTAATAGGCAACAGAGTTGCCCTCATGTCAGACAACATCTTGTTTTTGCTTTATGATGTCAGCTTGCTAGGCAACAGAGTGGCCCTCAGGTCAGACAACATTCTTGCTTTAGCTTTATGACGTCAGAGCACCAGTGGACCAATTGTCCTTGTGGAAGCTGACCACACAGGAGGATGAGATTTCAGAAGGTATGCAGTAGGTTACTATCTGTGTTTGTAAGGCAAGTAGGAGGGGGAATGATAAAGGACTCTGAACCACTCAAAGCATAGGGGCCTTTTTGAAAGTGGATGGGGATACAAAAATAGAGATTATCCTTAATATCAATCCATCTTGAGTATCAGAGTCCAACATACAAAGTGCAGGGGAAGACGTTAAATGAGCTTCCTTCTGTGAGAAGGAAACACTATCGTTCTCAAGTGAGATAGTGCATTTCAAAGTCAAAGGCAGCAAATTCCTCAAGTGGAACATTGCTAGCACTAGGATCTAAAGCAGGCCTTAGTAGTGTTGAAGGCAGTCAGTTTTTGTTAGCTATCATGACCAACACAATGTGATCCATATTACTTCTATATTGAAAGAAAATATATTCAGGCACAGGCTCCCACTAGAAGGTAATGAGGAAATTCAAAAGCTGTGAACGTCTTTTTAATGCCTAAAGGAATGATTGTGAGTTTTACTTACCATATAAATTGGTCAAATGATGCCGTATGCCGGAAGATTTGCTTTTTTTTTTTTCTTCAGTCTCGGCAAGGCAGAGAAATTCTGTGGTGAAACGCTGCCACTGCTGGCCATTCAGTATAATCTGCAGATGGAAAAGTCCACTGTTAGCACAATTTTTACAAAGGGTAAACAGATCAATACTATGGAGTCTATATTATTGTGAAAATCAACAGCTCATTAGAAAATCAAATCCCAATTTGTAATTTTAACCTCCCATACTTCTTTGAATCCCACGCCTCACTTGCTAACACTCTCTAAACAACTGTAGCACATACATTAGGACATAGATCTATAGATCTTTTTCCCAGACAAGTGGCAGTGAACCCTTCTCAATTCATTTGTGTTAGGATATGGTACACCGATAGCAATTACGCCAGCTGATAAGTTAAAAGAGGAAGGGTTATGCTACAGTTAATGGAAATAATAAAAACGAGGAATAGAGTATTTACCATCCTCATTTTAGCCAATTCCTACCAGTTCAGCAATAGTAAAGTTGAGACTCTTATGCTCAAACGTACGTTCATACAAATTCAGAAGTCTCAGAAAGTGCCCCAATTTCTTTCATCTTAACATCTTAGTTTGCAGTAGGGCATCCTGTCTACCCTACTACTCATTTAATTACCAAGATGAATGTATCCTACTGATTAATAGGCAACAGAGTTGCCCTCATGTCAGACAACATCTTGTTTTTGCTTTATGATGTCAGCTTGCTAGGCAACAGAGTGGCCCTCAGGTCAGACAACATTCTTGCTTTAGCTTTATGACGTCAGAGCACCAGTGGACCAATTGTCCTTGTGGAAGCTGACCACACAGGAGGATGAGATTTCAGAAGGTATGCAGTAGGTTACTATCTGTGTTTGTAAGGCAAGTAGGAGGGGGAATGATAAAGGACTCTGAACCACTCAAAGCATAGGGGCCTTTTTGAAAGTGGATGGGGATACAAAAATAGAGATTATCCTTAATATCAATCCATCTTGAGTATCAGAGTCCAACATACAAAGTGCAGGGGAAGACGTTAAATGAGCTTCCTTCTGTGAGAAGGAAACACTATCGTTCTCAAGTGAGATAGTGCATTTCAAAGTCAAAGGCAGCAAATTCCTCAAGTGGAACATTGCTAGCACTAGGATCTAAAGCAGGCCTTAGTAGTGTTGAAGGCAGTCAGTTTTTGTTAGCTATCATGACCAACACAATGTGATCCATATTACTTCTATATTGAAAGAAAATATATTCAGGCACAGGCTCCCACTAGAAGGTAATGAGGAAATTCAAAAGCTGTGAACGTCTTTTTAATGCCTAAAGGAATGATTGTGAGTTTTACTTACCATATAAATTGGTCAAATGATGCCGTATGCCGGAAGATTTGCTTTTTTTTTTTTCTTCAGTCTCGGCAAGGCAGAGAAATTCTGTGGTGAAACGCTGCCACTGCTGGCCATTCAGTATAATCTGCAGATGGAAAAGTCCACTGTTAGCACAATTTTTACAAAGGGTAAACAGATCAATACTATGGAGTCTATATTATTGTGAAAATCAACAGCTCATTAGAAAATCAAATCCCAATTTGTAATTTTAACCTCCCATACTTCTTTGAATCCCACGCCTCACTTGCTAACACTCTCTAAACAACTGTAGCACATACATTAGGACATAGATCTATAGATCTTTTTCCCAGACAAGTGGCAGTGAACCCTTCTCAATTCATTTGTGTTAGGATATGGTACACCGATAGCAATTACGCCAGCTGATAAGTTGAGAGAGGAAGGGTTATGCTACAGTTAATGGAAATAATAAAAACGAGGAATAGATTATTTACCATCCTCATTTTAGCCAATTCCTACCAGTTCAGCAATAGTAAAGTTGAGACTCTTATGCTCAAACGTACGTTCATACAAATTCAGAAGTCTCAGAGAGTGCCCCAATTTATTTCATCTTAACATCTTAGTTTGTAGTAGGGCATCCTGTCTACCCTACTACTCATTTAATTACCAAGATGAATGTATCCTACTGATTAATAGGCAACAGAGTGGCCCTCATGTCAGACAACATCTTGTTTTTGCTTTATGATGTCAGCTTGCTAGGCAACAGAGTGGCCCTCAGGTCAGACAACATTCTTGCTTTAGCTTTATGACGTCAGAGCACCGGTGGACCAATTGTCCTTGTGGAAGCTGACCACACAGGAGGATGAGATTTCAGAAGGTATGCAGTAGGTTACTATCTGTGTTTGTAAGGCAAGTAGGAGGGGGAATGGTAAAGGACTATGAGCCACTCAAAGCATAGGGGCCTTTTTGAAAGTGGATGGGGATACAAAAATAGAGATTATCCTTAATACCAATCCATCTTGAGTATCAGAGTCCAACATACAAAGTGCAGGGGAAGACGTTAAATGAGCTTCCTTCTGTGAGAAGGAAACACTATCGTTCTCAAGTGAGATAGTGCATTTCAAACTCAAAGGCAGCAAATTCCTCAAGTGGAACATTGCTAGCACTAGGATCTAAAGCAGGCTTTAGTAGTGTTGAAGGCAGTCAGTTTTTGTTAGCTATCATGACCAACACAATGTGATCCATATTACTTCTATATTGAAAGAAAATATATTCAGGCACAGGCTCCCACTAGAAGGTAATGAGGAAATTCAAAAGCTGTGAACGTCTTTTTAATGCCTAAAGGAATGATTGTGAGTTTTACTTACCATATAGATTGGTCAAATGATGCCGTATGCCGGAAGATTTGCTTTTTTTTTTTTTCTTCATTCTCGGCAAGGCAGAGAAATTCTGTGGTGAAACGCTGCCACTGCTGGCCATTCAGTATAATCTGCAGATGGAAAAGTCCACTGTTAGCATAATTTTTACAAAGGGTAAACAGATCAATACCATGGAGTCTATATTATTGTGAAAATCAACAGCTCATTAGAAAATCAAATCCCAATTTGTAATTTTAACCTCCCATACTTCTTTGAATCCCACGCCTCACTTGCTAACACTCTCTAAACAACTGTAGCACATACATTAGGACATAGATCTATAGATCTTTTTCCCAGACAAGTGGCAGTGAACCCTTCTCAATTCATTTGTGTTAGGATATGGTACACCGATAGCAATTAAGCCAGCTGATAAGTTGAGAGGTGAAGGGTTATGCTACAGTTAATAGAAATAATAAAAACGATGAATAGATTATTTACCATCCTCCTTTTAGCCAATTCCTACCAGTTCAGCAATAGTAAAGTTGAGACTCTTATGCTCAAACGTACGTTCATACAAATTCAGAAGTCTCAGAGAGTGCCCCAATTTCTTTCATCTTAACATCTTAGTTTGTAGTAGGGCATCCTGTCTACCCTACTACTCATTTAATTACCAAGATGAATGTATCCTACTGATTAATAGGCAACAGAGTGGCCCTCATGTCAGACAACATCTTGTTTTTGCTTTATGATGTCAGCTTGCTAGGCAACAGAGTGGCCCTCAGCTCAGACAACATTCTTGCTTTAGCTTTATGACGTCAGAGCACCAGTGGACCAATTGTCCTTGTGGAAGCTGACCACACAGGAGGATGAGATTTCAGAAGGTATGCAGTAGGTTACTATGTGTGTTTGTAAGGCAAGTAGGAGGGGGAATGATAAAGGACTCTGAACCACTCAAAGCATAGGGGCCTTTTTGAAAGTGGATGGGGATACAAAAATAGAGATTATCCTTAATATCAATCCATCTTGAGTATCAGAGTCCAACATACAAAGTGCAGGGGAAGACGTTAAATGAGCTTCCTTCTGTGAGAAGGAAACACTATCGTTCTCAAGTGAGATAGTGCATTTCAAAGTCAAAGGCAGCAAATTCCTCAAGTGGAACATTGCTAGCACTAGGATCTAAAGCAGGCCTTAGTAGTGTTGAAGGCAGTCAGTTTTTGTTAGCTATCATGACCAACACAATGTGATCCATATTACTTCTATATTGAAAGAAAATATATTCAGGCACAGGCTCCCACTAGAAGGTAATGAGGAAATTCAAAAGCTGTGAACGTCTTTTTAATGCCTAAAGGAATGATTGTGAGTTTTACTTACCATATAAATTGGTCAAATGATGCCGTATGCCGGAAGATTTGCTTTTTTTTTTTCTTCAGTCTCGGCAAGGCAGAGAAATTCTGTGGTGAAACGCTGCCACTGCTGGCCATTCAGTATAATCTGCAGATGGAAAAGTCCACTGTTAGCATAATTTTTACAAAGGGTAAACAGATCAATACCATGGAGTCTATATTATTGTGAAAATCAACAGCTCATTAAAAAATCAAATCCCAATTTGTAATTTTAACCTCCCATACTTCTTTGAATCCCACTCCTCACTTGCTAACACTCTCTAAACAACTGTAGCACATACATTAGGACATAGATCTATAGATCTTTTTCCCAGACAAGTGGCAGTGAACCCTTCTCAATTCATTTGTGTTAGGATATGGTACACCGATAGCAATTAAGCCAGCTGATAAGTTGAGAGAGGAAGGGTTATGCTACAGTTAATGGAAATAATAAAAACGATGAATAGATTATTTACCATCCTCATTTTAGCCAATTCCTACCAGTTCAGCAATAGTAAAGTTGAGACTCTTATGCTCAAACGTACGTTCATACAAATTCAGAAGTCTCAGAGAGTGCCCCAATTTCTTTCATCTTAACATCTTAGTTTGTAGTAGTGCATCCTGTCTACCCTACTACTCATTTAATTACCAAGATGAATGTATCCTACTGATTAATAGGCAACAGAGTGGCCCTCATGTCAGACAACATCTTGTTTTTGCTTTATGATGTCAGCTTGCTAGGCAACAGAGTGGCCCTCAGCTCAGACAACATTCTTGCTTTAGCTTTATGACGTCAGAGCACCAGTGGACCAATTGTCCTTGTGGAAGCTGACCACACAGGAGGATGAGATTTCAGAAGGTATGCAGTAGGTTACTATGTGTGTTTGTAAGGCAAGTAGGAGGGGGAATGGTAAAGGACTATGAACCACTCAAAGCATAGGGGCCTTTTTGAAAGTGGATGGGGATACAAAAATAGAGATTATCCTTAATACCAATCCATCTTGAGTATCAGAGTCCAACATACAAAGTGCAGGGGAAGACGTTAAATGAGCTTCCTTCTGTGAGAAGGAAACACTATCGTTCTCAAGTGAGATAGTGCATTTCAAAGTCAAAGGCAGCAAATTCCTCAAGTGGAACATTGCTAGCACTAGGATCTAAAGCAGGCCTTAGTAGTGTTGAAGGCAGTCAGTTTTTGTTAGCTATCATGACCAACACAATGTGATCCATATTACTTCTATATTGAAAGAAAATATATTCAGGCACAGGCTCCCACTAGAAGGTAATGAGGAAATTCAAAAGCTGTGAACGTCTTTTTAATGCCTAAAGGAATGATTGTGAGTTTTACTTACCATATAAATTGGTCAAATGATGCCGTATGCCTGAAGATTTGCTTTTTTTTTTTCTTCAGTCTCGGCAAGGCAGAGAAATTCTGTGGTGAAACGCTGCCACTGCTGGCCATTCAGTATAATCTGCAGATGGAAAAGTCCACTGTTAGCACAATTTTTACAAAGGGTAAACAGATCAATACTATGGAGTCTATATTATTGTGAAAATCAACAGCTCATTAGAAAATCAAATCCCAATTTGTAATTTTAACCTCCCATACTTCTTTGAATCCCACGCCTCACTTGCTAACACTCTCTAAACAACTGTAGCACATACATTAGTACATAGATCTATAGATCTTTTTCCCAGACAAGTGGCAGTGAACCCTTCTCAATTCATTTGTGTTAGGATATGGTACACCGATAGCAATTAAGCCAGCTGATAAGTTGAGAGGTGAAGGGTTATGCGACAGTTAATGGAAATAATAAAAACGATGAATAGATTATTTACCATCCTCCTTTTAGCCAATTCCTACCAGTTCAGCAATCGTAAAGTTGAGACTCTTATGCTCAAACGTACGTTCATACAAATTCAGAAGTCTCAGAGAGTGCCCCAATTTCTTTCATCTTAACATCTTAGTTTGTTGTAGGGCATCCTGTCTACCCTACTACTCATTTAATTACCAAGATGAATGTATCCTACTGATTAATAGGCAACAGAGTGGCCCTCATGTCAGACAACATC
The DNA here is from genome assembly GCF_964263255.1 of Lissotriton vulgaris. Lineage (NCBI taxonomy): Eukaryota > Metazoa > Chordata > Amphibia > Caudata > Salamandridae > Lissotriton > Lissotriton vulgaris. The sequence goes on from NC_141696.1 coordinate 615,225,659, forward strand.
TTGTTTTTGCTTTATGATGTCAGCTTGCTAGGCAACAGAGTGGCCCTCAGCTCAGACAACATTCTTGCTTTAGCTTTATGACGTCAGAGCACCAGTGGACCAATTGTCCTTGTGGAAGCTAACCACACAGGAGGATGAGATTTCAGAAGGTATGCAGTAGGTTACTATCTGTGTTTGTAAGGCAAGTAGGAGGGGGAATGGTAAAGGACTATGAACCACTCCAAGCATAGGGGCCTTTTTGAAAGTGGATGGGGATACAAAAATAGAGATTATCCTTAATACCAATCCATCTTGAGTATCAGAGTCCAACATACAAAGTGCAGGGGAAGACGTTAAATGAGCTTCCTTCTGTGAGAAGGAAACACTATCGTTCTCAAGTGAGATAGTGCATTTCAAACTCAAAGGCAGCAAATTCCTCAAGTGGAACATTGCTAGCACTAGGATCTAAAGCAGGCTTTAGTAGTGTTAAAGGCAGTCAGTTTTTGTTAGCTATCATGACCAACACAATGTGATCCATATTACTTCTATATTGAAAGAAAATATATTCAGGCACAGGCTCCCACTAGAAGGTAATGAGGAAATTCAAAAGCTGTGAACGTCTTTTTAATGCCTAAAGGAATGATTGTGAGTTTTACTTACCATATAAATTGGTCAAATGATGCCGTATGCCGGAAGATTTGCTTTTTTTTTTTCTTCAGTCTCGGCAAGGCAGAGAAATTCTGTGGTGAAACGCTGCCACTGCTGGCCATTCAGTATAATCTGCAGATGGAAAAGTCCACTGTTAGCACAATTTTTACAAACGGTAAACAGATCAATACTATGGAGTCTATATTATTGTGAAAATCAACAGCTCATTAAAAAATCAAATCCCAATTTGTAATTTTAACCTCCCATACTTCTTTGAATCCCACTCCTCACTTGCTAACACTCTCTAAACAACTGTAGCACATACATTAGGACATAGATCTATAGATCTTTTTCCCAGACAAGTGGCAGTGAACCCTTCTCAATTCATTTGTGTTAGGATATGGTACACCGAGAGCAATTAAGCCAGCTGATAAGTTGAGAGAGGAAGGGTTATGCTACAGTTAATGGAAATAATAAAAACGATGAATAGATTATTTACCATCCTCATTTTAGCCAATTCCTACCAGTTCAGCAATAGTAAAGTTGAGACTCTTATGCTCAAACGTACGTTCATACAAATTCAGAAGTCTCAGAAAGTGCCCCAATTTCTTTCATCTTAACATCTTAGTTCGTAGTAGGGCATCCTGTCTACCCTACTACTCATTTAATTACCAAGATGAATGTATCCTACTGATTAATAGGCAACAGAGTGGCCCTCATGTCAGACAACATCTTGTTTTTGCTTTATGATGTCAGCTTGCTAGGCAACAGAGTGGCCCTCAGGTCAGACAACATTCTTGCTTTAGCTTTATGACGTCAGAGCACCAGTGGACCAATTGTCCTTGTGGAAGCTGACCACACAGGAGGATGAGATTTCAGAAGGTATGCAGTAGGTTACTATCTGTGTTTGTAAGGCAAGTAGGAGGGGGAATGATAAAGGACTCTGAACCACTCAAAGCATAGGGGCCTTTTTGAAAGTGGATGGGGATACAAAAATAGAGATTATCCTTAATATCAATCCATCTTGAGTATCAGAGTCCAACATACAAAGTGCAGGGGAAGACGTTAAATGAGCTTCCTTCTGTGAGAAGGAAACACTATCGTTCTCAAGTGAGATAGTGCATTTCAAAGTCAAAAGCAGCAAATTCCTCAAGTGGAACATTGCTAGCACTAGGATCTAAAGCAGGCCTTAGTAGTGTTGAAGGCAGTCAGTTTTTGTTAGCTATCATGACCAACACAATGTGATCCATATTACTTCTATATTGAAAGAAAATATATTCAGGCACAGGCTCCCACTAGAAGGTAATGAGGAAATTCAAAAGCTGTGAACGTCTTTTTAATGCCTAAAGGAATGATTGTGAGTTTTACTTACCATATAAATTGTTCAAATGATGCCGTATGCCGGAAGATTTGCTTTTTTTTTTTTCTTCAGTCTCGGCAAGGCAGAGAAATTCTGTGGTGAAACGCTGCCACTGCTGGCCATTCAGTATAATCTGCAGATGGAAAAGTCCACTGTTAGCACAATTTTTACAAAGGGTAAACAGATCAATACTATGGAGTCTATATTATTGTGAAAATCAACAGCTCATTAGAAAATCAAATCCCAATTTGTAATTTTAACCTCCCATACTTCTTTGAATCCCACGCCTCACTTGCTAACACTCTCTAAACAACTGTAGCACATACATTAGGACATAGATCTATAGATCTTTTTCCCAGACAAGTGGCAGTAAACCCTTCTCAATTCATTTGTGTTAGGATATGGTACACCGATAGCAATTAAGCCAGCTGATAAGTTGAGAGGTGAAGGGTTATGCTACAGTTAATGGAAATAATAAAAACGATGAATAGATTATTTACCATCCTCCTTTTAGCCAATTCCTACCAGTTCAGCAATAGTAAAGTTGAGACTCTTATGCTCAAACGTACGTTCATACAAATTCAGAAGTCTCAGAGAGTGCCCCAATTTCTTTCATCTTAACATCTTAGTTTGTAGTAGGGCATCCTGTCTACCCTACTACTCATTTAATTACCAAGATGAATGTATCCTACTGATTAATAGGCAACAGAGTGGCCCTCATGTCAGACAACATCTTGTTTTTGCTTTATGATGTCAGCTTGCTAGGCAACAGAGTGGCCCTCAGCTCAGACAACATTCTTGCTTTAGCTTTATGACGTCAGAGCACCAGTGGACCAATTGTCCTTGTGGAAGCTGACCACACAGGAGGATGAGATTTCAGAAGGTATGCAGTAGGTTACTATCTGTGTTTGTAAGGCAAGTAGGAGGGGGAATGGTAAAGGACTATGAACCACTCAAAGCATAGGGGCCTTTTTGAAAGTGGATGGGGATACAAAAATAGAGATTATCCTTAATACCAATCCATCTTGAGTATCAGAGTCCAACATACAAAGTGCAGGGGAAGACGTTAAATGAGCTTCCTTCTGTGAGAAGGAAACACTATCGTTCTCAAGTGAGATAGTGCATTTCAAAGTCAAAGGCAGCAAATTCCTCAAGTGGAACATTGCTAGCACTAGGATCTAAAGCAGGCCTTAGTAGTGTTGAAGGCAGTCAGTTTTTGTTAGCTATCATGACCAACACAATGTGATCCATATTACTTCTATATTGAAAGAAAATATATTCAGGCACAGGCTCCCACTAGAAGGTAATGAGGAAATTCAAAAGCTGTGAACGTCTTTTTAATGCCTAAAGGAATGATTGTGAGTTTTACTTACCATATAAATTGGTCAAATGATGCCGTATGCCGGAAGATTTGCTTTTTTTTTTTTTCTTCAGTCTCGGCAAGGCAGAGAAATTCTGTGGTGAAACGCTGCCACTGCTGGCCATTCAGTATAATCTGCAGATGGAAAAGTCCACTGTTAGCACAATTTTTACAAAGGGTAAACAGATCAATACTATGGAGTCTATATTATTGTGAAAATCAACAGCTCATTAGAAAATCAAATCCCAATTTGTAATTTTAACCTCCCATACTTCTTTGAATCCCACGCCTCACTTGCTAACACTCTCTAAACAACTGTAGCACATACATTAGGACATAGATCTATAGATCTTTTTCCCAGACAAGTGGCAGTAAACCCTTCTCAATTCATTTGTGTTAGGATATGGTACACCGATAGCAATTAAGCCAGCTGATAAGTTGAGAGGTGAAGGGTTATGCTACAGTTAATGGAAATAATAAAAACGATGAATAGATTATTTACCATCCTCCTTTTAGCCAATTCCTACCAGTTCAGCAATAGTAAAGTTGAGACTCTTATGCTCAAACGTACGTTCATACAAATTCAGAAGTCTCAGAGAGTGCCCCAATTTCTTTCATCTTAACATCTTAGTTTGTAGTAGGGCATCCTGTCTACCCTACTACTCATTTAATTACCAAGATGAATGTATCCTACTGATTAATAGGCAACAGAGTGGCCCTCATGTCAGACAACATCTTGTTTTTGCTTTATGATGTCAGCTTGCTAGGCAACAGAGTGGCCCTCAGCTCAGACAACATTCTTGCTTTAGCTTTATGACGTCAGAGCACCAGTGGACCAATTGTCCTTGTGGAAGCTGACCACACAGGAGGATGAGATTTCAGAAGGTATGCAGTAGGTTACTATCTGTGTTTGTAAGGCAAGTAGGAGGGGGAATGGTAAAGGACTCTGAACCACTCAAAGCATAGGGGCCTTTTTGAAAGTGGATGGGGATACAAAAATAGAGATTATCCTTAATACCAATCCATCTTGAGTATCAGAGTCCAACATACAAAGTGCAGGGGAAGACGTTAAATGAGCTTCCTTCTGTGAGAAGGAAACACTATCGTTCTCAAGTGAGATAGTGCATTTCAAAGTCAAAGGCAGCAAATTCCTCAAGTGGAACATTGCTAGCACTAGGATCTAAAGCAGGCCTTAGTAGTGTTGAAGGCAGTCAGTTTTTGTTAGCTATCATGACCAACACAATGTGATCCATATTACTTCTATATTGAAAGAAAATATATTCAGGCACAGGCTCCCACTAGAAGGTAATGAGGAAATTCAAAAGCTGTGAACGTCTTTTTAATGCCTAAAGGAATGATTGTGAGTTTTACTTACCATATAAATTGGTCAAATGATGCCGTATGCCGGAAGATTTGCTTTTTTTTTTTTCTTCAGTCTCGGCAAGGCAGAGAAATTCTGTGGTGAAACGCTGCCACTGCTGGCCATTCAGTATAATCTGCAGATGGAAAAGTCCACTGTTAGCACAATTTTTACAAAGGGTAAACAGATCAATACTATGGAGTCTATATTATTGTGAAAATCAACAGCTCATTAGAAAATCAAATCCCAATTTGTAATTTTAACCTCCCATACTTCTTTGAATCCCACGCCTCACTTGCTAACACTCTCTAAACAACTGTAGCACATACATTAGGACATAGATCTATAGATCTTTTTCCCAGACAAGTGGCAGTGAACCCTTCTCAATTCATTTGTGTTAGGATATGGTACACCGATAGCAATTAAGCCAGCTGATAAGTTGAGAGGTGAAGGGTTATGCTACAGTTAATGGAAATAATAAAAACGATGAATAGATTATTTACCATCCTCCTTTTAGCCAATTCCTACCAGTTCAGCAATAGTAAAGTTGAGACTCTTATGCTCAAACGTACGTTCATACAAATTCAGAAGTCTCAGAGAGTGCCCCAATTTCTTTCATCTTAACATCTTAGTTTGTAGTAGGGCATCCTGTCTACCCTACTACTCATTTAATTACCAAGATGAATGTATCCTACTGATTAATAGGCAACAGAGTGGCCCTCATGTCAGACAACATCTTGTTTTTGCTTTATGATGTCAGCTTGCTAGGCAACAGAGTGGCCCTCAGCTCAGACAACATTCTTGCTTTAGCTTTATGACGTCAGAGCACCAGTGGACCAATTGTCCTTGTGGAAGCTAACCACACAGGAGGATGAGATTTCAGAAGGTATGCAGTAGGTTACTATCTGTGTTTGTAAGGCAAGTAGGAGGGGGAATGGTAAAGGACTATGAACCACTCAAAGCATAGGGGCCTTTTTGAAAGTGGATGGGGATACAAAAATAGAGATTATCCTTAATACCAATCCATCTTGAGTATCAGAGTCCAACATACAAAGTGCAGGGGAAGACGTTAAATGAGCTTCCTTCTGTGAGAAGGAAACACTATCGTTCTCAAGTGAGATAGTGCATTTCAAACTCAAAGGCAGCAAATTCCTCAAGTGGAACATTGCTAGCACTAGGATCTAAAGCAGGCTTTAGTAGTGTTAAAGGCAGTCAGTTTTTGTTAGCTATCATGACTAACACAATGTGATCCATATTACTTCTATATTGAAAGAAAATATATTCAGGCACAGGCTCCCACTAGAAGGTAATGAGGAAATTCAAAAGCTGTGAACGTCTTTTTAATGCCTAAAGGAATGATTGTGAGTTTTACTTACCATATAAATTGGTCAAATGATGCCGTATGCCGGAAGATTTGCTTTTTTTTTTTCTTCAGTCTCGGCAAGGCAGAGAAATTCTGTGGTGAAACGCTGCCACTGCTGGCCATTCAGTATAATCTGCAGATGGAAAAGTCCACTGTTAGCACAATTTTTACAAACGGTAAACAGATCAATACTATGGAGTCTATATTATTGTGAAAATCAACAGCTCATTAAAAAATCAAATCCCAATTTGTAATTTTAACCTCCCATACTTCTTTGAATCCCACTCCTCACTTGCTAACACTCTCTAAACAACTGTAGCACATACATTAGGACATAGATCTATAGATCTTTTTCCCAGACAAGTGGCAGTGAACCCTTCTCAATTCATTTGTGTTAGGATATGGTACACCGATAGCAATTAAGCCAGCTGATAAGTTGAGAGAGGAAGGGTTATGCTACAGTTAATGGAAATAATAAAAACGATGAATAGATTATTTACCATCCTCATTTTAGCCAATTCCTACCAGTTCAGCAATAGTAAAGTTGAGACTCTTATGCTCAAACGTACGTTCATACAAATTCAGAAGTCTCAGAAAGTGCCCCAATTTCTTTCATCTTAACATCTTAGTTCGTAGTAGGGCATCCTGTCTACCCTACTACTCATTTAATTACCAAGATGAATGTATCCTACTGATTAATAGGCAACAGAGTGGCCCTCATGTCAGACAACATCTTGTTTTTGCTCTATGATGTCAGCTTGCTAGGCAACAGAGTGGCCCTCAGCTCAGACAACATTCTTGCTTTAGCTTTATGACGTCAGAGCACCAGTGGACCAATTGTCCTTGTGGAAGCTAACCACACAGGAGGATGAGATTTCAGAAGGTATGCAGTAGGTTACTATCTGTGTTTGTAAGGCAAGTAGGAGGGGGAATGGTAAAGGACTATGAACCACTCAAAGCATAGGGGCCTTTTTGAAAGTGGATGGGGATACAAAAATAGAGATTATCCTTAATACCAATCCATTTTGAGTATCAGAGTCCAACATACAAAGTGCAGGGGAAGACGTTAAATGAGCTTCCTTCTGTGAGAAGGAAACACTATCGTTCTCAAGTGAGATAGTGCATTTCAAACTCAAAGGCAGCAAATTCCTCAAGTGGAACATTGCTAGCACTAGGATCTAAAGCAGGCTTTAGTAGTGTTAAAGGCAGTCAGTTTTTGTTAGCTATCATGACTAACACAATGTGATCCATATTACTTCTATATTGAAAGAAAATATATTCAGGCACAGGCTCCCACTAGAAGGTAATGAGGAAATTCAAAAGCTGTGAACGTCTTTTTAATAGCTAAAGGAATGATTGTGAGTTTTACTTACCATATAAATTGGTCAAATGATGCCGTATGCCGGAAGATTTGCTTTTTTTTTTTCTTCAGTCTCGGCAAGGCAGAGAAATTCTGTGGTGAAACGCTGCCACTGCTGGCCATTCAGTATAATCTGCAGATGGAAAAGTCCACTGTTAGCACAATTTTTACAAACGGTAAACAGATCAATACTATGGAGTCTATATTATTGTGAAAATCAACAGCTCATTAAAAAATCAAATCCCAATTTGTAATTTTAACCTCCCATACTTCTTTGAATCCCACTCCTCACTTGCTATCACTCTCTAAACAACTGTAGCACATACATTAGGACATAGATCTATAGATCTTTTTCCCAGACAAGTGGCAGTGAACCCTTCTCAATTCATTTGTGTTAGGATATGGTACACCGATAGCAATTAAGCCAGCTGATAAGTTGAGAGAGGAAGGGTTATGCTACAGTTAATGGAAATAATAAAAACGATGAATAGATTATTTACCATCCTCATTTTAGCCAATTCCTACCAGTTCAGCAATAGTAAAGTTGACACTCTTATGCTCAAACGTACGTTCATACAAATTCAGAAGTCTCAGAAAGTGCCCCAATTTCTTTCATCTTAACATCTTAGTTTGCAGTAGGGCATCCTGTCTACCCTACTACTCATTTAATTACCAAGATGAATGTATCCTACTGATTAATAGGCAACAGAGTTGCCCTCATGTCAGACAACATCTTGTTTTTGCTTTATGATGTCAGCTTGCTAGGCAACAGAGTGGCCCTCAGGTCAGACAACATTCTTGCTTTAGCTTTATGACGTCAGAGCACCAGTGGACCAATTGTCCTTGTGGAAGCTGACCACACAGGAGGATGAGATTTCAGAAGGTATGCAGTAGGTTACTATCTGTGTTTGTAAGGCAAGTAGGAGGGGGAATGATAAAGGACTCTGAACCACTCAAAGCATAGGGGCCTTTTTGAAAATGGATGGGGATACAAAAATAGAGATTATCCTTAATATCAATCCATCTTGAGTATCAGAGTCCAACATACAAAGTGCAGGGGAAGACGTTAAATGAGCTTCCTTCTGTGAGAAGGAAACACTATCGTTCTCAAGTGAGATAGTGCATTTCAAAGTCAAAAGCAGCAAATTCCTCAAGTGGAACATTGCTAGCACTAGGATCTAAAGCAGGCCTTAGTAGTGTTGAAGGCAGTCAGTTTTTGTTAGCTATCATGACCAACACAATGTGATCCATATTACTTCTATATTGAAAGAAAATGTATTCAGGCACAGGCTCCCACTAGAAGGTAATGAGGAAATTCAAAAGCTGTGAACGTCTTTTTAATGCCTAAAGGAATGATTGTGAGTTTTACTTACCATATAAATTGGTCAAATGATGCCGTATGCCGGAAGATTTGCTTTTTTTTTTTTCTTCAGTCTCGGCAAGGCAGAGAAATTCTGTGGTGAAACGCTGCCACTGCTGGCCATTCAGTATAATCTGCAGATGGAAAAGTCCACTGTTAGCACAATTTTTACAAAGGGTAAACAGATCAATACTATGGAGTCTATATTATTGTGAAAATCAACAGCTCATTAGAAAATCAAATCCCAATTTGTAATTTTAACCTCCCATACTTCTTTGAATCCCACGCCTCACTTGCTAACACTCTCTAAACAACTGTAGCACATACATTAGGACATAGATCTATAGATCTTTTTCCCAGACAAGTGGCAGTGAACCCTTCTCAATTCATTTGTGTTAGGATATGGTACACCGATAGCAATTACGCCAGCTGATAAGTTGAGAGAGGAAGGGTTATGCTACAGTTAATGGAAATAATAAAAACGAGGAATAGATTATTTACCATCCTCATTTTAGCCAATTCCTACCAGTTCAGCAATAGTAAAGTTGAGACTCTTATGCTCAAACGTACGTTCATACAAATTCAGAAGTCTCAGAGAGTGCCCCAATTTCTTTCATCTTAACATCTTATTTTGAAGTAGGGCATCCTGTCTACCCTACTACTCATTTAATTACCAAGATGAATGTATCCTACTGATTAATAGGCAACAGAGTGGCCCTCATGTCAGACAACATCTTGTTTTTGCTTTATGATGTCAGCTTGCTAGGCAACAGAGTGGCCCTCAGGTCAGACAACATTCTTGCTTTAGCTTTATGACGTCAGAGCACCGGTGGACCAATTGTCCTTGTGGAAGCTGACCACACAGGAGGATGAGATTTCAGAAGGTATGCAGTAGGTTACTATCTGTGTTTGTAAGGCAAGTAGGAGGGGGAATGGTAAAGGACTATGAACCACTCAAAGCATAGGGGCCTTTTTGAAAGTGGATGGGGATACAAAAATAGAGATTATCCTTAATACCAATCCATCTTGAGTATCAGAGTCCAACATACAAAGTGCAGGGGAAGACGTTAAATGAGCTTCCTTCTGTGAGAAGGAAACACTATCGTTCTCAAGTGAGATAGTGCATTTCAAACTCAAAGGCAGCAAATTCCTCAAGTGGAACATTGCTAGCACTAGGATCTAAAGCAGGCTTTAGTAGTGTTGAAGGCAGTCAGTTTTTGTTAGCTATCATGACCAACACAATGTGATCCATATTACTTCTATATTGAAAGAAAATATATTCAGGCACAGGCTCCCACTAGAAGGTAATGAGGAAATTCAAAAGCTGTGAACGTCTTTTTAATGCCTAAAGGAATGATTGTGAGTTTTACTTACCATATAAATTGGTCAAATGATGCCGTATGCCGGAAGATTTGCTTTTTTTTTTTCTTCAGTCTCGGCAAGGCAGAGAAATTCTGTGGTGAAACGCTGCCACTGCTGGCCATTCAGTATAATCTGCAGATGGAAAAGTCCACTGTTAGCACAATTTTTACAAACGGTAAACAGATCAATACTATGGAGTCTATATTATTGTGAAAATCAACAGCTCATTAAAAAATCAAATCCCAATTTGTAATTTTAACCTCCCATACTTCTTTGAATCCCACTCCTCACTTGCTATCACTCTCTAAACAACTGTAGCACATACATTAGGACATAGATCTATAGATCTTTTTCCCAGACAAGTGGCAGTGAACCCTTCTCAATTCATTTGTGTTAGGATATGGTACACCGATAGCAATTAAGCCAGCTGATAAGTTGAGAGAGGAAGGGTTATGCTACAGTTAATGGAAATAATAAAAACGATGAATAGATTATTTACCATCCTCATTTTAGCCAATTCCTACCAGTTCAGCAATAGTAAAGTTGACACTCTTATGCTCAAACGTACGTTCATACAAATTCAGAAGTCTCAGAAAGTGCCCCAATTTCTTTCATCTTAACATCTTAGTTTGCAGTAGGGCATCCTGTCTACCCTACTACTCATTTAATTACCAAGATGAATGTATCCTACTGATTAATAGGCAACAGAGTTGCCCTCATGTCAGACAACATCTTGTTTTTGCTTTATGATGTCAGCTTGCTAGGCAACAGAGTGGCCCTCAGGTCAGACAACATTCTTGCTTTAGCTTTATGACGTCAGAGCACCAGTGGACCAATTGTCCTTGTGGAAGCTGACCACACAGGAGGATGAGATTTCAGAAGGTATGCAGTAGGTTACTATCTGTGTTTGTAAGGCAAGTAGGAGGGGGAATGATAAAGGACTCTGAACCACTCAAAGCATAGGGGCCTTTTTGAAAGTGGATGGGGATACAAAAATAGAGATTATCCTTAATATCAATCCATCTTGAGTATCAGAGTCCAACATACAAAGTGCATGGCAAGACGTTAAATTAGCTTCCTTCTGTGAGAAGGAAACACTATCGTTCTCAAGTGAGATAGTGCATTTCAAACTCAAAGGCAGCAAATTCCTCAAGTGGAACATTGCTAGCACTAGGATCTAAAGCAGGCCTTAGTAGTGTTGAAGGCAGTCAGTTTTTGTTAGCTATCATGACCAACACAATGTGAGCCATATTACTTCCATATTGACAAATTATATTCAGGCACAGGCTCCCACTAGAAGGTAATGAGGAAATTTAAAATCTGTGAACGTCTTTTTAATGCCTAAAGGAATGATTGTGAGTTTTACTTACCATATAAATTGGTCAAATGATGCCGTATGCCGGAAGATTTGCTTTTTTTTTTTTTCTTCAGTCTCGGCAAGGCAGAGAAATTCTGTGGTGAAACGCTGCCACTGCTGGCCATTCAGTATAATCTGCAGATGGAAAAGTCCACTGTTAGCACAATTTTTACAAAGGGTAAACAGATCAATACTATGGAGTCTATATTATTGTGAAAATCAACAGCTCATTAGAAAATCAAATCCCAATTTGTAATTTTAACCTCCCATACTTCTTTGAATCCCACGCCTCACTTGCTAACACTCTCTAAACAACTGTAGCACATACATTAGGACATAGATCTATAGATCTTTTTCCCAGACAAGTGGCAGTGAACCCTTCTCAATTCATTTGTGTTAGGATATGGAACACCGATAGCAATTACGCCAGCTGATAAGTTAAAAGAGGAAGGGTTATGCTACAGTTAATGGAAATAATAAAAACGAGGAATAGAGTATTTACCATCCTCATTTTAGCCAATTCCTACCAGTTCAGCAATAGTAAAGTTGAGACTCTTATGCTCAAACGTACGTTCATACAAATTCAGAAGTCTCAGAAAGTGCCCCAATTTCTTTCATCTTAACATCTTAGTTTGCAGTAGGGCATCCTGTCTACCCTACTACTCATTTAATTACCAAGATGAATGTATCCTACTGATTAATAGGCAACAGAGTTGCCCTCATGTCAGACAACATCTTGTTTTTGCTTTATGATGTCAGCTTGCTAGGCAACAGAGTGGCCCTCAGGTCAGACAACATTCTTGCTTTAGCTTTATGACGTCAGAGCACCAGTGGACCAATTGTCCTTGTGGAAGCTGACCACACAGGAGGATGAGATTTCAGAAGGTATGCAGTAGGTTACTATCTGTGTTTGTAAGGCAAGTAGGAGGGGGAATGATAAAGGACTCTGAACCACTCAAAGCATAGGGGCCTTTTTGAAAGTGGATGGGGATACAAAAATAGAGATTATCCTTAATATCAATCCATCTTGAGTATCAGAGTCCAACATACAAAGTGCAGGGGAAGACGTTAAATGAGCTTCCTTCTGTGAGAAGGAAACACTATCGTTCTCAAGTGAGATAGTGCATTTCAAACTCAAAGGCAGCAAATTCCTCAAGTGGAACATTGCTAGCACTAGGATCTAAAGCAGGCCTTAGTAGTGTTGAAGGCAGTCAGTTTTTGTTAGCTATCATGACCAACACAATGTGATCCATATTACTTCTATATTGAAAGAAAATATATTCAGGCACAGGCTCCCACTAGAAGGTAATGAGGAAATTCAAAAGCTGTGAACGTCTTTTTAATGCCTAAAGGAATGATTGTGAGTTTTACTTACCATATAAATTGGTCAAATGATGCCGTATGCCGGAAGATTTGCTTTTTTTTTTTTCTTCAGTCTCGGCAAGGCAGAGAAATTCTGTGGTGAAACGCTGCCACTGCTGGCCATTCAGTATAATCTGCAGATGGAAAAGTCCACTGTTAGCACAATTTTTACAAAGGGTAAACAGATCAATACTATGGAGTCTATATTATTGTGAAAATCAACAGCTCATTAGAAAATCAAATCCCAATTTGTAATTTTAACCTCCCATACTTCTTTGAATCCCACGCCTCACTTGCTAACACTCTCTAAACAACTGTAGCACATACATTAGGACATAGATCTATAGATCTTTTTCCCAGACAAGTGGCAGTGAACCCTTCTCAATTCATTTGTGTTAGGATATGGTACACCGATAGCAATTACGCCAGCTGATAAGTTAAAAGAGGAAGGGTTATGCTACAGTTAATGGAAATAATAAAAACGAGGAATAGAGTATTTACCATCCTCATTTTAGCCAATTCCTACCAGTTCAGCAATAGTAAAGTTGAGACTCTTATGCTCAAACGTACGTTCATACAAATTCAGAAGTCTCAGAAAGTGCCCCAATTTCTTTCATCTTAACATCTTAGTTTGCAGTAGGGCATCCTGTCTACCCTACTACTCATTTAATTACCAAGATGAATGTATCCTACTGATTAATAGGCAACAGAGTTGCCCTCATGTCAGACAACATCTTGTTTTTGCTTTATGATGTCAGCTTGCTAGGCAACAGAGTGGCCCTCAGGTCAGACAACATTCTTGCTTTAGCTTTATGACGTCAGAGCACCAGTGGACCAATTGTCCTTGTGGAAGCTGACCACACAGGAGGATGAGATTTCAGAAGGTATGCAGTAGGTTACTATCTGTGTTTGTAAGGCAAGTAGGAGGGGGAATGATAAAGGACTCTGAACCACTCAAAGCATAGGGGCCTTTTTGAAAGTGGATGGGGATACAAAAATAGAGATTATCCTTAATATCAATCCATCTTGAGTATCAGAGTCCAACATACAAAGTGCAGGGGAAGACGTTAAATGAGCTTCCTTCTGTGAGAAGGAAACACTATCGTTCTCAAGTGAGATAGTGCATTTCAAAGTCAAAGGCAGCAAATTCCTCAAGTGGAACATTGCTAGCACTAGGATCTAAAGCAGGCCTTAGTAGTGTTGAAGGCAGTCAGTTTTTGTTAGCTATCATGACCAACACAATGTGATCCATATTACTTCTATATTGAAAGAAAATATATTCAGGCACAGGCTCCCACTAGAAGGTAATGAGGAAATTCAAAAGCTGTGAACGTCTTTTTAATGCCTAAAGGAATGATTGTGAGTTTTACTTACCATATAAATTGGTCAAATGATGCCGTATGCCGGAAGATTTGCTTTTTTTTTTTTCTTCAGTCTCGGCAAGGCAGAGAAATTCTGTGGTGAAACGCTGCCACTGCTGGCCATTCAGTATAATCTGCAGATGGAAAAGTCCACTGTTAGCACAATTTTTACAAAGGGTAAACAGATCAATACTATGGAGTCTATATTATTGTGAAAATCAACAGCTCATTAGAAAATCAAATCCCAATTTGTAATTTTAACCTCCCATACTTCTTTGAATCCCACGCCTCACTTGCTAACACTCTCTAAACAACTGTAGCACATACATTAGGACATAGATCTATAGATCTTTTTCCCAGACAAGTGGCAGTGAACCCTTCTCAATTCATTTGTGTTAGGATATGGTACACCGATAGCAATTACGCCAGCTGATAAGTTGAGAGAGGAAGGGTTATGCTACAGTTAATGGAAATAATAAAAACGAGGAATAGATTATTTACCATCCTCATTTTAGCCAATTCCTACCAGTTCAGCAATAGTAAAGTTGAGACTCTTATGCTCAAACGTACGTTCATACAAATTCAGAAGTCTCAGAGAGTGCCCCAATTTATTTCATCTTAACATCTTAGTTTGTAGTAGGGCATCCTGTCTACCCTACTACTCATTTAATTACCAAGATGAATGTATCCTACTGATTAATAGGCAACAGAGTGGCCCTCATGTCAGACAACATCTTGTTTTTGCTTTATGATGTCAGCTTGCTAGGCAACAGAGTGGCCCTCAGCTCAGACAACATTCTTGCTTTAGCTTTATGACGTCAGAGCACCAGTGGACCAATTGTCCTTGTGGAAGCTGACCACACAGGAGGATGAGATTTCAGAAGGTATGCAGTAGGTTACTATGTGTGTTTGTAAGGCAAGTAGGAGGGGGAATGGTAAAGGACTATGAACCACTCAAAGCATAGGGGCCTTTTTGAAAGTGGATGGGGATACAAAAATAGAGATTATCCTTAATACCAATCCATCTTGAGTATCAGAGTCCAACATACAAAGTGCAGGGGAAGACGTTAAACGAGCTTCCTTCTGTGAGAAGGAAACACTATCGTTCTCAAGTGAGATAGTGCATTTCAAACTCAAAGGCAGCAAATTCCTCAAGTGGAACATTGCTAGCACTAGGATCTAAAGCAGGCTTTAGTAGTGTTAAAGGCAGTCAGTTTTTGTTAGCTATCATGACCAACACAATGTGATCCATATTACTTCTATATTGAAAGAAAATATATTCAGGCACAGGCTCCCACTAGAAGGTAATGAGGAAATTCAAAAGCTGTGAACGTCTTTTTAATGCCTAAAGGAATGATTGTGAGTTTTACTTACCATATAAATTGGTCAAATGATGCCGTATGCCGGAAGATTTGCTTTTTTTTTTTCTTCAGTCTCGGCAAGGCAGAGAAATTCTGTGGTGAAACGCTGCCACTGCTGGCCATTCAGTATAATCTGCAGATGGAAAAGTCCACTGTTAGCACAATTTTTACAAACGGTAAACAGATCAATACTATGGAGTCTATATTATTGTGAAAATCAACAGCTCATTAAAAAATCAAATCCCAATTTGTAATTTTAACCTCCCATACTTCTTTGAATCCCACTCCTCACTTGCTAACACTCTCTAAACAACTGTAGCACATACATTAGGACATAGATCTATAGATCTTTTTCCCAGACAAGTGGCAGTGAACCCTTCTCAATTCATTTGTGTTAGGATATGGTACACCGATAGCAATTAAGCCAGCTGATAAGTTGAGAGAGGAAGGGTTATGCTACAGTTAATGGAAATAATAAAAACGATGAATAGATTATTTACCATCCTCATTTTAGCCAATTCCTACCAGTTCAGCAATAGTAAAGTTGAGACTCTTATGCTCAAACGTACGTTCATACAAATTCAGAAGTCTCAGAAAGTGTCCCAATTTCTTTCATCTTAACATCTTAGTTCGTAGTAGGGCATCCTGTCTACCCTACTACTCATTTAATTACCAAGATGAATGTATCCTACTGATTAATAGGCAACAGAGTGGCCCTCACGTCAGACAACATCTTGTTTTTGCTTTATGATGTCAGCTTGCTAGGCAACAGAGTGGCCCTCAGGTCAGACAACATTCTTGCTTTAGCTTTATGACGTCAGAGCACCAGTGGACCAATTGTCCTTGTGGAAGCTGACCACACAGGAGGATGAGATTTCAGAAGGTATGCAGTAGGTTACTATCTGTGTTTGTAAGGCAAGTAGGAGGGGGAATGATAAAGGACTCTGAACCACTCAAAGCATAGGGGCCTTTTTGAAAGTGGATGGGGATACAAAAATAGAGATTATCCTTAATATCAATCCATCTTGAGTATCAGAGTCCAACATACAAAGTGCAGGGGAAGACGTTAAATGAGCTTCCTTCTGTGAGAAGGAAACACTATCGTTCTCAAGTGAGATAGTGCATTTCAAAGTCAAAGGCAGCAAATTCCTCAAGTGGAACATTGCTAGCACTAGGATCTAAAGCAGGCCTTAGTAGTGTTGAAGGCAGTCAATTTTTGTTAGCTATCATGACCAACACAATGTGATCCATATTACTTCTATATTGAAAGAAAATATATTCAGGCACAGGCTCCCACTAGAAGGTAATGAGGAAATTCAAAAGCTGTGAACGTCTTTTTAATGCCTAAAGGAATGATTGTGAGTTTTACTTACCATATAAATTGGTCAAATGATGCCGTATGCCGGAAGATTTGCTTTTTTTTTTTTCTTCAGTCTCGGCAAGGCAGAGAAATTCTGTGGTGAAACGCTGCCACTGCTGGCCATTCAGTATAATCTGCAGATGGAAAAGTCCACTGTTAGCACAATTTTTACAAAGGGTAAACAGATCAATACTATGGAGTCTATATTATTGTGAAAATCAACAGCTCATTAGAAAATCAAATCCCAATTTGTAATTTTAACCTCCCATACTTCTTTGAATCCCACGCCTCACTTGCTAACACTCTCTAAACAACTGTAGCACATACATTAGGACATAGATCTATAGATCTTTTTCCCAGACAAGTGGCAGTGAACCCTTCTCAATTCATTTGTGTTAGGATATGGTACACCGATAGCAATTACGCCAGCTGATAAGTTGAGAGAGGAAGGGTTATGCTACAGTTAATGGAAATAATAAAAACGAGGAATAGATTATTTACCATCCTCATTTTAGCCAATTCCTACCAGTTCAGCAATAGTAAAGTTGAGACTCTTATGCTCAAACGTACGTTCATACAAATTCAGAAGTCTCAGAGAGTGCCCCAATTTCTTTCATCTTAACATCTTATTTTGAAGTAGGGCATCCTGTCTACCCTACTACTCATTTAATTACCAAGATGAATGTATCCTACTGATTAATAGGCAACAGAGTGGCCCTCATGTCAGACAACATCTTGTTTTTGCTTTATGATGTCAGCTTGCTAGGCAACAGAGTGGCCCTCAGGTCAGACAACATTCTTGCTTTAGCTTTATGACGTCAGAGCACCGGTGGACCAATTGTCCTTGTGGAAGCTGACCACACAGGAGGATGAGATTTCAGAAGGTATGCAGTAGGTTACTATCTGTGTTTGTAAGGCAAGTAGGAGGGGGAATGGTAAAGGACTATGAACCACTCAAAGCATAGGGGCCTTTTTGAAAGTGGATGGGGATACAAAAATAGAGATTATCCTTAATACCAATCCATCTTGAGTATCAGAGTCCAACATACAAAGTGCAGGGGAAGACGTTAAATGAGCTTCCTTCTGTGAGAAGGAAACACTATCGTTCTCAAGTGAGATAGTGCATTTCAAACTCAAAGGCAGCAAATTCCTCAAGTGGAACATTGCTAGCACTAGGATCTAAAGCAGGCTTTAGTAGTGTTGAAGGCAGTCAGTTT
This sequence comes from Lissotriton vulgaris, assembly GCF_964263255.1. Lineage (NCBI taxonomy): Eukaryota > Metazoa > Chordata > Amphibia > Caudata > Salamandridae > Lissotriton > Lissotriton vulgaris. The sequence continues at coordinate 615,243,829 of NC_141696.1, forward strand.
TTGTTAGCTATCATGACCAACACAATGTGATCCATATTACTTCTATATTGAAAGAAAATATATTCAGGCACAGGCTCCCACTAGAAGGTAATGAGGAAATTCAAAAGCTGTGAACGTCTTTTTAATGCCTAAAGGAATGATTGTGAGTTTTACTTACCATATAAATTGGTCAAATGATGCCGTATGCCGGAAGATTTGCTTTTTTTTTTCTTCAGTCTCGGCAAGGCAGAGAAATTCTGTGGTGAAACGCTGCCACTGCTGGCCATTCAGTATAATCTGCAGATGGAAAAGTCCACTGTTAGCACAATTTTTACAAACGGTAAACAGATCAATACTATGGAGTCTATATTATTGTGAAAATCAACAGCTCATTAAAAAATCAAATCCCAATTTGTAATTTTAACCTCCCATACTTCTTTGAATCCCACTCCTCACTTGCTATCACTCTCTAAACAACTGTAGCACATACATTAGGACATAGATCTATAGATCTTTTTCCCAGACAAGTGGCAGTGAACCCTTCTCAATTCATTTGTGTTAGGATATGGTACACCGATAGCAATTAAGCCAGCTGATAAGTTGAGAGAGGAAGGGTTATGCTACAGTTAATGGAAATAATAAAAACGATGAATAGATTATTTACCATCCTCATTTTAGCCAATTCCTACCAGTTCAGCAATAGTAAAGTTGACACTCTTATGCTCAAACGTACGTTCATACAAATTCAGAAGTCTCAGAAAGTGCCCCAATTTCTTTCATCTTAACATCTTAGTTTGCAGTAGGGCATCCTGTCTACCCTACTACTCATTTAATTACCAAGATGAATGTATCCTACTGATTAATAGGCAACAGAGTTGCCCTCATGTCAGACAACATCTTGTTTTTGCTTTATGATGTCAGCTTGCTAGGCAACAGAGTGGCCCTCAGGTCAGACAACATTCTTGCTTTAGCTTTATGACGTCAGAGCACCAGTGGACCAATTGTCCTTGTGGAAGCTGACCACACAGGAGGATGAGATTTCAGAAGGTATGCAGTAGGTTACTATCTGTGTTTGTAAGGCAAGTAGGAGGGGGAATGATAAAGGACTCTGAACCACTCAAAGCATAGGGGCCTTTTTGAAAGTGGATGGGGATACAAAAATAGAGATTATCCTTAATATCAATCCATCTTGAGTATCAGAGTCCAACATACAAAGTGCATGGCAAGACGTTAAATTAGCTTCCTTCTGTGAGAAGGAAACACTATCGTTCTCAAGTGAGATAGTGCATTTCAAACTCAAAGGCAGCAAATTCCTCAAGTGGAACATTGCTAGCACTAGGATCTAAAGCAGGCCTTAGTAGTGTTGAAGGCAGTCAGTTTTTGTTAGCTATCATGACCAACACAATGTGAGCCATATTACTTCCATATTGACAAATTATATTCAGGCACAGGCTCCCACTAGAAGGTAATGAGGAAATTTAAAATCTGTGAACGTCTTTTTAATGCCTAAAGGAATGATTGTGAGTTTTACTTACCATATAAATTGGTCAAATGATGCCGTATGCCGGAAGATTTGCTTTTTTTTTTTTTCTTCAGTCTCGGCAAGGCAGAGAAATTCTGTGGTGAAACGCTGCCACTGCTGGCCATTCAGTATAATCTGCAGATGGAAAAGTCCACTGTTAGCACAATTTTTACAAAGGGTAAACAGATCAATACTATGGAGTCTATATTATTGTGAAAATCAACAGCTCATTAGAAAATCAAATCCCAATTTGTAATTTTAACCTCCCATACTTCTTTGAATCCCACGCCTCACTTGCTAACACTCTCTAAACAACTGTAGCACATACATTAGGACATAGATCTATAGATCTTTTTCCCAGACAAGTGGCAGTGAACCCTTCTCAATTCATTTGTGTTAGGATATGGAACACCGATAGCAATTACGCCAGCTGATAAGTTAAAAGAGGAAGGGTTATGCTACAGTTAATGGAAATAATAAAAACGAGGAATAGAGTATTTACCATCCTCATTTTAGCCAATTCCTACCAGTTCAGCAATAGTAAAGTTGAGACTCTTATGCTCAAACGTACGTTCATACAAATTCAGAAGTCTCAGAAAGTGCCCCAATTTCTTTCATCTTAACATCTTAGTTTGCAGTAGGGCATCCTGTCTACCCTACTACTCATTTAATTACCAAGATGAATGTATCCTACTGATTAATAGGCAACAGAGTTGCCCTCATGTCAGACAACATCTTGTTTTTGCTTTATGATGTCAGCTTGCTAGGCAACAGAGTGGCCCTCAGGTCAGACAACATTCTTGCTTTAGCTTTATGACGTCAGAGCACCAGTGGACCAATTGTCCTTGTGGAAGCTGACCACACAGGAGGATGAGATTTCAGAAGGTATGCAGTAGGTTACTATCTGTGTTTGTAAGGCAAGTAGGAGGGGGAATGATAAAGGACTCTGAACCACTCAAAGCATAGGGGCCTTTTTGAAAGTGGATGGGGATACAAAAATAGAGATTATCCTTAATATCAATCCATCTTGAGTATCAGAGTCCAACATACAAAGTGCAGGGGAAGACGTTAAATGAGCTTCCTTCTGTGAGAAGGAAACACTATCGTTCTCAAGTGAGATAGTGCATTTCAAACTCAAAGGCAGCAAATTCCTCAAGTGGAACATTGCTAGCACTAGGATCTAAAGCAGGCCTTAGTAGTGTTGAAGGCAGTCAGTTTTTGTTAGCTATCATGACCAACACAATGTGATCCATATTACTTCTATATTGAAAGAAAATATATTCAGGCACAGGCTCCCACTAGAAGGTAATGAGGAAATTCAAAAGCTGTGAACGTCTTTTTAATGCCTAAAGGAATGATTGTGAGTTTTACTTACCATATAAATTGGTCAAATGATGCCGTATGCCGGAAGATTTGCTTTTTTTTTTTTCTTCAGTCTCGGCAAGGCAGAGAAATTCTGTGGTGAAACGCTGCCACTGCTGGCCATTCAGTATAATCTGCAGATGGAAAAGTCCACTGTTAGCACAATTTTTACAAAGGGTAAACAGATCAATACTATGGAGTCTATATTATTGTGAAAATCAACAGCTCATTAGAAAATCAAATCCCAATTTGTAATTTTAACCTCCCATACTTCTTTGAATCCCACGCCTCACTTGCTAACACTCTCTAAACAACTGTAGCACATACATTAGGACATAGATCTATAGATCTTTTTCCCAGACAAGTGGCAGTGAACCCTTCTCAATTCATTTGTGTTAGGATATGGTACACCGATAGCAATTACGCCAGCTGATAAGTTAAAAGAGGAAGGGTTATGCTACAGTTAATGGAAATAATAAAAACGAGGAATAGAGTATTTACCATCCTCATTTTAGCCAATTCCTACCAGTTCAGCAATAGTAAAGTTGAGACTCTTATGCTCAAACGTACGTTCATACAAATTCAGAAGTCTCAGAAAGTGCCCCAATTTCTTTCATCTTAACATCTTAGTTTGCAGTAGGGCATCCTGTCTACCCTACTACTCATTTAATTACCAAGATGAATGTATCCTACTGATTAATAGGCAACAGAGTTGCCCTCATGTCAGACAACATCTTGTTTTTGCTTTATGATGTCAGCTTGCTAGGCAACAGAGTGGCCCTCAGGTCAGACAACATTCTTGCTTTAGCTTTATGACGTCAGAGCACCAGTGGACCAATTGTCCTTGTGGAAGCTGACCACACAGGAGGATGAGATTTCAGAAGGTATGCAGTAGGTTACTATCTGTGTTTGTAAGGCAAGTAGGAGGGGGAATGATAAAGGACTCTGAACCACTCAAAGCATAGGGGCCTTTTTGAAAGTGGATGGGGATACAAAAATAGAGATTATCCTTAATATCAATCCATCTTGAGTATCAGAGTCCAACATACAAAGTGCAGGGGAAGACGTTAAATGAGCTTCCTTCTGTGAGAAGGAAACACTATCGTTCTCAAGTGAGATAGTGCATTTCAAAGTCAAAGGCAGCAAATTCCTCAAGTGGAACATTGCTAGCACTAGGATCTAAAGCAGGCCTTAGTAGTGTTGAAGGCAGTCAGTTTTTGTTAGCTATCATGACCAACACAATGTGATCCATATTACTTCTATATTGAAAGAAAATATATTCAGGCACAGGCTCCCACTAGAAGGTAATGAGGAAATTCAAAAGCTGTGAACGTCTTTTTAATGCCTAAAGGAATGATTGTGAGTTTTACTTACCATATAAATTGGTCAAATGATGCCGTATGCCGGAAGATTTGCTTTTTTTTTTTTCTTCAGTCTCGGCAAGGCAGAGAAATTCTGTGGTGAAACGCTGCCACTGCTGGCCATTCAGTATAATCTGCAGATGGAAAAGTCCACTGTTAGCACAATTTTTACAAAGGGTAAACAGATCAATACTATGGAGTCTATATTATTGTGAAAATCAACAGCTCATTAGAAAATCAAATCCCAATTTGTAATTTTAACCTCCCATACTTCTTTGAATCCCACGCCTCACTTGCTAACACTCTCTAAACAACTGTAGCACATACATTAGGACATAGATCTATAGATCTTTTTCCCAGACAAGTGGCAGTGAACCCTTCTCAATTCATTTGTGTTAGGATATGGTACACCGATAGCAATTACGCCAGCTGATAAGTTGAGAGAGGAAGGGTTATGCTACAGTTAATGGAAATAATAAAAACGAGGAATAGATTATTTACCATCCTCATTTTAGCCAATTCCTACCAGTTCAGCAATAGTAAAGTTGAGACTCTTATGCTCAAACGTACGTTCATACAAATTCAGAAGTCTCAGAGAGTGCCCCAATTTATTTCATCTTAACATCTTAGTTTGTAGTAGGGCATCCTGTCTACCCTACTACTCATTTAATTACCAAGATGAATGTATCCTACTGATTAATAGGCAACAGAGTGGCCCTCATGTCAGACAACATCTTGTTTTTGCTTTATGATGTCAGCTTGCTAGGCAACAGAGTGGCCCTCAGCTCAGACAACATTCTTGCTTTAGCTTTATGACGTCAGAGCACCAGTGGACCAATTGTCCTTGTGGAAGCTGACCACACAGGAGGATGAGATTTCAGAAGGTATGCAGTAGGTTACTATGTGTGTTTGTAAGGCAAGTAGGAGGGGGAATGGTAAAGGACTATGAACCACTCAAAGCATAGGGGCCTTTTTGAAAGTGGATGGGGATACAAAAATAGAGATTATCCTTAATACCAATCCATCTTGAGTATCAGAGTCCAACATACAAAGTGCAGGGGAAGACGTTAAACGAGCTTCCTTCTGTGAGAAGGAAACACTATCGTTCTCAAGTGAGATAGTGCATTTCAAACTCAAAGGCAGCAAATTCCTCAAGTGGAACATTGCTAGCACTAGGATCTAAAGCAGGCTTTAGTAGTGTTAAAGGCAGTCAGTTTTTGTTAGCTATCATGACCAACACAATGTGATCCATATTACTTCTATATTGAAAGAAAATATATTCAGGCACAGGCTCCCACTAGAAGGTAATGAGGAAATTCAAAAGCTGTGAACGTCTTTTTAATGCCTAAAGGAATGATTGTGAGTTTTACTTACCATATAAATTGGTCAAATGATGCCGTATGCCGGAAGATTTGCTTTTTTTTTTTCTTCAGTCTCGGCAAGGCAGAGAAATTCTGTGGTGAAACGCTGCCACTGCTGGCCATTCAGTATAATCTGCAGATGGAAAAGTCCACTGTTAGCACAATTTTTACAAACGGTAAACAGATCAATACTATGGAGTCTATATTATTGTGAAAATCAACAGCTCATTAAAAAATCAAATCCCAATTTGTAATTTTAACCTCCCATACTTCTTTGAATCCCACTCCTCACTTGCTAACACTCTCTAAACAACTGTAGCACATACATTAGGACATAGATCTATAGATCTTTTTCCCAGACAAGTGGCAGTGAACCCTTCTCAATTCATTTGTGTTAGGATATGGTACACCGATAGCAATTAAGCCAGCTGATAAGTTGAGAGAGGAAGGGTTATGCTACAGTTAATGGAAATAATAAAAACGATGAATAGATTATTTACCATCCTCATTTTAGCCAATTCCTACCAGTTCAGCAATAGTAAAGTTGAGACTCTTATGCTCAAACGTACGTTCATACAAATTCAGAAGTCTCAGAAAGTGTCCCAATTTCTTTCATCTTAACATCTTAGTTCGTAGTAGGGCATCCTGTCTACCCTACTACTCATTTAATTACCAAGATGAATGTATCCTACTGATTAATAGGCAACAGAGTGGCCCTCACGTCAGACAACATCTTGTTTTTGCTTTATGATGTCAGCTTGCTAGGCAACAGAGTGGCCCTCAGGTCAGACAACATTCTTGCTTTAGCTTTATGACGTCAGAGCACCAGTGGACCAATTGTCCTTGTGGAAGCTGACCACACAGGAGGATGAGATTTCAGAAGGTATGCAGTAGGTTACTATCTGTGTTTGTAAGGCAAGTAGGAGGGGGAATGATAAAGGACTCTGAACCACTCAAAGCATAGGGGCCTTTTTGAAAGTGGATGGGGATACAAAAATAGAGATTATCCTTAATATCAATCCATCTTGAGTATCAGAGTCCAACATACAAAGTGCAGGGGAAGACGTTAAATGAGCTTCCTTCTGTGAGAAGGAAACACTATCGTTCTCAAGTGAGATAGTGCATTTCAAAGTCAAAGGCAGCAAATTCCTCAAGTGGAACATTGCTAGCACTAGGATCTAAAGCAGGCCTTAGTAGTGTTGAAGGCAGTCAATTTTTGTTAGCTATCATGACCAACACAATGTGATCCATATTACTTCTATATTGAAAGAAAATATATTCAGGCACAGGCTCCCACTAGAAGGTAATGAGGAAATTCAAAAGCTGTGAACGTCTTTTTAATGCCTAAAGGAATGATTGTGAGTTTTACTTACCATATAAATTGGTCAAATGATGCCGTATGCCGGAAGATTTGCTTTTTTTTTTTCTTCAGTCTCGGCAAGGCAGAGAAATTCTGTGGTGAAACGCTGCCACTGCTGGCCATTCAGTATAATCTGCAGATGGAAAAGTCCACTGTTAGCATAATTTTTACAAAGGGTAAACAGATCAATACCATGGAGTCTATATTATTGTGAAAATCAACAGCTCATTAAAAAATCAAATCCCAATTTGTAATTTTAACCTCCCATACTTCTTTGAATCCCACTCCTCACTTGCTAACACTCTCTAAACAACTGTAGCACATACATTAGGACATAGATCTATAGATCTTTTTCCCAGACAAGTGGCAGTGAACCCTTCTCAATTCATTTGTGTTAGGATATGGTACACCGATAGCAATTAAGCCAGCTGATAAGTTGAGAGAGGAAGGGTTATGCTACAGTTAATGGAAATAATAAAAACGATGAATAGATTATTTACCATCCTCATTTTAGCCAATTCCTACCAGTTCAGCAATAGTAAAGTTGAGACTCTTATGCTCAAACGTACGTTCATACAAATTCAGAAGTCTCAGAAAGTGCCCCAATTTCTTTCATCTTAACATCTTAGTTCGTAGTAGGGCATCCTGTCTACCCTACTACTCATTTAATTACCAAGATGAATGTATCCTACTGATTAATAGGCAACAGAGTGGCCCTCATGTCAGACAACATCTTGTTTTTGCTTTATGATGTCAGCTTGCTAGGCAACAGAGTGGCCCTCAGGTCAGACAACATTCTTGCTTTAGCTTTATGACGTCAGAGCACCAGTGGACCAATTGTCCTTGTGGAAGCTGACCACACAGGAGGATGAGATTTCAGAAGGTATGCAGTAGGTTACTATCTGTGTTTGTAAGGCAAGTAGGAGGGGGAATGATAAAGGACTCTGAACCACTCAAAGCATAGGGGCCTTTTTGAAAGTGGATGGGGATACAAAAATAGAGATTATCCTTAATATCAATCCATCTTGAGTATCAGAGTCCAACATACAAAGTGCAGGGGAAGACGTTAAATGAGCTTCCTTCTGTGAGAAGGAAACACTATCGTTCTCAAGTGAGATAGTGCATTTCAAAGTCAAAGGCAGCAAATTCCTCAAGTGGAACATTGCTAGCACTAGGATCTAAAGCAGGCCTTAGTAGTGTTGAAGGCAGTCAGTTTTTGTTAGCTATCATGACCAACACAATGTGATCCATATTACTTCTATATTGAAAGAAAATATATTCAGGCACAGGCTCCCACTAGAAGGTAATGAGGAAATTCAAAAGCTGTGAACGTCTTTTTAATGCCTAAAGGAATGATTGTGAGTTTTACTTACCATATAAATTGGTCAAATGATGCCGTATGCCGGAAGATTTGCTTTTTTTTTTTTTTCTTCAGTCTCGGCAAGGCAGAGAAATTCTGTGGTGAAACGCTGCCACTGCTGGCCATTCAGTATAATCTGCAGATGGAAAAGTCCACTGTTAGCACAATTTTTACAAAGGGTAAACAGATCAATACCATGGAGTCTATATTATTGTGAAAATCAACAGCTCATTAGAAAATCAAATCCCAATTTGTAATTTTAACCTCCCATACTTCTTTGAATCCCACGCCTCACTTGCTAACACTCTCTAAACAACTGTAGCACATACATTAGGACATAGATCTATAGATCTTTTTCCCAGACAAGTGGCAGTGAACCCTTCTCAATTCATTTGTGTTAGGATATGGTACACCGATAGCAATTAAGCCAGCTGATAAGTTGAGAGGTGAAGGGTTATGCTACAGTTAATAGAAATAATAAAAACGATGAATAGATCATTTACCATCCTCCTTTTAGCCAATTCCTACCAGTTCAGCAATAGTAAAGTTGAGACTCTTATGCTCAAACGTACGTTCATACAAATTCAGAAGTCTCAGAGAGTGCCCCAATTTCTTTCATCTTAACATCTTAGTTTGTAGTAGGGCATCCTGTCTACCCTACTACTCATTTAATTACCAAGATGAATGTATCCTACTGATTAATAGGCAACAGAGTGGCCCTCATGTCAGACAACATCTTGTTTTTGCTTTATGATGTCAGCTTGCTAGGCAACAGAGTGGCCCTCAGCTCAGACAACATTCTTGCTTTAGCTTTATGACGTCAGAGCACCAGTGGACCAATTGTCCTTGTGGAAGCTGACCACACAGGAGGATGAGATTTCAGAAGGTATGCAGTAGGTTACTATGTGTGTTTGTAAGGCAAGTAGGAGGGGGAATGGTAAAGGACTATGAACCACTCAAAGCATAGGGGCCTTTTTGAAAGTGGATGGGGATACAAAAATAGAGATTATCCTTAATACCAATCCATCTTGAGTATCAGAGTCCAACATACAAAGTGCAGGGGAAGACGTTAAACGAGCTTCCTTCTGTGAGAAGGAAACACTATCGTTCTCAAGTGAGATAGTGCATTTCAAACTCAAAGGCAGCAAATTCCTCAAGTGGAACATTGCTAGCACTAGGATCTAAAGCAGGCTTTAGTAGTGTTAAAGGCAGTCAGTTTTTGTTAGCTATCATGACCAACACAATGTGATCCATATTACTTCTATATTGAAAGAAAATATATTCAGGCACAGGTTCCCACTAGAAGGTAATGAGGAAATTCAAAAGCTGTGAACGTCTTTTTAATGCCTAAAGGAATGATTGTGAGTTTTACTTACCATATAAATTGGTCAAATGATGCCGTATGCCGGAAGATTTGCTTTTTTTTTTTCTTCAGTCTCGGCAAGGCAGAGAAATTCTGTGGTGAAACGCTGCCACTGCTGGCCATTCAGTATAATCTGCAGATGGAAAAGTCCACTGTTAGCACAATTTTTACAAACGGTAAACAGATCAATACTATGGAGTCTATATTATTGTGAAAATCAACAGCTCATTAAAAAATCAAATCCCAATTTGTAATTTTAACCTCCCATACTTCTTTGAATCCCACTCCTCACTTGCTAACACTCTCTAAACAACTGTAGCACATACATTAGGACATAGATCTATAGATCTTTTTCCCAGACAAGTGGCAGTGAACCCTTCTCAATTCATTTGTGTTAGGATATGGTACACCGATAGCAATTAAGCCAGCTGATAAGTTGAGAGAGGAAGGGTTATGCTACAGTTAATGGAAATAATAAAAACGATGAATAGATTATTTACCATCCTCATTTTAGCCAATTCCTACCAGTTCAGCAATAGTAAAGTTGAGACTCTTATGCTCAAACGTACGTTCATACAAATTCAGAAGTCTCAGAAAGTGTCCCAATTTCTTTCATCTTAACATCTTAGTTCGTAGTAGGGCATCCTGTCTACCCTACTACTCATTTAATTACCAAGATGAATGTATCCTACTGATTAATAGGCAACAGAGTGGCCCTCACGTCAGACAACATCTTGTTTTTGCTTTATGATGTCAGCTTGCTAGGCAACAGAGTGGCCCTCAGGTCAGACAACATTCTTGCTTTAGCTTTATGACGTCAGAGCACCAGTGGACCAATTGTCCTTGTGGAAGCTGACCACACAGGAGGATGAGATTTCAGAAGGTATGCAGTAGGTTACTATCTGTGTTTGTAAGGCAAGTAGGAGGGGGAATGATAAAGGACTCTGAACCACTCAAAGCATAGGGGCCTTTTTGAAAGTGGATGGGGATACAAAAATAGAGATTATCCTTAATATCAATCCATCTTGAGTATCAGAGTCCAACATACAAAGTGCAGGGGAAGACGTTAAATGAGCTTCCTTCTGTGAGAAGGAAACACTATCGTTCTCAAGTGAGATAGTGCATTTCAAAGTCAAAGGCAGCAAATTCCTCAAGTGGAACATTGCTAGCACTAGGATCTAAAGCAGGCCTTAGTAGTGTTGAAGGCAGTCAATTTTTGTTAGCTATCATGACCAACACAATGTGATCCATATTACTTCTATATTGAAAGAAAATATATTCAGGCACAGGCTCCCACTAGAAGGTAATGAGGAAATTCAAAAGCTGTGAACGTCTTTTTAATGCCTAAAGGAATGATTGTGAGTTTTACTTACCATATAAATTGGTCAAATGATGCCGTATGCCGGAAGATTTGCTTTTTTTTTTTCTTCAGTCTCGGCAAGGCAGAGAAATTCTGTGGTGAAACGCTGCCACTGCTGGCCATTCAGTATAATCTGCAGATGGAAAAGTCCACTGTTAGCATAATTTTTACAAAGGGTAAACAGATCAATACCATGGAGTCTATATTATTGTGAAAATCAACAGCTCATTAAAAAATCAAATCCCAATTTGTAATTTTAACCTCCCATACTTCTTTGAATCCCACTCCTCACTTGCTAACACTCTCTAAACAACTGTAGCACATACATTAGGACATAGATCTATAGATCTTTTTCCCAGACAAGTGGCAGTGAACCCTTCTCAATTCATTTGTGTTAGGATATGGTACACCGATAGCAATTAAGCCAGCTGATAAGTTGAGAGAGGAAGGGTTATGCTACAGTTAATGGAAATAATAAAAACGATGAATAGATTATTTACCATCCTCATTTTAGCCAATTCCTACCAGTTCAGCAATAGTAAAGTTGAGACTCTTATGCTCAAACGTACGTTCATACAAATTCAGAAGTCTCAGAAAGTGCCCCAATTTCTTTCATCTTAACATCTTAGTTCGTAGTAGGGCATCCTGTCTACCCTACTACTCATTTAATTACCAAGATGAATGTATCCTACTGATTAATAGGCAACAGAGTGGCCCTCATGTCAGACAACATCTTGTTTTTGCTTTATGATGTCAGCTTGCTAGGCAACAGAGTGGCCCTCAGGTCAGACAACATTCTTGCTTTAGCTTTATGACGTCAGAGCACCAGTGGACCAATTGTCCTTGTGGAAGCTGACCACACAGGAGGATGAGATTTCAGAAGGTATGCAGTAGGTTACTATCTGTGTTTGTAAGGCAAGTAGGAGGGGGAATGATAAAGGACTCTGAACCACTCAAAGCATAGGGGCCTTTTTGAAAGTGGATGGGGATACAAAAATAGAGATTATCCTTAATATCAATCCATCTTGAGTATCAGAGTCCAACATACAAAGTGCAGGGGAAGACGTTAAATGAGCTTCCTTCTGTGAGAAGGAAACACTATCGTTCTCAAGTGAGATAGTGCATTTCAAAGTCAAAGGCAGCAAATTCCTCAAGTGGAACATTGCTAGCACTAGGATCTAAAGCAGGCCTTAGTAGTGTTGAAGGCAGTCAGTTTTTGTTAGCTATCATGACCAACACAATGTGATCCATATTACTTCTATATTGAAAGAAAATATATTCAGGCACAGGCTCCCACTAGAAGGTAATGAGGAAATTCAAAAGCTGTGAACGTCTTTTTAATGCCTAAAGGAATGATTGTGAGTTTTACTTACCATATAAATTGGTCAAATGATGCCGTATGCCGGAAGATTTGCTTTTTTTTTTTTTTCTTCAGTCTCGGCAAGGCAGAGAAATTCTGTGGTGAAACGCTGCCACTGCTGGCCATTCAGTATAATCTGCAGATGGAAAAGTCCACTGTTAGCACAATTTTTACAAAGGGTAAACAGATCAATACTATGGAGTCTATATTATTGTGAAAATCAACAGCTCATTAGAAAATCAAATCCCAATTTGTAATTTTAACCTCCCATACTTCTTTGAATCCCACGCCTCACTTGCTAACACTCTCTAAACAACTGTAGCACATACATTAGGACATAGATCTATAGATCTTTTTCCCAGACAAGTGGCAGTGAACCCTTCTCAATTCATTTGTGTTAGGATATGGTACACCGATAGCAATTAAGTCAGCTGATAAGTTGAGAGGTGAAGGGTTATGCTACAGTTAATAGAAATAATAAAAACGATGAATAGATTATTTACCATCCTCCTTTTAGCCAATTCCTACCAGTTCAGCAATCGTAAAGTTTAGACTCTTATGCTCAAACGTACGTTCATACAAATTCAGAAGTCTCAGAGAGTGCCCCAATTTCTTTCATCTTAACATCTTAGTTTGTAGTAGGGCATCCTGTCTACCCTACTACTCATTTAATTACCAAGATGAATGTATCCTACTGATTAATAGGCAACAGAGTGGCCCTCATGTCAGACAACATCTTGTTTTTGCTTTATGATGTCAGCTTGCTAGGCAACAGAGTGGCCCTCAGCTCAGACAACATTCTTGCTTTAGCTTTATGACGTCAGAGCACCAGTGGACCAATTGTCCTTGTGGAAGCTAACCACACAGGAGGATGAGATTTCAGAAGGTATGCAGTAGGTTACTATCTGTGTTTGTAAGGCAAGTAGGAGGGGGAATGGTAAAGGACTATGAACCACTCAAAGCATAGGGGCCTTTTTGAAAGTGGATGGGGATACAAAAATAGAGATTATCCTTAATACCAATCCATCTTGAGTATCAGAGTCCAACATACAAAGTGCAGGGGAAGACGTTAAATGAGCTTCCTTCTGTGAGAAGGAAACACTATCGTTCTCAAGTGAGATAGTGCATTTCAAACTCAAAGGCAGCAAATTCCTCAAGTGGAACATTGCTAGCACTAGGATCTAAAGCAGGCTTTAGTAGTGTTAAAGGCAGTCAGTTTTTGTTAGCTATCATGACCAACACAATGTGATCCATATTACTTCTATATTGAAAGAAAATATATTCAGGCACAGGCTCCCACTAGAAGGTAATGAGGAAATTCAAAAGCTGTGAACGTCTTTTTAATGCCTAAAGGAATGATTGTGAGTTTTACTTACCATATAAATTGGTCAAATGATGCCGTATGCCGGAAGATTTGCTTTTTTTTTTTCTTCAGTCTCGGCAAGGCAGAGAAATTCTGTGGTGAAACGCTGCCACTGCTGGCCATTCAGTATAATCTGCAGATGGAAAAGTCCACTGTTAGCACAATTTTTACAAACGGTAAACAGATCAATACTATGGAGTCTATATTATTGTGAAAATCAACAGCTCATTAAAAAATCAAATCCCAATTTGTAATTTTAACCTCCCATACTTCTTTGAATCCCACTCCTCACTTGCTAACACTCTCTAAACAACTGTAGCACATACATTAGGACATAGATCTATAGATCTTTTTCCCAGACAAGTGGCAGTGAACCCTTCTCAATTCATTTGTGTTAGGATATGGTACACCGAGAGCAATTAAGCCAGCTGATAAGTTGAGAGAGGAAGGGTTATGCTACAGTTAATGGAAATAATAAAAACGATGAATAGATTATTTACCATCCTCATTTTAGCCAATTCCTACCAGTTCAGCAATAGTAAAGTTGAGACTCTTATGCTCAAACGTACGTTCATACAAATTCAGAAGTCTCAGAAAGTGCCCCAATTTCTTTCATCTTAACATCTTAGTTCGTAGTAGGGCATCCTGTCTACCCTACTACTCATTTAATTACCAAGATGAATGTATCCTACTGATTAATAGGCAACAGAGTGGCCCTCATGTCAGACAACATCTTGTTTTTGCTTTATGATGTCAGCTTGCTAGGCAACAGAGTGGCCCTCAGGTCAGACAACATTCTTGCTTTAGCTTTATGACGTCAGAGCACCGGTGGACCAATTGTCCTTGTGGAAGCTGACCACACAGGAGGATGAGATTTCAGAAGGTATGCAGTAGGTTACTATCTGTGTTTGTAAGGCAAGTAGGAGGGGGAATGATAAAGGACTCTGAACCACTCAAAGCATAGGGGCCTTTTTGAAAGTGGATGGGGATACAAAAATAGAGATTATCCTTAATATCAATCCATCTTGAGTATCAGAGTCCAACATACAAAGTGCAGGGGAAGACGTTAAATGAGCTTCCTTCTGTGAGAAGGAAACACTATCGTTCTCAAGTGAGATAGTGCATTTCAAAGTCAAAGGCAGCAAATTCCTCAAGTGGAACATTGCTAGCACTAGGATCTAAAGCAGGCCTTAGTAGTGTTGAAGGCAGTCAGTTTTTGTTAGCTATCATGACCAACACAATGTGATCCATATTACTTCTATATTGAAAGAAAATATATTCAGGCACAGGCTCCCACTAGAAGGTAATGAGGAAATTCAAAAGCTGTGAACGTCTTTTTAATGCCTAAAGGAATGATTGTGAGTTTTACTTACCATATAAATTGGTCAAATGATGCCGTATGCCGGAAGATTTGCTTTTTTTTTTTTTCTTCAGTCTCGGCAAGGCAGAGAAATTCTGTGGTGAAACGCTGCCACTGCTGGCCATTCAGTATAATCTGCAGATGGAAAAGTCCACTGTTAGCACAATTTTTACAAAGGGTAAACAGATCAATACTATGGAGTCTATATTATTGTGAAAATCAACAGCTCATTAGAAAATCAAATCCCAATTTGTAATTTTAACCTCCCATACTACTTTGAATCCCACGCCTCACTTGCTAACACTCTCTAAACAACTGTAGCACATACATTAGGACATAGATCTATAGATCTTTTTCCCAGACAAGTGGCAGTGAACCCTTCTCAATTCATTTGTGTTAGGATATGGTACACCGAGAGCAATTAAGCCAGCTGATAAGTTGAGAGAGGAAGGGTTATGCTACAGTTAATGGAAATAATAAAAACGATGAATAGATTATTTACCATCCTCATTTTAGCCAATTCCTACCAGTTCAGCAATAGTAAAGTTGAGACTCTTATGCTCAAACGTACGTTCATACAAATTCAGAAGTCTCAGAAAGTGCCCCAATTTCTTTCATCTTAACATCTTAGTTCGTAGTAGGGCATCCTGTCTACCCTACTACTCATTTAATTACCAAGATGAATGTATCCTACTGATTAATAGGCAACAGAGTGGCCCTCATGTCAGACAACATCTTGTTTTTGCTTTATGATGTCAGCTTGCTAGGCAACAGAGTGGCCCTCAGGTCAGACAACATTCTTGCTTTAGCTTTATGACGTCAGAGCACCAGTGGACCAATTGTCCTTGTGGAAGCTAACCACACAGGAGGATGAGATTTCAGAAGGTATGCAGTAGGTTACTATCTGTGTTTGTAAGGCAAGTAGGAGGGGGAATGGTAAAGGACTATGAACCACTCAAAGCATAGGGGCCTTTTTGAAAGTGGATGGGGATACAAAAATAGAGATTATCCTTAATACCAATCCATCTTGAGTATCAGAGTCCAACATACAAAGTGCAGGGGAAGACGTTAAATGAGCTTCCTTCTGTGAGAAGGAAACACTATCGTTCTCAAGTGAGATAGTGCATTTCAAACTCAAAGGCAGCAAATTCCTCAAGTGGAACATTGCTAGCACTAGGATCTAAAGCAGGCTTTAGTAGTGTTAAAGGCAGTCAGTTTTTGTTAGCTATCATGACCAACACAATGTGATCCATATTACTTCTATATTGAAAGAAAATATATTCAGGCACAGGCTCCCACTAGAAGGTAATGAGGAAATTCAAAAGCTGTGAACGTCTTTTTAATGCCTAAAGGAATGATTGTGAGTTTTACTTACCATATAAATTGGTCAAATGATGCCGTATGCCGGAAGATTTGCTTTTTTTTTTTCTTCAGTCTCGGCAAGGCAGAGAAATTCTGTGGTGAAACGCTGCCACTGCTGGCCATTCAGTATAATCTGCAGATGGAAAAGTCCACTGTTAGCACAATTTTTACAAACGGTAAACAGATCAATACTATGGAGTCTATATTATTGTGAAAATCAACAGCTCATTAAAAAATCAAATCCCAATTTGTAATTTTAACCTCCCATACTTCTTTGAATCCCACTCCTCACTTGCTAACACTCTCTAAACAACTGTAGCACATACATTAGGACATAGATCTATAGATCTTTTTCCCAGACAAGTGGCAGTGAACCCTTCTCAATTCATTTGTGTTAGGATATGGTACACCGAGAGCAATTAAGCCAGCTGATAAGTTGAGAGAGGAAGGGTTATGCTACAGTTAATGGAAATAATAAAAACGATGAATAGATTATTTACCATCCTCATTTTAGCCAATTCCTACCAGTTCAGCAATAGTAAAGTTGAGACTCTTATGCTCAAACGTACGTTCATACAAATTCAGAAGTCTCAGAAAGTGCCCCAATTTCTTTCATCTTAACATCTTAGTTCGTAGTAGGGCATCCTGTCTACCCTACTACTCATTTAATTACCAAGATGAATGTATCCTACTGATTAATAGGCAACAGAGTGGCCCTCATGTCAGACAACATCTTGTTTTTGCTTTATGATGTCAGCTTGCTAGGCAACAGAGTGGCCCTCAAGTCAGACAACATTCTTGCTTTAGCTTTATGACGTCAGAGCACCGGTGGACCAATTGTCCTTGTGGAAGCTGACCACACAGGAGGATGAGATTTCAGAAGGTATGCAGTAGGTTACTATCTGTGTTTGTAAGGCAAGTAGGAGGGGGAATGATAAAGGACTCTGAACCACTCAAAGCATAGGGGCCTTTTTGAAAGTGGATGGGGATACAAAAATAGAGATTATCCTTAATATCAATCCATCTTGAGTATCAGAGTCCAACATACAAAGTGCAGGGGAAGACGTTAAATGAGCTTCCTTCTGTGAGAAGGAAACACTATCGTTCTCAAGTGAGATAGTGCATTTCAAAGTCAAAGGCAGCAAATTCCTCAAGTGGAACATTGCTAGCACTAGGATCTAAAGCAGGCCTTAGTAGTGTTGAAGGCAGTCAGTTTTTGTTAGCTATCATGACCAACACAATGTGATCCATATTACTTCTATATTGAAAGAAAATATATTCAGGCACAGGCTCCCACTAGAAGGTAATGAGGAAATTCAAAAGCTGTGAACGTCTTTTTAATGCCTAAAGGAATGATTGTGAGTTTTACTTACCATATAAATTGGTCAAATGATGCCGTATGCCGGAAGATTTGCTTTTTTTTTTTTCTTCAGTCTCGGCAAGGCAGAGAAATTCTGTGGTGAAACGCTGCCACTGCTGGCCATTCAGTATAATCTGCAGATGGAAAAGTCCACTGTTAGCACAATTTTTACAAAGGGTAAACAGATCAATACTATGGAGTCTATATTATTGTGAAAATCAACAGCTCATTAGAAAATCAAATCCCAATTTGTAATTTTAACCTCCCATACTACTTTGAATCCCACGCCTCACTTGCTAACACTCTCTAAACAACTGTAGCACATACATTAGGACATAGATCTATAGATCTTTTTCCCAGACAAGTGGCAGTGAACCCTTCTCAATTCATTTGTGTTAGGATATGGTACACCGAGAGCAATTAAGCCAGCTGATAAGTTGAGAGAGGAAGGGTTATGCTACAGTTAATGGAAATAATAAAAACGATGAATAGATTATTTACCATCCTCATTTTAGCCAATTCCTACCAGTTCAGCAATAGTAAAGTTGAGACTCTTATGCTCAAACGTACGTTCATACAAATTCAGAAGTCTCAGAAAGTGCCCCAATTTCTTTCATCTTAACATCTTAGTTCGTAGTAGGGCATCCTGTCTACCCTACTACTCATTTAATTACCAAGATGAATGTATCCTACTGATTAATAGGCAACAGAGTGGCCCTCATGTCAGACAACATCTTGTTTTTGCTTTATGATGTCAGCTTGCTAGGCAACAGAGTGGCCCTCAGGTCAGACAACATTCTTGCTTTAGCTTTATGACGTCAGAGCACCAGTGGACCAATTGTCCTTGTGGAAGCTGACCACACAGGAGGATGAGATTTCAGAAGGTATGCAGTAGGTTACTATCTGTGTTTGTAAGGCAAGTAGGAGGGGGAATGATAAAGGACTCTGAACCACTCAAAGCATAGGGGCCTTTTTGAAAGTGGATGGGGATACAAAAATAGAGATTATCCTTAATACCAATCCATCTTGAGTATCAGAGTCCAACATACAAAGTGCAGGGGAAGACGTTAAATGAGCTTCCTTCTGTGAGAAGGAAACACTATCGTTCTCAAGTGAGATAGTGCATTTCAAACTCAAAGGCAGCAAATTCCCCAAGTGGAACATTGCTAGCACTAGGATCTAAAGCAGGCTTTAGTAGTGTTGAAGGCAGTCAGTTTTTGTTAGCTATCATGACCAACACAATGTGATCCATATTACTTCTATATTGAAAGAAAATATATTCAGGCACAGGCTCCCACTAGAAGGTAATGAGGAAATTCAAAAGCTGTGAACGTCTTTTTAATGCCTAAAGGAATGATTGTGAGTTTTACTTACCATATAAATTGGTCAAATGATGCCGTATGCCTGAAGATTTGCTTTTTTTTTTTTCTTCAGTCTCGGCAAGGCAGAGAAATTCTGTGGTGAAACGCTGCCACTGCTGGCCATTCAGTATAATCTGCAGATGGAAAAGTCCACTGTTAGCACAATTTTTACAAAGGGTAAACAGATCAATACTATGGAGTATATATTATTGTGAAAATCAACAGCTCATTAGAAAATCAAATCCCAATTTGTAATTTTAACCTCCCATACTTCTTTGAATCCCACGCCTCACTTGCTAACACTCTCTAAACAACTGTAGCACATACATTAGTACATAGATCTATAGATCTTTTTCCCAGACAAGTGGCAGTGAACCCTTCTCAATTCATTTGTGTTAGGATATGGTACACCGATAGCAATTAAGCCAGCTGATAAGTTGAGAGGTGAAGGGTTATGCTACAGTTAATGGAAATAATAAAAACGATGAATAGATTATTTACCATCCTCCTTTTAGCCAATTCCTACCAGTTCAGCAATCGTAAAGTTGAGACTCTTATGCTCAAACGTACGTTCATACAAATTCAGAAGTCTCAGAGAGTGCCCCAATTTCTTTCATCTTAACATCTTAGTTTGTAGTAGGGCATCCTGTCTACCCTACTACTCATTTAATTACCAAGATGAATGTATCCTAATGATTAATAGGCAACAGAGTGGCCCTCATGTCAGACAACATCTTGTTTTTGCTTTATGATGTCAGCTTGCTAGGCAACAGAGTGGCCCTCAGCTCAGACAACATTCTTGCTTTAGCTTTATGACGTCAGAGCACCAGTGGACCAATTGTCCTTGTGGAAGCTAACCACACAGGAGGATGAGATTTCAGAAGGTATGCAGTAGGTTACTATCTGTATTTGTAAGGCAAGTAGGAGGGGGAATGGTAAAGGACTATGAACCACTCAAAGCATAGGGGCCTTTTTGAAAGTGGATGGGGATACAAAAATAGAGATTATCCTTAATACCAATCCATCTTGAGTATCAGAGTCCAACATACAAAGTGCAGGGGAAGACGTTAAATGAGCTTCCTTCTGTGAGAAGGAAACACTATCGTTCTCAAGTGAGATAGTGCATTTCAAAGTCAAAGGCAGCAAATTCCTCAAGTGGAACATTGCTAGCACTAGGATCTAAAGCAGGCCTTAGTAGTGTTGAAGGCAGTCAATTTTTGTTAGCTATCATGACCAACACAATGTGATCCATATTACTTCTATATTGAAAGAAAATATATTCAGGCACAGGCTCCCACTAGAAGGTAATGAGGAAATTCAAAAGCTGTGAACGTCTTTTTAATGCCTAAAGGAATGATTGTGAGTTTTACTTACCATATAAATTGGTCAAATGATGCCGTATGCCGGAAGATTTGCTTTTTTTTTTTCTTCAGTCTCGGCAAGGCAGAGAAATTCTGTGGTGAAACGCTGCCACTGCTGGCCATTCAGTATAATCTGCAGATGGAAAAGTCCACTGTTAGCATCATTTTTACAAAGGGTAAACAGATCAATACCATGGAGTCTATATTATTGTGAAAATCAACAGCTCATTAAAAAATCAAATCCCAATTTGTAATTTTAACCTCCCATACTTCTTTGAATCCCACTCCTCACTTGCTAACACTCTCTAAACAACTGTAGCACATACATTAGGACATAGATCTATAGATCTTTTTCCCAGACAAGTGGCAGTGAACCCTTCTCAATTCATTTGTGTTAGGATATGGTACACCGATAGCAATTAAGCCAGCTGATAAGTTGAGAGAGGAAGGGTTATGCTACAGTTAATGGAAATAATAAAAACGATGAATAGATTATTTACCATCCTCATTTTAGCCAATTCCTACCAGTTCAGCAATAGTAAAGTTGAGACTCTTATGCTCAAACGTACGTTCATACAAATTCAGAAGTCTCAGAAAGTGCCCCAATTTCTTTCATCTTAACATCTTAGTTCGTAGTAGGGCATCCTGTCTACCCTACTACTCATTTAATTACCAAGATGAATGTATCCTACTGATTAATAGGCAACAGAGTGGCCCTCATGTCAGACAACATCTTGTTTTTGCTTTATGATGTCAGCTTGCTAGGCAACAGAGTGGCCCTCAGGTCAGACAACATTCTTGCTTTAGCTTTATGACGTCAGAGCACCAGTGGACCAATTGTCCTTGTGGAAGCTGACCACACAGGAGGATGAGATTTCAGAAGGTATGCAGTAGGTTACTATCTGTGTTTGTAAGGCAAGTAGGAGGGGGAATGATAAAGGACTCTGAACCACTCAAAGCATAGGGGCCTTTTTGAAAGTGGATGGGGATACAAAAATAGAGATTATCCTTAATATCAATCCATCTTGAGTATCAGAGTCCAACATACAAAGTGCAGGGGAAGACGTTAAATGAGCTTCCTTCTGTGAGAAGGAAACACTATCGTTCTCAAGTGAGATAGTGCATTTCAAAGTCAAAGGCAGCAAATTCCTCAAGTGGAACATTGCTAGCACTAGGATCTAAAGCAGGCCTTAGTAGTGTTGAAGGCAGTCAGTTTTTGTTAGCTATCATGACCAACACAATGTGATCCATATTACTTCTATATTGAAAGAAAATATATTCAGGCACAGGCTCCCACTAGAAGGTAATGAGGAAATTCAAAAGCTGTGAACGTCTTTTTAATGCCTAAAGGAATGATTGTGAGTTTTACTTACCATATAAATTGGTCAAATGATGCCGTATGCCGGAAGATTTGCTTTTTTTTTTTTTTCTTCAGTCTCGGCAAGGCAGAGAAATTCTGTGGTGAAACGCTGCCACTGCTGGCCATTCAGTATAATCTGCAGATGGAAAAGTCCACTGTTAGCACAATTTTTACAAAGGGTAAACAGATCAATACTATGGAGTCTATATTATTGTGAAAATCAACAGCTCATTAGAAAATCAAATCCCAATTTGTAATTTTAACCTCCCATACTTCTTTGAATCCCACGCCTCACTTGCTAACACTCTCTAAACAACTGTAGCACATACATTAGGACATAGATCTATAGATCTTTTTCCCAGACAAGTGGCAGTGAACCCTTCTCAATTCATTTGTGTTAGGATATGGTACACCGATAGCAATTAAGTCAGCTGATAAGTTGAGAGGTGAAGGGTTATGCTACAGTTAATAGAAATAATAAAAACGATGAATAGATTATTTACCATCCTCCTTTTAGCCAATTCCTACCAGTTCAGCAATCGTAAAGTTTAGACTCTTATGCTCAAACGTACGTTCATACAAATTCAGAAGTCTCAGAGAGTGCCCCAATTTCTTTCATCTTAACATCTTAGTTTGTAGTAGGGCATCCTGTCTACCCTACTACTCATTTAATTACCAAGATGAATGTATCCTACTGATTAATAGGCAACAGAGTGGCCCTCATGTCAGACAACATCTTGTTTTTGCTTTATGATGTCAGCTTGCTAGGCAACAGAGTGGCCCTCAGCTCAGACAACATTCTTGCTTTAGCTTTATGACGTCAGAGCACCAGTGGACCAATTGTCCTTGTGGAAGCTAACCACACAGGAGGATGAGATTTCAGAAGGTATGCAGTAGGTTACTATCTGTGTTTGTAAGGCAAGTAGGAGGGGGAATGGTAAAGGACTATGAACCACTCAAAGCATAGGGGCCTTTTTGAAAGTGGATGGGGATACAAAAATAGAGATTATCCTTAATACCAATCCATCTTGAGTATCAGAGTCCAACATACAAAGTGCAGGGGAAGACGTTAAATGAGCTTCCTTCTGTGAGAAGGAAACACTATCGTTCTCAAGTGAGATAGTGCATTTCAAACTCAAAGGCAGCAAATTCCTCAAGTGGAACATTGCTAGCACTAGGATCTAAAGCAGGCTTTAGTAGTGTTAAAGGCAGTCAGTTTTTGTTAGCTATCATGACCAACACAATGTGATCCATATTACTTCTATATTGAAAGAAAATATATTCAGGCACAGGCTCCCACTAGAAGGTAATGAGGAAATTCAAAAGCTGTGAACGTCTTTTTAATGCCTAAAGGAATGATTGTGAGTTTTACTTACCATATAAATTGGTCAAATGATGCCGTATGCCGGAAGATTTGCTTTTTTTTTTTCTTCAGTCTCGGCAAGGCAGAGAAATTCTGTGGTGAAACGCTGCCACTGCTGGCCATTCAGTATAATCTGCAGATGGAAAAGTCCACTGTTAGCACAATTTTTACAAACGGTAAACAGATCAATACTATGGAGTCTATATTATTGTGAAAATCAACAGCTCATTAAAAAATCAAATCCCAATTTGTAATTTTAACCTCCCATACTTCTTTGAATCCCACTCCTCACTTGCTAACACTCTCTAAACAACTGTAGCACATACATTAGGACATAGATCTATAGATCTTTTTCCCAGACAAGTGGCAGTGAACCCTTCTCAATTCATTTGTGTTAGGATATGGTACACCGAGAGCAATTAAGCCAGCTGATAAGTTGAGAGAGGAAGGGTTATGCTACAGTTAATGGAAATAATAAAAACGATGAATAGATTATTTACCATCCTCATTTTAGCCAATTCCTACCAGTTCAGCAATAGTAAAGTTGAGACTCTTATGCTCAAACGTACGTTCATACAAATTCAGAAGTCTCAGAAAGTGCCCCAATTTCTTTCATCTTAACATCTTAGTTCGTAGTAGGGCATCCTGTCTACCCTACTAATCATTTAATTACCAAGATGAATGTATCCTACTGATTAATAGGCAACAGAGTGGCCCTCATGTCAGACAACATCTTGTTTTTGCTTTATGATGTCAGCTTGCTAGGCAACAGAGTGGCCCTCAGGTCAGACAACATTCTTGCTTTAGCTTTATGACGTCAGAGCACCGGTGGACCAATTGTCCTTGTGGAAGCTGACCACACAGGAGGATGAGATTTCAGAAGGTATGCAGTAGGTTACTATCTGTGTTTGTAAGGCAAGTAGGAGGGGGAATGATAAAGGACTCTGAACCACTCAAAGCATAGGGGCCTTTTTGAAAGTGGATGGGGATACAAAAATAGAGATTATCCTTAATATCAATCCATCTTGAGTATCAGAGTCCAACATACAAAGTGCAGGGGAAGACGTTAAATGAGCTTCCTTCTGTGAGAAGGAAACACTATCGTTCTCAAGTGAGATAGTGCATTTCAAAGTCAAAGGCAGCAAATTCCTCAAGTGGAACATTGCTAGCACTAGGATCTAAAGCAGGCCTTAGTAGTGTTGAAGGCAGTCAGTTTTTGTTAGCTATCATGACCAACACAATGTGATCCATATTACTTCTATATTGAAAGAAAATATATTCAGGCACAGGCTCCCACTAGAAGGTAATGAGGAAATTCAAAAGCTGTGAACGTCTTTTTAATGCCTAAAGGAATGATTGTGAGTTTTACTTACCATATAAATTGGTCAAATGATGCCGTATGCCGGAAGATTTGCTTTTTTTTTTTTTCTTCAGTCTCGGCAAGGCAGAGAAATTCTGTGGTGAAACGCTGCCACTGCTGGCCATTCAGTATAATCTGCAGATGGAAAAGTCCACTGTTAGCACAATTTTTACAAAGGGTAAACAGATCAATACTATGGAGTCTATATTATTGTGAAAATCAACAGCTCATTAGAAAATCAAATCCCAATTTGTAATTTTAACCTCCCATACTACTTTGAATCCCACGCCTCACTTGCTAACACTCTCTAAACAACTGTAGCACATACATTAGGACATAGATCTATAGATATTTTTCCCAGACAAGTGGCAGTGAACCCTTCTCAATTCATTTGTGTTAGGATATGGTACACCGAGAGCAATTAAGCCAGCTGATAAGTTGAGAGAGGAAGGGTTATGCTACAGTTAATGGAAATAATAAAAACGATGAATAGATTATTTACCATCCTCATTTTAGCCAATTCCTACCAGTTCAGCAATAGTAAAGTTGAGACTCTTATGCTCAAACGTACGTTCATACAAATTCAGAAGTCTCAGAAAGTGCCCCAATTTCTTTCATCTTAACATCTTAGTTCGTAGTAGGGCATCCTGTCTACCCTACTACTCATTTAATTACCAAGATGAATGTATCCTACTGATTAATAGGCAACAGAGTGGCCCTCATGTCAGACAACATCTTGTTTTTGCTTTATGATGTCAGCTTGCTAGGCAACAGAGTGGCCCTCAGGTCAGACAACATTCTTGCTTTAGCTTTATGACGTCAGAGCACCAGTGGACCAATTGTCCTTGTGGAAGCTAACCACACAGGAGGATGAGATTTCAGAAGGTATGCAGTAGGTTACTATCTGTGTTTGTAAGGCAAGTAGGAGGGGGAATGGTAAAGGACTATGAACCACTCAAAGCATAGGGGCCTTTTTGAAAGTGGATGGGGATACAAAAATAGAGATTATCCTTAATACCAATCCATCTTGAGTATCAGAGTCCAACATACAAAGTGCAGGGGAAGACGTTAAATGAGCTTCCTTCTGTGAGAAGGAAACACTATCGTTCTCAAGTGAGATAGTGCATTTCAAACTCAAAGGCAGCAAATTCCTCAAGTGGAACATTGCTAGCACTAGGATCTAAAGCAGGCTTTAGTAGTGTTAAAGGCAGTCAGTTTTTGTTAGCTATCATGACCAACACAATGTGATCCATATTACTTCTATATTGAAAGAAAATATATTCAGGCACAGGCTCCCACTAGAAGGTAATGAGGAAATTCAAAAGCTGTGAACGTCTTTTTAATGCCTAAAGGAATGATTGTGAGTTTTACTTACCATATAAATTGGTCAAATGATGCCGTATGCCGGAAGATTTGCTTTTTTTTTTTCTTCAGTCTCGGCAAGGCAGAGAAATTCTGTGGTGAAACGCTGCCACTGCTGGCCATTCAGTATAATCTGCAGATGGAAAAGTCCACTGTTAGCACAATTTTTACAAACGGTAAACAGATCAATACTATGGAGTCTATATTATTGTGAAAATCAACAGCTCATTAAAAAATCAAATCCCAATTTGTAATTTTAACCTCCCATACTTCTTTGAATCCCACTCCTCACTTGCTAACACTCTCTAAACAACTGTAGCACATACATTAGGACATAGATCTATAGATCTTTTTCCCAGACAAGTGGCAGTGAACCCTTCTCAATTCATTTGTGTTAGGATATGGTACACCGAGAGCAATTAAGCCAGCTGATAAGTTGAGAGAGGAAGGGTTATGCTACAGTTAATGGAAATAATAAAAACGATGAATAGATTATTTACCATCCTCATTTTAGCCAATTCCTACCAGTTCAGCAATAGTAAAGTTGAGACTCTTATGCTCAAACGTACGTTCATACAAATTCAGAAGTCTCAGAAAGTGCCCCAATTTCTTTCATCTTAACATCTTAGTTCGTAGTAGGGCATCCTGTCTACCCTACTACTCATTTAATTACCAAGATGAATGTATCCTACTGATTAATAGGCAACAGAGTGGCCCTCATGTCAGACAACATCTTGTTTTTGCTTTATGATGTCAGCTTGCTAGGCAACAGAGTGGCCCTCAGGTCAGACAACATTCTTGCTTTAGCTTTATGACGTCAGAGCACCGGTGGACCAATTGTCCTTGTGGAAGCTGACCACACAGGAGGATGAGATTTCAGAAGGTATGCAGTAGGTTACTATCTGTGTTTGTAAGGCAAGTAGGAGGGGGAATGATAAAGGACTCTGAACCACTCAAAGCATAGGGGCCTTTTTGAAAGTGGATGGGGATACAAAAATAGAGATTATCCTTAATATCAATCCATCTTGAGTATCAGAGTCCAACATACAAAGTGCAGGGGAAGACGTTAAATGAGCTTCCTTCTGTGAGAAGGAAACACTATCGTTCTCAAGTGAGATAGTGCATTTCAAAGTCAAAGGCAGCAAATTCCTCAAGTGGAACATTGCTAGCACTAGGATCTAAAGCAGGCCTTAGTAGTGTTGAAGGCAGTCAGTTTTTGTTAGCTATCATGACCAACACAATGTGATCCATATTACTTCTATATTGAAAGAAAATATATTCAGGCACAGGCTCCCACTAGAAGGTAATGAGGAAATTCAAAAGCTGTGAACGTCTTTTTAATGCCTAAAGGAATGATTGTGAGTTTTACTTACCATATAAATTGGTCAAATGATGCCGTATGCCGGAAGATTTGCTTTTTTTTTTTTCTTCAGTCTCGGCAAGGCAGAGAAATTCTGTGGTGAAACGCTGCCACTGCTGGCCATTCAGTATAATCTGCAGATGGAAAAGTCCACTGTTAGCACAATTTTTACAAAGGGTAAACAGATCAATACTATGGAGTCTATATTATTGTGAAAATCAACAGCTCATTAGAAAATCAAATCCCAATTTGTAATTTTAACCTCCCATACTACTTTGAATCCCACGCCTCACTTGCTAACACTCTCTAAACAACTGTAGCACATACATTAGGACATAGATCTATAGATCTTTTTCCCAGACAAGTGGCAGTGAACCCTTCTCAATTCATTTGTGTTAGGATATGGTACACCGAGAGCAATTAAGCCAGCTGATAAGTTGAGAGAGGAAGGGTTATGCTACAGTTAATGGAAATAATAAAAACGATGAATAGATTATTTACCATCCTCATTTTAGCCAATTCCTACCAGTTCAGCAATAGTAAAGTTGAGACTCTTATGCTCAAACGTACGTTCATACAAATTCAGAAGTCTCAGAAAGTGCCCCAATTTCTTTCATCTTAACATCTTAGTTCGTAGTAGGGCATCCTGTCTACCCTACTACTCATTTAATTACCAAGATGAATGTATCCTACTGATTAATAGGCAACAGAGTGGCCCTCATGTCAGACAACATCTTGTTTTTGCTTTATGATGTCAGCTTGCTAGGCAACAGAGTGGCCCTCAGGTCAGACAACATTCTTGCTTTAGCTTTATGACGTCAGAGCACCAGTGGACCAATTGTCCTTGTGGAAGCTGACCACACAGGAGGATGAGATTTCAGAAGGTATGCAGTAGGTTACTATCTGTGTTTGTAAGGCAAGTAGGAGGGGGAATGATAAAGGACTCTGAACCACTCAAAGCATAGGGGCCTTTTTGAAAGTGGATGGGGATACAAAAATAGAGATTATCCTTAATACCAATCCATCTTGAGTATCAGAGTCCAACATACAAAGTGCAGGGGAAGACGTTAAATGAGCTTCCTTCTGTGAGAAGGAAACACTATCGTTCTCAAGTGAGATAGTGCATTTCAAACTCAAAGGCAGCAAATTCCCCAAGTGGAACATTGCTAGCACTAGGATCTAAAGCAGGCTTTAGTAGTGTTGAAGGCAGTCAGTTTTTGTTAGCTATCATGACCAACACAATGTGATCCATATTACTTCTATATTGAAAGAAAATATATTCAGGCACAGGCTCCCACTAGAAGGTAATGAGGAAATTCAAAAGCTGTGAACGTCTTTTTAATGCCTAAAGGAATGATTGTGAGTTTTACTTACCATATAAATTGGTCAAATGATGCCGTATGCCTGAAGATTTGCTTTTTTTTTTTTCTTCAGTCTCGGCAAGGCAGAGAAATTCTGTGGTGAAACGCTGCCACTGCTGGCCATTCAGTATAATCTGCAGATGGAAAAGTCCACTGTTAGCACAATTTTTACAAAGGGTAAACAGATCAATACTATGGAGTATATATTATTGTGAAAATCAACAGCTCATTAGAAAATCAAATCCCAATTTGTAATTTTAACCTCCCATACTTCTTTGAATCCCACGCCTCACTTGCTAACACTCTCTAAACAACTGTAGCACATACATTAGTACATAGATCTATAGATCTTTTTCCCAGACAAGTGGCAGTGAACCCTTCTCAATTCATTTGTGTTAGGATATGGTACACCGATAGCAATTAAGCCAGCTGATAAGTTGAGAGGTGAAGGGTTATGCTACAGTTAATGGAAATAATAAAAACGATGAATAGATTATTTACCATCCTCCTTTTAGCCAATTCCTACCAGTTCAGCAATCGTAAAGTTGAGACTCTTATGCTCAAACGTACGTTCATACAAATTCAGAAGTCTCAGAGAGTGCCCCAATTTCTTTCATCTTAACATCTTAGTTTGTAGTAGGGCATCCTGTCTACCCTACTACTCATTTAATTACCAAGATGAATGTATCCTAATGATTAATAGGCAACAGAGTGGCCCTCATGTCAGACAACATCTTGTTTTTGCTTTATGATGTCAGCTTGCTAGGCAACAGAGTGGCCCTCAGCTCAGACAACATTCTTGCTTTAGCTTTATGACGTCAGAGCACCAGTGGACCAATTGTCCTTGTGGAAGCTAACCACACAGGAGGATGAGATTTCAGAAGGTATGCAGTAGGTTACTATCTGTATTTGTAAGGCAAGTAGGAGGGGGAATGGTAAAGGACTATGAACCACTCAAAGCATAGGGGCCTTTTTGAAAGTGGATGGGGATACAAAAATAGAGATTATCCTTAATACCAATCCATCTTGAGTATCAGAGTCCAACATACAAAGTGCAGGGGAAGACGTTAAATGAGCTTCCTTCTGTGAGAAGGAAACACTATCGTTCTCAAGTGAGATAGTGCATTTCAAACTCAAAGGCAGCAAATTCCTCAAGTGGAACATTGCTAGCACTAGGATCTAAAGCAGGCTTTAGTAGTGTTAAAGGCAGTCAGTTTTTGTTAGCTATCATGACCAACACAATGTGATCCATATTACTTGTATATTGAAAGAAAATATATTCAGGCACAGGCTCCCACTAGAAGGTAATGAGGAAATTCAAAAGCTGTGAACGTCTTTTTAATGCCTAAAGGAATGATTGTGAGTTTTACTTACCATATAAATTGGTCAAATGATGCCGTATGCCGGAAGATTTGCTTTTTTTTTTTCTTCAGTCTCGGCAAGGCAGAGAAATTCTGTGGTGAAACGCTGCCACTGCTGGCCATTCAGTATAATCTGCAGATGGAAAAGTCCACTGTTAGCACAATTTTTACAAACGGTAAACAGATCAATACTATGGAGTCTATATTATTGTGAAAATCAACAGCTCATTAAAAAATCAAATCCCAATTTGTAATTTTAACCTCCCATACTTCTTTGAATCCCACTCCTCACTTGCTAACACTCTCTAAACAACTGTAGCACATACATTAGGACATAGATCTATAGATCTTTTTCCCAGACAAGTGGCAGTGAACCCTTCTCAATTCATTTGTGTTAGGATATGGTACACCGAGAGCAATTAAGCCAGCTGATAAGTTGAGAGAGGAAGGGTTATGCTACAGTTAATGGAAATAATAAAAACGATGAATAGATTATTTACCATCCTCATTTTAGCCAATTCCTACCAGTTCAGCAATAGTAAAGTTGAGACTCTTATGCTCAAACGTACGTTCATACAAATTCAGAAGTCTCAGAAAGTGCCCCAATTTCTTTCATCTTAACATCTTAGTTCGTAGTAGGGCATCCTGTCTACCCTACTACTCATTTAATTACCAAGATGAATGTATCCTACTGATTAATAGGCAACAGAGTGGCCCTCATGTCAGACAACATCTTGTTTTTGCTTTATGATGTCAGCTTGCTAGGCAACAGAGTGGCCCTCAGGTCAGACGACATTCTTGCTTTAGCTTTATGACGTCAGAGCACCGGTGGACCAATTGTCCTTGTGGAAGCTGACCACACAGGAGGATGAGATTTCAGAAGGTATGCAGTAGGTTACTATCTGTGTTTGTAAGGCAAGTAGGAGGGGGAATGATAAAGGACTCTGAACCACTCAAAGCATAGGGGCCTTTTTGAAAGTGGATGGGGATACAAAAATAGAGATTATCCTTAATACCAATCCATCTTGAGTATCAGAGTCCAACATACAAAGTGCAGGGGAAGACGTTAAATGAGCTTCCTTCTGTGAGAAGGAAACACTATCGTTCTCAAGTGAGATAGTGCATTTCAAAGTCAAAGGCAGCAAATTCCTCAAGTGGAACATTGCTAGCACTAGGATCTAAAGCAGGCCTTAGTAGTGTTGAAGGCAGTCAGTTTTTGTTAGCTATCATGACCAACACAATGTGATCCATATTACTTCTATATTGAAAGAAAATATATTCAGGCACAGGCTCCCACTAGAAGGTAATGAGGAAATTCAAAAGCTGTGAACGTCTTTTTAATGCCTAAAGGAATGATTGTGAGTTTTACTTACCATATAAATTGGTCAAATGATGCCGTATGCCGGAAGATTTGCTTTTTTTTTTTTTCTTCAGTCTCGGCAAGGCAGAGAAATTCTGTGGTGAAACGCTGCCACTGCTGGCCATTCAGTATAATCTGCAGATGGAAAAGTCCACTGTTAGCACAATTTTTACAAAGGGTAAACAGATCAATACTATGGAGTCTATATTATTGTGAAAATCAACAGCTCATTAGAAAATCAAATCCCAATTTGTAATTTTAACCTCCCATACTTCTTTGAATACCACGCCTCACTTGCTAACACTCTCTAAACAACTGTAGCACATACATTAGGACATAGATCTATAGATCTTTTTCCCAGACAAGTGGCAGTGAACCCTTCTCAATTCATTTGTGTTAGGATATGGTACACCGAGAGCAATTAAGCCAGCTGATAAGTTGAGAGAGGAAGGGTTATGCTACAGTTAATGGAAATAATAAAAACGATGAATAGATTATTTACCATCCTCATTTTAGCCAATTCCTACCAGTTCAGCAATAGTAAAGTTGAGACTCTTATGCTCAAACGTACGTTCATACAAATTCAGAAGTCTCAGAAAGTGCCCCAATTTCTTTCATCTTAACATCTTAGTTCGTAGTAGGGCATCCTGTCTACCCTACTACTCATTTAATTACCAAGATGAATGTATCCTACTGATTAATAGGCAACAGAGTGGCCCTCATGTCAGACAACATCTTGTTTTTGCTTTATGATGTCAGCTTGCTAGGCAACAGAGTGGCCCTCAGGTCAGACAACATTCTTGCTTTAGCTTTATGACGTCAGAGCACCAGTGGACCAATTGTCCTTGTGGAAGCTGACCACACAGGAGGATGAGATTTCAGAAGGTATGCAGTAGGTTACTATCTGTGTTTGTAAGGCAAGTAGGAGGGGGAATGATAAAGGACTCTGAACCACTCAAAGCATAGGGGCCTTTTTGAAAGTGGATGGGGATACAAAAATAGAGATTATCCTTAATACCAATCTATCTTGAGTATCAGAGTCCAACATACAAAGTGCAGGGGAAGACGTTAAATGAGCTTCCTTCTGTGAGAAGGAAACACTATCGTTCTCAAGTGAGATAGTGCATTTCAAACTCAAAGGCAGCAAATTCCCCAAGTGGAACATTGCTAGCACTAGGATCTAAAGCAGGCTTTAGTAGTGTTGAAGGCAGTCAGTTTTTGTTAGCTATCATGACCAACACAATGTGATCCATATTACTTCTATATTGAAAGAAAATATATTCAGGCACAGGCTCCCACTAGAAGGTAATGAGGAAATTCAAAAGCTGTGAACGTCTTTTTAATGCCTAAAGGAATGATTGTGAGTTTTACTTACCATATAAATTGGTCAAATGATGCCGTATGCCGGAAGATTTGCTTTTTTTTTTTTTCTTCAGTCTCGGCAAGGCAGAGAAATTCTGTGGTGAAACGCTGCCACTGCTGGCCATTCAGTATAATCTGCAGATGGAAAAGTCCACTGTTAGCATAATTTTTACAAAGGGTAAACAGATCAATACCATGGAGGCTATATTATTGTGAAAATCAACAGCTCATTAGAAAATCAAATCCCAATTTGTAATTTTAACCTCCCATACTTCTTTGAATCCCACGCCTCACTTGCTAACACTCTCTAAACAACTGTAGCACATACATTAGGACATAGATCTATAGATCTTTTTCCCAGACAAGTGGCAGTGAACCCTTCTCAATTCATTTGTGTTAGGATATGGTACACCGATAGCAATTACGCCAGCTGATAAGTTGAGAGGTGAAGGGTTATGCTACAGTTAATGGAAATAATAAAAACGAGGAATAGATTATTTACCATCCTCATTTTAGCCAATTCCTACCAGTTCAGCAATAGTAAAGTTGAGACTCTTATGCTCAAACGTACGTTCATACAAATTCAGAAGTCTCAGAAAGTGCCCCAATTTCTTTCATCTTAACATCTTAGTTTGTAGTAGGGCATCCTGTCTACCCTACTACTCATTTAATTACCAAGATGAATGTATCCTACTGATTAATAGGCAACAGAGTGGCCCTCATGTCAGACAACATCTTGTTTTTGCTTCATGATGTCAGCTTGCTAGGCAACAGAGTGGCCCTCAGCTCAGACAACATTCTTGCTTTAGCTTTAGGACGTCAGAGCACCAGTGGACCAATTGTCCTTGTGGAAGCTAACCACACAGGAGGATGAGATTTCAGAAGGTATGCAGTAGGTTACTATCTGTGTTCGTAAGGCAAGTAGGAGGGGGAATGGTAAAGGACTATGAACCACTCAAAGCATAGGGGCCTTTTTGAAAGTGGATGGGGATACAAAAATAGAGATTATCCTTAATACCAATCCATTTTAAGTATCAGAGTCCAACTTACAAAGTGCAGGGGAAGACGTTAAATGAGCTTCCTTCTGTGAGAAGGAAACACTATCGTTCTCAAGTGAGATAGTGCATTTCAAACTCAAAGGCAGCAAATTCCTCAAGTGGAACATTGCTAGCACTAGGATCTAAAGCAGGCTTTAGTAGTGTTAAAGGCAGTCAGTTTTTGTTAGCTATCATGACCAACACAATGTGATCCATATTACTTCTATATTGAAAGAAAATATATTCAGGCACAGGCTCCCACTAGAAGGTAATGAGGAAATTCAAAAGCTGTGAACGTCTTTTTAATGCCTAAAGGAATGATTGTGAGTTTTACTTACCATATAAATTGGTCAAATGATGCCGTATGCCGGAAGATTTGCTTTTTTTTTTTTTCTTCAGTCTCGGCAAGGCAGAGAAATTCTGTGGTGAAACGCTGCCACTGCTGGCCATTCAGTATAATCTGCAGATGGAAAAGTCCACTGTTAGCACAATTTTTACAAAGGGTAAACAGATCAATACTATGGAGTCTATATTATTGTGAAAATCAACAGCTCATTAGAAAATCAAATCCCAATTTGTAATTTTAACCTCCCATACTTCTTTGAATCCCACGCCTCACTTGCTAACACTCTCTAAACAACTGTAGCACATACATTAGGACATAGATCTATAGATCTTTTTCCCAGACAAGTGGCAGTGAACCCTTCTCAATTCATTTGTGTTAGGATATGGTACACCGATAGCAATTACGCCAGCTGATAAGTTGAGAGAGGAAGGGTTATGCTACAGTTAATGGAAATAATAAAAACGAGGAATAGATTATTTACCATCCTCATTTTAGCCAATTCCTACCAGTTCAGCAATAGTAAAGTTGAGACTCTTATGCTCAAACGTACGTTCATACAAATTCAGAAGTCTCAGAAAGTGCCCCAATTTCTTTCATCTTAACATCTTAGTTCGTAGTAGGGCATCCTGTCTACCCTACTACTCATTTAATTACCAAGATGAATGTATCCTACTGATTAATAGGCAACAGAGTGGCCCTCATGTCAGACAACATCTTGTTTTTGCTTTATGATGTCAGCTTGCTAGGCAACAGAGTGGCCCTCAGGTCAGACAACATTCTTGCTTTAGCTTTATGACGTCAGAGCACCAGTGGACCAATTGTCCTTGTGGAAGCTGACCACACAGGAGGATGAGATTTCAGAAGGTATGCAGTAGGTTACTATCTGTGTTTGTAAGGCAAGTAGGAGGGGGAATGATAAAGGACTCTGAACCACTCAAAGCATAGGGGCCTTTTTGAAAGTGGATGGGGATACAAAAATAGAGATTATCCTTAATATCAATCCATCTTGAGTATCAGAGTCCAACATACAAAGTGCAGGGGAAGACGTTAAATGAGCTTCCTTCTGTGAGAAGGAAACACTATCGTTCTCAAGTGAGATAGTGCATTTCAAAGTCAAAGGCAGCAAATTCCTCAAGTGTAACATTACTAGCACTAGGATCTAAAGCAGGCCTTAGTAGTGTTGAAGGCAGTCAGTTTTTGTTAGCTATCATGACCAACACAATGTGATCCATATTACTTCTATATTGAAAGAAAATATATTCAGGCACAGGCTCCCACTAGAAGGTAATGAGGAAATTCAAAAGCTGTGAACGTCTTTTTAATGCCTAAAGGAATGATTGTGAGTTTTACTTACCATATAAATTGGTCAAATGATGCCGTATGCCTGAAGATTTGCTTTTTTTTTTTTCTTCAGTCTCGGCAAGGCAGAGAAATTCTGTGGTGAAACGCTGCCACTGCTGGCCATTCAGTATAATCTGCAGATGGAAAAGTCCAATGTTAGCACAATTTTTACAAAGGGTAAACAGATCAATACTATGGAGTCTATATTATTGTGAAAATCAACAGCTCATTAGAAAATCAAATCCCAATTTGTAATTTTAACCTCCCATACTTCTTTGAATCCCACGCCTCACTTGCTAACACTCTCTAAACAACTGTAGCACATACATTAGGACATAGATCTATAGATCTTTTTCCCAGACAAGTGGCAGTGAACCCTTCTCAATTCATTTGTGTTAGGATATGGTACACCGAGAGCAATTAAGCCAGCTGATAAGTTGAGAGAGGAAGGGTTATGCTACAGTTAATGGAAATAATAAAAACGATGAATAGATTATTTACCATCCTCATTTTAGCCAATTCCTACCAGTTCAGCAATAGTAAAGTTGAGACTCTTATGCTCAAACGTACGTTCATACAAATTCAGAAGTCTCAGAAAGTGCCCCAATTTCTTTCATCTTAACATCTTAGTTCGTAGTAGGGCATCCTGTCTACCCTACTACTCATTTAATTACCAAGATGAATGTATCCTACTGATTAATAGGCAACAGAGTGGCCCTCATGTCAGACAACATCTTGTTTTTGCTTTATGATGTCAGCTTGCTAGGCAACAGAGTGGCCCTCAGGTCAGACAACATTCTTGCTTTAGCTTTATGACGTCAGAGCACCAGTGGACCAATTGTCCTTGTGGAAGCTGACCACACAGGAGGATGAGATTTCAGAAGGTATGCAGTAGGTTACTATCTGTGTTTGTAAGGCAAGTAGGAGGGGGAATGATAAAGGACTCTGAACCACTCAAAGCATAGGGGCCTTTTTGAAAGTGGATGGGGATACAAAAATAGAGATTATCCTTAATATCAATCCATCTTGAGTATCAGAGTCCAACATACAAAGTGCAGGGGAAGACGTTAAATGAGCTTCCTTCTGTGAGAAGGAAACACTATCGTTCTCAAGTGAGATAGTGCATTTCAAAGTCAAAGGCAGCAAATTCCTCAAGTGGAACATTGCTAGCACTAGGATCTAAAGCAGGCCTTAGTAGTGTTGAAGGCAGTCAGTTTTTGTTAGCTATCATGACCAACACAATGTGATCCATATTACTTCTATATTGAAAGAAAATATATTCAGGCACAGGCTCCCACTAGAAGGTAATGAGGAAATTCAAAAGCTGTGAACGTCTTTTTAATGCCTAAAGGAATGATTGTGAGTTTTACTTACCATATAAATTGGTCAAATGATGCCGTATGCCGGAAGATTTGCTTTTTTTTTTTTTCTTCAGTCTCGGCAAGGCAGAGAAATTCTGTGGTGAAACGCTGCCACTGCTGGCCATTCAGTATAATCTGCAGATGCAAAAGTCCACTGTTAGCACAATTTTTACAAAGGGTAAACAGATCAATACTATGGAGTCTATATTATTGTGAAAATCAACAGCTCATTAGAAAATCAAATCCCAATTTGTAATTTTAACCTCCCATACTTCTTTGAATCCCACGCCTCACTTGCTAACACTCTCTAAACAACTGTAGCACATACATTAGTACATAGATCTATAGATCTTTTTCCCAGACAAGTGGCAGTGAACCCTTCTCAATTCATTTGTGTTAGGATATGGTACACCGATAGCAATTAAGCCAGCTGATAAGTTGAGAGGTGAAGGGTTATGCTACAGTTAATGGAAATAATAAAAACGATGAATAGATTATTTACCATCCTCCTTTTAGCCAATTCCTACCAGTTCAGCAATCGTAAAGTTGAGACTCTTATGCTCAAACGTACGTTCATACAAATTCAGAAGTCTCAGAGAGTGCCCCAATTTCTTTCATCTTAACATCTTAGTTTGTAGTAGGGCATCCTGTCTACCCTACTACTCATTTAATTACCAAGATGAATGTATCCTAATGATTAATAGGCAACAGAGTGGCCCTCATGTCAGACAACATCTTGTTTTTGCTTTATGATGTCAGCTTGCTAGGCAACAGAGTGGCCCTCAGCTCAGACAACATTCTTGCTTTAGCTTTATGACGTCAGAGCACCAGTGGACCAATTGTCCTTGTGGAAGCTAACCACACAGGAGGATGAGATTTCAGAAGGTATGCAGTAGGTTACTATCTGTATTTGTAAGGCAAGTAGGAGGGGGAATGGTAAAGGACTATGAACCACTCAAAGCATAGGGGCCTTTTTGAAAGTGGATGGGGATACAAAAATAGAGATTATCCTTAATACCAATCCATCTTGAGTATCAGAGTCCAACATACAAAGTGCAGGGGAAGACGTTAAATGAGCTTCCTTCTGTGAGAAGGAAACACTATCGTTCTCAAGTGAGATAGTGCATTTCAAACTCAAAGGCAGCAAATTCCTCAAGTGGAACATTGCTAGCACTAGGATCTAAAGCAGGCTTTAGTAGTGTTAAAGGCAGTCAGTTTTTGTTAGCTATCATGACCAACACAATGTGATCCATATTACTTGTATATTGAAAGAAAATATATTCAGGCACAGGCTCCCACTAGAAGGTAATGAGGAAATTCAAAAGCTGTGAACGTCTTTTTAATGCCTAAAGGAATGATTGTGAGTTTTACTTACCATATAAATTGGTCAAATGATGCCGTATGCCGGAAGATTTGCTTTTTTTTTTTCTTCAGTCTCGGCAAGGCAGAGAAATTCTGTGGTGAAACGCTGCCACTGCTGGCCATTCAGTATAATCTGCAGATGGAAAAGTCCACTGTTAGCACAATTTTTACAAACGGTAAACAGATCAATACTATGGAGTCTATATTATTGTGAAAATCAACAGCTCATTAAAAAATCAAATCCCAATTTGTAATTTTAACCTCCCATACTTCTTTGAATCCCACTCCTCACTTGCTAACACTCTCTAAACAACTGTAGCACATACATTAGGACATAGATCTATAGATCTTTTTCCCAGACAAGTGGCAGTGAACCCTTCTCAATTCATTTGTGTTAGGATATGGTACACCGAGAGCAATTAAGCCAGCTGATAAGTTGAGAGAGGAAGGGTTATGCTACAGTTAATGGAAATAATAAAAACGATGAATAGATTATTTACCATCCTCATTTTAGCCAATTCCTACCAGTTCAGCAATAGTAAAGTTGAGACTCTTATGCTCAAACGTACGTTCATACAAATTCAGAAGTCTCAGAAAGTGCCCCAATTTCTTTCATCTTAACATCTTAGTTCGTAGTAGGGCATCCTGTCTACCCTACTACTCATTTAATTACCAAGATGAATGTATCCTACTGATTAATAGGCAACAGAGTGGCCCTCATGTCAGACAACATCTTGTTTTTGCTTTATGATGTCAGCTTGCTAGGCAACAGAGTGGCCCTCAGGTCAGACGACATTCTTGCTTTAGCTTTATGACGTCAGAGCACCGGTGGACCAATTGTCCTTGTGGAAGCTGACCACACAGGAGGATGAGATTTCAGAAGGTATGCAGTAGGTTACTATCTGTGTTTGTAAGGCAAGTAGGAGGGGGAATGATAAAGGACTCTGAACCACTCAAAGCATAGGGGCCTTTTTGAAAGTGGATGGGGATACAAAAATAGAGATTATCCTTAATATCAATCCATCTTGAGTATCAGAGTCCAACATACAAAGTGCAGGGGAAGACGTTAAATGAGCTTCCTTCTGTGAGAAGGAAACACTATCGTTCTCAAGTGAGATAGTGCATTTCAAAGTCAAAGGCAGCAAATTCCTCAAGTGGAACATTGCTAGCACTAGGATCTAAAGCAGGCCTTAGTAGTGTTGAAGGCAGTCAGTTTTTGTTAGCTATCATGACCAACACAATGTGATCCATATTACTTCTATATTGAAAGAAAATATATTCAGGCACAGGCTCCCACTAGAAGGTAATGAGGAAATTCAAAAGCTGTGAACGTCTTTTTAATGCCTAAAGGAATGATTGTGAGTTTTACTTACCATATAAATTGGTCAAATGATGCCGTATGCCGGAAGATTTGCTTTTTTTTTTTTTCTTCAGTCTCGGCAAGGCAGAGAAATTCTGTGGTGAAACGCTGCCACTGCTGGCCATTCAGTATAATCTGCAGATGGAAAAGTCCACTGTTAGCACAATTTTTACAAAGGGTAAACAGATCAATACTATGGAGTCTATATTATTGTGAAAATCAACAGCTCATTAGAAAATCAAATCCCAATTTGTAATTTTAACCTCCCATACTTCTTTGAATACCACGCCTCACTTGCTAACACTCTCTAAACAACTGTAGCACATACATTAGGACATAGATCTATAGATCTTTTTCCCAGACAAGTGGCAGTGAACCCTTCTCAATTCATTTGTGTTAGGATATGGTACACCGAGAGCAATTAAGCCAGCTGATAAGTTGAGAGAGGAAGGGTTATGCTACAGTTAATGGAAATAATAAAAACGATGAATAGATTATTTACCATCCTCATTTTAGCCAATTCCTACCAGTTCAGCAATAGTAAAGTTGAGACTCTTATGCTCAAACGTACGTTCATACAAATTCAGAAGTCTCAGAAAGTGCCCCAATTTCTTTCATCTTAACATCTTAGTTCGTAGTAGGGCATCCTGTCTACCCTACTACTCATTTAATTACCAAGATGAATGTATCCTACTGATTAATAGGCAACAGAGTGGCCCTCATGTCAGACAACATCTTGTTTTTGCTTTATGATGTCAGCTTGCTAGGCAACAGAGTGGCCCTCAGGTCAGACAACATTCTTGCTTTAGCTTTATGACGTCAGAGCACCAGTGGACCAATTGTCCTTGTGGAAGCTGACCACACAGGAGGATGAGATTTCAGAAGGTATGCAGTAGGTTACTATCTGTGTTTGTAAGGCAAGTAGGAGGGGGAATGATAAAGGACTCTGAACCACTCAAAGCATAGGGGCCTTTTTGAAAGTGGATGGGGATACAAAAATAGAGATTATCCTTAATACCAATCTATCTTGAGTATCAGAGTCCAACATACAAAGTGCAGGGGAAGACGTTAAATGAGCTTCCTTCTGTGAGAAGGAAACACTATCGTTCTCAAGTGAGATAGTGCATTTCAAACTCAAAGGCAGCAAATTCCCCAAGTGGAACATTGCTAGCACTAGGATCTAAAGCAGGCTTTAGTAGTGTTGAAGGCAGTCAGTTTTTGTTAGCTATCATGACCAACACAATGTGATCCATATTACTTCTATATTGAAAGAAAATATATTCAGGCACAGGCTCCCACTAGAAGGTAATGAGGAAATTCAAAAGCTGTGAACGTCTTTTTAATGCCTAAAGGAATGATTGTGAGTTTTACTTACCATATAAATTGGTCAAATGATGCCGTATGCCGGAAGATTTGCTTTTTTTTTTTTTCTTCAGTCTCGGCAAGGCAGAGAAATTCTGTGGTGAAACGCTGCCACTGCTGGCCATTCAGTATAATCTGCAGATGGAAAAGTCCACTGTTAGCATAATTTTTACAAAGGGTAAACAGATCAATACCATGGAGGCTATATTATTGTGAAAATCAACAGCTCATTAGAAAATCAAATCCCAATTTGTAATTTTAACCTCCCATACTTCTTTGAATCCCACGCCTCACTTGCTAACACTCTCTAAACAACTGTAGCACATACATTAGGACATAGATCTATAGATCTTTTTCCCAGACAAGTGGCAGTGAACCCTTCTCAATTCATTTGTGTTAGGATATGGTACACCGATAGCAATTACGCCAGCTGATAAGTTGAGAGGTGAAGGGTTATGCTACAGTTAATGGAAATAATAAAAACGAGGAATAGATTATTTACCATCCTCATTTTAGCCAATTCCTACCAGTTCAGCAATAGTAAAGTTGAGACTCTTATGCTCAAACGTACGTTCATACAAATTCAGAAGTCTCAGAAAGTGCCCCAATTTCTTTCATCTTAACATCTTAGTTTGTAGTAGGGCATCCTGTCTACCCTACTACTCATTTAATTACCAAGATGAATGTATCCTACTGATTAATAGGCAACAGAGTGGCCCTCATGTCAGACAACATCTTGTTTTTGCTTCATGATGTCAGCTTGCTAGGCAACAGAGTGGCCCTCAGCTCAGACAACATTCTTGCTTTAGCTTTAGGACGTCAGAGCACCAGTGGACCAATTGTCCTTGTGGAAGCTAACCACACAGGAGGATGAGATTTCAGAAGGTATGCAGTAGGTTACTATCTGTGTTCGTAAGGCAAGTAGGAGGGGGAATGGTAAAGGACTATGAACCACTCAAAGCATAGGGGCCTTTTTGAAAGTGGATGGGGATACAAAAATAGAGATTATCCTTAATACCAATCCATTTTAAGTATCAGAGTCCAACTTACAAAGTGCAGGGGAAGACGTTAAATGAGCTTCCTTCTGTGAGAAGGAAACACTATCGTTCTCAAGTGAGATAGTGCATTTCAAACTCAAAGGCAGCAAATTCCTCAAGTGGAACATTGCTAGCACTAGGATCTAAAGCAGGCTTTAGTAGTGTTAAAGGCAGTCAGTTTTTGTTAGCTATCATGACCAACACAATGTGATCCATATTACTTCTATATTGAAAGAAAATATATTCAGGCACAGGCTCCCACTAGAAGGTAATGAGGAAATTCAAAAGCTGTGAACGTCTTTTTAATGCCTAAAGGAATGATTGTGAGTTTTACTTACCATATAAATTGGTCAAATGATGCCGTATGCCGGAAGATTTGCTTTTTTTTTTTTTCTTCAGTCTCGGCAAGGCAGAGAAATTCTGTGGTGAAACGCTGCCACTGCTGGCCATTCAGTATAATCTGCAGATGGAAAAGTCCACTGTTAGCACAATTTTTACAAAGGGTAAACAGATCAATACTATGGAGTCTATATTATTGTGAAAATCAACAGCTCATTAGAAAATCAAATCCCAATTTGTAATTTTAACCTCCCATACTTCTTTGAATCCCACGCCTCACTTGCTAACACTCTCTAAACAACTGTAGCACATACATTAGGACATAGATCTATAGATCTTTTTCCCAGACAAGTGGCAGTGAACCCTTCTCAATTCATTTGTGTTAGGATATGGTACACCGATAGCAATTACGCCAGCTGATAAGTTGAGAGAGGAAGGGTTATGCTACAGTTAATGGAAATAATAAAAACGAGGAATAGATTATTTACCATCCTCATTTTAGCCAATTCCTACCAGTTCAGCAATAGTAAAGTTGAGACTCTTATGCTCAAACGTACGTTCATACAAATTCAGAAGTCTCAGAAAGTGCCCCAATTTCTTTCATCTTAACATCTTAGTTCGTAGTAGGGCATCCTGTCTACCCTACTACTCATTTAATTACCAAGATGAATGTATCCTACTGATTAATAGGCAACAGAGTGGCCCTCATGTCAGACAACATCTTGTTTTTGCTTTATGATGTCAGCTTGCTAGGCAACAGAGTGGCCCTCAGGTCAGACAACATTCTTGCTTTAGCTTTATGACGTCAGAGCACCAGTGGACCAATTGTCCTTGTGGAAGCTGACCACACAGGAGGATGAGATTTCAGAAGGTATGCAGTAGGTTACTATCTGTGTTTGTAAGGCAAGTAGGAGGGGGAATGATAAAGGACTCTGAACCACTCAAAGCATAGGGGCCTTTTTGAAAGTGGATGGGGATACAAAAATAGAGATTATCCTTAATATCAATCCATCTTGAGTATCAGAGTCCAACATACAAAGTGCAGGGGAAGACGTTAAATGAGCTTCCTTCTGTGAGAAGGAAACACTATCGTTCTCAAGTGAGATAGTGCATTTCAAAGTCAAAGGCAGCAAATTCCTCAAGTGTAACATTACTAGCACTAGGATCTAAAGCAGGCCTTAGTAGTGTTGAAGGCAGTCAGTTTTTGTTAGCTATCATGACCAACACAATGTGATCCATATTACTTCTATATTGAAAGAAAATATATTCAGGCACAGGCTCCCACTAGAAGGTAATGAGGAAATTCAAAAGCTGTGAACGTCTTTTTAATGCCTAAAGGAATGAT
Organism: Lissotriton vulgaris; assembly: GCF_964263255.1. Lineage (NCBI taxonomy): Eukaryota > Metazoa > Chordata > Amphibia > Caudata > Salamandridae > Lissotriton > Lissotriton vulgaris. Next base: position 615,287,523 of record NC_141696.1, read on the forward strand.
TGTGAGTTTTACTTACCATATAAATTGGTCAAATGATGCCGTATGCCTGAAGATTTGCTTTTTTTTTTTTCTTCAGTCTCGGCAAGGCAGAGAAATTCTGTGGTGAAACGCTGCCACTGCTGGCCATTCAGTATAATCTGCAGATGGAAAAGTCCAATGTTAGCACAATTTTTACAAAGGGTAAACAGATCAATACTATGGAGTCTATATTATTGTGAAAATCAACAGCTCATTAGAAAATCAAATCCCAATTTGTAATTTTAACCTCCCATACTTCTTTGAATCCCACGCCTCACTTGCTAACACTCTCTAAACAACTGTAGCACATACATTAGGACATAGATCTATAGATCTTTTTCCCAGACAAGTGGCAGTGAACCCTTCTCAATTCATTTGTGTTAGGATATGGTACACCGAGAGCAATTAAGCCAGCTGATAAGTTGAGAGAGGAAGGGTTATGCTACAGTTAATGGAAATAATAAAAACGATGAATAGATTATTTACCATCCTCATTTTAGCCAATTCCTACCAGTTCAGCAATAGTAAAGTTGAGACTCTTATGCTCAAACGTACGTTCATACAAATTCAGAAGTCTCAGAAAGTGCCCCAATTTCTTTCATCTTAACATCTTAGTTCGTAGTAGGGCATCCTGTCTACCCTACTACTCATTTAATTACCAAGATGAATGTATCCTACTGATTAATAGGCAACAGAGTGGCCCTCATGTCAGACAACATCTTGTTTTTGCTTTATGATGTCAGCTTGCTAGGCAACAGAGTGGCCCTCAGGTCAGACAACATTCTTGCTTTAGCTTTATGACGTCAGAGCACCAGTGGACCAATTGTCCTTGTGGAAGCTGACCACACAGGAGGATGAGATTTCAGAAGGTATGCAGTAGGTTACTATCTGTGTTTGTAAGGCAAGTAGGAGGGGGAATGATAAAGGACTCTGAACCACTCAAAGCATAGGGGCCTTTTTGAAAGTGGATGGGGATACAAAAATAGAGATTATCCTTAATATCAATCCATCTTGAGTATCAGAGTCCAACATACAAAGTGCAGGGGAAGACGTTAAATGAGCTTCCTTCTGTGAGAAGGAAACACTATCGTTCTCAAGTGAGATAGTGCATTTCAAAGTCAAAGGCAGCAAATTCCTCAAGTGGAACATTGCTAGCACTAGGATCTAAAGCAGGCCTTAGTAGTGTTGAAGGCAGTCAGTTTTTGTTAGCTATCATGACCAACACAATGTGATCCATATTACTTCTATATTGAAAGAAAATATATTCAGGCACAGGCTCCCACTAGAAGGTAATGAGGAAATTCAAAAGCTGTGAACGTCTTTTTAATGCCTAAAGGAATGATTGTGAGTTTTACTTACCATATAAATTGGTCAAATGATGCCGTATGCCGGAAGATTTGCTTTTTTTTTTTTTCTTCAGTCTCGGCAAGGCAGAGAAATTCTGTGGTGAAACGCTGCCACTGCTGGCCATTCAGTATAATCTGCAGATGCAAAAGTCCACTGTTAGCACAATTTTTACAAAGGGTAAACAGATCAATACTATGGAGTCTATATTATTGTGAAAATCAACAGCTCATTAGAAAATCAAATCCCAATTTGTAATTTTAACCTCCCATACTTCTTTGAATCCCACGCCTCACTTGCTAACACTCTCTAAACAACTGTAGCACATACATTAGGACATAGATCTATAGATCTTTTTCCCAGACAAGTGGCAGTGAACCCTTCTCAATTCATTTGTGTTAGGATATGGTACACCGATAGCAATTACGCCAGCTGATAAGTTGAGAGAGGAAGGGTTATGCTACAGTTAATGGAAATAATAAAAACGAGGAATAGATTATTTACCATCCTCATTTTAGCCAATTCCTACCAGTTCAGCAATAGTAAAGTTGAGACTCTTATGCTCAAACGTACGTTCATACAAATTCAGAAGTCTCAGAGAGTGCCCCAATTTCTTTCATCTTAACATCTTAGTTTGTAGTAGGGCATCCTGTCTACCCTACTACTCATTTAATTACCAAGATGAATGTATCCTACTGATTAATAGGCAACAGAGTGGCCCTCATGTCAGACAACATCTTGTTTTTGCTTTATGATGTCAGCTTGCTAGGCAACAGAGTGGCCCTCAGCTCAGACAACATTCTTGCTTTAGCTTTATGACGTCAGAGCACCAGTGGACCAATTGTCCTTGTGGAAGCTAACCACACAGGAGGATGAGATTTCAGAAGGTATGCAGTAGGTTACTATCTGTGTTTGTAAGGCAAGTAGGAGGGGGAATGGTAAAGGACTATGAACCACTCAAAGCATAGGGGCCTTTTTGAAAGTGGATGGGGATACAAAAATAGAGATTATCCTTAATACCAATCCATCTTGAGTATCAGAGTCCAACATACAAAGTGCAGGGGAAGACGTTAAATGAGCTTCCTTCTGTGAGAAGGAAACACTATCGTTCTCAAGTGAGATAGTGCATTTCAAACTCAAAGGCAGCAAATTCCTCAAGTGGAACATTGCTAGCACTAGGATCTAAAGCAGGCTTTAGTAGTGTTAAAGGCAGTCAGTTTTTGTTAGCTATCATGACCAACACAATGTGATCCATATTACTTCTATATTGAAAGAAAATATATTCAGGCACAGGCTCCCACTAGAAGGTAATGAGGAAATTCAAAAGCTGTGAACGTCTTTTTAATGCCTAAAGGAATGATTGTGAGTTTTACTTACCATATAAATTGGTCAAATGATGCCGTATGCCGGAAGATTTGCTTTTTTTTTTTCTTCAGTCTCGGCAAGGCAGAGAAATTCTGTGGTGAAACGCTGCCACTGCTGGCCATTCAGTATAATCTGCAGATGGAAAAGTCCACTGTTAGCACAATTTTTACAAACGGTAAACAGATCAATACTATGGAGTCTATATTATTGTGAAAATCAACAGCTCATTAAAAAATCAAATCCCAATTTGTAATTTTAACCTCCCATACTTCTTTGAATCCCACTCCTCACTTGCTAACACTCTCTAAACAACTGTAGCACATACATTAGGACATAGATCTATAGATCTTTTTCCCAGACAAGTGGCAGTGAACCCTTCTCAATTCATTTGTGTTAGGATATGGTACACCGAGAGCAATTAAGCCAGCTGATAAGTGGAGAGAGGAAGGGTTATGCTACAGTTAATGGAAATAATAAAAACGATGAATAGATTATTTACCATCCTCATTTTAGCCAATTCCTACCAGTTCAGCAATAGTAAAGTTGAGACTCTTATGCTCAAACGTACGTTCATACAAATTCAGAAGTCTCAGAAAGTGCCCCAATTTCTTTCATCTTAACATCTTAGTTCGTAGTAGGGCATCCTGTCTACCCTACTACTCATTTAATTACCAAGATGAATGTATCCTACTGATTAATAGGCAACAGAGTGGCCCTCATGTCAGACAACATCTTGTTTTTGCTTTATGATGTCAGCTTGCTAGGCAACAGAGTGGCCCTCAGCTCAGACAACATTCTTGCTTTAGCTTTAGGATGTCAGAGCACCAGTGGACCAATTGTCCTTGTGGAAGCTAACCACACAGGAGGATGAGATTTCAGAAGGTATGCAGTAGGTTACTATCTGTGTTTGTAAGGCAAGTAGGAGGGGGAATGGTAAAGGACTATGAACCACTCAAAGCATAGGGGCCTTTTTGAAAGTGGATGGGGATACAAAAATAGAGATTATCCTTAATACCAATCCATCTTGAGTATCAGAGTCCAACATACAAAGTGCAGGGGAAGACGTTAAATGAGCTTCCTACTGTGAGAAGGAAACACTATCGTTCTCAAGTGAGATAGTGCATTTCAAAGTCAAAGGCAGCCAATTCCTCAAGTGTAACATTGCTAGCACTAGGATCTAAAGCAGGCCTTAGTAGTGTTGAAGGCAGTCAGTTTTTGTTAGCTATCATGACCAACACAATGTGATCCATATTACTTCTATATTGAAAGAAAATATATTCAGGCACAGGCTCCCACTAGAAGGTAATGAGGAAATTCAAAAGCTGTGAACGTCTTTTTAATGCCTAAAGGAATGATTGTGAGTTTTACTTACCATATAAATTGGTCAAATGATGCCGTATGCCTGAAGATTTGCTTTTTTTTTTTTCTTCAGTCTCGGCAAGGCAGAGAAATTCTGTGGTGAAACGCTGCCACTGCTGGCCATTCAGTATAATCTGCAGATGGAAAAGTCCACTGTTAGCACAATTTTTACAAACGGTAAACAGATCAATACTATGGAGTCTATATTATTGTGAAAATCAACAGCTCATTAAAAAATCAAATCCCAATTTGTAATTTTAACCTCCCATACTTCTTTGAATCCCACTCCTCACTTGCTAACACTCTCTAAACAACTGTAGCACATACATTAGGACATAGATCTATAGATCTTTTTCCCAGACAAGTGGCAGTGAACCCTTCTCAATTCATTTGTGTTAGGATATGGTACACCGAGAGCAATTAAGCCAGCTGATAAGTGGAGAGAGGAAGGGTTATGCTACAGTTAATGGAAATAATAAAAACGATGAATAGATTATTTACCATCCTCCTTTTAGCCAATTCCTACCAGTTCAGCAATAGTAAAGTTGAGACTCTTATGCTCAAACGTACGTTCATACAAATTCAGAAGTCTCAGAAAGTGCCCCAATTTCTTTCATCTTAACATCTTAGTTCGTAGTAGGGCATCCTGTCTACCCTACTACTCATTTAATTACCAAGATGAATGTATCCTACTGATTAATAGGCAACAGAGTGGCCCTCATGTCAGACAACATCTTGTTTTTGCTTTATGATGTCAGCTTGCTAGGCAACAGAGTGGCCCTCATCTCAGACAACATTCTTGCTTTAGCTTTATGACGTCAGAGCACCAGTGGACCAATTGTCCTTGTGGAAGCTAACCACACAGGAGGATGAGATTTCAGAAGGTATGCAGTAGGTTACTATCTGTGTTTGTAAGGCAAGTAGGAGGGGGAATGGTAAAGGACTATGAACCACTCAAAGCATAGGGGCCTTTTTGAAAGTGGATGGGGATACAAAAATAGAGATTATCCTTAATACCAATCCATCTTAAGTATCAGAGTCCAACTTACAAAGTGCAGGGGAAGACGTTAAATGAGCTTCCTTCTGTGAGAAGGAAACACTATCGTTCTCAAGTGAGATAGTGCATTTCAAACTCAAAGGCAGCAAATTCCTCAAGTGGAACATTGCTAGCACTAGGATCTAAAGCAGGCTTTAGTAGTGTTAAAGGCAGTCAGTTTTTGTTAGCTATCATGACCAACACAATGTGATCCATATTACTTCTATATTGAAAGAAAATATATTCAGGCACAGGCTCCCACTAGAAGGTAATGAGGAAATTCAAAAGCTGTGAACGTCTTTTTAATGCCTAAAGGAATGATTGTGAGATTTACTTACCATATAAATTGGTCAAATGATGCCGTATGCCGGAAGATTTGCTTTTTTTTTTTCTTCAGTCTCGGCAAGGCAGAGAAATTCTGTGGTGAAACGCTGCCACTGCTGGCCATTCAGTATAATCTGCAGATGGAAAAGTCCACTGTTAGCACAATTTTTACAAAGGGTAAACAGATCAATACTATGGAGTCTATATTATTGTGAAAATCAACAGCTCATTAGAAAATCAAATCCCAATTTGTAATTTTAACCTCCCATACTTCTTTGAATCCCACGCCTCACTTGCTAACACTCTCTAAACAACTGTAGCACATACATTAGGACATAGATCTATAGATCTTTTTCCCAGACAAGTGGCAGTGAACCCTTCTCAATTCATTTGTGTTAGGATATGGTACACCGATAGCAATTAAGCCAGCTGATAAGTTGAGAGGTGAAGGGTTATGCTACAGTTAATGGAAATAATAAAAACGATGAATAGATTATTTACCATCCTCCTTTTAGCCAATTCCTACCAGTTCAGCAATAGTAAAGTTGAGACTCTTATGCTCAAACGTACGTTCATACAAATTCAGAAGTCTCAGAGAGTGCCCCAATTTCTTTCATCTTAACATCTTAGTTTGTAGTAGGGCATCCTGTCTACCCTACTACTCATTTAATTACCAAGATGAATGTATCCTACTGATTAATAGGCAACAGAGTGGCCCTCATGTCAGACAACATCTTGTTTTTGCTTTATGATGTCAGCTTGCTAGGCAACAGAGTGGCCCTCAGCTCAGACAACATTCTTGCTTTAGCTTTATGACGTCAGAGCACCAGTGGACCAATTGTCCTTGTGGAAGCTAACCACACAGGAGGATGAGATTTCAGAAGGTATGCAGTAGGTTACTATCTGTGTTTGTAAGGCAAGTAGGAGGGGGAATGGTAAAGGACTATGAACCACTCAAAGCATAGGGGCCTTTTTGAAAGTGGATGGGGATACAAAAATAGAGATTATCCTTAATACCAATCCATCTTGAGTATCAGAGTCCAACTTACAAAGTGCAGGGGAAGACGTTAAATGAGCTTCCTTCTGTGAGAAGGAAACACTATCGTTCTCAAGTGAGATAGTGCATTTCAAACTCAAAGGCAGCAAATTCCTCAAGTGGAACATTGCTAGCACTAGGATCTAAAGCAGGCTTTAGTAGTGTTAAAGGCAGTCAGTTTTTGTTAGCTATCCTGACCAACACAATGTGATCCATATTACTTCTATATTGAAAGAAAATATATTCAGGCACAGGCTCCCACTAGAAGGTAATGAGGAAATTCAAAAGCTGTGAACGTCTTTTTAATGCCTAAAGGAATGATTGTGAGTTTTACTTACCATATAAATTGGTCAAATGATGCCGTATGCCGGAAGATTTGCTTTTTTTTTTTTTTCTTCAGTCTCGGCAAGGCAGAGAAATTCTGTGGTGAAACGCTGCCACTGCTGGCCATTCAGTATAATCTGCAGATGGAAAAGTCCACTGTTAGCACAATTTTTACAAAGGGTAAACAGATCAATACTATGGAGTCTATATTATTGTGAAAATCAACAGCTCATTAGAAAATCAAATCCCAATTTGTAATTTTAACCTCCCATACTTCTTTGAATCCCACGCCTCACTTGCTAACACTCTCTAAACAACTGTAGCACATACATTAGGACATAGATCTATAGATCTTTTTCCCAGACAAGTGGCAGTGAACCCTTCTCAATTCATTTGTGTTAGGATATGGTACACCGATAGCAATTACGCCAGCTGATAAGTTGAGAGAGGAAGGGTTATGCTACAGTTAATGGAAATAATAAAAACGAGGAATAGATTATTTACCATCCTCATTTTAGCCAATTCCTACCAGTTCAGCAATAGTAAAGTTGAGACTCTTATGCTCAAACGTACGTTCATACAAATTCAGAAGTCTCAGAAAGTGCCCCAATTTCTTTCATCTTAACATCTTAGTTTGTAGTAGGGCATCCTGTCTACCCTACTACTCATTTAATTACCAAGATGAATGTATCCTACTGATTAATAGGCAACAGAGTGGCCCTCATGTCAGACAACATCTTGTTTTTGCTTCATGATGTCAGCTTGCTAGGCAACAGAGTGGCCCTCAGCTCAGACAACATTCTTGCTTTAGCTTTAGGACGTCAGAGCACCAGTGGACCAATTGTCCTTGTGGAAGCTAACCACACAGGAGGATGAGATTTCAGAAGGTATGCAGTAGGTTACTATCTGTGTTTGTAAGGCAAGTAGGAGGGGGAATGGTAAAGGACTATGAACCACTCAAAGCATAGGGGCCTTTTTGAAAGTGGATGGGGATACAAAAATAGAGATTATCCTTAATACCAATCCATCTTGAGTATCAGAGTCCAACATACAAAGTGCAGGGGAAGACGTTAAATGAGCTTCCTTCTGTGAGAAGGAAACACTATCGTTCTCAAGTGAGATAGTGCATTTCAAACTCAAAGGCAGCAAATTCCTCAAGTGGAACATTGCTAGCACTAGGATCTAAAGCAGGCTTTAGTAGTGTTAAAGGCAGTCAGTTTTTGTTAGCTATCATGACCAACACAATGTGATCCATATTACTTCTATATTGAAAGAAAATATATTCAGGCACAGGCTCCCACTAGAAGGTAATGAGGAAATTCAAAAGCTGTGAACGTCTTTTTAATGCCTAAAGGAATGATTGTGAGTTTTACTTACCATATAAATTGGTCAAATGATGCCGTATGCCGGAAGACTTGCTTTTTTTTTTTTCTTCGGTCTCGGCAAGGCAGAGAAATTCTGTGGTGAAACGCTGCCACTGCTGGCCATTCAGTATAATCTGCAGATGGAAAAGTCCACTGTTAGCACAATTTTTACAAACGGTAAACAGATCAATACTATGGAGTCTATATTATTGTGAAAATCAACAGCTCATTAAAAAATCAAATCCCAATTTGTAATTTTAACCTCCCATACTTCTTTGAATCCCACTCCTCACTTGCTAACACTCTCTAAACAACTGTAGCACATACATTAGGACATAGATCTATAGATCTTTTTCCCAGACAAGTGGCAGTGAACCCTTCTCAATTCATTTGTGTTAGGATATGGTACACCGATAGCAATTAAGCCAGCTGATAAGTTGAGAGAGGAAGGGTTATGCTACAGTTAATGGAAATAATAAAAACGATGAATAGATTATTTACCATCCTCCTTTTAGCCAATTCCTACCAGTTCAGCAATAGTAAAGTTGAGACTCTTATGCTCAAACGTACGTTCATACAAATTCAGAAGTCTCAGAGAGTGCCCCAATTTCTTTCATCTTAACATCTTAGTTTGTAGTAGGGTATCCTGTCTACCCTACTACTCATTTAATTACCAAGATGAATGTATCCTACTGATTAATAGGCAACAGAGTGGCCCTCATGTCAGACAACATCTTGTTTTTGCTTTATGATGTCAGCTTGCTAGGCAACAGAGTGGCCCTCAGCTCAGACAACATTCTTGCTTTAGCTTTATGACGTCAGAGCACCAGTGGACCAATTGTCCTTGTGGAAGCTAACCACACAGGAGGATGAGATTTCAGAAGGTATGCAGTAGGTTACTATCTGTGTTTGTAAGGCAAGTAGGAGGGGGAATGGTAAAGGACTATGAACCACTCAAAGCATAGGGGCCTTTTTGAAAGTGGATGGGGATACAAAAATAGAGATTATCCTTAATACCAATCCATCTTGAGTATCAGAGTCCAACTTACAAAGTGCAGGGGAAGACGTTAAATGAGCTTCCTTCTGTGAGAAGGAAACACTATCGTTCTCAAGTGAGATAGTGCATTTCAAACTCAAAGGCAGCAAATTCCTCAAGTGGAACATTGCTAGCACTAGGATCTAAAGCAGGCTTTAGTAGTGTTAAAGGCAGTCAGTTTTTGTTAGCTATCCTGACCAACACAATGTGATCCATATTACTTCTATATTGAAAGAAAATATATTCAGGCACAGGCTCCCACTAGAAGGTAATGAGGAAATTCAAAAGCTGTGAACGTCTTTTTAATGCCTAAAGGAATGATTGTGAGTTTTACTTACCATATAAATTGGTCAAATGATGCCGTATGCCGGAAGATTTGCTTTTTTTTTTTTTTCTTCAGTCTCGGCAAGGCAGAGAAATTCTGTGGTGAAACGCTGCCACTGCTGGCCATTCAGTATAATCTGCAGATGGAAAAGTCCACTGTTAGCACAATTTTTACAAAGGGTAAACAGATCAATACTATGGAGTCTATATTATTGTGAAAATCAACAGCTCATTAGAAAATCAAATCCCAATTTGTAATTTTAACCTCCCATACTTCTTTGAATCCCACGCCTCACTTGCTAACACTCTCTAAACAACTGTAGCACATACATTAGGACATAGATCTATAGATCTTTTTCCCAGACAAGTGGCAGTGAACCCTTCTCAATTCATTTGTGTTAGGATATGGTACACCGATAGCAATTACGCCAGCTGATAAGTTGAGAGAGGAAGGGTTATGCTACAGTTAATGGAAATAATAAAAACGAGGAATAGATTATTTACCATCCTCATTTTAGCCAATTCCTACCAGTTCAGCAATAGTAAAGTTGAGACTCTTATGCTCAAACGTACGTTCATACAAATTCAGAAGTCTCAGAAAGTGCCCCAATTTCTTTCATCTTAACATCTTAGTTTGTAGTAGGGCATCCTGTCTACCCTACTACTCATTTAATTACCAAGATGAATGTATCCTACTGATTAATAGGCAACAGAGTGGCCCTCATGTCAGACAACATCTTGTTTTTGCTTCATGATGTCAGCTTGCTAGGCAACAGAGTGGCCCTCAGCTCAGACAACATTCTTGCTTTAGCTTTAGGACGTCAGAGCACCAGTGGACCAATTGTCCTTGTGGAAGCTAACCACACAGGAGGATGAGATTTCAGAAGGTATGCAGTAGGTTACTATCTGTGTTTGTAAGGCAAGTAGGAGGGGGAATGGTAAAGGACTATGAACCACTCAAAGCATAGGGGCCTTTTTGAAAGTGGATGGGGATACAAAAATAGAGATTATCCTTAATACCAATCCATCTTGAGTATCAGAGTCCAACATACAAAGTGCAGGGGAAGACGTTAAATGAGCTTCCTTCTGTGAGAAGGAAACACTATCGTTCTCAAGTGAGATAGTGCATTTCAAACTCAAAGGCAGCAAATTCCTCAAGTGGAACATTGCTAGCACTAGGATCTAAAGCAGGCTTTAGTAGTGTTAAAGGCAGTCAGTTTTTGTTAGCTATCATGACCAACACAATGTGATCCATATTACTTCTATATTGAAAGAAAATATATTCAGGCACAGGCTCCCACTAGAAGGTAATGAGGAAATTCAAAAGCTGTGAACGTCTTTTTAATGCCTAAAGGAATGATTGTGAGTTTTACTTACCATATAAATTGGTCAAATGATGCCGTATGCTGGAAGACTTGCTTTTTTTTTTTCTTCGGTCTCGGCAAGGCAGAGAAATTCTGTGGTGAAACGCTGCCACTGCTGGCCATTCAGTATAATCTGCAGATGGAAAAGTCCACTGTTAGCACAATTTTTACAAACGGTAAACAGATCAATACTATGGAGTCTATATTATTGTGAAAATCAACAGCTCATTAAAAAATCAAATCCCAATTTGTAATTTTAACCTCCCATACTTCTTTGAATCCCACTCCTCACTTGCTAACACTCTCTAAACAACTGTAGCACATACATTAGGACATAGATCTATAGATCTTTTTCCCAGACAAGTGGCAGTGAACCCTTCTCAATTCATTTGTGTTAGGATATGGTACACCGATAGCAATTAAGCCAGCTGATAAGTTGAGAGAGGAAGGGTTATGCTACAGTTAATGGAAATAATAAAAACGATGAATAGATTATTTACCATCCTCATTTTAGCCAATTCCTACCAGTTCAGCAATAGTAAAGTTGAGACTCTTATGCTCAAACGTACGTTCATACAAATTCAGAAGTCTCAGAAAGTGCCCCAATTTCTTTCATCTTAACATCTTAGTTCGTAGTAGGGCATCCTGTCTACCCTACTACTCATTTAATTACCAAGATGAATGTATCCTACTGATTAATAGGCAACAGAGTGGCCCTCATGTCAGACAACATCTTGTTTTTGCTTTATGATGTCAGCTTGCTAGGCAACAGAGTGGCCCTCAGCTCAGACAACATTCTTGCTTTAGCTTTAGGACGTCAGAGCACCAGTGGACCAATTGTCCTTGTGGAAGCTAACCACACAGGAGGATGAGATTTCAGAAGGTATGCAGTAGGTTACTATCTGTGTTTGTAAGGCAAGTAGGAGGGGGAATGGTAAAGGACTATGAACCACTCAAAGCATAGGGGCCTTTTTGAAAGTGGATGGGGATACAAAAATAGAGATTATCCTTAATACCAATCCATCTTGAGTATCAGAGTCCAACATACAAAGTGCAGGGGAAGACGTTAAATGAGCTTCCTTCTGTGAGAAGGAAACACTATCGTTCTCAAGTGAGATAGTGCATTTCAAACTCAAAGGCAGCAAATTCCTCAAGTGGAACATTGCTAGCACTAGGATCTAAAGCAGGCTTTAGTAGTGTTAAAGGCAGTCAGTTTTTGTTAGCTATCATGACCAACACAATGTGATCCATATTACTTCTATATTGAAAGAAAATATATTCAGGCACAGGCTCCCACTAGAAGGTAATGAGGAAATTCAAAAGCTGTGAACGTCTTTTTAATGCCTAAAGGAATGATTTGAGTTTTACTTACCATATAAATTGGTCAAATGATGCCGTATGCCGGAAGATTTGCTTTTTTTTTTTCTTCAGTCTCGGCAAGGCAGAGAAATTCTGTGGTGAAACGCTGCCACTGCTGGCCATTCAGTATAATCTGCAGATGGAAAAGTCCACTGTTAGCACAATTTTTACAAACGGTAAACAGATCAATACTATGGAGTCTATATTATTGTGAAAATCAACAGCTCACTAAAAAATCAAATCCCAATTTGTAATTTTAACCTCCCATACTTCTTTGAATCCCACTCCTCACTTGCTAACACTCTCTAAACAACTGTAGCACATACATTAGGACATAGATCTATAGATCTTTTTCCCAGACAAGTGGCAGTGAACCCTTCTCAATTCATTTGTGTTAGGATATGGTACACCGATAGCAATTAAGCCAGCTGATAAGTTGAGAGAGGAAGGGTTATGCTACAGTTAATGGAAATAATAAAAACGATGAATAGATTATTTACCATCCTCATTTTAGCCAATTCCTACCAGTTCAGCAATAGTAAAGTTGAGACTCTTATGCTCAAACGTACGTTCATACAAATTCAGAAGTCTCAGAAAGTGCCCCAATTTCTTTCATCTTAACATCTTAGTTCGTAGTAGGGCATCCTGTCTACCCTACTACTCATTTAATTACCAAGATGAATGTATCCTACTGATTAATAGGCAACAGAGTGGCCCTCATGTCAGACAACATCTTGTTTTTGCTTTATGATGTCAGCTTGCTAGGCAACAGAGTGGCCCTCAGCTCAGACAACATTCTTGCTTTAGCTTTATGACGTCAGAGCACCAGTGGACCAATTGTCCTTGTGGAAGCTAACCACACAGGAGGATGAGATTTCAGAAGGTATGCAGTAGGTTACTATCTGTGTTTGTAAGGCAAGTAGGAGGGGGAATGGTAAAGGACTATGAACCACTCAAAGCATAGGGGCCTTTTTGAAAGTGGATGGGGATACAAAAATAGAGATTATCCTTAATACCAATCCATCTTGAGTATCAGAGTCCAACATACAAAGTGCAGGGGAAGACGTTAAATGAGCTTCCTTCTGTGAGAAGGAAACACTATCGTTCTCAAGTGAGATAGTGCATTTCAAACTCAAAGGCAGCAAATTCCTCAACTGGAACATTGCTAGCACTAGGATCTAAAGCAGGCTTTAGTAGTGTTAAAGGCAGTCAGTTTTTGTTAGCTATCATGACCAACACAATGTGATCCATATAACTTCTATATTGAAAGAAAATATATTCAGGCACAGGCTCCCACTAGAAGGTAATGAGGAAATTCAAAAGCTGTGAACGTCTTTTTAATGCCTAAAGGAATGATTGTGAGTTTTACTTACCATATAAATTGGTCAAATGATGCCGTATGCCGGAAGATTTGCTTTTTTTTTTTCTTCAGTCTCGGCAAGGCAGAGAAATTCTGTGGTGAAACGCTGCCACTGCTGGCCATTCAGTATAATCTGCAGATGGAAAAGTCCACTGTTAGCACAATTTTTACAAACGGTAAACAGATCAATACTATGGAGTCTATATTATTGTGAAAATCAACAGCTCATTAAAAAATCAAATCCCAATTTGTAATTTTAACCTCGCATACTTCTTTGAATCCCACTCCTCACTTGCTAACACTCTCTAAACAACTGTAGCACATACATTAGGACATAGATCTATAGATCTTTTTCCCAGACAAGTGGCAGTGAACCCTTCTCAATTCATTTGTGTTAGGATATGGTACACCGATAGCAATTAAGCCAGCTGATAAGTTGAGAGAGGAAGGGTTATGCTACAGTTAATGGAAATAATAAAAACGATGAATAGATTATTTACCATCCTCATTTTAGCCAATTCCTACCAGTTCAGCAATAGTAAAGTTGAGACTCTTATGCTCAAACGTACGTTCATACAAATTCAGAAGTCTCAGAAAGTGCCCCAATTTCTTTCATCTTAACATCTTAGTTCGTAGTAGGGCATCCTGTCTACCCTACTACTCATTTAATTACCAAGATGAATGTATCCTACTGATTAATAGGCAACAGAGTGGCCCTCATGTCAGACAACATCTTGTTTTTGCTTTATGATGTCAGCTTGCTAGGCAACAGAGTGGCCCTCAGCTCAGACAACATTCTTGCTTTAGCTTTATGACGTCAGAGCACCAGTGGACCAATTGTCCTTGTGGAAGCTGACCACACAGGAGGATGAGATTTCAGAAGGTATGCAGTAGGTTACTATGTGTGTTTGTAAGGCAAGTAGGAGGGGGAATGGTAAAGGACTATGAACCACTCAAAGCATAGGGGCCTTTTTGAAAGTGGATGGGGATACAAAAATAGAGATTATCCTTAATACCAATCCATCTTGAGTATCAGAGTCCAACATACAAAGTGCAGGGGAAGACGTTAAATGAGCTTCCTTCTGTGAGAAGGAAACACTATCGTTCTCAAGTGAGATAGTGCATTTCAAAGTCAAAGGCAGCAAATTCCTCAAGTGGAACATTGCTAGCACTAGGATCTAAAGCAGGCCTTAGTAGTGTTGAAGGCAGTCAGTTTTTGTTAGCTATCATGACCAACACAATGTGATCCATATTACTTCTATATTGAAAGAAAATATATTCAGGCACATGCTCCCACTAGAAGGTAATGAGGAAATTCAAAAGCTGTGAACGTCTTTTTAATGCCTAAAGGAATGATTGTGAGTTTTACTTACCATATAAATTGGTCAAATGATGCCGTATGCCTGAAGATTTGCTTTTTTTTTTTTCTTCAGTCTCGGCAAGGCAGAGAAATTCTGTGGTGAAACGCTGCCACTGCTGGCCATTCAGTATAATCTGCAGATGGAAAAGTCCACTGTTAGCACAATTTTTACAAAGGGTAAACAGATCAATACTATGGAGTCTATATTATTGTGAAAATCAACAGCTCATTAGAAAATCAAATCCCAATTTGTAATTTTAACCTCCCATACTTCTTTGAATCCCACGCCTCACTTGCTAACACTCTCTAAACAACTGTAGCACATACATTAGGACATAGATCTATAGATCTTTTTCCCAGACAAGTGGCAGTGAACCCTTCTCAATTCATTTGTGTTAGGATATGGTACACCGATAGCAATTAAGCCAGCTGATAAGTTGAGAGGTGAAGGGTTATGCTACAGTTAATGGAAATAATAAAAACGATGAATAGATTATTTACCATCCTCCTTTTAGCCAATTCCTACCAGTTCAGCAATAGTAAAGTTGAGACTCTTATGCTCAAACGTACGTTCATACAAATTCAGAAGTCTCAGAGAGTGCCCCAATTTCTTTCATCTTAACATCTTAGTTTGTAGTAGGGCATCCTGTCTACCCTACTACTCATTTAATTACCAAGATGAATGTATCCTACTGATTAATAGGCAACAGAGTGGCCCTCATGTCAGACAACATCTTGTTTTTGCTTTATGATGTCAGCTTGCTAGGCAACAGAGTGGCCCTCAGCTCAGACAACATTCTTGCTTTAGCTTTATGACGTCAGAGCACCAGTGGACCAATTGTCCTTGTGGAAGCTAACCACACAGGAGGATGAGATTTCAGAAGGTATGCAGTAGGTTACTATCTGTGTTTGTAAGGCAAGTAGGAGGGGGAATGGTAAAGGACTATGAACCACTCAAAGCATAGGGGCCTTTTTGAAAGTGGATGGGGATACAAAAATAGAGATTATCCTTAATACCAATCCATCTTGAGTATCAGAGTCCAACATACAAAGTGCAGGGGAAGACGTTAAATGAGCTTCCTTCTGTGAGAAGGAAACACTATCGTTCTCAAGTGAGATAGTGCATTTCAAAGTCAAAGGCAGCAAATTCCTCAAGTGGAACATTGCTAGCACTAGGATCTAAAGCAGGCCTTAGTAGTGTTGAAGGCAGTCAGTTTTTGTTAGCTATCATGACCAACACAATGTGATCCATATTACTTCTATATTGAAAGAAAATATATTCAGGCACAGGCTCCCACTAGAAGGTAATGAGGAAATTCAAAAGCTGTGAACGTCTTTTTAATGCCTAAAGGAATGATTGTGAGTTTTACTTACCATATAAATTGGTCAAATGATGCCGTATGCCTGAAGATTTGCTTTTTTTTTTTTCTTCAGTCTCGGCAAGGCAGAGAAATTCTGTGGTGAAACGCTGCCACTGCTGGCCATTCAGTATAATCTGCAGATGGAAAAGTCCACTGTTAGCACAATTTTTACAAAGGGTAAACAGATCAATACTATGGAGTCTATATTATTGTGAAAATCAACAGCTCATTAGAAAATCAAATCCCAATTTGTAATTTTAACCTCCCATACTTCTTTGAATCCCACGCCTCACTTGCTAACACTCTCTAAACAACTGTAGCACATACATTAGGACATAGATCTATAGATCTTTTTCCCAGACAAGTGGCAGTGAACCCTTCTCAATTCATTTGTGTTAGGATATGGTACACCGATAGCAATTAAGCCAGCTGATAAGTTGAGAGGTGAAGGGTTATGCTACAGTTAATGGAAATAATAAAAACGATGAATAGATTATTTACCATCCTCCTTTTAGCCAATTCCTACCAGTTCAGCAATAGTAAAGTTGAGACTCTTATGCTCAAACGTACGTTCATACAAATTCAGAAGTCTCAGAGAGTGCCCCAATTTCTTTCATCTTAACATCTTAGTTTGTAGTAGGGCATCCTGTCTACCCTACTACTCATTTAATTACCAAGATGAATGTATCCTACTGATTAATAGGCAACAGAGTGGCCCTCATGTCAGACAACATCTTGTTTTTGCTTTATGATGTCAGCTTGCTAGGCAACAGAGTGGCCCTCAGCTCAGACAACATTCTTGCTTTAGCTTTATGACGTCAGAGCACCAGTGGACCAATTGTCCTTGTGGAAGCTAACCACACAGGAGGATGAGATTTCAGAAGGTATGCAGTAGGTTACTATCTGTGTTTGTAAGGCAAGTAGGAGGGGGAATGGTAAAGGACTATGAACCACTCAAAGCATAGGGGCCTTTTTGAAAGTGGATGGGGATACAAAAATAGAGATTATCCTTAATACCAATCCATCTTGAGTATCAGAGTCCAACATACAAAGTGCAGGGGAAGACGTTAAATGAGCTTCCTTCTGTGAGAAGGAAACACTATCGTTCTCAAGTGAGATAGTGCATTTCAAACTCAAAGGCAGCAAATTCCTCAAGTGGAACATTGCTAGCACTAGGATCTAAAGCAGGCTTTAGTAGTGTTAAAGGCAGTCAGTTTTTGTTAGCTATCATGACCAACACAATGTGATCCATATTACTTCTATATTGAAAGAAAATATATTCAGGCACAGGCTCCCACTAGAAGGTAATGAGGAAATTCAAAAGCTGTGAACGTCTTTTTAATGCCTAAAGGAATGATTGTGAGTTTTACTTACCATATAAATTGGTCAAATGATGCCGTATGCCGGAAGATTTGCTTTTTTTTTTTCTTCAGTCTCGGCAAGGCAGAGAAATTCTGTGGTGAAACGCTGCCACTGCTGGCCATTCAGTATAATCTGCAGATGGAAAAGTCCACTGTTAGCACAATTTTTACAAACGGTAAACAGATCAATACTATGGAGTCTATATTATTGTGAAAATCAACAGCTCATTAAAAAATCAAATCCCAATTTGTAATTTTAACCTCCCATACTTCTTTGAATCCCACTCCTCACTTGCTAACACTCTCTAAACAACTGTAGCACATACATTAGGACATAGATCTATAGATCTTTTTCCCAGACAAGTGGCAGTGAACCCTTCTCAATTCATTTGTGTTAGGATATGGTACACCGAGAGCAATTAAGCCAGCTGATAAGTTGATAGAGGAAGGGTTATGCTACAGTTAATGGAAATAATAAAAACGATGAATAGATTATTTACCATCCTCATTTTAGCCAATTCCTACCAGTTCAGCAATAGTAAAGTTGAGACTCTTATGCTCAAACGTACGTTCATACAAATTCAGAAGTCTCAGAAAGTGCCCCAATTTCTTTCATCTTAACATCTTAGTTCGTAGTAGGGCATCCTGTCTACCCTACTACTCATTTAATTACCAAGATGAATGTATCCTACTGATTAATAGGCAACAGAGTGGCCCTCATGTCAGACAACATCTTGTTTTTGCTTTATGATGTCAGCTTGCTAGGCAACAGAGTGGCCCTCAGCTCAGACAACATTCTTGCTTTAGCTTTATGACGTCAGAGCACCAGTGGACCAATTGTCCTTGTGGAAGCTAACCACACAGGAGGATGAGATTTCAGAAGGTATGCAGTAGGTTACTATCTGTGTTTGTAAGGCAAGTAGGAGGGGGAATGGTAAAGGACTATGAACCACTCAAAGCATAGGGGCCTTTTTGAAAGTGGATGGGGATACAAAAATAGAGATTATCCTTAATACCAATCCATCTTGAGTATCAGAGTCCAACATACAAAGTGCAGGGGAAGACGTTAAATGAGCTTCCTTCTGTGAGAAGGAAACACTATCGTTCTCAAGTGAGATAGTGCATTTCAAAGTCAAAGGCAGCAAATTCCTCAAGTGGAACATTGCTAGCACTAGGATCTAAAGCAGGCCTTAGTAGTGTTGAAGGCAGTCAGTTTTTGTTAGCTATCATGACCAACACAATGTGATCCATATTACTTCTATATTGAAAGAAAATATATTCAGGCACAGGCTCCCACTAGAAGGTAATGAGGAAATTCAAAAGCTGTGAACGTCTTTTTAATGCCTAAAGGAATTATTGTGAGTTTTACTTACCATATAAATTGGTCAAATGATGCCGTATGCCGGAAGATTTGCTTTTTTTTTTTTCTTTAGTCTCGGCAAGGCAGAGAAATTCTGTGGTGAAACTCTGCCACTGCTGGCCATTCAGTATAATCTGCAGATGGAAAAGTCCACTGTTAGCACAATTTTTACAAAGGGTAAACAGATCAATACTATGGAGTCTATATTATTGTGAAAATCAACAGCTCATTAGAAAATCAAATCCCAATTTGTAATTTTAACCTCCCATACTTCTTTGAATCCCACGCCTCACTTGCTAACACTCTCTAAACAACTGTAGCACATACATTAGGACATATATCTATAGATCTTTTTCCCCAGACAAGTGGCAGTGAACCCTTCTCAATTCATTTGTGTTAGGATATGGTACACCGATAGCAATTACGCCAGCTGATAAGTTAAGAGAGGAAGGGTTATGCTACAGTTAATGGATATAATAAAAACGAGGAATAGATTATTTACCATCCTCATTTTAGCCAATTCCTACCAGTTCAGCAATAGTAAAGTTGAGACTCTTATGCTCAAACGTACGTTCATACAAATTCAGAAGTCTCAGAAAATGCCCCAATTTCTTTCATCTTAACATCTTAGTTTGTAGTAGGGCATCCTGTCTACCCTACTACTCATTTAATTACCAAGATGAATGTATCCTACTGATTAATAGGCAACAGAGTTGCCCTCATGTCAGACAACATCTTGTTTTTGCTTTATGATGTCAGCTTGCTAGGCAACAGAGTGGCCCTCAGGTCAGACAACATTCTTGCTTTAGCTTTATGACGTCAGAGCACCAGTGGACCAATTGTCCTTGTGGAAGCTGACCACACAGGAGGATGAGATTTCAGAAGGTATGCAGTAGGTTACTATCTGTGTTTGTAAGGCAAGTAGGAGGGGGAATGATAAAGGACTCTGAACCACTCAAAGCATAGGGGCCTTTTTGAAAGTGGATGGGGATACAAAAATAGAGATTATCCTTAATATCAATCCATCTTGAGTATCAGAGTCCAACATACAAAGTGCAGGGGAAGACGTTAAATGAGCTTCCTTCTGTGAGAAGGAAACACTATCGTTCTCAAGTGAGATAGTGCATTTCAAAGTCAAAGGCAGCAAATTCCTCAAGTGGAACATTGCTAGCACTAGGATCTAAAGCAGGCCTTAGTAGTGTTGAAGGCAGTCAGTTTTTGTTAGCTATCATGACCAACACAATGTGATCCATATTACTTCTATATTGAAAGGAAATATATTCAGGCACAGGCTCCCACTAGAAGGTAATGAGGAAATTCAAAAGCTGTGAACTTCTTTTTAATGCCTAAAGGAATGATTGTGAGTTTTACTTACCATATAAATTGGTCAAATGATGCCGTATGCCGGAAGATTTGATTTTTTTTTTTTCTTCAGTCTCGGCAAGGCAGAGAAATTCTGTGGTGAAACGCTGCCACTGCTGGCCATTCAGTATAATCTGCAGATAGAAAAGTCCACTGTTAGCATAATTTTTACAAAGGGTAAACAGATCAATACCATGGAGGCTATATTATTGTGAAAATCAACAGCTCATTAGAAAATCAAATCCCAATTTGTAATTTTAACCTCCCATACTTCTTTGAATCCCACGCCTCACTTGCTAACACTCTCTAAACAACTGTAGCACATACATTAGGACATCGATCTATAGATCTTTTTCCCAGACAAGTGGCAGTGAACCCTTCTCAATTCATTTGTGTTAGGATATGGTACACCGATAGCAATTAAGCCAGCTGATAAGTTGAGAGAGGAAGGGTTATGCTACAGTTAATGGAAATAATAAAAACGAGGAATAGATTATTTACCATCCTCATTTTAGCCAATTCCTACCAGTTCAGCAATAGTAAAGTTGAGACTCTTATGCTCAAACGTACGTTCATACAAATTCAGAAGTCTCAGAAAGTGCCCCAATTTCTTTCATCTTAACATCTTAGTTTGTAGTAGGGCATCCTGTCTACCCTACTACTCATTTAATTACCAAGATGAATGTATCCTACTGATTAATAGGCAACAGAGTGGCCCTCATGTCAGACAACATCTTGTTTTTGCTTTATGATGTCAGCTTGCTAGGCAACAGAGTGGCCCTCAGGTAAGACAACATTCTTGCTTTAGCTTTATGACGTCAGAGCACCAGTGGAACAATTGTCCTTGTGGAAGCTGACCACACAGGAGGATGAGATTTCAGGAGGTATGCAGTAGGTTACTATCTGTGTTTGTAAGGCAAGTAGGAGGGGGAATGGTAAAGGACTATGAACCACTCAAAGCATAGGGGCCTTTTTGAAAGTGGATGGGGATACAAAAATAGAGATTATCCTTAATACCAATCCATCTTGAGTATCAGAGTCCAACATACAAAGTGCAGGGGAAGACGTTAAATGAGCTTGCTTCTGTGAGAAGGAAACACTATCGTTCTAAAGTGAGATAGTGCATTTCAAACTCAAAGGCAGCAAATTCCTCAAGTGGAACATTGCTAGCACCAGGATCTAAAGCAGGTTTTAGTAGTGTTGAAGGCAGTCAGTTTTTGTTAACTATCATGACCAACACAATGTGAGCCATATTACTTCCATATTGACAGAAATTATATTCAGGCACTGGCTCCCACTAGAAGGTAATGAGGAAATTCAAAAGCTGTGAACGTCTTTTTAATGCCTAAAGGAATGATTGTGAGTTTTACTTACCATATAAATTGGTCAAATGATGCCGTATGCCGGAAGATTTGCTTTTTTTTTTTTCTTCAGTCTCGGCAAGGCAGAGAAATTCTGTGGTGAAACGCTGCCACTGCTGGCCATTCAGTATAATCTGCAGATGGAAAAGTCCACTGTTAGCACAATTTTTACAAAGGGTAAACAGATCAATACTATGGAGTCTATATTATTGTGAAAATCAACAGCTCATTAGAAAATCAAATCCCAATTTGTAATTTTAACCTCCCATACTTCTTTGAATCCCACGCCTCACTTGCTAACACTCTCTAAACAACTGTAGCACATACATTAGGACATAGATCTATAGATCTTTTTCCCAGACAAGTGGCAGTGAACCCTTCTCAATTCATTTGTGTTAGGATATGGTACACCGATAGCAATTACGCCAGCTGATAAGTTGAGAGAGGAAGGGTTATGCTACAGTTAATGGAAATAATAAAAACGAGGAATAGATTATTTACCATCCTCATTTTAGCCAATTCCTACCAGTTCAGCAATAGTAAAGTTGAGACTCTTATGCTCAAACGTACGTTCATACAAATTCAGAAGTCTCAGAGAGTGCCCCAATTTCTTTCATCTTAACATCTTAGTTTGTAGTAGGGCATCCTGTCTACCCTACTACTCATTTAATTACCAAGATGAATGTATCCTACTGATTAATAGGCAACAGAGTGGCCCTCATGTCAGACAACATCTTGTTTTTGCTTTATGATGTCAGCTTGCTAGGCAACAGAGTGGCCCTCAGGTCAGACAACATTCTTGCTTTAGCTTTATGACGTCAGAGCACCGGTGGACCAATTGTCCTTGTGGAAGCTGACCACACAGGAGGATGAGATTTCAGAAGGTATGCAGTAGGTTACTATCTGTGTTTGTAAGGCAAGTAGGAGGGGGAGTGGTAAAGGACTATGAACCACTCAAAGCATAGGGGCCTTTTTGAAAGTGGATGGGGATACAAAAATAGAGATTATCCTTAATACCAATCCATCTTGAGTATCAGAGTCCAACATACAAAGTGCAGGGGAAGACGTTAAATGAGCTTCCTTCTGTGAGAAGGAAACACTATCGTTCTCAAGTGAGATAGTGCATTTCAAACTCAAAGGCAGCAAATTCCTCAAGTGGAACATTGCTAGCACTAGGATCTAAAGCAGGCTTTAGTAGTGTTGAAGGCAGTCAGTTTTTGTTAGCTATCATGACCAACACAATGTGATCCATATTACTTCTATATTGAAAGAAAATATATTCAGGCACAGGCTCCCACTAGAAGGTAATGAGGAAATTCAAAAGCTGTGAACGTCTTTTTAATGCCTAAAGGAATGATTGTGAGTTTTACTTACCATATAGATTGGTCAAATGATGCCGTATGCCGGAAGATTTGCTTTTTTTTTTTTTTCTTCAGTCTCGGCAAGGCAGAGAAATTCTGTGGTGAAACGCTGCCACTGCTGGCCATTCAGTATAATCTGCAGATGGAAAAGTCCACTGTTAGCATAATTTTTACAAAGGGTAAACAGATCAATACCATGGAGGCTATATTATTGTGAAAATCAACAGCTCATTAGAAAATCAAATCCCAATTTGTAATTTTAACCTCCCATACTTCTTTGAATCCCACGCCTCACTTGCTAACACTCTCTAAACAACTGTAGCACATACATTAGGACATCGATCTATAGATCTTTTTCCCAGACAAGTGGCAGTGAACCCTTCTCAATTCATTTGTGTTAGGATATGGTACACCGATAGCAATTAAGCCAGCTGATAAGTTGAGAGAGGAAGGGTTATGCTACAGTTAATGGAAATAATAAAAACGATGAATAGATTATTTACCATCCTCATTTTAGCCAATTCCTACCAGTTCAGCAATAGTAAAGTTGAGACTCTTATGCTCAAACGTACGTTCATACAAATTCAGAAGTCTCAGAAAGTGCCCCAATTTCTTTCATCTTAACATCTTAGTTCGTAGTAGGGCATCCTGTCTACCCTACTACTCATTTAATTACCAAGATGAATGTATCCTACTGATTAATAGGCAACAGAGTGGCCCTCATGTTAGACAACATCTTGTTTTTGCTTTATGATGTCAGCTTGCTAGGCAACAGAGTGGCCCTCAGGTCAGACAACATTCTTGCTTTAGCTTTATGACGTCAGAGCACCAGTGGACCAATTGTCCTTGTGGAAGCTGACCACACAGGAGGATGAGATTTCAGAAGGTATGCAGTAGGTTACTATCTGTGTTTGTAAGGCAAGTAGGAGGGGGAATGGTAAAGGACTATGAACCACTCAAAGCATAGGGGCCTTTTTGAAAGTGGATGGGGATACAAAAATAGAGATTATCCTTATACCAATCCATCTTGAGTATCAGAGTCCAACATACAAAGTGCAGGGGAAGACGTTAAATGAGCTTCCTTCTGTGAGAAGGAAACACGATCGTTCTCAAGTGAGATAGTGCATTTCAAACTCAAAGGCAGCAAATTCCTTAAGTGGAACATTGCTAGCACTAGGATCTAAAGCAGGCTTTAGTAGTGTTGAAGGCAGTCAGTTTTTGTTAGCTATCATGACCAACACAATGTGATCCATATTACTTCTATATTGAAAGAAAATATATTCAGGCACATGCTCCCACTAGAAGGTAATGAGGAAATTCAAAAGCTGTGAATGTCTTTTTAATGCCTAAAGGAATGATTGTGAGTTTTACTTACCATATAAATTGGTAAATTGGTCAAATGATGCCGTATGCCGGAAGATTTGCTTTTTTTTTTTTCTTCAGTCTCGGCAAGGCAGAGAAATTCTGTGGTGAAACGCTGCCACTGCTGGCCATTCAGTATAATCTGCAGATGGAAAAGTCCACTGTTAGCACAATTTTTACAAAGGGTAAACAGATCAATACTATGGAGTCTATATTATTGTGAAAATCAACAGCTCATTAGAAAATCAAATCCCAATTTGTAATTTTAACCTCCCATACTTCTTTGAATCCCATGCCTCACTTGCTAACACTCTCTAAACAACTGTAGCACATACATTAGGACATAGATCTATAGATCTTTTTCCCAGACAAGTGGCAGTGAACCCTTCTCAATTCATTTGTGTTAGGATATGGTACACCGATAGCAATTAAGCCAGCTGATAAGTTGAGAGAGGAAGGGTTATGCTACAGTTAATGGAAATAATAAAAACGATGAATAGATTATTTATCATCCTCATTTTAGCCAATTCCTACCAGTTCAGCAATAGTAAAGTTGAGACTCTTATGCTCAAACGTACGTTCATACAAATTCAGAAGTCTCAGAAAGTGCCCCAATTTCTTTCATCTTAACATCTTAGTTTGTAGTAGGGCATCCTGTCTACCCTACTACTCATTTAATTACCAAGATGAATGTATCCTACTGATTAATAGGCAACAGAGTGGCCCTCATGTCAGACAACATCTTGTTTTTGCTTTATGATGTCAGCTTGCTAGGCAACAGAGTGGCCCTCAGGTCAGACAACATTCTTGCTTTAGCTTTATGACGTCAGAGCACCGGTGGACCAATTGTCCTTGTGGAAGCTGACCACACAGGAGGATGAGATTTCAGAAGGTATGCAGTAGGTTACTATCTGTGTTTGTAAGGCAAGTAGGAGGGGGAGTGGTAAAGGACTATGAACCACTCAAAGCATAGGGGCCTTTTTGAAAGTGGATGGGGATACAAAAATAGAGATTATCCTTAATACCAATCCATCTTGAGTATCAGAGTCCAACATACAAAGTGCAGGGGAAGACGTTAAATGAGCTTCCTTCTGTGAGAAGGAAACACTATCGTTCTCAAGTGAGATAGTGCATTTCAAACTCAAAGGCAGCAAATTCCTCAAGTGGAACATTGCTAGCACTAGGATCTAAAGCAGGCTTTAGTAGTGTTGAAGGCAGTCAGTTTTTGTTAGCTATCATGACCAACACAATGTGATCCATATTACTTCTATATTGAAAGAAAATATATTCAGGCACAGGCTCCCACTAGAAGGTAATGAGGAAATTCAAAAGCTGTGAACGTCTTTTTAATGCCTAAAGGAATGATTGTGAGTTTTACTTACCATATAGATTGGTCAAATGATGCCGTATGCCGGAAGATTTGCTTTTTTTTTTTTTTCTTCAGTCTCGGCAAGGCAGAGAAATTCTGTGGTGAAACGCTGCCACTGCTGGCCATTCAGTATAATCTGCAGATGGAAAAGTCCACTGTTAGCATAATTTTTACAAAGGGTAAACAGATCAATACCATGGAGGCTATATTATTGTGAAAATCAACAGCTCATTAGAAAATCAAATCCCAATTTGTAATTTTAACCTCCCATACTTCTTTGAATCCCACGCCTCACTTGCTAACACTCTCTAAACAACTGTAGCACATACATTAGGACATCGATCTATAGATCTTTTTCCCAGACAAGTGGCAGTGAACCCTTCTCAATTCATTTGTGTTAGGATATGGTACACCGATAGCAATTAAGCCAGCTGATAAGTTGAGAGAGGAAGGGTTATGCTACAGTTAATGGAAATAATAAAAACGATGAATAGATTATTTACCATCCTCATTTTAGCCAATTCCTACCAGTTCAGCAATAGTAAAGTTGAGACTCTTATGCTCAAACGTACGTTCATACAAATTCAGAAGTCTCAGAAAGTGCCCCAATTTCTTTCATCTTAACATCTTAGTTCGTAGTAGGGCATCCTGTCTACCCTACTACTCATTTAATTACCAAGATGAATGTATCCTACTGATTAATAGGCAACAGAGTGGCCCTCATGTTAGACAACATCTTGTTTTTGCTTTATGATGTCAGCTTGCTAGGCAACAGAGTGGCCCTCAGGTCAGACAACATTCTTGCTTTAGCTTTATGACGTCAGAGCACCAGTGGACCAATTGTCCTTGTGGAAGCTGACCACACAGGAGGATGAGATTTCAGAAGGTATGCAGTAGGTTACTATCTGTGTTTGTAAGGCAAGTAGGAGGGGGAATGGTAAAGGACTATGAACCACTCAAAGCATAGGGGCCTTTTTGAAAGTGGATGGGGATACAAAAATAGAGATTATCCTTATACCAATCCATCTTGAGTATCAGAGTCCAACATACAAAGTGCAGGGGAAGACGTTAAATGAGCTTCCTTCTGTGAGAAGGAAACACTATCGTTCTCAAGTGAGATAGTGCATTTCAAACTCAAAGGCAGCAAATTCCTTAAGTGGAACATTGCTAGCACTAGGATCTAAAGCAGGCTTTAGTAGTGTTGAAGGCAGTCAGTTTTTGTTAGCTATCATGACCAACACAATGTGATCCATATTACTTCTATATTGAAAGAAAATATATTCAGGCACATGCTCCCACTAGAAGGTAATGAGGAAATTCAAAAGCTGTGAATGTCTTTTTAATGCCTAAAGGAATGATTGTGAGTTTTACTTACCATATAAATTGGTAAATTGGTCAAATGATGCCGTATGCCGGAAGATTTGCTTTTTTTTTTTTCTTCAGTCTCGGCAAGGCAGAGAAATTCTGTGGTGAAACGCTGCCACTGCTGGCCATTCAGTATAATCTGCAGATGGAAAAGTCCACTGTTAGCACAATTTTTACAAAGGGTAAACAGATCAATACTATGGAGTCTATATTATTGTGAAAATCAACAGCTCATTAGAAAATCAAATCCCAATTTGTAATTTTAACCTCCCATACTTCTTTGAATCCCACGCCTCACTTGCTAACACTCTCTAAACAACTGTAGCACATACATTAGGACATAGATCTATAGATCTTTTTCCCAGACAAGTGGCAGTGAACCCTTCTCAATTCATTTGTGTTAGGATATGGTACACCGATAGCAATTACGCCAGCTGATAAGTTGAGAGAGGAAGGGTTATGCTACAGTTAATGGAAATAATAAAAACGAGGAATAGATTATTTACCATCCTCATTTTAGCCAATTCCTACCAGTTCAGCAATAGTAAAGTTGAGACTCTTATGCTCAAACGTACGTTCATACAAATTCAGAAGTCTCAGAAAGTGCCCCAATTTCTTTCATCTTAACATCTTAGTTCGTAGTAGGGCATCCTGTCTACCCTACTACTCATTTAATTACCAAGATGAATGTATCCTACTGATTAATAGGCAACAGAGTGGCCCTCATGTTAGACAACATCTTGTTTTTGCTTTATGATGTCAGCTTGCTAGGCAACAGAGTGGCCCTCAGGTCAGACAACATTCTTGCTTTAGCTTTATGACGTCAGAGCACCAGTGGACCAATTGTCCTTGTGGAAGCTGACCACACAGGAGGATGAGATTTCAGAAGGTATGCAGTAGGTTACTATCTGTGTTTGTAAAGCAAGTAGGAGGGGGAATGGTAAAGGACTATGAACCACTCAAAGCATAGGGGCCTTTTTGAAAGTGGATGGGGATACAAAAATAGAGATTATCCTTATACCAATCCATCTTGAGTATCAGAGTCCAACATACAAAGTGCAGGGGAAGACGTTAAATGAGCTTCCTTCTGTGAGAAGGAAACACTATCGTTCTCAAGTGAGATAGTGCATTTCAAACTCAAAGGCAGCAAATTCCTTAAGTGGAACATTGCTAGCACTAGGATCTAAAGCAGGCTTTAGTAGTGTTGAAGGCAGTCAGTTTTTGTTAGCTATCATGACCAACACAATGTGATCCATATTACTTCTATATTGAAAGAAAATATATTCAGGCACATGCTCCCACTAGAAGGTAATGAGGAAATTCAAAAGCTGTGAATGTCTTTTTAATGCCTAAAGGAATGATTGTGAGTTTTACTTACCATATAAATTGGTAAATTGGTCAAATGATGCCGTATGCCGGAAGATTTGCTTTTTTTTTTTTCTTCAGTCTCGGCAAGGCAGAGAAATTCTGTGGTGAAACGCTGCCACTGCTGGCCATTCAGTATAATCTGCAGATGGAAAAGTCCACTGTTAGCACAATTTTTACAAAGGGTAAACAGATCAATACTATGGAGTCTATATTATTGTGAAAATCAACAGCTCATTAGAAAATCAAATCCCAATTTGTAATTTTAACCTCCCATACTTCTTTGAATCCCACGCCTCACTTGCTAACACTCTCTAAACAACTGTAGCACATACATTAGGACATAGATCTATAGATCTTTTTCCCAGACAAGTGGCAGTGAACCCTTCTCAATTCATTTGTGTTAGGATATGGTACACCGATAGCAATTACGCCAGCTGATAAGTTGAGAGAGGAAGGGTTATGCTACAGTTAATGGAAATAATAAAAACGAGGAATAGATTATTTACCATCCTCATTTTAGCCAATTCCTACCAGTTCAGCAATAGTAAAGTTGAGACTCTTATGCTCAAACGTACGTTCATACAAATTCAGAAGTCTCAGAGAGTGCCCCAATTTCTTTCATCTTAACATCTTAGTTTGTAGTAGGGCATCCTGTCTACCCTACTACTCATTTAATTACCAAGATGAATGTATCCTACTGATTAATAGGCAACAGAGTGGCCCTCATGTCAGACAACATCTTGTTTTTGCTTTATGATGTCAGCTTGCTAGGCAACAGAGTGGCCCTCAGGTCAGACAACATTCTTGCTTTAGCTTTATGACGTCAGAGCACCGGTGGACCAATTGTCCTTGTGGAAGCTGACCACACAGGAGGATGAGATTTCAGAAGGTATGCAGTAGGTTACTATCTGTGTTTGTAAGGCAAGTAGGAGGGGGAGTGGTAAAGGACTATGAACCACTCAAAGCATAGGGGCCTTTTTGAAAGTGGATGGGGATACAAAAATAGAGATTATCCTTAATACCAATCCATCTTGAGTATCAGAGTCCAACATACAAAGTGCAGGGGAAGACGTTAAATGAGCTTCCTTCTGTGAGAAGGAAACACTATCGTTCTCAAGTGAGATAGTGCATTTCAAACTCAAAGGCAGCAAATTCCTCAAGTGGAACATTGCTAGCACTAGGATCTAAAGCAGGCTTTAGTAGTGTTGAAGGCAGTCAGTTTTTGTTAGCTATCATGACCAACACAATGTGATCCATATTACTTCTATATTGAAAGAAAATATATTCAGGCACAGGCTCCCACTAGAAGGTAATGAGGAAATTCAAAAGCTGTGAACGTCTTTTTAATGCCTAAAGGAATGATTGTGAGTTTTACTTACCATATAGATTGGTCAAATGATGCCGTATGCCGGAAGATTTGCTTTTTTTTTTTTTTCTTCAGTCTCGGCAAGGCAGAGAAATTCTGTGGTGAAACGCTGCCACTGCTGGCCATTCAGTATAATCTGCAGATGGAAAAGTCCACTGTTAGCATAATTTTTACAAAGGGTAAACAGATCAATACCATGGAGGCTATATTATTGTGAAAATCAACAGCTCATTAGAAAATCAAATCCCAATTTGTAATTTTAACCTCCCATACTTCTTTGAATCCCACGCCTCACTTGCTAACACTCTCTAAACAACTGTAGCACATACATTAGGACATCGATCTATAGATCTTTTTCCCAGACAAGTGGCAGTGAACCCTTCTCAATTCATTTGTGTTAGGATATGGTACACCGATAGCAATTAAGCCAGCTGATAAGTTGAGAGAGGAAGGGTTATGCTACAGTTAATGGAAATAATAAAAACGATGAATAGATTATTTACCATCCTCATTTTAGCCAATTCCTACCAGTTCAGCAATAGTAAAGTTGAGACTCTTATGCTCAAACGTACGTTCATACAAATTCAGAAGTCTCAGAAAGTGCCCCAATTTCTTTCATCTTAACATCTTAGTTCGTAGTAGGGCATCCTGTCTACCCTACTACTCATTTAATTACCAAGATGAATGTATCCTACTGATTAATAGGCAACAGAGTGGCCCTCATGTTAGACAACATCTTGTTTTTGCTTTATGATGTCAGCTTGCTAGGCAACAGAGTGGCCCTCAGGTCAGACAACATTCTTGCTTTAGCTTTATGACGTCAGAGCACCAGTGGACCAATTGTCCTTGTGGAAGCTGACCACACAGGAGGATGAGATTTCAGAAGGTATGCAGTAGGTTACTATCTGTGTTTGTAAGGCAAGTAGGAGGGGGAATGGTAAAGGACTATGAACCACTCAAAGCATAGGGGCCTTTTTGAAAGTGGATGGGGATACAAAAATAGAGATTATCCTTATACCAATCCATCTTGAGTATCAGAGTCCAACATACAAAGTGCAGGGGAAGACGTTAAATGAGCTTCCTTCTGTGAGAAGGAAACACGATCGTTCTCAAGTGAGATAGTGCATTTCAAACTCAAAGGCAGCAAATTCCTTAAGTGGAACATTGCTAGCACTAGGATCTAAAGCAGGCTTTAGTAGTGTTGAAGGCAGTCAGTTTTTGTTAGCTATCATGACCAACACAATGTGATCCATATTACTTCTATATTGAAAGAAAATATATTCAGGCACATGCTCCCACTAGAAGGTAATGAGGAAATTCAAAAGCTGTGAATGTCTTTTTAATGCCTAAAGGAATGATTGTGAGTTTTACTTACCATATAAATTGGTAAATTGGTCAAATGATGCCGTATGCCGGAAGATTTGCTTTTTTTTTTCTCTTCAGTCTCGGCAAGGCAGAGAAATTCTGTGGTGAAACGCTGCCACTGCTGGCCATTCAGTATAATCTGCAGATGGAAAAGTCCACTGTTAGCACAATTTTTACAAAGGGTAAACAGATCAATACTATGGAGTCTATATTATTGTGAAAATCAACAGCTCATTAGAAAATCAAATCCCAATTTGTAATTTTAACCTCCCATACTTCTTTGAATCCCACGCCTCACTTGCTAACACTCTCTAAACAACTGTAGCACATACATTAGGACATAGATCTATAGATCTTTTTCCCAGACAAGTGGCAGTGAACCCTTCTCAATTCATTTGTGTTAGGATATGGTACACCGATAGCAATTAAGCCAGCTGATAAGTTGAGAGAGGAAGGGTTATGCTACAGTTAATGGAAATAATAAAAACGATGAATAGATTATTTATCATCCTCATTTTAGCCAATTCCTACCAGTTCAGCAATAGTAAAGTTGAGACTCTTATGCTCAAACGTACGTTCATACAAATTCAGAAGTCTCAGAAAGTGCCCCAATTTCTTTCATCTTAACATCTTAGTTTGTAGTAGGGCATCCTGTCTACCCTACTACTCATTTAATTACCAAGATGAATGTATCCTACTGATTAATAGGCAACAGAGTGGCCCTCATGTCAGACAACATCTTGTTTTTGCTTTATGATGTCAGCTTGCTAGGCAACAGAGTGGCCCTCAGGTCAGACAACATTCTTGCTTTAGCTTTATGACGTCAGAGCACCGGTGGACCAATTGTCCTTGTGGAAGCTGACCACACAGGAGGATGAGATTTCAGAAGGTATGCAGTAGGTTACTATCTGTGTTTGTAAGGCAAGTAGGAGGGGGAGTGGTAAAGGACTATGAACCACTCAAAGCATAGGGGCCTTTTTGAAAGTGGATGGGGATACAAAAATAGAGATTATCCTTAATACCAATCCATCTTGAGTATCAGAGTCCAACATACAAAGTGCAGGGGAAGACGTTAAATGAGCTTCCTTCTGTGAGAAGGAAACACTATCGTTCTCAAGTGAGATAGTGCATTTCAAACTCAAAGGCAGCAAATTCCTCAAGTGGAACATTGCTAGCACTAGGATCTAAAGCAGGCTTTAGTAGTGTTGAAGGCAGTCAGTTTTTGTTAGCTATCATGACCAACACAATGTGATCCATATTACTTCTATATTGAAAGAAAATATATTCAGGCACAGGCTCCCACTAGAAGGTAATGAGGAAATTCAAAAGCTGTGAACGTCTTTTTAATGCCTAAAGGAATGATTGTGAGTTTTACTTACCATATAGATTGGTCAAATGATGCCGTATGCCGGAAGATTTGCTTTTTTTTTTTTTTCTTCAGTCTCGGCAAGGCAGAGAAATTCTGTGGTGAAACGCTGCCACTGCTGGCCATTCAGTATAATCTGCAGATGGAAAAGTCCACTGTTAGCATAATTTTTACAAAGGGTAAACAGATCAATACCATGGAGGCTATATTATTGTGAAAATCAACAGCTCATTAGAAAATCAAATCCCAATTTGTAATTTTAACCTCCCATACTTCTTTGAATCCCACGCCTCACTTGCTAACACTCTCTAAACAACTGTAGCACATACATTAGGACATCGATCTATAGATCTTTTTCCCAGACAAGTGGCAGTGAACCCTTCTCAATTCATTTGTGTTAGGATATGGTACACCGATAGCAATTAAGCCAGCTGATAAGTTGAGAGAGGAAGGGTTATGCTACAGTTAATGGAAATAATAAAAACGATGAATAGATTATTTACCATCCTCATTTTAGCCAATTCCTACCAGTTCAGCAATAGTAAAGTTGAGACTCTTATGCTCAAACGTACGTTCATACAAATTCAGAAGTCTCAGAAAGTGCCCCAATTTCTTTCATCTTAACATCTTAGTTCGTAGTAGGGCATCCTGTCTACCCTACTACTCATTTAATTACCAAGATGAATGTATCCTACTGATTAATAGGCAACAGAGTGGCCCTCATGTTAGACAACATCTTGTTTTTGCTTTATGATGTCAGCTTGCTAGGCAACAGAGTGGCCCTCAGGTCAGACAACATTCTTGCTTTAGCTTTATGACGTCAGAGCACCAGTGGACCAATTGTCCTTGTGGAAGCTGACCACACAGGAGGATGAGATTTCAGAAGGTATGCAGTAGGTTACTATCTGTGTTTGTAAGGCAAGTAGGAGGGGGAATGGTAAAGGACTATGAACCACTCAAAGCATAGGGGCCTTTTTGAAAGTGGATGGGGATACAAAAATAGAGATTATCCTTATACCAATCCATCTTGAGTATCAGAGTCCAACATACAAAGTGCAGGGGAAGACGTTAAATGAGCTTCCTTCTGTGAGAAGGAAACACTATCGTTCTCAAGTGAGATAGTGCATTTCAAACTCAAAGGCAGCAAATTCCTTAAGTGGAACATTGCTAGCACTAGGATCTAAAGCAGGCTTTAGTAGTGTTGAAGGCAGTCAGTTTTTGTTAGCTATCATGACCAACACAATGTGATCCATATTACTTCTATATTGAAAGAAAATATATTCAGGCACATGCTCCCACTAGAAGGTAATGAGGAAATTCAAAAGCTGTGAATGTCTTTTTAATGCCTAAAGGAATGATTGTGAGTTTTACTTACCATATAAATTGGTAAATTGGTCAAATGATGCCGTATGCCGGAAGATTTGCTTTTTTTTTTTTCTTCAGTCTCGGCAAGGCAGAGAAATTCTGTGGTGAAACGCTGCCACTGCTGGCCATTCAGTATAATCTGCAGATGGAAAAGTCCACTGTTAGCACAATTTTTACAAAGGGTAAACAGATCAATACTATGGAGTCTATATTATTGTGAAAATCAACAGCTCATTAGAAAATCAAATCCCAATTTGTAATTTTAACCTCCCATACTTCTTTGAATCCCACGCCTCACTTGCTAACACTCTCTAAACAACTGTAGCACATACATTAGGACATAGATCTATAGATCTTTTTCCCAGACAAGTGGCAGTGAACCCTTCTCAATTCATTTGTGTTAGGATATGGTACACCGATAGCAATTAAGCCAGCTGATAAATTGAGAGAGGAAGGGTTATGCTACAGTTAATGTAAATAATAAAAACGATGAATAGATTATTTATCATCCTCATTTTAGCCAATTCCTACCAGTTCAGCAATAGTAAAGTTGAGACTCTTATGCTCAAACGTACGTTCATACAAATTCAGAAGTCTCAGAAAGTGCCCCAATTTCTTTCATCTTAACATCTTAGTTTGTAGTAGGGCATCCTGTCTACCCTACTACTCATTTAATTACCAAGATGAATGTATCCTACTGATTAATAGGCAACAGAGTGGCCCTCATGTCAGACAACATCTTGTTTTTGCTTTATGATGTCAGCTTGCTAGGCAACAGAGTGGCCCTCAGGTCAGACAACATTCTTGCTTTAGCTTTATGACGTCAGAGCACCAGTGGACCAATTGTCCTTGTGGAAGCTGACCACACAGGAGGATGAGATTTCAGAAGGTATGCAGTAGGTTACTATCTGTGTTTGTAAGGCAAGTAGGAGGGGGAATGATAAAGGACTCTGAACCACTCAAAGCATAGGGGCCTTTTTGAAAGTGGATGGGGATACAAAAATAGAGATTATCCTTAATATCAATCCATCTTGAGTATCAGAGTCCAACATACAATGTGCAGGGGAAGACGTTAAATGAGCTTCCTTCTGTGAGAAGGAAACACTATCGTTCTCAAGTGAGATAGTGCATTTCAAACTCAAAGGCAGCAAATTCCTCAAGTGGAACATTGCTAGCACTAGGATCTAAAGCAGGCCTTAGTAGTGTTGAAGGCAGTCAGTTTTTGTTAGCTATCATGACCAACACAATGTGATCCATATTACTTCTATATTGAAAGAAAATATATTCAGGCACAGGCTCCCACTAGAAGGTAATGAGGAAATTCAAAAGCTGTGAACGTCTTTTTAATGCCTAAAGGAATGATTGTGAGTTTTACTTACCATATAAATTGGTCAAATGATGCCGTATGCCGGAAGATTTGCTTTTTTTTTTTTCTTCAGTCTCGGCAAGGCAGAGAAATTCTGTGGTGAAACGCTGCCACTGCTGGCCATTCAGTATAATCTGCAGATGGAAAAGTCCACTGTTAGCACAATTTTTACAAAGGGTAAACAGATCAATACTATGGAGTCTATATTATTGTGAAAATCAACAGCTCATTAGAAAATCAAATCCCAATTTGTAATTTTAACCTCCCATACTTCTTTGAATCCCACGCCTCACTTGCTAACACTCTCTAAACAACTGTAGCACATACATTAGGACATAGATCTATAGATCTTTTTCCCAGACAAGTGGCAGTGAACCCTTCTCAATTCATTTGTGTTAGGATATGGTACACCGATAGCAATTAAGCCAGCTGATAAATTGAGAGAGGAAGGGTTATGCTACAGTTAATGGAAATAATAAAAACGATGAATAGATTATTTATCATCCTCATTTTAGCCAATTCCTACCAGTTCAGCAATAGTAAAGTTGAGACTCTTATGCTCAAACGTACGTTCATACAAATTCAGAAGTCTCAGAAAGTGCCCCAATTTCTTTCATCTTAACATCTTAGTTTGTAGTAGGGCATCCTGTCTACCCTACTACTCATTTAATTACCAAGATGAATGTATCCTACTGATTAATAGGCAACAGAGTGGCCCTCATGTCAGACAACATCTTGTTTTTGCTTTATGATGTCAGCTTGCTAGGCAACAGAGTGGCCCTCAGGTCAGACAACATTCTTGCTTTAGCTTTATGACGTCAGAGCACCAGTGGACCAATTGTCCTTGTGGAAGCTGACCACACAGGAGGATGAGATTTCAGAAGGTATGCAGTAGGTTACTATCTGTGTTTGTAAGGCAAGTAGGAGGGGGAATGATAAAGGACTCTGAACCACTCAAAGCATAGGGGCCTTTTTGAAAGTGGATGGGGATACAAAAATAGAGATTATCCTTAATATCAATCCATCTTGAGTATCAGAGTCCAACATACAATGTGCAGGGGAAGACGTTAAATGAGCTTCCTTCTGTGAGAAGGAAACACTATCGTTCTCAAGTGAGATAGTGCATTTCAAACTCAAAGGCAGCAAATTCCTCAAGTGGAACATTGCTAGCACTAGGATCTAAAGCAGGCCTTAGTAGTGTTGAAGGCAGTCAGTTTTTGTTAGCTATCATGACCAACACAATGTGATCCATATTACTTCTATATTGAAAGAAAATATATTCAGGCACAGGCTCCCACTAGAAGGTAATGAGGAAATTCAAAAGCTGTGAACGTCTTTTTAATGCCTAAAGGAATGATTGTGAGTTTTACTTACCATATAAATTGGTCAAATGATGCCGTATGCCGGAAGATTTGCTTTTTTTTTTTTCTTCAGTCTCGGCAAGGCAGAGAAATTCTGTGGTGAAACGCTGCCACTGCTGGCCATTCAGTATAATCTGCAGATGGAAAAGTCCACTGTTAGCACAATTTTTACAAAGGGTAAACAGATCAATACTATGGAGTCTATATTATTGTGAAAATCAACAGCTCATTAGAAAATCAAATCCCAATTTGTAATTTTAACCTCCCATACTTCTTTGAATCCCACGCCTCACTTGCTAACACTCTCTAAACAACTGTAGCACATACATTAGGACATAGATCTATAGATCTTTTTCCCCAGACAAGTGGCAGTGAACCCTTCTCAATTCATTTGTGTTAGGATATGGTACACCGATAGCAATTACGCCACCTGATAAGTTAAGAGAGGAAGGGTTATGCTACAGTTAATGGATATAATAAAAACGAGGAATAGATTATTTACCATCCTCATTTTAGCCAATTCCTACCAGTTCAGCAATAGTAAAGTTGAGACTCTTATGCTCAAACGTACGTTCATACAAATTCAGAAGTCTCAGAAAGTGCCCCAATTTCTTTCATCTTAACATCTTAGTTTGTAGTAGGGCATCCTGTCTACCCTACTACTCATTTAATTACCAAGATGAATGTATCCTACTGATTAATAGGCAACAGAGTTGCCCTCATGTCAGACAACATCTTGTTTTTGCTTTATGATGTCAGCTTGCTAGGCAACAGAGTGGCCCTCAGGTCAGACAACATTCTTGCTTTAGCTTTATGACGTCAGAGCACCAGTGGACCAATTGTCCTTGTGGAAGCTGACCACACAGGAGGATGAGATTTCAGAAGGTATGCAGTAGGTTACTATCTGTGTTTGTAAGGCAAGTAGGAGGGGGAATGATAAAGGACTCTGAACCACTCAAAGCATAGGGGCCTTTTTGAAAGTGGATGGGGATACAAAAATAGAGATTATCCTTAATATCAATCCATCTTGAGTATCAGAGTCCAACATACAAAGTGCAGGGGAAGACGTTAAATGAGCTTCCTTCTGTGAGAAGGAAACACTATCGTTCTCAAGTGAGATAGTGCATTTCAAACTCAAAGGCAGCAAATTCCTCAAGTGGAACATTGCTAGCACTAGGATCTAAAGCAGGCTTTAGTAGTGTTGAAGGCAGTCAGTTTTTGTTAGCTATCATGACCAACACAATGTGATCCATATTACTTCTATATTGAAAGAAAATATATTCAGGCACATGCTCCCACTAGAAGGTAATGAGGAAATTCAAAAGCTGTGAACGTCTTTTTAATGCCTAAAGGAATGATTGTGAGTTTTACTTACCATATAAATTGGTCAAATGATGCCGTATGCCGGAAGATTTGCTTTTTTTTTTTTTCTTCAGTCTCGGCAAGGCAGAGAAATTCTGTGGTGAAACGCTGCCACTGCTGGCCATTCAGTATAATCTGCAGATGGAAAAGTCCACTGTTAGCACAATTTTTACAAACGGTAAACAGATCAATACTA
The DNA here is from genome assembly GCF_964263255.1 of Lissotriton vulgaris. NCBI lineage: Eukaryota > Metazoa > Chordata > Amphibia > Caudata > Salamandridae > Lissotriton > Lissotriton vulgaris. The sequence goes on from NC_141696.1 coordinate 615,325,873, forward strand.
TGGAGTCTATATTATTGTGAAAATCAACAGCTCATTAGAAAATCAAATCCCAATTTGTAATTTTAACCTCCCATACTTCTTTGAATCCCACGCCTCACTTGCTAACACTCTCTAAACAACTGTAGCACATACATTAGGACATCGATCTATAGATCTTTTTCCCAGACAAGTGGCAGTGAACCCTTCTCAATTCATTTGTGTTAGGATATGGTACACCGATAGCAATTAAGCCAGCTGATAAGTTGAGAGAGGAAGGGTTATGCTACAGTTAATGGAAATAATAAAAACGATGAATAGATTATTTACCATCCTCATTTTAGCCAATTCCTACCAGTTCAGCAATAGTAAAGTTGAGACTCTTATGCTCAAACGTACGTTCATACAAATTCAGAAGTCTCAGAAAGTGCCCCAATTTCTTTCATCTTAACATCTTAGTTCGTAGTAGGGCATCCTGTCTACCCTACTACTCATTTAATTACCAAGATGAATGTATCCTACTGATTAATAGGCAACAGAGTGGCCCTCATGTTAGACAACATCTTGTTTTTGCTTTATGATGTCAGCTTGCTAGGCAACAGAGTGGCCCTCAGGTCAGACAACATTCTTGCTTTAGCTTTATGACGTCAGAGCACCAGTGGACCAATTGTCCTTGTGGAAGCTGACCACACAGGAGGATGAGATTTCAGAAGGTATGCAGTAGGTTACTATCTGTGTTTGTAAGGCAAGTAGGAGGGGGAATGGTAAAGGACTATGAACCACTCAAAGCATAGGGGCCTTTTTGAAAGTGGATGGGGATACAAAAATAGAGATTATCCTTATACCAATCCATCTTGAGTATCAGAGTCCAACATACAAAGTGCAGGGGAAGACGTTAAATGAGCTTATTTCTGTGAGAAGGAAACACTATCGTTCTCAAGTGAGATAGTGCATTTCAAACTCAAAGGCAGCAAATTCCTCAAGTGGAACATTGCTAGCACTTGGATCTAAAGCAGGCCTTAGTAGTGTTGAAGGCAGTCAGTTTTTGTTAGCTATCATGACCAACACAATGTGATCCATATTACTTCTATATTGAAAGAAAATATATTCAGGCACAGGCTCCCACTAGAAGGTAATGAGGAAATTCAAAAGCTGTGAACGTCTTTTTAATGCCTAAAGGAATGATTGTGAGTTTTACTTACCATATAAATTGGTCAAATGATGCCGTATGCCGGAAGATTTGCTTTTTTTTTTTTCTTCAGTCTCGGCAAGGCAAAGAAATTCTGTGGTGAAACGCTGCCACTGCTGGCCATTCAGTATAATCTGCAGATGGAAAAGTCCACTGTTAGCACAATTTTTACAAAGGGTAAACAGATCAATACTATGGAGTCTATATTATTGTGAAAATCAACAGCTCATTAGAAAATCAAATCCCAATTTGTAATTTTAACCTCCCATACTTCTTTGAATCCCACGCCTCACTTGCTAACACTCTCTAAACAACTGTAGCACATACATTAGGACATAGATCTATAGATCTTTTTCCCCAGACAAGTGGCAGTGAACCCTTCTCAATTCATTTGTGTTAGGATATGGTACACCGATAGCAATTACGCCACCTGATAAGTTAAGAGAGGAAGGGTTATGCTACAGTTAATGGATATAATAAAAACGAGGAATAGATTATTTACCATCCTCATTTTAGCCAATTCCTACCAGTTCAGCAATAGTAAAGTTGAGACTCTTATGCTCAAACGTACGTTCATACAAATTCAGAAGTCTCAGAAAGTGCCCCAATTTCTTTCATCTTAACATCTTAGTTTGTAGTAGGGCATCCTGTCTACCCTACTACTCATTTAATTACCAAGATGAATGTATCCTACTGATTAATAGGCAACAGAGTTGCCCTCATGTCAGACAACATCTTGTTTTTGCTTTATGATGTCAGCTTGCTAGGCAACAGAGTGGCCCTCAGGTCAGACAACATTCTTGCTTTAGCTTTATGACGTCAGAGCACCAGTGGACCAATTGTCCTTGTGGAAGCTGACCACACAGGAGGATGAGATTTCAGAAGGTATGCAGTAGGTTACTACCTGTGTTTGTAAGGCAAGTAGGAGGGGGAATGATAAAGGACTCTGAACCACTCAAAGCATAGGGGCCTTTTTGAAAGTGGATGGGGATACAAAAATAGAGATTATCCTTAATATCAATCCATCTTGAGTATCAGAGTCCAACATACAAAGTGCAGGGGAAGACGTTAAATGAGCTTCCTTCTGTGAGAAGGAAACACTATCGTTCTCAAGTGAGATAGTGCATTTCAAACTCAAAGGCAGCAAATTCCTCAAGTGGAACATTGCTAGCACTTGGATCTAAAGCAGGCCTTAGTAGTGTTGAAGGCAGTCAGTTTTTGTTAGCTATCATGACCAACACAATGTGATCCATATTTCTTCTATATTGAAAGAAAATATATTCAGGCACAGGCTCCCACTAAAAGGTAATGAGGAAATTCAAAAGCTGTGAACGTCTTTTTAATGCCTAAAGGAATGATTGTGAGTTTTACTTACCATATAAATTGGTCAAATGATGCAGTATGCCGGAAGATTTGCGTTTTTTTTTTCTTCAGTCTCGGCAAGGCAGAGAAATTCTGTGGTGAAACGCTGCCACTGCTGGCCATTCAGTATAATCTGCAGATGGAAAAGTCCACTGTTAGCACAATTTTTACAAAGGGTAAACAGATCAATACTATGGAGTCTATATTATTGTGAAAATCAACAGCTCATTAGAAAATCAAATCCCAATTTGTAATTTTAACCTCCCATACTTCTTTGAATCCCACGCCTCACTTGCTAACACTCTCTAAACAACTGTAGCACATACATTAGGACATAGATCTATAGATCTTTTTCCCAGACAAGTGGCAGTGAACCCTTCTCAATTCATTTGTGTTAGGATATGGTACACCGATAGCAATTACGCCAGCTGATAAGTTGAGAGAGGAAGGGTTATGCTACAGTTAATGGAAATAATAAAAACGAGGAATAGATTATTTACCATCCTCATTTTAGCCAATTCCTACCAGTTCAGCAATAGTAAAGTTGAGACTCTTATGCTCAAACGTACGTTCATACAAATTCAGAAGTCTCAGAGAGTGCCCCAATTTCTTTCATCTTAACATCTTAGTTTGTAGTAGGGCATCCTGTCTACCCTACTACTCATTTAATTACCAAGATGAATGTATCCTACTGATTAATAGGCAACAGAGTGGCCCTCATGTCAGACAACATCTTGTTTTTGCTTTATGATGTCAGCTTGCTAGGCAACAGAGTGGCCCTCAGGTAAGACAACATTCTTGCTTTAGCTTTATGACGTCAGAGCACCGGTGGACCAATTGTCCTTGTGGAAGCTGACCACACAGGAGGATGAGATTTCAGAAGGTATGCAGTAGGTTACTATCTGTGTTTGTAAGGCAAGTAGGAGGGGGAATGGTAAAGGACTATGAACCACTCAAAGCATAGGGGCCTTTTTGAAAGTGGATGGGGATACAAAAATAGAGATTATCCTTAATACCAATCCATCTTGAGTATCAGAGTCCAACATACAAAGTGCAGGGGAAGACGTTAAATGAGCTTCCTTCTGTGAGAAGGAAACACTATCGTTCTCAAGTGAGATAGTGCATTTCAAACTCAAAGGCAGCAAATTCCTCAAGTGGAACATTGCTAGCACTAGGATCTAAAGCAGGCTTTAGTAGTGTTGAAGGCAGTCAGTTTTTGTTAGCTATCATGACCAACACAATGTGATCCATATTACTTCTATATTGAAAGAAAATATATTCAGGCACATGCTCCCACTAGAAGGTAATGAGGAAATTCAAAAGCTGTGAACGTCTTTTTAATGCCTAAAGGAATGATTGTGAGTTTTACTTACCATATAAATTGGTCAAATGATGCCGTATGCCGGAAGATTTGCTTTTTTTTTTTTTCTTCAGTCTCGGCAAGGCAGAGAAATTCTGTGGTGAAACGCTGCCACTGCTGGCCATTCAGTATAATCTGCAGATGGAAAAGTCCACTGTTAGCACAATTTTTACAAACGGTAAACAGATCAATACTATGGAGTCTATATTATTGTGAAAATCAACAGCTCATTAGAAAATCAAATCCCAATTTGTAATTTTAACCTCCCATACTTCTTTGAATCCCACGCCTCACTTGCTAACACTCTCTAAACAACTGTAGCACATACATTAGGACATCGATCTATAGATCTTTTTCCCAGACAAGTGGCAGTGAACCCTTCTCAATTCATTTGTGTTAGGATATGGTACACCGATAGCAATTACGCCAGCTGATAAGTTGAGAGAGGAAGGGTTATGCTACAGTTAATGGAAATAATAAAAACGAGGAATAGATTATTTACCATCCTCATTTTAGCCAATTCCTACCAGTTCAGCAATAGTAAAGTTGAGACTCTTATGCTCAAACGTACGTTCATACAAATTCAGAAGTCTCAGAGAGTGCCCCAATTTCTTTCATCTTAACATCTTAGTTTGTAGTAGGGCATCCTGTCTACCCTACTACTCATTTAATTACCAAGATGAATGTATCCTACTGATTAATAGGCAACAGAGTGGCCCTCATGTCAGACAACATCTTGTTTTTGCTTTATGATGTCAGCTTGCTAGGCAACAGAGTGGCCCTCAGGTAAGACAACATTCTTGCTTTAGCTTTATGACGTCAGAGCACCGGTGGACCAATTGTCCTTGTGGAAGCTGACCACACAGGAGGATGAGATTTCAGAAGGTATGCAGTAGGTTACTATCTGTGTTTGTAAGGCAAGTAGGAGGGGGAATGGTAAAGGACTATGAACCACTCAAAGCATAGGGGCCTTTTTGAAAGTGGATGGGGATACAAAAATAGAGATTATCCTTAATACCAATCCATCTTGAGTATCAGAGTCCAACATACAAAGTGCAGGGGAAGACGTTAAATGAGCTTCCTTCTGTGAGAAGGAAACACTATCGTTCTCAAGTGAGATAGTGCATTTCAAACTCAAAGGCAGCAAATTCCTCAAGTGGAACATTGCTAGCACTAGGATCTAAAGCAGGCTTTAGTAGTGTTGAAGGCAGTCAGTTTTTGTTAGCTATCATGACCAACACAATGTGATCCATATTACTTCTATATTGAAAGAAAATATATTCAGGCACATGCTCCCACTAGAAGGTAATGAGGAAATTCAAAAGCTGTGAACGTCTTTTTAATGCCTAAAGGAATGATTGTGAGTTTTACTTACCATATAAATTGGTCAAATGATGCCGTATGCCGGAAGATTTGCTTTTTTTTTTTTCTTCAGTCTCGGCAAGGCAGAGAAATTCTGTGGTGAAACGCTGCCACTGCTGGCCATTCAGTATAATCTGCAGATGGAAAAGTCCACTGTTAGCACAATTTTTACAAACGGTAAACAGATCAATACTATGGAGTCTATATTATTGTGAAAATCAACAGCTCATTAGAAAATCAAATCCCAATTTGTAATTTTAACCTCCCATACTTCTTTGAATCCCACGCCTCACTTGCTAACACTCTCTAAACAACTGTAGCACATACATTAGGACATCGATCTATAGATCTTTTTCCCAGACAAGTGGCAGTGAACCCTTCTCAATTCATTTGTGTTAGGATATGGTACACCGATAGCAATTAAGCCAGCTGATAAGTTGAGAGAGGAAGGGTTATGCTACAGTTAATGGAAATAATAAAAACGATGAATAGATTATTTACCATCCTCATTTTAGCCAATTCCTACCAGTTCAGCAATAGTAAAGTTGAGACTCTTATGCTCAAACGTACGTTCATACAAATTCAGAAGTCTCAGAAAGTGCCCCAATTTCTTTCATCTTAACATCTTAGTTCGTAGTAGGGCATCCTGTCTACCCTACTACTCATTTAATTACCAAGATGAATGTATCCTACTGATTAATAGGCAACAGAGTGGCCCTCATGTTAGACAACATCTTGTTTTTGCTTTATGATGTCAGCTTGCTAGGCAACAGAGTGGCCCTCAGGTCAGACAACATTCTTGCTTTAGCTTTATGACGTCAGAGCACCAGTGGACCAATTGTCCTTGTGGAAGCTGACCACACAGGAGGATGAGATTTCAGAAGGTATGCAGTAGGTTACTATCTGTGTTTGTAAGGCAAGTAGGAGGGGGAATGGTAAAGGACTATGAACCACTCAAAGCATAGGGGCCTTTTTGAAAGTGGATGGGGATACAAAAATAGAGATTATCCTTATACCAATCCATCTTGAGTATCAGAGTCCAACATACAAAGTGCAGGGGAAGACGTTAAATGAGCTTCCTTCTGTGAGAAGGAAACACTATCGTTCTCAAGTGAGATAGTGCATTTCAAACTCAAAGGCAGCAAATTCCTCAAGTGGAACATTGCTAGCACTTGGATCTAAAGCAGGCCTTAGTAGTGTTGAAGGCAGTCAGTTTTTGTTAGCTATCATGACCAACACAATGTGATCCATATTACTTCTATATTGAAAGAAAATATATTCAGGCACAGGCTCCCACTAGAAGGTAATGAGGAAATTCAAAAGCTGTGAACGTCTTTTTAATGCCTAAAGGAATGATTGTGAGTTTTACTTACCATATAAATTGGTCAAATGATGCCGTATGCCGGAAGATTTGCTTTTTTTTTTTTCTTCAGTCTCGGCAAGGCAAAGAAATTCTGTGGTGAAACGCTGCCACTGCTGGCCATTCAGTATAATCTGCAGATGGAAAAGTCCACTGTTAGCACAATTTTTACAAAGGGTAAACAGATCAATACTATGGAGTCTATATTATTGTGAAAATCAACAGCTCATTAGAAAATCAAATCCCAATTTGTAATTTTAACCTCCCATACTTCTTTGAATCCCACGCCTCACTTGCTAATACTCTCTAAACAACTGTAGCACATACATTAGGACATAGATCTATAGATCTTTTTCCCAGACAAGTGGCAGTGAACCCTTCTCAATTCATTTGTATTAGGATATGGTACACCGATAGCAATTACGCCAGCTGATAAGTTGAGAGAGGAAGGGTTATGCTACAGTTAATGGAAATAATAAAAACGAGGAATAGATTATTTACCATCCTCATTTTAGCCAATTCCTACCAGTTCAGCAATAGTAAAGTTGAGACTCTTATGCTCAAACGTACGTTCATACAAATTCAGAAGTCTCAGAGAGTGCCCCAATTTCTTTCATCTTAACATCTTAGTTTGTAGTAGGGCATCCTGTCTACCCTACTACTCATTTAATTACCAAGATGAATGTATCCTACTGATTAATAGGCAACAGAGTGGCCCTCATGTCAGACAACATCTTGTTTTTGCTTTATGATGTCAGCTTGCTAGGCAACAGAGTGGCCCCTCAGGTCAGACAACATTCTTGCTTTAGCTTTATGACGTCAGAGCACCGGTGGACCAATTGTCCTTGTGGAAGCTGACCACACAGGAGGATGAGATTTCAGAAGGTATGCAGTAGGTTACTATCTGTGTTTGTAAGGCAAGTAGGAGGGGGAATGGTAAAGGACTATGAACCACTCAAAGCATAGGGGCCTTTTTGAAAGTGGATGGGGATACAAAAATAGAGATTATCCTTAATACCAATCCATCTTGAGTATCAGAGTCCAACATACAAAGTGCAGGGGAAGACGTTAAATGAGCTTCCTTCTGTGAGAAGGAAACACTATCGTTCTCAAGTGAGATAGTGCATTTCAAACTCAAAGGCAGCAAATTCCTCGAGTGGAACATTGCTAGCACTAGGATCTAAAGCAGGCTTTAGTAGTGTTGAAGGCAGTCAGTTTTTGTTAGCTATCATGACCAACACAATGTGATCCATATTACTTCTATATTGAAAGAAAATATATTCAGGCACAGACTCCCACTAGAAGGTAATGAGGAAATTCAAAAGCTGTGAACGTCTTTTTAATGCCTAAAGGAATGATTGTGAGTTTTACTTACCATATAAATTGGTCAAATGATGCAGTATGCCGGAAGATTTGCGTTTTTTTTTCTTCAGTCTCGGCAAGGCAGAGAAATTCTGTGGTGAAACGCTGCCACTGCTGGCCATTCAGTATAATCTGCAGATGGAAAAGTCCACTGTTAGCACAATTTTTACAAAGGGTAAACAGATCAATACTATGGAGTCTATATTATTGTGAAAATCAACAGCTCATTAGAAAATCAAATCCCAATTTGTAATTTTAACCTCCCATACTTCTTTGAATCCCACGCCTCACTTGCTAACACTCTCTAAACAACTGTAGCACATACATTAGGACATAGATCTATAGATCTTTTTCCCAGACAAGTGGCAGTGAACCCTTCTCAATTCATTTGTGTTAGGATATGGTACACCGACAGCAATTACGCCAGCTGATAAGTTAAAAGAGGAAGGGTTATGCTACAGTTAATGGAAATAATAAAAACGAGGAATAGAGTATTTACCATCCTCATTTTAGCCAATTCCTACCAGTTCAGCAATAGTAAAGTTGAGACTCTTATGCTCAAACGTACGTTCATACAAATTCAGAAGTCTCAGAAAGTGCCCCAATTTCTTTCATCTTAACATCTTAGTTTGCAGTAGGGCATCCTGTCTACCCTACTACTCATTTAATTACCAAGATGAATGTATCCTACTGATTAATAGGCAACAGAGTGGCCCTCATGTCAGACAACATCTTGTTTTTGCTTTAAGATGTCAGCTTGCTAGGCAACAGAGTGGCCCTCAGGTCAGACAACATTCTTGCTTTAGCTTTATGACGTCAGAGCACCAGTGGAACAATTGTCCTTGTGGAAGCTGACCACACAGGAGGATGAGATTTCAGAAGGTATGCAGTAGGTTACTATCTGTGTTTGTAAGGCAAGTAGGAGGGGGAATGATAAAGGACTCTGAACCACTCAAAGCATAGGGGCCTTTTTGAAAGTGGATGGGGATACAAAAATAGAGATTATCCTTAATATCAATCCATCTTGAGTATCAGAGTCCAACATACAAAGTGCAGGGGAAGACGTTAAATGAGCTTCCTTCTGTGAGAAGGAAACACTATCGTTCTCAAGTGAGATAGTGCATTTCAAACTCAAAGGCAGCAAATTCCTCAAGTGGAACATTGCTAGCACTAGGATCTAAAGCAGGCCTTAGTAGTGTTGAAGGCAGTCAGTTTTTGTTAGCTATCATGACCAACACAATGTGATCCATATTACTTCTATATTGAAAGAAAATATATTCAGGCACAGGCTCCCACTAGAAGGTAATGAGGAAATTCAAAAGCTGTGAACGTCTTTTTAATGCCTAAAGGAATGATTGTGAGTTTTACTTACCATATAAATTGGTCAAATGATGCCGTATGCCGGAAGATTTGCTTTTTTTTTTTCTTCAGTCTCGGCAAGGCAAAGAAATTCTGTGGTGAAACGCTGCCACTGCTGGCCATTCAGTATAATCTGCAGATGGAAAAGTCCACTGTTAGCACAATTTTTACAAAGGGTAAACAGATCAATACTATGGAGTCTATATTATTGTGAAAATCAACAGCTCATTAGAAAATCAAATCCCAATTTGTAATTTTAACCTCCCATACTTCTTTGAATCCCACGCCTCACTTGCTAACACTCTCTAAACAACTGTAGCACATACATTAGGACATAGATCTATAGATCTTTTTCCCAGACAAGTGGCAGTGAACCCTTCTCAATTCATTTGTGTTAGGATATGGTACACCGATAGCAATTACGCCAGCTGATAAGTTGAGAGAGGAAGGGTTATGCTACAGTTAATGGAAATAATAAAAACGAGGAATAGATTATTTACCATCCTCATTTTAGCCAATTCCTACCAGTTCAGCAATAGTAAAGTTGAGACTCTTATGCTCAAACGTACGTTCATACAAATTCAGAAGTCTCAGAGAGTGCCCCAATTTCTTTCATCTTAACATCTTAGTTTGTAGTAGGGCATCCTGTCTACCCTACTACTCATTTAATTACCAAGATGAATGTATCCTACTGATTAATAGGCAACAGAGTGGCCCTCATGTCAGACAACATCTTGTTTTTGCTTTATGATGTCAGCTTGCTAGGCAACAGAGTGGCCCCTCAGGTCAGACAACATTCTTGCTTTAGCTTTATGACGTCAGAGCACCGGTGGACCAATTGTCCTTGTGGAAGCTGACCACACAGGAGGATGAGATTTCAGAAGGTATGCAGTAGGTTACTATCTGTGTTTGTAAGGCAAGTAGGAGGGGGAATGGTAAAGGACTATGAACCACTCAAAGCATAGGGGCCTTTTTGAAAGTGGATGGGGATACAAAAATAGAGATTATCCTTAATACCAATCCATCTTGAGTATCAGAGTCCAACATACAAAGTGCAGGGGAAGACGTTAAATGAGCTTCCTTCTGTGAGAAGGAAACACTATCGTTCTCAAGTGAGATAGTGCATTTCAAACTCAAAGGCAGCAAATTCCTCGAGTGGAACATTGCTAGCACTAGGATCTAAAGCAGGCTTTAGTAGTGTTGAAGGCAGTCAGTTTTTGTTAGCTATCATGACCAACACAATGTGATCTATATTACTTCTATATTGAAAGAAAATATATTCAGGCACAGACTCCCACTAGAAGGTAATGAGGAAATTCAAAAGCTGTGAACGTCTTTTTAATGCCTAAAGGAATGATTGTGAGTTTTACTTACCATATAGATTGGTCAAATGATGCCGTATGCCGGAAGATTTGCTTTTTCTTTTTTTCTTCAGTCTCGGCAAGGCAGAGAAATTCTGTGGTGAAACGCTGCCACTGCTGGCCATTCAGTATAATCTGCAGATGGAAAAGTCCACTGTTAGCATAATTTTTACAAAGGGTAAACAGATCAATACCATGGAGTCTATATTATTGTGAAAATCAACAGCTCATTAGAAAATCAAATCCCAATTTGTAATTTTAACCTCCCATACTTCTTTGAATCCCACGCCTCACTTGCTAACACTCTCTAAACAACTGTAGCACATACATTAGGACATAGATCTATAGATCTTTTTCCCAGACAAGTGGCAGTGAACCTTTCTCAATTCATTTGTGTTAGGATATGGTACACCGATAGCAATTAAGCCAGCTGATAAGTTGAGAGAGGAAGGGTTATGCTACAGTTAATGGAAATAATAAAAACGATGAATAGATTATTTACCATCCTCATTTTAGCCAATTCCTACCAGTTCAGCAATAGTAAAGTTGAGACTCTTATGCTCAAACGTACGTTCATACAAATTCAGAAGTCTCAGAAAGTGCCCCAATTTCTTTCATCTTAACATCTTAGTTTGTAGTAGGGCATCCTGTCTACCCTACTACTCATTTAATTACCAAGATGAATGTATCCTACTGATTAATAGGCAACAGAGTGGCCCTCATGTCAGACAACATCTTGTTTTTGCTTTATGATGTCAGCTTGCTAGGCAACAGAGTGGCCCTCAGGTCAGACAACATTCTTGCTTTAGCTTTATGACGTCAGAGCACCGGTGGACCAATTGTCCTTGTGGAAGCTGACCACACAGGAGGATGAGATTTCAGAAGGTATGCAGTAGGTTACTATCTGTGTTTGTAAGGCAAGTAGGAGGGGGAATGGTAAAGGACTATGAACCACTCAAAGCATAGGGGCCTTTTTGAAAGTGGATGGGGATACAAAAATAGAGATTATCCTTAATACCAATCCATCTTGAGTATCAGAGTCCAACATACAAAGTGCAGGGGAAGACGTTAAATGAGCTTCCTTCTGTGAGAAGGAAACACTATCGTTCTCAAGTGAGATAGTGCATTTCAAACTCAAAGGCAGCAAATTCCTCAAGTGGAACATTGCTAGCACTAGGATCTAAAGCAGGCTTTAGTAGTGTTGAAGGCAGTCAGTTTTTGTTAGCTATCATGACCAACACAATGTGATCCATATTACTTTTATATTGAAAGAAAATATATTCAGGCACAGGCTCCCACTAGAAGGTAATGAGGAAATTCAAAAGCTGTGAACGTCTTTTTGATGCCTAAAGGAATGATTGTGAGTTTTACTTACCATATAGATTGGTCAAATGATGCCGTATGCCGGAAGATTTGCTTTTTTTTTTTTCTTCAGTCTCGGCAAGGCAGAGAAATTCTGTGGTGAAACGCTGCCACTGCTGGCCATTCAGTATAATCTGCAGATGGAAAAGTCCACTGTTAGCATAATTTTTACAAAGGGTAAACAGATCAATACCATGGAGTCTATATTATTGTGAAAATCAACAGCTCATTAGAAAATCAAATCCCAATTTGTAATTTTAACCTCCCATACTTCTTTGAATCCCACGCCTCACTTGCTAACACTCTCTAAACAACTGTAGCACATACATTAGGACATAGATCTATAGATCTTTTTCCCAGACAAGTGGCAGTGAACCCTTCTCAATTCATTTGTGTTAGGATATGGTACACCGATAGCAATTAAGCCAGCTGATAAGTTGAGAGGTGAAGGGTTATGCTACAGTTAATGGAAATGTTAAAAACGATGAATAGATTATTTACCATCCTCCTTTTAGCCAATTCCTACCAGTTCAGCAATAGTAAAGTAGAGACTCTTATGCTCAAACGTACGTTCATACAAATTCAGAAGTCTCAGAAAGTGCCCCAATTTCTTTCATCTTAACATCTTAGTTCGTAGTAGGGCATCCTGTCTACCCTACTACTCATTTAATTACCAAGATGAATGTATCCTACTGATTAATAGGCAACAGAGTGGCCCTCATGTCAGACAACATCTTGTTTTTGCTTTATGATGTCAGCTTGCTAGGCAACAGAGTGGCCCTCAGGTCAGACAACATTCTTGCTTTAGCTTTATGACGTCAGAGCACCAGTGGACCAATTGTCCTTGTGGAAGCTGACCACACAGGAGGATGAGATTTCAGAAGGTATGCAGTAGGTTACTATCTGTGTTTGTAAGGCAAGTAGGAGGGGGAATGATAAAGGACTCTGAACCACTCAAAGCATAGGGGCCTTTTTGAAAGTGGATGGGGATACAAAAATAGAGATTATCCTTAATATCAATCCATCTTGAGTATCAGAGTCCAACATACAAAGTGCAGGGGAAGACGTTAAATGAGCTTCCTTCTGTGAGAAGGAAACACTATCGTTCTCAAGTGAGATAGTGCATTTCAAACTCAAAGGCAGCAAATTCCTCAAGTGGAACATTGCTAGCACTAGGATCTAAAGCAGGCCTTAGTAGTGTTGAAGGCAGTCAGTTTTTGTTAGCTATCATGACCAACACAATGTGAATCCATATTACTTCTATATTGAAAGAAAATATATTCAGGCACAGGCTCCCACTAAAAGGTAATGAGGAAATTCAAAAGCTGTGAACGTCTTTTTAATGCCTAAAGGAATGATTGTGAGTTTTACTTGCCATATAAATTGGTCAAATGATGCCGTATGCCGGAAGATTTGCTTTTTTTTTTTTTTCTTCAGTCTCGGCAAGGCAGAGAAATTCTGTGGTGAAACGCTGCCACTGCTGGCCATTCAGTATAATCTGCAGATGGAAAAGTCCACTGTTAGCACAATTTTTACAAAGGGTAAACAGATCAATACTATGGAGTCTATATTATTGTGAAAATCAACAGCTCATTAGAAAATCAAATCCCAATTTGTAATTTTAACCTCCCATACTTCTTTGAATCCCACGCCTCACTTGCTAACACTCTCTAAACAACTGTAGCACATACATTAGGACATAGATCTATAGATCTTTTTCCCCAGACAAGTGGCAGTGAACCCTTCTCAATTCATTTGTGTTAGGATATGGTACACCGATAGCAATTACGCCAGCTGATAAGTTAAGAGAGGAAGGGTTATGCTACAGTTAATGGATATAATAAAAACGAGGAATAGATTATTTACCATCCTCATTTTAGCCAATTCCTACCAGTTCAGCAATAGTAAAGTTGAGACTCTTATGCTCAAACGTACGTTCATACAAATTCAGAAGTCTCAGAAAGTGCCCCAATTTCTTTCATCTTAACATCTTAGTTTGTAGTAGGGCATCCTGTCTACCCTACTACTCATTTAATTACCAAGATGAATGTATCCTACTGATTAATAGGCAACAGAGTTGCCCTCATGTCAGACAACATCTTGTTTTTGCTTTATGATGTCAGCTTGCTAGGCAACAGAGTGGCCCTCAGGTCAGGCAACATTCTTGCTTTAGCTTTATGACGTCAGAGCACCAGTGGACCAATTGTCCTTGTGGAAGCTGACCACACAGGAGGATGAGATTTCAGAAGGTATGCAGTAGGTTACTATCTGTGTTTGTAAGGCAAGTAGGAGGGGGAATGATAAAGGACTCTGAACCACTCAAAGCATAGGGGCCTTTTTGAAAGTGGATGGGGATACAAAAATAGAGATTAACCTTAATATCAATCCATCTTGAGTATCAGAGTCCAACATACAAAGTGCAGGGGAAGACGTTAAATGAGCTTCCTTCTGTGAGAAGGAAACACTATCGTTCTCAAGTGAGATAGTGCATTTCAAACTCAAAGGCAGCAAATTCCTCAAGTGGAACATTGCTAGCACTTGGATCTAAAGCAGGCCTTAGTAGTGTTGAAGGCAGTCAGTTTTTGTTAGCTATCATGACCAACACAATGTGATCCATATTTCTTCTATATTGAAAGAAAATATATTCAGGCACAGGCTCCCACTAAAAGGTAATGAGGAAATTCAAAAGCTGTGAACGTCTTTTTAATGCCTAAAGGAATGATTGTGAGTTTTACTTACCATATAAATTGGTCAAATGATGCAGTATGCCGGAAGATTTGCGTTTTTTTTTCTTCAGTCTCGGCAAGGCAGAGAAATTCTGTGGTGAAACGCTGCCACTGCTGGCCATTCAGTATAATCTGCAGATGGAAAAGTCCACTGTTAGCACAATTTTTACAAAGGGTAAACAGATCAATACTATGGAGTCTATATTATTGTGAAAATCAACAGCTCATTAGAAAATCAAATCCCAATTTGTAATTTTAACCTCCCATACTTCTTTGAATCCCACGCCTCACTTGCTAACACTCTCTAAACAACTGTAGCACATACATTAGGACATAGATCTATAGATCTTTTTCCCAGACAAGTGGCAGTGAACCCTTCTCAATTCATTTGTGTTAGGATATGGTACACCGACAGCAATTACGCCAGCTGATAAGTTAAAAGAGGAAGGGTTATGCTACAGTTAATGGAAATAATAAAAACGAGGAATAGAGTATTTACCATCCTCATTTTAGCCAATTCCTACCAGTTCAGCAATAGTAAAGTTGAGACTCTTATGCTCAAACGTACGTTCATACAAATTCAGAAGTCTCAGAAAGTGCCCCAATTTCTTTCATCTTAACATCTTAGTTTGCAGTAGGGCATCCTGTCTACCCTACTACTCATTTAATTACCAAGATGAATGTATCCTACTGATTAATAGGCAACAGAGTGGCCCTCATGTCAGACAACATCTTGTTTTTGCTTTATGATGTCAGCTTGCTAGGCAACAGAGTGGCCCCTCAGGTCAGACAACATTCTTGCTTTAGCTTTATGACGTCAGAGCACCGGTGGACCAATTGTCCTTGTGGAAGCTGACCACACAGGAGGATGAGATTTCAGAAGGTATGCAGTAGGTTACTATCTGTGTTTGTAAGGCAAGTAGGAGGGGGAATGGTAAAGGACTATGAACCACTCAAAGCATAGGGGCCTTTTTGAAAGTGGATGGGGATACAAAAATAGAGATTATCCTTAATACCAATCCATCTTGAGTATCAGAGTCCAACATACAAAGTGCAGGGGAAGACGTTAAATGAGCTTCCTTCTGTGAGAAGGAAACACTATCGTTCTCAAGTGAGATAGTGCATTTCAAACTCAAAGGCAGCAAATTCCTCAAGTGGAACATTGCTAGCACTAGGATCTAAAGCAGGCTTTAGTAGTGTTGAAGGCAGTCAGTTTTTGTTAGCTATCATGACCAACACAATGTGATCCATATTACTTCTATATTGAAAGAAAATATATTCAGGCACAGACTCCCACTAGAAGGTAATGAGGAAATTCAAAAGCTGTGAACGTCTTTTTAATGCCTAAAGGAATGATTGTGAGTTTTACTTACCATATAGATTGGTCAAATGATGCCGTATGCCGGAAGATTTGCTTTTTTTTTTTTTCTTCAGTCTCGGCAAGGCAGAGAAATTCTGTGGTGAAACGCTGCCACTGCTGGCCATTCAGTATAATCTGCAGATGGAAAAGTCCACTGTTAGCATAATTTTTACAAAGGGTAAACAGATCAATACCATGGAGTCTATATTATTGTGAAAATCAACAGCTCATTAGAAAATCAAATCCCAATTTGTAATTTTAACCTCCCATACTTCTTTGAATCCCACGCCTCACTTGCTAACACTCTCTAAACAACTGTAGCACATACATTAGGACATAGATCTATAGATCTTTTTCCCAGACAAGTGGCAGTGAACCCTTCTCAATTCATTTGTGTTAGGATATGGTACACCGATAGCAATTAAGCCAGCTGATAAGTTGAGAGGTGAAGGGTTATGCTACAGTTAATGGAAATGTTAAAAACGATGAATAGATTATTTACCATCCTCCTTTTAGCCAATTCCTACCAGTTCAGCAATAGTAAAGTAGAGACTCTTATGCTCAAACGTACGTTCATACAAATTCAGAAGTCTCAGAAAGTGCCCCAATTTCTTTCATCTTAACATCTTAGTTTGCAGTAGGGCATCCTGTCTACCCTACTACTCATTTAATTACCAAGATGAATGTATCCTACTGATTAATAGGCAACAGAGTTGCCCTCATGTCAGACAACATCTTGTTTTTGCTTCATGATGTCAGCTTGCTAGGCAACAGAGTGGCCCTCAGGTCAGACAACATTCTTGCTTTAGCTTTATGACGTCAGAGCACCAGTGGACCAATTGTCCTTGTGGAAGCTGACCACACAGGAGGATGAGATTTCAGAAGGTATGCAGTAGGTTACTATCTGTGTTTGTAAGGCAAGTAGGAGGGGGAATGATAAAGGACTCTGAACCACTCAAAGCATAGGGGCCTTTTTGAAAGTGGATGGGGATACAAATATAGAGATTATCCTTAATACCAATCCATCTTGAGTATCAGAGTCCAACATACAAAGTGCAGGGGAAGACGTTAAATGAGCTTCCTTCTGTGAGAAGGAAACACTATCGTTCTCAAGTGAGATAGTGCATTTCAAACTCAAAGGCAGCAAATTCCTCAAGTGGAACATTGCTAGCACTAGGATCGAAAGCAGGCTTTAGTAGTGTTGAAGGCAGTCAGTTTTTGTTAGCTATCATGACCAACACAATGTGATCCATATTACTTCTATATTGAAAGAAAATATATTCAGGCACAGGCTCCCACTAGAAGGTAATGAGGAAATTCAAAAGCTGTGAACGTCTTTTTAATGCCTAAAGGAATGATTGTGAGTTTTACTTACCATATAGATTGGTCAAATGATGCCGTATGCCGGAAGATTTGCTTTTTTTTTTTTTCTTCAGTCTCGGCAAGGCAGAGAAATTCTGTGGTGAAACGCTGCCACTGCTGGCCATTCAGTATAATCTGCAGATGGAAAAGTCCACTGTTAGCACAATTTTTACAAACGGTAAACAGATCAATACTATGGAGTCTATATTATTGTGAAAATCAACAGCTCATTAGAAAATCAAATCCCAATTTGTAATTTTAACCTCCCATACTTCTTTGAATCCCACGCCTCACTTGCTAACACTCTCTAAACAACTGTAGCACATACATTAGGACATAGATCTATAGATCCTTTTCCCAGACAAGTGGCAGTGAACCCTTCTCAATTCATTTGTGTTAGGATATGGTACACCGATAGCAATTAAGCCAGCTGATAAGTTGAGAGGTGAAGGGTTATGCTACAGTTAATGGAAATAATAAAAACGATGAATAGATTATTTACCATCCTCCTTTTAGCCAATTCCTACCAGTTCAGCAATAGTAAAGTTGAGACTCTTATGCTCAAACGTACGTTCATACAAATTCAGAAGTCTCAGAGAGTGCCCCAATTTCTTTCATCTTAACATCTTAGTTCGTAGTAGGGCATCCTGTCTACCCTACTACTCATTTAATTACCAAGATGAATGTATCCTACTGATTAATAGGCAACAGAGTGGCCCTCATGTCAGACAACATCTTGTTTTTGCTTTATGATGTCAGCTTGCTAGGCAACAGAGTGGCCCTCAGGTCAGACAACATTCTTGCTTTAGCTTTATGACGTCAGAGCACCAGTGGACCAATTGTCCTTGTGGAAGCTGACCACACAGGAGGATGAGATTTCAGAAGGTATGCAGTAGGTTACTATCTGTGTTTGTAAGGCAAGTAGGAGGGGGAATGGTAAAGGACTATGAACCACTCAAAGCATAGGGGCCTTTTTGAAAGTGGATGGGGATACAAAAATAGAGATTATCCTTAATACCAATCCATCTTGAGTATCAGAGTCCAACATACAAAGTGCAGGGGAAGACGTTAAATGAGCTTCCTTCTGTGAGAAGGAAACACTATCGTTCTCAAGTGAGATAGTGCATTTCAAACTCAAAGGCAGCAAATTCCTCAAGTGGAACATTGCTAGCACTAGTATCTAAAGCAGGCTTTAGTAGTGTTGAAGGCAGTCAGTTTTTGTTAGCTATCATGACCAACACAATGTGATCCATATTACTTCTATATTGAAAGAAAATATATTCAGGCACAGGCTCCCACTAGAAGGTAATGAGGAAATTCAAAAGCTGTGAACGTCTTTTTAATGCCTAAAGGAATGATTGTGAGTTTTACTTACCATATAGATTGGTCAAATGATGCCGTATGCCGGAAGATTTGCTTTTTTTTTTTTTCTTCAGTCTCGGCAAGGCAGAGAAATTCTGTGGTGAAACGCTGCCACTGCTGGCCATTCAGTATAATCTGCAGATGGAAAAGTCCACTGTTAGCACAATTTTTACAAACGGTAAACAGATCAATACTATGGAGTCTATATTATTGTGAAAATCAACAGCTCATTAGAAAATCAAATCCCAATTTGTAATTTTAACCTCCCATACTTCTTTGAATCCCACGCCTCACTTGCTAACACTCTCTAAACAACTGTAGCACATACATTAGGATATAGATCTTTTTCCCAGACAAGTGGCAGTGAACCCTTCTCAATTCATTTGTGTTAGGATATGGTACACCGATAGCAATTAAGCCAGCTGATAAGTTAAAAGAGGAAGGGTTATGCTACAGTTAATGGAAATAATAAAAACGAGGAATAGAGTATTTACCATCCTCATTTTAGCCAATTCCTACCAGTTCAGCAATAGTAAAGTTGAGACTCTTATGCTCAAACGTACGTTCATACAAATTCAGAAGTCTCAGAAAGTGCCCCAATTTCTTTCATCTTAACATCTTAGTTCGTAGTAGGGCATCCTGTCTACCCTACTACTCATTTAATTACCAAGATGAATGTATCCTACTGATTAATAGGCAACAGAGTGGCCCTCATGTCAGACAACATCTTGTTTTTGCTTTATGATGTCAGCTTGCTAGGCAACAGAGTGGCCCTCAGGTCAGACAACATTCTTGCTTTAGCTTTATGACGTCAGAGCACCGGTGGACCAATTGTCCTTGTGGAAGCTGACCACACAGGAGGATGAGATTTCAGAAGGTATGCAGTAGGTTACTATCTGTGTTTGTAAGGCAAGTAGGAGGGGGAATGGTAAAGGACTATGAACCACTCAAAGCATAGGGGCCTTTTTGAAAGTGGATGGGGATACAAAAATAGAGATTATCCTTAATACCAATCCATCTTGAGTATCAGAGTCCAACATACAAAGTGCAGGGGAAGACGTTAAATGAGCTTCCTTCTGTGAGAAGGAAACACTATCGTTCTCAAGTGAGATAGTGCATTTCAAACTCAAAGGCAGCAAATTCCTCAAGTGGAACATTGCTAGCACTAGGATCTAAAGCAGGCTTTAGTAGTGTTGAAGGCAGTCAGTTTTTGTTAGCTATCATGACCAACACAATGTGATCCATATTACTTCTATATTGAAAGAAAATATATTCAGGCACAGGCTCCCACTAGAAGGTAATGAGGAAATTCAAAAGCTGTGAACGTCTTTTTAATGCCTAAAGGAATGATTGTGAGTTTTACTTACCATATAGATTGGTCAAATGATGCCGTATGCCGGAAGATTTGCTTTTTTTTTTTTTCTTCTGTCTCGGCAAGGCAGAGAAATTCTGTGGTGAAACGCTGCCACTGCTGGCCATTCAGTATAATCTGCAGATGGAAAAGTCCACTGTTAGCATAATTTTTACAAAGGGTAAACAGATCAATACCATGGAGTCTATATTATTGTGAAAATCAACAGCTCATTAGAAAATCAAATCCCAATTTGTAATTTTAATCTCCCATACTTCTTTGAATCCCACGCCTCACTTGCTAACACTCTCTAAACAACTGTAGCACATACATTAGGACATAGATCTATAGATCTTTTTCCCAGACAAGTGGCAGTGAACCCTTCTCAATTCATTTGTGTTAGGATATGTTACACCGATAGCAATTACGCCAGCTGATAAGTTAAAAGAGGAAGGGTTATGCTACAGTTAATGGAAATAATAAAAACGAGGAATAGAGTATTTACCATCCTCATTTTAGCCAATTCCTACCAGTTCAGCAATAGTAAAGTTGAGACTCTTATGCTCAAACGTACGTTCATACAAATTCAGAAGTCTCAGAAAGTGCCCCAATTTCTTTCATCTTAACATCTTAGTTTGCAGTAGGGCATCCTGTCTACCCTACTACTCATTTAATTACCAAGAGGAAGGTATCCTACTGATTAATAGGCAACAGAGTTGCCCTCATGTCAGACAACATCTTGTTTTTGCTTTATGATGTCAGCTTGCTAGGCAACAGAGTGGCCCTCAGGTCAGACAACATTCTTGCTTTAGCTTTATGACATCAGAGCACCAGTGGACCAATTGTCCTTGTGGAAGCTGACCACACAGGAGGATGAGATTTCAGAAGGTATGCAGTAGGTTACTATCTGTGTTTGTAAGGCAAGTAGGAGGGGGAATGATAAAGGACTCTGAACCACTCAAAGCATAGGGGCCTTTTTGAAAGTGGATGGGGATACAAAAATAGAGATTATCCTTAATATCAATCCATCTTGAGTATCAGAGTCCAACATACAAAGTGCAGGGGAAGACGTTAAATGAGCTTCCTTCTGTGAGAAGGAAACACTATCGTTCTCAAGTGAGATAGTGCATTTCAAAGTCAAAGGCAGCAAATTCCTCAAGTGGAACATTGCTAGCACTAGGATCTAAAGCAGGCCTTAGTAGTGTTGAAGGCAGTCAGTTTTTGTTAGCTATCATGACCAACACAATGTGATCCATATTACTTCTATATTGAAAGAAAATATATTCAGGCACAGGCTCCCACTAGAAGGTAATGAGGAAATTCAAAAGCTGTGAACGTCTTTTTAATGCCTAAAGGAATGATTGTGAGTTTTACTTACCATATAAATTGGTCAAATGATGCCGTATGCCGGAAGATTTGCTTTTTTTTTTTTCTTCAGTCTCGGCAAGGCAGAGAAATTCTGTGGTGAAACGCTGCCACTGCTGGCCATTCAGTATAATCTGCAGATGGAAAAGTCCACTGTTAGCACAATTTTTACAAAGGGTAAACAGATCAATACTATGGAGTCTATATTATTGTGAAAATCAACAGCTCATTAGAAAATCCAAGCCCAATTTGTAATTTTAACCTCCCATACTTCTTTGAATCCCACGCCTCACTTGCTAACACTCTCTAAACAACTGTAGCACATACATTAGGACATAGATCTATAGATCTTTTTCCCAGACAAGTGGCAGTGAACCCTTCTCAATTAATTTGTGTTAGGATATGGTACACCAATAGCAATTACGCCAGCTGATAAGTTGAGAGAGGAAGGGTTATGCTACAGTTAATGGAAATAATAAAAACGAGGAATAGATTATTTACCATCCTCATTTTAGCCAATTCCTACCAGTTCAGCAATAGTAAAGTTGAGACTCTTATGCTCAAACGTACGTTCATACAAATTCAGAAGTCTCAGAGAGTGCCCCAATTTCTTTCATCTTAACATCCTAGTTTGTAGTAGGGCATCCTGTCTACCCTACTACTCATTTAATTACCAAGATGAATGTATCCTACTGATTAATAGGCAACAGAGTGGCCCTCATGTCAGATAACATCTTGTTTTTGCTTATGATGTCAGCTTGCTAGGCAACAGAGTGGCCCTCAGGTCAGACAACATTCTTGCTTTAGCTTTATGACGTCAGAGCACCGGTGGACCAATTGTCCTTGTGGAAGCTGACCACACAGGAGGATGAGATTTCAGAAGGTATGCAGTAGGTTACTATCTGTGTTTGTAAGGCAAGTAGGAGGGGGAATGATAAAGGACTCTGAACCACTCAAAGCATAGGGGCCTTTTTGAAAGTGGATGGGGATACAAAAATAGAGATTATCCTTAATATCAATCCATCTTGAGTATCAGAGTCCAACATACAAAGTGCAGGGGAAGACGTTAAATGAGCTTCCTTCTGTGAGAAGGAAACACTATCGTTCTCAAGTGAGATAGTGCATTTCAAACTCAAAGGCAGCAAATTCCTCAAGTGGAACATTGCTAGCACTAGGATCTAAAGCAGGCCTTAGTAGTGTTGAAGGCAGTCAGTTTTTGTTAGCTATCATGACCAACACAATGTGAATCCATATTACTTCTATATTGAAAGAAAATATATTCAGGCACAGGCTCCCACTAAAAGGTAATGAGGAAATTCAAAAGCTGTGAACGTCTTTTTAATGCCTAAAGGAATGATTGTGAGTTTTACTTACCATATAAATTGGTCAAATGATGCCGTATGCCGGAAGATTTGCTTTTTTTTTTTTCTTCAGTCTCGGCAAGGCAGAGAAATTCTGTGGTGAAACGCTGCCACTGCTGGCCATTCAGTATAATCTGCAGATGGAAAAGTCCACTGTTAGCACAATTTTTACAAAGGGTAAACAGATCAATACTATGGAGTCTATATTATTGTGAAAATCAACAGCTCATTAGAAAATCAAATCCCAATTTGTAATTTTAACCTCCCATACTTCTTTGAATCCCACGCCTCACTTGCTAACACTCTCTAAACAACTGTAGCACATACATTAGGACATAGATCTATAGATCTTTTTCCCAGACAAGTGGCAGTGAACCCTTCTCAATTCATTTGTGTTAGGATATGGTACACCGATAGCAATTACGCCAGCTGATAAGTTAAAAGAGGAAGGGTTATGCTACAGTTAATGGAAATAATAAAAACGAGGAATAGAGTATTTACCATCCTCATTTTAGCCAATTCCTACCAGTTCAGCAATAGTAAAGTTGAGACTCTTATGCTCAAACGTACGTTCATACAAATTCAGAAGTCTCAGAAAGTGCCCCAATTTCTTTCATCTTAACATCTTAGTTTGCAGTAGGGCATCCTGTCTACCCTACTACTCATTTAATTACCAAGATGAATGTATCCTACTGATTAATAGGCAACAGAGTTGCCCTCATGTCAGACAACATCTTGTTTTTGCTTCATGATGTCAGCTTGCTAGGCAACAGAGTGGCCCTCAGGTCAGACAACATTCTTGCTTAGCTTTATGACGTCAGAGCACCAGTGGACCAATTGTCCTTGTGGAAGCTGACCACACAGGAGGATGAGATTTCAGAAGGTATGCAGTAGGTTACTATCTGTGTTTGTAAGGCAAGTAGGAGGGGGAATGATAAAGGACTCTGAACCACTCAAAGCATAGGGGCCTTTTTGAAAGTGGATGGGGATACAAAAATAGAGATTATCCTTAATATCAATCCATCTTGAGTATCAGAGTCCAACATACAAAGTGCAGGGGAAGACGTTAAATGAGCTTCCTTCTGTGAGAAGGAAACACTATCGTTCTCAAGTGAGATAGTGCATTTCAAAGTCAAAGGCAGCAAATTCCTCAAGTGGAACATTGCTAGCACTAGGATCTAAAGCAGGCCTTAGTAGTGTTGAAGGCAGTCAGTTTTTGTTAGCTATCATGACCAACACAATGTGATCCATATTACTTCTATATTGAAAGAAAATATATTCAGGCACAGGCTCCCACTAGAAGGTAATGAGGAAATTCAAAAGCTGTGAACGTCTTTTTAATGCCTAAAGGAATGATTGTGAGTTTTACTTACCATATAAATTGGTCAAATGATGCCGTATGCCGGAAGAATTGCTTTTTTTTTTTTCTTCAGTCTCGGCAAGGCAGAGAAATTCTGTGGTGAAACGCTGCCACTGCTGGCCATTCAGTATAATCTGCAGATGGAAAAGTCCACTGTTAGCATAATTTTTACAAAGGGTAAACAGATCAATACCATGGAGTCTATATTATTGTGAAAATCAACAGCTCATTAGAAAATCAAATCCCAATTTGTAATTTTAATCTCCCATACTTCTTTGAATCCCACGCCTCACTTGCTAACACTCTCTAAACAACTGTAGCACATACATTAGGACATAGATCTATAGATCTTTTTCCCAGACAAGTGGCAGTGAACCCTTCTCAATTCATTTGTGTTAGGATATGTTACACCGATAGCAATTACGCCAGCTGATAAGTTAAAAGAGGAAGGGTTATGCTACAGTTAATGGAAATAATAAAAACGAGGAATAGAGTATTTACCATCCTCATTTTAGCCAATTCCTACCAGTTCAGCAATAGTAAAGTTGAGACTCTTATGCTCAAACGTACGTTCATACAAATTCAGAAGTCTCAGAAAGTGCCCCAATTTCTTTCATCTTAACATCTTAGTTTGCAGTAGGGCATCCTGTCTACCCTACTACTCATTTAATTACCAAGAGGAAGGTATCCTACTGATTAATAGGCAACAGAGCTGCCCTCATGTCAGACAACATCTTGTTTTTGCTTTATGATGTCAGCTTGCTAGGCAACAGAGTGGCCCTCAGGTCAGACAACATTCTTGCTTTAGCTTTATGACATCAGAGCACCAGTGGACCAATTGTCCTTGTGGAAGCTGACCACACAGGAGGATGAGATTTCAGAAGGTATGCAGTAGGTTACTATCTGTGTTTGTAAGGCAAGTAGGAGGGGGAATGATAAAGGACTCTGAACCACTCAAAGCATAGGGGCCTTTTTGAAAGTGGATGGGGATACAAAAATAGAGATTATCCTTAATATCAATCCATCTTGAGTATCAGAGTCCAACATACAAAGTGCAGGGGAAGACGTTAAATGAGCTTCCTTCTGTGAGAAGGAAACACTATCGTTCTCAAGTGAGATAGTGCATTTCAAAGTCAAAGGCAGCAAATTCCTCAAGTGGAACATTGCTAGCACTAGGATCTAAAGCAGGCCTTAGTAGTGTTGAAGGCAGTCAGTTTTTGTTAGCTATCATGACCAACACAATGTGATCCATATTACTTCTATATTGAAAGAAAATATATTCAGGCACAGGCTCCCACTAGAAGGTAATGAGGAAATTCAAAAGCTGTGAACGTCTTTTTAATGCCTAAAGGAATGATTGTGAGTTTTACTTACCATATAAATTGGTCAAATGATGCCGTATGCCGGAAGATTTGCTTTTTTTTTTTTCTTCAGTCTCGGCAAGGCAGAGAAATTCTGTGGTGAAACGCTGCCACTGCTGGCCATTCAGTATAATCTGCAGATGGAAAAGTCCACTGTTAGCACAATTTTTACAAAGGGTAAACAGATCAATACTATGGAGTCTATATTATTGTGAAAATCAACAGCTCATTAGAAAATCCAAGCCCAATTTGTAATTTTAACCTCCCATACTTCTTTGAATCCCACGCCTCACTTGCTAACACTCTCTAAACAACTGTAGCACATACATTAGGACATAGATCTATAGATCTTTTTCCCAGACAAGTGGCAGTGAACCCTTCTCAATTAATTTGTGTTAGGATATGGTACACCAATAGCAATTACGCCAGCTGATAAGTTGAGAGAGGAAGGGTTATGCTACAGTTAATGGAAATAATAAAAACGAGGAATAGATTATTTACCATCCTCATTTTAGCCAATTCCTACCAGTTCAGCAATAGTAAAGTTGAGACTCTTATGCTCAAACGTACGTTCATACAAATTCAGAAGTCTCAGAGAGTGCCCCAATTTCTTTCATCTTAACATCCTAGTTTGTAGTAGGGCATCCTGTCTACCCTACTACTCATTTAATTACCAAGATGAATGTATCCTACTGATTAATAGGCAACAGAGTGGCCCTCATGTCAGATAACATCTTGTTTTTGCTTATGATGTCAGCTTGCTAGGCAACAGAGTGGCCCTCAGGTCAGACAACATTCTTGCTTTAGCTTTATGACGTCAGAGCACCGGTGGACCAATTGTCCTTGTGGAAGCTGACCACACAGGAGGATGAGATTTCAGAAGGTATGCAGTAGGTTACTATCTGTGTTTGTAAGGCAAGTAGGAGGGGGAATGATAAAGGACTCTGAACCACTCAAAGCATAGGGGCCTTTTTGAAAGTGGATGGGGATACAAAAATAGAGATTATCCTTAATATCAATCCATCTTGAGTATCAGAGTCCAACATACAAAGTGCAGGGGAAGACGTTAAATGAGCTTCCTTCTGTGAGAAGGAAACACTATCGTTCTCAAGTGAGATAGTGCATTTCAAACTCAAAGGCAGCAAATTCCTCAAGTGGAACATTGCTAGCACTAGGATCTAAAGCAGGCCTTAGTAGTGTTGAAGGCAGTCAGTTTTTGTTAGCTATCATGACCAACACAATGTGAATCCATATTACTTCTATATTGAAAGAAAATATATTCAGGCACAGGCTCCCACTAAAAGGTAATGAGGAAATTCAAAAGCTGTGAACGTCTTTTTAATGCCTAAAGGAATGATTGTGAGTTTTACTTACCATATAAATTGGTCAAATGATGCCGTATGCCGGAAGATTTGCTTTTTTTTTTTTCTTCAGTCTCGGCAAGGCAGAGAAATTCTGTGGTGAAACGCTGCCACTGCTGGCCATTCAGTATAATCTGCAGATGGAAAAGTCCACTGTTAGCACAATTTTTACAAAGGGTAAACAGATCAATACTATGGAGTCTATATTATTGTGAAAATCAACAGCTCATTAGAAAATCAAATCCCAATTTGTAATTTTAACCTCCCATACTTCTTTGAATCCCACGCCTCACTTGCTAACACTCTCTAAACAACTGTAGCACATACATTAGGACATAGATCTATAGATCTTTTTCCCAGACAAGTGGCAGTGAACCCTTCTCAATTCATTTGTGTTAGGATATGGTACACCGATAGCAATTACGCCAGCTGATAAGTTAAAAGAGGAAGGGTTATGCTACAGTTAATGGAAATAATAAAAACGAGGAATAGAGTATTTACCATCCTCATTTTAGCCAATTCCTACCAGTTCAGCAATAGTAAATTTGAGACTCTTATGCTCAAACGTACGTTCATACAAATTCAGAAGTCTCAGAAAGTGCCCCAATTTCTTTCATCTTAACATCTTAGTTTGCAGTAGGGCATCCTGTCTACCCTACTACTCATTTAATTACCAAGATGAATGTATCCTACTGATTAATAGGCAACAGAGTTGCCCTCATGTCAGACAACATCTTGTTTTTGCTTCATGATGTCAGCTTGCTAGGCAACAGAGTGGCCCTCAGGTCAGACAACATTCTTGCTTTAGCTTTATGACGTCAGAGCACCAGTGGACCAATTGTCCTTGTGGAAGCTGACCACACAGGAGGATGAGATTTCAGAAGGTATGCAGTAGGTTACTATCTGTGTTTGTAAGGCAAGTAGGAGGGGGAATGATAAAGGACTCTGAACCACTCAAAGCATAGGGGCCTTTTTGAAAGTGGATGGGGATACAAAAATAGAGATTATCCTTAATATCAATCCATCTTGAGTATCAGAGTCCAACATACAAAGTGCAGGGGAAGACGTTAAATGAGCTTCCTTCTGTGAGAAGGAAACACTATCGTTCTCAAGTGAGATAGTGCATTTCAAAGTCAAAGGCAGCAAATTCCTCAAGTGGAACATTGCTAGCACTAGGATCTAAAGCAGGCCTTAGTAGTGTTGAAGGCAGTCAGTTTTTGTTAGCTATCATGACCAACACAATGTGATCCATATTACTTCTATATTGAAAGAAAATATATTCAGGCACAGGCTCCCACTAAAAGGTAATGAGGAAATTCAAAAGCTGTGAACGTCTTTTTAATGCCTAAAGGAATGATTGTGAGTTTTACTTACCATATAGATTGGTCAAATGATGCCGTATGCCGGAAGATTTGCTTTTTTTTTTTTCTTCAGTCTCGGCAAGGCAGAGAAATTCTGTGGTGAAACGCTGCCACTGCTGGCCATTCAGTATAATCTGCAGATGGAAAAGTCCACTGTTAGCATAATTTTTACAAAGGGTAAACAGATCAATACCATGGAGTCTATATTATTGTGAAAATCAACAGCTCATTAGAAAATCAAATCCCAATTTGTAATTTTAACCTCCCATACTTCTTTGAATCCCACGCCTCACTTGCTAACACTCTCTAAACAACTGTAGCACATACATTAGGACATAGATCTATAGATCTTTTTCCCAGACAAGTGGCAGTGAACCCTTCTCAATTCATTTGTGTTAGGATATGGTACACCAATAGCAATTACGCCAGCTGATAAGTTGAGAGAGGAAGGGTTATGCTACAGTTAATGGAAATAATAAAAACGAGGAATAGATTATTTACCATCCTCCTTTTAGCCAATACCTACCAGTTCAGCAATAGTAAAGTAGAGACTCTTATGCTCAAATGTACGTTCATACAAATTCAGAAGTCTCAGAGAGTGCCCCAATTTCTTTCATCTTAACATCTTAGTTTGTAGTAGGGCATCCTGTCTACCCTACTACTCATTTAATTACCAAGATGAATGTATCCTACTGATTAATAGGCAACAGAGTGGCCCTCATGTCAGACAACATCTTGTTTTTGCTTTATGATGTCAGCTTGCTAGGCAACAGAGTGGCCCTCAGGTCAGACAACATTCTTGCTTTAGCTTTATGACGTCAGAGCACCAGTGGACCAATTGTCCTTGTGGAAGCTGACCACACAGGAGGATGAGATTTCAGAAGGTATGCAGTACGTTACTATCTGTGTTTGTAAGGCAAGTAGGAGGGGGAATGGTAAAGGACTATGAACCACTCAAAGCATAGGGGCCTTTTTGAAAGTGGATGGGGATACAAAAATAGAGATTATCCTTAATACCAATCCATCTTGAGTATCAGAGTCCAACATACAAAGTGCAGGGGAAGACGTTAAATGAGCTTCCTTCTGTGAGAAGGAAACACTATCGTTCTCAAGTGAGATAGTGCATTTCAAACTCAAAGGCAGCAAATTCCTCAAGTGGAACATTGCTAGCACTGGGATCTAAAGCAGGCTTTAGTAGTGTTGAAGGCAGTCAGTTTTTGTTAGCTATCATGACCAACACAATGTGATCCATATTACTTCTATATTGAAAGAAAATATATTCAGGCACAGGCTCCCACTAGAAGGTAATGAGGAAATTCAAAAGCTGTGAACGTCTTTTTAATGCCTAAAGGAATGATTGTGAGTTTTACTTATCATATAGATTGGTCAAATGATGCCGTATGCCGGAAGACTTGCTTTTTTTTTTTTCTTCAGTCTCGGCAAGGCAGAGAAATTCTGTGGTGAACCGCTGCCACTGCTGGCCATTCAGTATAATCTGCAGATGGAAAAGTCCACTGTTAGCACAATTTTTACAAAGGGTAAACAGATCAATACTATGGAGTCTATATTATTGTGAAAATCAACAGCTCATTAGAAAATCAAATCCCAATTTGTAATTTTAACCTCCCATACTTCTTTGAATCCCACGCCTCACTTGCTAACACTCTCTAAACAACTGTAGCACATACATTAGGACATAGATCTATAGATCTTTTTCCCAGACAAGTGGCAGTGAACCCTTCTCAATTCATTTGTGTTAGGATATGGTACACCGATAGCAATTACGCCAGCTGATAAGTTGAGAGAGGAAGGGTTATGCTACAGTTAATGGAAATAATAAAAACGAGGAATAGATTATTTACCATCCTCATTTTAGCCAATTCCTACCAGTTCAGCAATAGTAAAGTTGAGACTCTTATGCTCAAACGTACGTTCATACAAATTCAGAAGTCTCAGAAAGTGCCCAAATTTCTTTCATCTTAACATCTTAGTTCGTAGTAGGGCATCCTGTCTACCCTACTACTCATTTAATTACCAAGATGAATGTATCCTACTGATTAATAGGCAACAGAGTGGCCCTCATGTCAGACAACATCTTGTTTTTGCTTTATGATGTCAGCTTGCTAGGCAACAGAGTGGCCCTCAGGTCAGACAACATTCTTGCTTTAGCTTTATGACGTCAGAGCACCAGTGGACCAATTGTCCTTGTGGAAGCTGACCACACAGGAGGATGAGATTTCAGAAGGTATGCAGTAGGTTACTATCTGTGTTTGTAAGGCAAGTAGGAGGGGGAATGATAAAGGACTCCGAACCACTCAAAGCATAGGGGCCTTTTTGAAAGTGGATGGGGATACAAAAATAGAGATTATCCTTAATACCAATCCATCTTGAGTATCAGAGTCCAACATACAAAGTGCAGGGGAAGACGTTAAATGAGCTTCCTTCTGTGAGAAGGAAACACTATCGTTCTCAAGTGAGATAGTGCATTTCAAACTCAAAGGCAGCAAATTCCTCAAGTGGAACATTGCTAGCACTAGGATCTAAAGCAGGCTTTAGTAGTGTTGAAGGCAGTCAGTTTTTGTTAGCTATCATGACCAACACAATGTGATCCATATTACTTCTATATTGAAAGAAAATATATTCAGGCACAGGCTCCCACTAGAAGGTAATGAGGAAATTCAAAAGCTGTGAACGTCTTTTTAATGCCTAAAGGAATGATTGTGAGTTTTACTTACCATATAGATTGGTCAAATGATGCCGTATGCCGGAAGATTTGCTTTTTTTTTTTTTCTTCAGTCTCGGCAAGGCAGAGAAATTCTGTGGTGAAACGCTGCCACTGCTGGCCATTCAGTATAATCTGCAGATGGAAAAGTCCACTGTTAGCATAATTTTTACAAAGGGTAAACAGATCAATACCATGGAGTCTATATTATTGTGAAAATCAACAGCTCATTAGAAAATCAAATCCCAATTTGTAATTTTAACCTCCCATACTTCTTTGAATCCCACGCCTCACTTGCTAACACTCTCTAAACAACTGTAGCACATACATTAGGACATAGATCTATAGATCCTTTTCCCAGACAAGTGGCAGTGAACCCTTCTCAATTCATTTGTGTTAGGATATGGTACACCGATAGCAATTAAGCCAGCTGATAAGTTGAGAGGTGAAGGGTTATGCTACAGTTAATGGAAATAATAAAAACGATGAATAGATTATTTACCATCCTCCTTTTAGCCAATTCCTACCAGTTCAGCAATAGTAAAGTTGAGACTCTTATGCTCAAACGTACGTTCATACAAATTCAGAAGTCTCAGAGAGTGCCCCAATTTCTTTCATCTTAACATCTTAGTTCGTAGTAGGGCATCCTGTCTACCCTACTACTCATTTAATTACCAAGATGAATGTATCCTACTGATTAATAGGCAACAGAGTGGCCCTCATGTCAGACAACATCTTGTTTTTGCTTTATGATGTCAGCTTGCTAGGCAACAGAGTGGCCCTCAGGTCAGACAACATTCTTGCTTTAGCTTTATGACGTCAGAGCACCAGTGGACCAATTGTCCTTGCGGAAGCTGACCACACAGGAGGATGAGATTTCAGAAGGTATGCAGTAGGTTACTATCTGTGTTTGTAAGGCAAGTAGGAGGGGGAATGGTAAAGGACTATGAACCACTCAAAGCATAGGGGCCTTTTTGAAAGTGGATGGGGATACAAAAATAGAGATTATCCTTAATACCAATCCATCTTGAGTATCAGAGTCCAACATACAAAGTGCAGGGGAAGACGTTAAATGAGCTTCCTTCTGTGAGAAGGAAACACTATCGTTCTCAAGTGAGATAGTGCATTTCAAACTCAAAGGCAGCAAATTCCTCAAGTGGAACATTGCTAGCACTAGGATCTAAAGCAGGCTTTAGTAGTGTTGAAGGCAGTCAGTTTTTGTTAGCTATCATGACCAACACAATGTGATCCATATTACTTCTATATTGAAAGAAAATATATTCAGGCACAGGCTCCCACTAGAAGGTAATGAGGAAATTCAAAAGCTGTGAACGTCTTTTTAATGCCTAAAGGAATGATTGTGAGTTTTACTTACCATATAGATTGGTCAAATGATGCCGTATGCCGGAAGATTTGCTTTTTTTTTTTTTCTTCAGTCTCGGCAAGGCAGAGAAATTCTGTGGTGAAACGCTGCCACTGCTGGCCATTCAGTATAATCTGCAGATGGAAAAGTCCACTGTTAGCACAATTTTTACAAACGGTAAACAGATCAATACTATGGAGTCTATATTATTGTGAAAATCAACAGCTCATTAGAAAATCAAATCCCAATTTGTAATTTTAACCTCCCATACTTCTTTGAATCCCACGCCTCACTTGCTAACACTCTCTAAACAACTGTAGCACATACATTAGGATATAGATCTTTTTCCCAGACAAGTGGCAGTGAACCCTTCTCAATTCATTTGTGTTAGGATATGGTACACCGATAGCAATTAAGCCAGCTGATAAGTTAAAAGAGGAAGGGTTATGCTACAGTTAATGGAAATAATAAAAACGAGGAATAGAGTATTTACCATCCTCATTTTAGCCAATTCCTACCAGTTCAGCAATAGTAAAGTTGAGACTCTTATGCTCAAACGTACGTTCATACAAATTCAGAAGTCTCAGAAAGTGCCCCAATTTCTTTCATCTTAACATCTTAGTTCGTAGTAGGGCATCCTGTCTACCCTACTACTCATTTAATTACCAAGATGAATGTATCCTACTGATTAATAGGCAACAGAGTGGCCCTCATGTCAGACAACATCTTGTTTTTGCTTTATGATGTCAGCTTGCTAGGCAACAGAGTGGCCCTCAGGTCAGACAACATTCTTGCTTTAGCTTTATGACGTCAGAGCACCGGTGGACCAATTGTCCTTGTGGAAGCTGACCACACAGGAGGATGAGATTTCAGAAGGTATGCAGTAGGTTACTATCTGTGTTTGTAAGGCAAGTAGGAGGGGGAATGGTAAAGGACTATGAACCACTCAAAGCATAGGGGCCTTTTTGAAAGTGGATGGGGATACAAAAATAGAGATTATCCTTAATACCAATCCATCTTGAGTATCAGAGTCCAACATACAAAGTGCAGGGGAAGACGTTAAATGAGCTTCCTTCTGTGAGAAGGAAACACTATCGTTCTCAAGTGAGATAGTGCATTTCAAACTCAAAGGCAGCAAATTCCTCAAGTGGAACATTGCTAGCACTAGGATCTAAAGCAGGCTTTAGTAGTGTTGAAGGCAGTCAGTTTTTGTTAGCTATCATGACCAACACAATGTGATCCATATTACTTCTATATTGAAAGAAAATATATTCAGGCACAGGCTCCCACTAGAAGGTAATGAGGAAATTCAAAAGCTGTGAACGTCTTTTTAATGCCTAAAGGAATGATTGTGAGTTTTACTTACCATATAGATTGGTCAAATGATGCCGTATGCCGGAAGATTTGCTTTTTTTTTTTTTCTTCTGTCTCGGCAAGGCAGAGAAATTCTGTGGTGAAACGCTGCCACTGCTGGCCATTCAGTATAATCTGCAGATGGAAAAGTCCACTGTTAGCATAATTTTTACAAAGGGTAAACAGATCAATACCATGGAGTCTATATTATTGTGAAAATCAACAGCTCATTAGAAAATCAAATCCCAATTTGTAATTTTAATCTCCCATACTTCTTTGAATCCCACGCCTCACTTGCTAACACTCTCTAAACAACTGTAGCACATACATTAGGACATAGATCTATAGATCTTTTTCCCAGACAAGTGGCAGTGAACCCTTCTCAATTCATTTGTGTTAGGATATGTTACACCGATAGCAATTACGCCAGCTGATAAGTTAAAAGAGGAAGGGTTATGCTACAGTTAATGGAAATAATAAAAACGAGGAATAGAGTATTTACCATCCTCATTTTAGCCAATTCCTACCAGTTCAGCAATAGTAAAGTTGAGACTCTTATGCTCAAACGTACGTTCATACAAATTCAGAAGTCTCAGAAAGTGCCCCAATTTCTTTCATCTTAACATCTTAGTTTGCAGTAGGGCATCCTGTCTACCCTACTACTCATTTAATTACCAAGAGGAAGGTATCCTACTGATTAATAGGCAACAGAGTTGCCCTCATGTCAGACAACATCTTGTTTTTGCTTTATGATGTCAGCTTGCTAGGCAACAGAGTGGCCCTCAGGTCAGACAACATTCTTGCTTTAGCTTTATGACATCAGAGCACCAGTGGACCAATTGTCCTTGTGGAAGCTGACCACACAGGAGGATGAGATTTCAGAAGGTATGCAGTAGGTTACTATCTGTGTTTGTAAGGCAAGTAGGAGGGGGAATGATAAAGGACTCTGAACCACTCAAAGCATAGGGGCCTTTTTGAAAGTGGATGGGGATACAAAAATAGAGATTATCCTTAATATCAATCCATCTTGAGTATCAGAGTCCAACATACAAAGTGCAGGGGAAGACGTTAAATGAGCTTCCTTCTGTGAGAAGGAAACACTATCGTTCTCAAGTGAGATAGTGCATTTCAAAGTCAAAGGCAGCAAATTCCTCAAGTGGAACATTGCTAGCACTAGGATCTAAAGCAGGCCTTAGTAGTGTTGAAGGCAGTCAGTTTTTGTTAGCTATCATGACCAACACAATGTGATCCATATTACTTCTATATTGAAAGAAAATATATTCAGGCACAGGCTCCCACTAGAAGGTAATGAGGAAATTCAAAAGCTGTGAACGTCTTTTTAATGCCTAAAGGAATGATTGTGAGTTTTACTTACCATATAAATTGGTCAAATGATGCCGTATGCCGGAAGATTTGCTTTTTTTTTTTTCTTCAGTCTCGGCAAGGCAGAGAAATTCTGTGGTGAAACGCTGCCACTGCTGGCCATTCAGTATAATCTGCAGATGGAAAAGTCCACTGTTAGCACAATTTTTACAAAGGGTAAACAGATCATTACTATGGAGTCTATATTATTGTGAAAATCAACAGCTCATTAGAAAATCCAAGCCCAATTTGTAATTTTAACCTCCCATACTTCTTTGAATCCCACGCCTCACTTGCTAACACTCTCTAAACAACTGTAGCACATACATTAGGACATAGATCTATAGATCTTTTTCCCAGACAAGTGGCAGTGAACCCTTCTCAATTAATTTGTGTTAGGATATGGTACACCAATAGCAATTACGCCAGCTGATAAGTTGAGAGAGGAAGGGTTATGCTACAGTTAATGGAAATAATAAAAACGAGGAATAGATTATTTACCATCCTCATTTTAGCCAATTCCTACCAGTTCAGCAATAGTAAAGTTGAGACTCTTATGCTCAAACGTACGTTCATACAAATTCAGAAGTCTCAGAGAGTGCCCCAATTTCTTTCATCTTAACATCCTAGTTTGTAGTAGGGCATCCTGTCTACCCTACTACTCATTTAATTACCAAGATGAATGTATCCTACTGATTAATAGGCAACAGAGTGGCCCTCATGTCAGATAACATCTTGTTTTTGCTTATGATGTCAGCTTGCTAGGCAACAGAGTGGCCCTCAGGTCAGACAACATTCTTGCTTTAGCTTTATGACGTCAGAGCACCGGTGGACCAATTGTCCTTGTGGAAGCTGACCACACAGGAGGATGAGATTTCAGAAGGTATGCAGTAGGTTACTATCTGTGTTTGTAAGGCAAGTAGGAGGGGGAATGATAAAGGACTCTGAACCACTCAAAGCATAGGGGCCTTTTTGAAAGTGGATGGGGATACAAAAATAGAGATTATCCTTAATATCAATCCATCTTGAGTATCAGAGTCCAACATACAAAGTGCAGGGGAAGACGTTAAATGAGCTTCCTTCTGTGAGAAGGAAACACTATCGTTCTCAAGTGAGATAGTGCATTTCAAACTCAAAGGCAGCAAATTCCTCAAGTGGAACATTGCTAGCACTAGGATCTAAAGCAGGCCTTAGTAGTGTTGAAGGCAGTCAGTTTTTGTTAGCTATCATGACCAACACAATGTGAATCCATATTACTTCTATATTGAAAGAAAATATATTCAGGCACAGGCTCCCACTAAAAGGTAATGAGGAAATTCAAAAGCTGTGAACGTCTTTTTAATGCCTAAAGGAATGATTGTGAGTTTTACTTACCATATAAATTGGTCAAATGATGCCGTATGCCGGAAGATTTGCTTTTTTTTTTTTCTTCAGTCTCGGCAAGGCAGAGAAATTCTGTGGTGAAACGCTGCCACTGCTGGCCATTCAGTATAATCTGCAGATGGAAAAGTCCACTGTTAGCACAATTTTTACAAAGGGTAAACAGATCAATACTATGGAGTCTATATTATTGTGAAAATCAACAGCTCATTAGAAAATCAAATCCCAATTTGTAATTTTAACCTCCCATACTTCTTTGAATCCCACGCCTCACTTGCTAACACTCTCTAAACAACTGTAGCACATACATTAGGACATAGATCTATAGATCTTTTTCCCAGACAAGTGGCAGTGAACCCTTCTCAATTCATTTGTGTTAGGATATGGTACACCGATAGCAATTACGCCAGCTGATAAGTTAAAAGAGGAAGGGTTATGCTACAGTTAATGGAAATAATAAAAACGAGGAATAGAGTATTTACCATCCTCATTTTAGCCAATTCCTACCAGTTCAGCAATAGTAAAGTTGAGACTCTTATGCTCAAACGTACGTTCATACAAATTCAGAAGTCTCAGAAAGTGCCCCAATTTCTTTCATCTTAACATCTTAGTTTGCAGTAGGGCATCCTGTCTACCCTACTACTCATTTAATTACCAAGATGAATGTATCCTACTGATTAATAGGCAACAGAGTTGCCCTCATGTCAGACAACATCTTGTTTTTGCTTCATGATGTCAGCTTGCTAGGCAACAGAGTGGCCCTCAGGTCAGACAACATTCTTGCTTAGCTTTATGACGTCAGAGCACCAGTGGACCAATTGTCCTTGTGGAAGCTGACCACACAGGAGGATGAGATTTCAGAAGGTATGCAGTAGGTTACTATCTGTGTTTGTAAGGCAAGTAGGAGGGGGAATGATAAAGGACTCTGAACCACTCAAAGCATAGGGGCCTTTTTGAAAGTGGATGGGGATACAAAAATAGAGATTATCCTTAATATCAATCCATCTTGAGTATCAGAGTCCAACATACAAAGTGCAGGGGAAGACGTTAAATGAGCTTCCTTCTGTGAGAAGGAAACACTATCGTTCTCAAGTGAGATAGTGCATTTCAAAGTCAAAGGCAGCAAATTCCTCAAGTGGAACATTGCTAGCACTAGGATCTAAAGCAGGCCTTAGTAGTGTTGAAGGCAGTCAGTTTTTGTTAGCTATCATGACCAACACAATGTGATCCATATTACTTCTATATTGAAAGAAAATATATTCAGGCACAGGCTCCCACTAGAAGGTAATGAGGAAATTCAAAAGCTGTGAACGTCTTTTTAATGCCTAAAGGAATGATTGTGAGTTTTACTTACCATATAAATTGGTCAAATGATGCCGTATGCCGGAAGAATTGCTTTTTTTTTTTTCTTCAGTCTCGGCAAGGCAGAGAAATTCTGTGGTGAAACGCTGCCACTGCTGGCCATTCAGTATAATCTGCAGATGGAAAAGTCCACTGTTAGCATAATTTTTACAAAGGGTAAACAGATCAATACCATGGAGTCTATATTATTGTGAAAATCAACAGCTCATTAGAAAATCAAATCCCAATTTGTAATTTTAATCTCCCATACTTCTTTGAATCCCACGCCTCACTTGCTAACACTCTCTAAACAACTGTAGCACATACATTAGGACATAGATCTATAGATCTTTTTCCCAGACAAGTGGCAGTGAACCCTTCTCAATTCATTTGTGTTAGGATATGTTACACCGATAGCAATTACGCCAGCTGATAAGTTAAAAGAGGAAGGGTTATGCTACAGTTAATGGAAATAATAAAAACGAGGAATAGAGTATTTACCATCCTCATTTTAGCCAATTCCTACCAGTTCAGCAATAGTAAAGTTGAGACTCTTATGCTCAAACGTACGTTCATACAAATTCAGAAGTCTCAGAAAGTGCCCCAATTTCTTTCATCTTAACATCTTAGTTTGCAGTAGGGCATCCTGTCTACCCTACTACTCATTTAATTACCAAGAGGAAGGTATCCTACTGATTAATAGGCAACAGAGTTGCCCTCATGTCAGACAACATCTTGTTTTTGCTTTATGATGTCAGCTTGCTAGGCAACAGAGTGGCCCTCAGGTCAGACAACATTCTTGCTTTAGCTTTATGACATCAGAGCACCAGTGGACCAATTGTCCTTGTGGAAGCTGACCACACAGGAGGATGAGATTTCAGAAGGTATGCAGTAGGTTACTATCTGTGTTTGTAAGGCAAGTAGGAGGGGGAATGATAAAGGACTCTGAACCACTCAAAGCATAGGGGCCTTTTTGAAAGTGGATGGGGATACAAAAATAGAGATTATCCTTAATATCAATCCATCTTGAGTATCAGAGTCCAACATACAAAGTGCAGGGGAAGACGTTAAATGAGCTTCCTTCTGTGAGAAGGAAACACTATCGTTCTCAAGTGAGATAGTGCATTTCAAAGTCAAAGGCAGCAAATTCCTCAAGTGGAACATTGCTAGCACTAGGATCTAAAGCAGGCCTTAGTAGTGTTGAAGGCAGTCAGTTTTTGTTAGCTATCATGACCAACACAATGTGATCCATATTACTTCTATATTGAAAGAAAATATATTCAGGCACAGGCTCCCACTAGAAGGTAATGAGGAAATTCAAAAGCTGTGAACGTCTTTTTAATGCCTAAAGGAATGATTGTGAGTTTTACTTACCATATAAATTGGTCAAATGATGCCGTATGCCGGAAGATTTGCTTTTTTTTTTTTCTTCAGTCTCGGCAAGGCAGAGAAATTCTGTGGTGAAACGCTGCCACTGCTGGCCATTCAGTATAATCTGCAGATGGAAAAGTCCACTGTTAGCACAATTTTTACAAAGGGTAAACAGATCAATACTATGGAGTCTATATTATTGTGAAAATCAACAGCTCATTAGAAAATCCAAGCCCAATTTGTAATTTTAACCTCCCATACTTCTTTGAATCCCACGCCTCACTTGCTAACACTCTCTAAACAACTGTAGCACATACATTAGGACATAGATCTATAGATCTTTTTCCCAGACAAGTGGCAGTGAACCCTTCTCAATTAATTTGTGTTAGGATATGGTACACCAATAGCAATTACGCCAGCTGATAAGTTGAGAGAGGAAGGGTTATGCTACAGTTAATGGAAATAATAAAAACGAGGAATAGATTATTTACCATCCTCATTTTAGCCAATTCCTACCAGTTCAGCAATAGTAAAGTTGAGACTCTTATGCTCAAACGTACGTTCATACAAATTCAGAAGTCTCAGAGAGTGCCCCAATTTCTTTCATCTTAACATCCTAGTTTGTAGTAGGGCATCCTGTCTACCCTACTACTCATTTAATTACCAAGATGAATGTATCCTACTGATTAATAGGCAACAGAGTGGCCCTCATGTCAGATAACATCTTGTTTTTGCTTATGATGTCAGCTTGCTAGGCAACAGAGTGGCCCTCAGGTCAGACAACATTCTTGCTTTAGCTTTATGACGTCAGAGCACCGGTGGACCAATTGTCCTTGTGGAAGCTGACCACACAGGAGGATGAGATTTCAGAAGGTATGCAGTAGGTTACTATCTGTGTTTGTAAGGCAAGTAGGAGGGGGAATGATAAAGGACTCTGAACCACTCAAAGCATAGGGGCCTTTTTGAAAGTGGATGGGGATACAAAAATAGAGATTATCCTTAATATCAATCCATCTTGAGTATCAGAGTCCAACATACAAAGTGCAGGGGAAGACGTTAAATGAGCTTCCTTCTGTGAGAAGGAAACACTATCGTTCTCAAGTGAGATAGTGCATTTCAAACTCAAAGGCAGCAAATTCCTCAAGTGGAACATTGCTAGCACTAGGATCTAAAGCAGGCCTTAGTAGTGTTGAAGGCAGTCAGTTTTTGTTAGCTATCATGACCAACACAATGTGAATCCATATTACTTCTATATTGAAAGAAAATATATTCAGGCACAGGCTCCCACTAAAAGGTAATGAGGAAATTCAAAAGCTGTGAACGTCTTTTTAATGCCTAAAGGAATGATTGTGAGTTTTACTTACCATATAAATTGGTCAAATGATGCCGTATGCCGGAAGATTTGCTTTTTTTTTTTTCTTCAGTCTCGGCAAGGCAGAGAAATTCTGTGGTGAAACGCTGCCACTGCTGGCCATTCAGTATAATCTGCAGATGGAAAAGTCCACTGTTAGCACAATTTTTACAAAGGGTAAACAGATCAATACTATGGAGTCTATATTATTGTGAAAATCAACAGCTCATTAGAAAATCAAATCCCAATTTGTAATTTTAACCTCCCATACTTCTTTGAATCCCACGCCTCACTTGCTAACACTCTCTAAACAACTGTAGCACATACATTAGGACATAGATCTATAGATCTTTTTCCCAGACAAGTGGCAGTGAACCCTTCTCAATTCATTTGTGTTAGGATATGGTACACCGATAGCAATTACGCCAGCTGATAAGTTAAAAGAGGAAGGGTTATGCTACAGTTAATGGAAATAATAAAAACGAGGAATAGAGTATTTACCATCCTCATTTTAGCCAATTCCTACCAGTTCAGCAATAGTAAATTTGAGACTCTTATGCTCAAACGTACGTTCATACAAATTCAGAAGTCTCAGAAAGTGCCCCAATTTCTTTCATCTTAACATCTTAGTTTGCAGTAGGGCATCCTGTCTACCCTACTACTCATTTAATTACCAAGATGAATGTATCCTACTGATTAATAGGCAACAGAGTTGCCCTCATGTCAGACAACATCTTGTTTTTGCTTCATGATGTCAGCTTGCTAGGCAACAGAGTGGCCCTCAGGTCAGACAACATTCTTGCTTTAGCTTTATGACGTCAGAGCACCAGTGGACCAATTGTCCTTGTGGAAGCTGACCACACAGGAGGATGAGATTTCAGAAGGTATGCAGTAGGTTACTATCTGTGTTTGTAAGGCAAGTAGGAGGGGGAATGATAAAGGACTCTGAACCACTCAAAGCATAGGGGCCTTTTTGAAAGTGGATGGGGATACAAAAATAGAGATTATCCTTAATATCAATCCATCTTGAGTATCAGAGTCCAACATACAAAGTGCAGGGGAAGACGTTAAATGAGCTTCCTTCTGTGAGAAGGAAACACTATCGTTCTCAAGTGAGATAGTGCATTTCAAAGTCAAAGGCAGCAAATTCCTCAAGTGGAACATTGCTAGCACTAGGATCTAAAGCAGGCCTTAGTAGTGTTGAAGGCAGTCAGTTTTTGTTAGCTATCATGACCAACACAATGTGATCCATATTACTTCTATATTGAAAGAAAATATATTCAGGCACAGGCTCCCACTAAAAGGTAATGAGGAAATTCAAAAGCTGTGAACGTCTTTTTAATGCCTAAAGGAATGATTGTGAGTTTTACTTACCATATAGATTGGTCAAATGATGCCGTATGCCGGAAGATTTGCTTTTTTTTTTTTCTTCAGTCTCGGCAAGGCAGAGAAATTCTGTGGTGAAACGCTGCCACTGCTGGCCATTCAGTATAATCTGCAGATGGAAAAGTCCACTGTTAGCATAATTTTTACAAAGGGTAAACAGATCAATACCATGGAGTCTATATTATTGTGAAAATCAACAGCTCATTAGAAAATCAAATCCCAATTTGTAATTTTAACCTCCCATACTTCTTTGAATCCCACGCCTCACTTGCTAACACTCTCTAAACAACTGTAGCACATACATTAGGACATAGATCTATAGATCTTTTTCCCAGACAAGTGGCAGTGAACCCTTCTCAATTCATTTGTGTTAGGATATGGTACACCAATAGCAATTACGCCAGCTGATAAGTTGAGAGAGGAAGGGTTATGCTACAGTTAATGGAAATAATAAAAACGAGGAATAGATTATTTACCATCCTCCT
Organism: Lissotriton vulgaris; assembly: GCF_964263255.1. Taxonomy (NCBI): domain Eukaryota; kingdom Metazoa; phylum Chordata; class Amphibia; order Caudata; family Salamandridae; genus Lissotriton; species Lissotriton vulgaris. Next base: position 615,368,370 of record NC_141696.1, read on the forward strand.
TTTAGCCAATACCTACCAGTTCAGCAATAGTAAAGTAGAGACTCTTATGCTCAAATGTACGTTCATACAAATTCAGAAGTCTCAGAGAGTGCCCCAATTTCTTTCATCTTAACATCTTACTTTGTAGTAGGGCATCCTGTCTACCCTACTACTCATTTAATTACCAAGATGAATGTATCCTACTGATTAATAGGCAACAGAGTGGCCCTCATGTCAGACAACATCTTGTTTTTGCTTTATGATGTCAGCTTGCTAGGCAACAGAGTGGCCCTCAGGTCAGACAACATTCTTGCTTTAGCTTTATGACGTCAGAGCACCAGTGGACCAATTGTCCTTGTGGAAGCTGACCACACAGGAGGATGAGATTTCAGAAGGTATGCAGTACGTTACTATCTGTGTTTGTAAGGCAAGTAGGAGGGGGAATGGTAAAGGACTATGAACCACTCAAAGCATAGGGGCCTTTTTGAAAGTGGATGGGGATACAAAAATAGAGATTATCCTTAATACCAATCCATCTTGAGTATCAGAGTCCAACATACAAAGTGCAGGGGAAGACGTTAAATGAGCTTCCTTCTGTGAGAAGGAAACACTATCGTTCTCAAGTGAGATAGTGCATTTCAAACTCAAAGGCAGCAAATTCCTCAAGTGGAACATTGCTAGCACTGGGATCTAAAGCAGGCTTTAGTAGTGTTGAAGGCAGTCAGTTTTTGTTAGCTATCATGACCAACACAATGTGATCCATATTACTTCTATATTGAAAGAAAATATATTCAGGCACAGGCTCCCACTAGAAGGTAATGAGGAAATTCAAAAGCTGTGAACGTCTTTTTAATGCCTAAAGGAATGATTGTGAGTTTTACTTATCATATAGATTGGTCAAATGATGCCGTATGCCGGAAGACTTGCTTTTTTTTTTTTCTTCAGTCTCGGCAAGGCAGAGAAATTCTGTGGTGAACCGCTGCCACTGCTGGCCATTCAGTATAATCTGCAGATGGAAAAGTCCACTGTTAGCACAATTTTTACAAAGGGTAAACAGATCAATACTATGGAGTCTATATTATTGTGAAAATCAACAGCTCATTAGAAAATCAAATCCCAATTTGTAATTTTAACCTCCCATACTTCTTTGAATCCCACGCCTCACTTGCTAACACTCTCTAAACAACTGTAGCACATACATTAGGACATAGATCTATAGATCTTTTTCCCAGACAAGTGGCAGTGAACCCTTCTCAATTCATTTGTGTTAGGATATGGTACACCGATAGCAATTACGCCAGCTGATAAGTTGAGAGAGGAAGGGTTATGCTACAGTTAATGGAAATAATAAAAACGAGGAATAGATTATTTACCATCCTCATTTTAGCCAATTCCTACCAGTTCAGCAATAGTAAAGTTGAGACTCTTATGCTCAAACGTACGTTCATACAAATTCAGAAGTCTCAGAAAGTGCCCAAATTTCTTTCATCTTAACATCTTAGTTCGTAGTAGGGCATCCTGTCTACCCTACTACTCATTTAATTACCAAGATGAATGTATCCTACTGATTAATAGGCAACAGAGTGGCCCTCATGTCAGACAACATCTTGTTTTTGCTTTATGATGTCAGCTTGCTAGGCAACAGAGTGGCCCTCAGGTCAGACAACATTCTTGCTTTAGCTTTATGACGTCAGAGCACCAGTGGACCAATTGTCCTTGTGGAAGCTGACCACACAGGAGGATGAGATTTCAGAAGGTATGCAGTAGGTTACTATCTGTGTTTGTAAGGCAAGTAGGAGGGGGAATGATAAAGGACTCCGAACCACTCAAAGCATAGGGGCCTTTTTGAAAGTGGATGGGGATACAAAAATAGAGATTATCCTTAATATCAATCCATCTTGAGTATCAGAGTCCAACATACAAAGTGCAGGGGAAGACGTTAAATGAGCTTCCTTCTGTGAGAAGGAAACACTATCGTTCTCAAGTGAGATAGTGCATTTCAAACTCAAAGGCAGCAAATTCCTCAAGTGGAACATTGCTAGCACTAGGATCTAAAGCAGGCCTTAGTAGTGTTGAAGGCAGTCAGTTTTTGTTATCTATCATGACCAACACAATGTGATCCATATTACTTCTATATTGAAAGAAAATATATTCAGGCACAGGCTCCCACTAGAAGGTAATGAGGAAATTCAAAAGCTGTGAACGTCTTTTTAATGCCTAAAGGAATGATTGTGAGTTTTACTTACCATATAAATTGGTCAAAGGATGCCGTATGCCGGAAGAATTGCTTTTTTTTTTTTTTTCTTCAGTCTCGGCAAGGCAGAGAAATTATGTGGTGAAACGCTGCCACTGCTGGCCATTCAGTATAATCTGCAGATGGAAAAGTCCACTGTTAGCACAATTTTTACAAAGGGTAAACAGATCAATACTATGGAGTCTATATTATTGTGAAAATCAACAGCTCATTAGAAAATCCAAGCCCAATTTGTAATTTTAACCTCCCATACTTCTTTGAATCCCACGCCTCACTTGCTAACACTCTCTAAACAACTGTAGCACATACATTAGGACATAGATCTATAGATCTTTTTCCCAGACAAGTGGCAGTGAACCCTTCTCAATTCATTTGTGTTAGGATATGGTACACCGATAGCAATTACGCCAGCTGATAAGTTGAGAGAAGAAGGGTTATGCTACAGTTAATGGAAATAATAAAAACGAGGAATAGATTATTTACCATCCTCATTTTAGCCAATTCCTACCAGTTCAGCAATAGTAAAGTTGAGACTCTTATGCTCGAACATACGTTCATACAAATTCAGAAGTCTCAGAAAGTGCCCCAATTTCTTTCATCTTAACATCTTAGTTCGTAGTAGGGCATCCTGTCTACCCTACTACTCATTTAATTACCAAGATGAATGTATCCTACTGATTAATAGGCAACAGAGTGGCCCTCATGTCAGACAACATCTTGTTTTTGCTTTATGATGTCAGCTTGCTAGGCAACAGAGTGGCCCTCAGGTCAGACAACATTCTTGCTTTAGCTTTATGACGTCAGAGCACCAGTGGACCAATTGTCCTTGTGGAAGCTGACCACACAGGAGGATGAGATTTCAGAAGGTATGCAGTAGGTTACTATCTGTGTTTGTAAGGCAAGTAGGAGGGGGAATGATAAAGGACTCCGAACCACTCAAAGCATAGGGGCCTTTTTGAAAGTGGATGGGGATACAAAAATAGAGATTATCCTTAATATCAATCCATCTTGAGTATCAGAGTCCAACATACAAAGTGCAGGGGAAGACGTTAAATGAGCTTCCTTCTGTGAGAAGGAAACACTATCGTTCTCAAGTGAGATAGTGCATTTCAAACTCAAAGGCAGCAAATTCCTCAAGTGGAACATTGCTAGCACTAGGATCTAAAGCAGGCCTTAGTAGTGTTGAAGGCAGTCAGTTTTTGTTATCTATCATGACCAACACAATGTGATCCATATTACTTCTATATTGAAAGAAAATATATTCAGGCACAGGCTCCCACTAGAAGGTAATGAGGAAATTCAAAAGCTGTGAACGTCTTTTTAATGCCTAAAGGAATGATTGTGAGTTTTACTTACCATATAAATTGGTCAAATGATGCCGTATGCCGGAAGATTTGCTTTTTTTTTTTTTCTTCAGTCTCGGCAAGGCAGAGAAATTCTGTGGTGAAACGCTGCCACTGCTGGTCATTCAGTATAATCTGCAGATGGAAAAGTCCACTGTTAGCATAATTTTTACAAAGGGTAAACAGATCAATACCATGGAGTCTATATTATTGTGAAAATCAACAGCTCATTAGAAAATCAAATCCCAATTTGTAATTTTAACCTCCCATACTTCTTTGAATCCCACGCCTCACTTGCTAACACTCTCTAAACAACTGTAGCACATACATTAGGACATAGATCTATAGATCTTTTTCCCAGACAAGTGGCAGTGAACCCTTCTCAATTCATTTGTGTTAGGATATGGTACACCGATAGCAATTACGCCAGCTGATAAGTTAAAAGAGGAAGGGTTATGCTACAGTTAATGGAAATAATAAAAACGAGGAATAGAGTATTTACCATCCTCATTTTAGCCAATTCCTACCAGTTCAGCAATAGTAAAGTTGAGACTCTTATGCTCAAACGTACGTTCATACAAATTCAGAAGTCTCAGAAAGTGCCCCAATTTCTTTCATCTTAACATCTTAGTTTGCAGTAGGGCATCCTGTCTACCCTACTACTCATTTAATTACCAAGATGAATGTATCCTACTGATTAATAGGCAACAGAGTTGCCCTCATGTCAGACAACATCTTGTTTTTGCTTTATGATGTCAGCTTGCTAGGCAACAGAGTGGCCCTCAGCTCAGACAACATTCTTGCTTTAGCTTTATGACGTCAGAGCACCAGTGGACCAATTGTCCTTGTGGAAGCTGACCACACAGGAGGATGAGATTTCAGAAGGTATGCAGTAGGTTACTATCTGTGTTTGTAAGGCAAGTAGGAGGGGGAATGATAAAGGACTCCGAACCACTCAAAGCATAGGGGCCTTTTTGAAAGTGGATGGGGATACAAAAATAGAGATTATCCTTAATATCAATCCATCTTGAGTATCAGAGTCCAACATACAAAGTGCAGGGGAAGACGTTAAATGAGCTTCCTTCTGTGAGAAGGAAACACTATCGTTCTCAAGTGAGATAGTGCATTTCAAACTCAAAGGCAGCAAATTCCTCAAGTGGAACATTGCTAGCACTAGGATCTAAAGCAGGCCTTAGTAGTGTTGAAGGCAGTCAGTTTTTGTTATCTATCATGACCAACACAATGTGATCCATATTACTTCTATATTGAAAGAAAATATATTCAGGCACAGGCTCCCACTAGAAGGTAATGAGGAAATTCAAAAGCTGTGAACGTCTTTTTAATGCCTAAAGGAATGATTGTGAGTTTTACTTACCATATAAATTGGTCAAATGATGCCGTATGCCGGAAGAATTGCTTTTTTTTTTTTCTTCAGTCTCGGCAAGGCAGAGAAATTCTGTGGTGAAACGCTGCCACTGCTGGCCATTCAGTATAATCTGCAGATGGAAAAGTCCACTGTTAGCACAATTTTTACAAAGGGTAAACAGATCAATACTATGGAGTCTATATTATTGTGAAAATCAACAGCTCATTAGAAAATCAAATCCCAATTTGTAATTTTAACCTCCCATACTTCTTTGAATCCCACGCCTCACTTGCTAACACTCTCTAAACAACTGTAGCACATACATTAGGACATAGATCTATAGATCTTTTTCCCAGACAAGTGGCAGTGAACCCTTCTCAATTCATTTGTGTTAGGATATGGTACACCGATAGCAATTACGCCAGCTGATAAGTTGAGAGAAGAAGGGTTATGCTACAGTTAATGGAAATAATAAAAACGAGGAATAGATTATTTACCATCCTCATTTTAGCCAATTCCTACCAGTTCAGCAATAGTAAAGTTGAGACTCTTATGCTCGAACATACGTTCATACAAATTCAGAAGTCTCAGAAAGTGCCCCAATTTCTTTCATCTTAACATCTTAGTTCGTAGTAGGGCATCCTGTCTACCCTACTACTCATTTAATTACCAAGATGAATGTATCCTACTGATTAATAGGCAACAGAGTGGCCCTCATGTCAGACAACATCTTGTTTTTGCTTTATGATGTCAGCTTGCTAGGCAACAGAGTGGCCCTCAGGTCAGACAACATTCTTGCTTTAGCTTTATGACGTCAGAGCACCAGTGGACCAATTGTCCTTGTGGAAGCTGACCACACAGGAGGATGAGATTTCAGAAGGTATGCAGTAGGTTACTATCTGTGTTTGTAAGGCAAGTAGGAGGGGGAATGATAAAGGACTCCGAACCACTCAAAGCATAGGGGCCTTTTTGAAAGTGGATGGGGATACAAAAATAGAGATTATCCTTAATATCAATCCATCTTGAGTATCAGAGTCCAACATACAAAGTGCAGGGGAAGACGTTAAATGAGCTTCCTTCTGTGAGAAGGAAACACTATCGTTCTCAAGTGAGATAGTGCATTTCAAACTCAAAGGCAGCAAATTCCTCAAGTGGAACATTGCTAGCACTAGGATCTAAAGCAGGCCTTAGTAGTGTTGAAGGCAGTCAGTTTTTGTTATCTATCATGACCAACACAATGTGATCCATATTACTTCTATATTGAAAGAAAATATATTCAGGCACAGGCTCCCACTAGAAGGTAATGAGGAAATTCAAAAGCTGTGAACGTCTTTTTAATGCCTAAAGGAATGATTGTGAGTTTTACTTACCATATAAATTGGTCAAATGATGCCGTATGCCGGAAGATTTGCTTTTTTTTTTTTTCTTCAGTCTCGGCAAGGCAGAGAAATTCTGTGGTGAAACGCTGCCACTGCTGGTCATTCAGTATAATCTGCAGATGGAAAAGTCCACTGTTAGCATAATTTTTACAAAGGGTAAACAGATCAATACCATGGAGTCTATATTATTGTGAAAATCAACAGCTCATTAGAAAATCAAATCCCAATTTGTAATTTTAACCTCCCATACTTCTTTGAATCCCACGCCTCACTTGCTAACACTCTCTAAACAACTGTAGCACATACATTAGGACATAGATCTATAGATCTTTTTCCCAGACAAGTGGCAGTGAACCCTTCTCAATTCATTTGTGTTAGGATATGGTACACCGATAGCAATTACGCCAGCTGATAAGTTAAAAGAGGAAGGGTTATGCTACAGTTAATGGAAATAATAAAAACGAGGAATAGAGTATTTACCATCCTCATTTTAGCCAATTCCTACCAGTTCAGCAATAGTAAAGTTGAGACTCTTATGCTCAAACGTACGTTCATACAAATTCAGAAGTCTCAGAAAGTGCCCCAATTTCTTTCATCTTAACATCTTAGTTTGCAGTAGGGCATCCTGTCTACCCTACTACTCATTTAATTACCAAGATGAATGTATCCTACTGATTAATAGGCAACAGAGTTGCCCTCATGTCAGACAACATCTTGTTTTTGCTTTATGATGTCAGCTTGCTAGGCAACAGAGTGGCCCTCAGCTCAGACAACATTCTTGCTTTAGCTTTATGACGTCAGAGCACCAGTGGACCAATTGTCCTTGTGGAAGCTGACCACACAGGAGGATGAGATTTCAGAAGGTATGCAGTAGGTTACTATCTGTGTTTGTAAGGCAAGTAGGAGGGGGAATGATAAAGGACTCCGAACCACTCAAAGCATAGGGGCCTTTTTGAAAGTGGATGGGGATACAAAAATAGAGATTATCCTTAATATCAATCCATCTTGAGTATCAGAGTCCAACATACAAAGTGCAGGGGAAGACGTTAAATGAGCTTCCTTCTGTGAGAAGGAAACACTATCGTTCTCAAGTGAGATAGTGCATTTCAAACTCAAAGGCAGCAAATTCCTCAAGTGGAACATTGCTAGCACTAGGATCTAAAGCAGGCCTTAGTAGTGTTGAAGGCAGTCAGTTTTTGTTATCTATCATGACCAACACAATGTGATCCATATTACTTCTATATTGAAAGAAAATATATTCAGGCACAGGCTCCCACTAGAAGGTAATGAGGAAATTCAAAAGCTGTGAACGTCTTTTTAATGCCTAAAGGAATGATTGTGAGTTTTACTTACCATATAAATTGGTCAAATGATGCCGTATGCCGGAAGAATTGCTTTTTTTTTTTTCTTCAGTCTCGGCAAGGCAGAGAAATTCTGTGGTGAAACGCTGCCACTGCTGGCCATTCAGTATAATCTGCAGATGGAAAAGTCCACTGTTAGCACAATTTTTACAAAGGGTAAACAGATCAATACTATGGAGTCTATATTATTGTGAAAATCAACAGCTCATTAGAAAATCAAATCCCAATTTGTAATTTTAACCTCCCATACTTCTTTGAATCCCACGCCTCACTTGCTAACACTCTCTAAACAACTGTAGCACATACATTAGGACATAGATCTATAGATCTTTTTCCCAGACAAGTGGCAGTGAACCCTTCTCAATTCATTTGTGTTAGGATATGGTACACCGATAGCAATTACGCCAGCTGATAAGTTGAGAGAGGAAGGGTTATGCTACAGTTAATGGAAATAATAAAAACGAGGAATAGATTTACCATCCTCATTTTAGCCAATTCCTACCAGTTCAGCAATAGTAAAGTTGAGACTCTTATGCTCAAACGTACGTTCATACAAATTCAGAAGTCTCAGAAAGTGCCCCAATTTCTTTCATCTTAACATCTTAGTTCGTAGTAGGGCATCCTGTCTACCCTACTACTCATTTAATTACCAAGATGAATGTATCCTACTGATTAATAGGCAACAGAGTGGCCCTCATGTCAGACAACATCTTGTTTTTGCTTTATGATGTCAGCTTGCTAGGCAACAGAGTGGCCCTCAGGTCAGACAACATTCTTGCTTTAGCTTTATGACGTCAGAGCACCAGTGGACCAATTGTCCTTGTGGAAGCTGACCACACAGGAGGATGAGATTTCAGAAGGTATGCAGTAGGTTACTATCTGTGTTTGTAAGGCAAGTAGGAGGGGGAATGATAAAGGACTCCGAACCACTCAAAGCATAGGGGCCTTTTTGAAAGTGGATGGGGATACAAAAATAGAGATTATCCTTAATATCAATCCATCTTGAGTATCAGAGTCCAACATACAAAGTGCAGGGGAAGACGTTAAATGAGCTTCCTTCTGTGAGAAGGAAACACTATCGTTCTCAAGTGAGATAGTGCATTTCAAACTCAAAGGCAGCAAATTCCTCAAGTGGAACATTGCTAGCACTAGGATCTAAAGCAGGCCTTAGTAGTGTTGAAGGCAGTCAGTTTTTGTTATCTATCATGACCAACACAATGTGATCCATATTACTTCTATATTGAAAGAAAATATATTCAGGCACAGGCTCCCACTAGAAGGTAATGAGGAAATTCAAAAGCTGTGAACGTCTTTTTAATGCCTAAAGGAATGATTGTGAGTTTTACTTACCATATAAATTGGTCAAATGATGCCGTATGCCGGAAGATTTGCTTTTTTTATTTTTTCTTCAGTCTCGGCAAGGCAGAGAAATTCTGTGGTGAAACGCTGCCACTGCTGGCCATTCAGTATAATCTGCAGATGGAAAAGTCCACTGTTAGCACAATTTTTACAAAGGGTAAACAGATCAATACTATGGAGTCTATATTATTGTGAAAATCAACAGCTCATTAGAAAATCAAATCCCAATTTGTAATTTTAACCTCCCATACTTCTTTGAATCCCACGCCTCACTTGCTAACACTCTCTAAACAACTGTAGCACATACATTAGGACATAGATCTATAGATCTTTTTCCCAGACAAGTGGCAGTGAACCCTTCTCAATTCATTTGTGTTAGGATATGGTACACCGATAGCAATTACGCCAGCTGATAAGTTGAGAGAGGAAGGGTTATGCTACAGTTAATGGAAATAATAAAAACGAGGAATAGATTATTTACCATCCTCATTTTAGCCAATTCCTACCAGTTCAGCAATAGTAAAGTTGAGACTCTTATGCTCAAACGTACGTTCATACAAATTCAGAAGTCTCAGAAAGTGCCCCAATTTCTTTCATCTTAACATCTTAGTTTGTAGTAGGGCATCCTGTCTACCCTACTACTCATTTAATTACCAAGATGAATGCATCCTACTGATTAATAGGCAACAGAGTGGCCCTCATGTCAGACAACATCTTGTTTTATGCTTTATGATGTCAGCTTGCTAGGCAACAGAGTGGCCCTCAGCTCAGACAACATTCTTGCTTTAGCTTTATGACGTCAGAGCACCAGTGGACCAATTGTCCTTGTGGAAGCTGACCACACAGGAGGATGAGATTTCAGAAGGTATGCAGTAGGTTACTATCTGTGTTTGTAAGGCAAGTAGGAGGGGGAATGATAAAGGACTCCGAACCACTCAAAGCATAGGGGCCTTTTTGAAAGTGGATGGGGATACAAAAATAGAGATTATCCTTAATATCAATCCATCTTGAGTATCAGAGTCCAACATACAAAGTGCAGGGGAAGACGTTAAATGAGCTTCCTTCTGTGAGAAGGAAACACTATCGTTCTCAAGTGAGATAGTGCATTTCAAACTCAAAGGCAGCAAATTCCTCAAGTGGAACATTGCTAGCACTAGGATCTAAAGCAGGCCTTAGTAGTGTTGAAGGCAGTCAGTTTTTGTTATCTATCATGACCAACACAATGTGATCCATATTACTTCTATATTGAAAGAAAATATATTCAGGCACAGGCTCCCACTAGAAGGTAATGAGGAAATTCAAAAGCTGTGAACGTCTTTTTAATGCCTAAAGGAATGATTGTGAGTTTTACTTACCATATAAATTGGTCAAATGATGCCGTATGCCGGAAGAATTGCTTTTTTTTTTTTCTTCAGTCTCGGCAAGGCAGAGAAATTCTGTGGTGAAACGCTGCCACTGCTGGCCATTCAGTATAATCTGCAGATGGAAAAGTCCACTGTTAGCACAATTTTTACAAAGGGTAAACAGATCAATACTATGGAGTCTATATTATTGTGAAAATCAACAGCTCATTAGAAAATCAAATCCCAATTTGTAATTTTAACCTCCCATACTTCTTTGAATCCCACGCCTCACTTGCTAACACTCTCTAAACAACTGTAGCACATACATTAGGACATAGATCTATAGATCTTTTTCCCAGACAAGTGGCAGTGAACCCTTCTCAATTCATTTGTGTTAGGATATGGTACACCGATAGCAATTACGCCAGCTGATAAGTTGAGAGAGGAAGGGTTATGCTACAGTTAATGGAAATAATAAAAACGAGGAATAGATTATTTACCATCCTCATTTTAGCCAATTCCTACCAGTTCAGCAATAGTAAAGTTGAGACTCTTATGCTCAAACGTACGTTCATACAAATTCAGAAGTCTCAGAAAGTGCCCCAATTTCTTTCATCTTAACATCTTAGTTCGTAGTAGGGCATCCTGTCTACCCTACTACTCATTTAATTACCAAGATGAATGTATCCTACTGATTAATAGGCAACAGAGTGGCCCTCATGTCAGACAACATCTTGTTTTTGCTTTATGATGTCAGCTTGCTAGGCAACAGAGTGGCCCTCAGGTCAGACAACATTCTTGCTTTAGCTTTATGACGTCAGAGCACCGGTGGACCAATTGTCCTTGTGGAAGCTGACCACACAGGAGGATGAGATTTCAGAAGGTATGCAGTAGGTTACTATCTGTGTTTGTAAGGCAAGTAGGAGGGGGAATGGTAAAGGACTATGAACCACTCAAAGCATAAGGGCCTTTTTGAAAGTGGATGGGGATACAAAAATAGAGATTATCCTTAATACCAATCCATCTTGAGTATCAGAGTCCAACATACAAAGTGTAGGGGAAGACGTTAAATGAGCTTCCTTCTGTGAGAAGGAAACACTATCGTTCTCAAGTGAGATAGTGCATTTCAAAGTCAAAGGCAGCAAATTCCTCAAGTGGAACATTGCTAGCACTAGGATCTAAAGCAGGCTTTAGTAGTGTTGAAGGCAGTCAGTTTTTGTTAGCTATCATGACCAACACAATGTGATCCATATTACTTCTATATTGAAAGAAAATATATTCAGGCACAGGCTCCCACTAGAAGGTAATGAGGAAATTCAAAAGCTGTGAACGTCTTTTTAATGCCTAAAGGAATGATTGTGAGTTTTACTTACCATATAAATTGGTCAAATGATGCCGTATGCCGGAAGATTTGCTTTTTTTTTTTTTCTTCAGTCTCGGCAAGGCAGAGAAATTCTGTGGTGAAACGCTGCCACTGCTGGCCATTCAGTATAATCTGCAGATGGAAAAGTCCACTGTTAGCACAATTTTTACAAAGGGTAAACAGATCAATACTATGGAGTCTATATTATTGTGAAAATCAACAGCTCATTAGAAAATCAAATCCCAATTTGTAATTTTAACCTCCCATACTTCTTTGAATCCCACGCCTCACTTGCTAACACTCTCTAAACAACTGTAGCACATACATTAGGACATAGATCTATAGATCTTTTTCCCAGACAAGTGGCAGTGAACCCTTCTCAATTCATTTGTGTTAGGATATGGTACACCGATAGCAATTACGCCAGCTGATAAGTTGAGAGAGGAAGGGTTATGCTACAGTTAATGGAAATAATAAAAACGAGGAATAGATTATTTACCATCCTCATTTTAGCCAATTCCTACCAGTTCAGCAATAGTAAAGTTGAGACTCTTATGCTCAAACGTACGTTCATACAAATTCAGAAGTCTCAGAAAGTGCCCCAATTTCTTTCATCTTAACATCTTAGTTTGTAGTAGGGCATCCTGTCTACCCTACTACTCATTTAATTACCAAGATGAATGTATCCTACTGATTAATAGGCAACAGAGTGGCCCTCATGTCAGACAACATCTTGTTTTATGCTTTATGATGTCAGCTTGCTAGGCAACAGAGTGGCCCTCAGCTCAGACAACATTCTTGCTTTAGCTTTATGACGTCAGAGCACCAGTGGACCAATTGTCCTTGTGGAAGCTAACCACACAGGAGGATGAGATTTCAGAAGGTATGCAGTAGGTTACTATCTGTGTTTGTAAGGCAAGTAGGAGGGGGAATGGTAAAGGACTATGAACCACTCAAAGCATAGGGGCCTTTTTGAAAGTGGATGGGGATACAAAAATAGAGATTATCCTTAATACCAATCCATCTTGAGTATCAGAGTCCAACATACAAAGTGCAGGGGAAGACGTTAAATGAGCTTCCTTCTGTGAGAAGGAAACACTATCGTTCTCAAGTGAGATAGTGCATTTCAAACTCAAAGGCAGCAAATTCCTCAAGTGGAACATTGCTAGCACTAGGATCTAAAGCAGGCTTTAGTAGTGTTAAAGGCAGTCAGTTTTTGTTAGCTATCATGACCAACACAATGTGATCCATATTACTTCTATATTGAAAGAAAATATATTCAGGCACAGGCTCCCACTAGAAGGTAATGAGGAAATTCAAAAGCTGTGAACGTCTTTTTAATGCCTAAAGGAATGATTGTGAGTTTTACTTACCATATAAATTGGTCAAATGATGCCGTATGCCGGAAGATTTGCTTTTTTTTTTTCTTCAGTCTCGGCAAGGCAGAGAAATTCTGTGGTGAAACGCTGCCACTGCTGGCCATTCAGTATAATCTGCAGATGGAAAAGTCCACTGTTAGCACAATTTTTACAAAGGGTAAACAGATCAATACTATGGAGTCTATATTATTGTGAAAATCAACAGCTCATTAGAAAATCAAATCCCAATTTGTAATTTTAACCTCCCATACTTCTTTGAATCCCACGCCTCACTTGCTAACACTCTCTAAACAACTGTAGCACATACATTAGGACATAGATCTATAGATCTTTTTCCCAGACAAGTGGCAGTGAACCCTTCTCAATTCATTTGTGTTAGGATATGGTACACCGATAGCAATTACGCCAGCTGATAAGTTGAGAGAGGAAGGGTTATGCTACAGTTAATGGAAATAATAAAAACGAGATATAGATTATTTACCATCCTCATTTTAGCCAATTCCTACCAGTTCAGCAATAGTAAAGTTGAGACTCTTATGCTCAAACGTACGTTCATACAAATTCAGAAGTCTCAGAAAGTGCCCCAATTTCTTTCATCTTAACATCTTAGTTTGTAGTAGGGCATCCTGTCTACCCTACTACTCATTTAATTACCAAGATGAATGTATCCTACTGATTAATAGGCAACAGAGTGGCCCTCATGTCAGACAACATCTTGTTTTATGCTTTATGATGTCAGCTTGCTAGGCAACAGAGTGGCCCTCAGCTCAGACAACATTCTTGCTTTAGCTTTATGACGTCAGAGCACCAGTGGACCAATTGTCCTTGTGGAAGCTAACCACACAGGAGGATGAGATTTCAGAAGGTATGCAGTAGGTTACTATCTGTGTTTGTAAGGCAAGTAGGAGGGGGAATGGTAAAGGACTATGAACCACTCAAAGCATAGGGGCCTTTTTGAAAGTGGATGGGGATACAAAAATAGAGATTATCCTTAATACCAATCCATCTTGAGTATCAGAGTCCAACATACAAAGTGCAGGGGAAGACGTTAAATGAGCTTCCTTCTGTGAGAAGGAAACACTATCGTTCTCAAGTGAGATAGTGCATTTCAAACTCAAAGGCAGCAAATTCCTCAAGTGGAACATTGCTAGCACTAGGATCTAAAGCAGGCTTTAGTAGTGTTAAAGGCAGTCAGTTTTTGTTAGCTATCATGACCAACACAATGTGATCCATATTACTTCTATATTGAAAGAAAATATATTCAGGCACAGGCTCCCACTAGAAGGTAATGAGGAAATTCAAAAGCTGTGAACGTCTTTTTAATGCCTAAAGGAATGATTGTGAGTTTTACTTACCATATAAATTGGTCAAATGATGCCGTATGCCGGAAGATTTGCTTTTTTTTTTTCTTCAGTCTCGGCAAGGCAGAGAAATTCTGTGGTGAAACGCTGCCACTGCTGGCCATTCAGTATAATCTGCAGATGGAAAAGTCCACTGTTAGCACAATTTTTACAAAGGGTAAACAGATCAATACTATGGAGTCTATATTATTGTGAAAATCAACAGCTCATTAGAAAATCAAATCCCAATTTGTAATTTTAACCTCCCATACTTCTTTGAATCCCACGCCTCACTTGCTAACACTCTCTAAACAACTGTAGCACATACATTAGGACATAGATCTATAGATCTTTTTCCCAGACAAGTGGCAGTGAACCCTTCTCAATTCATTTGTGTTAGGATATGGTACACCGATAGCAATTACGCCAGCTGATAAGTTGAGAGAGGAAGGGTTATGCTACAGTTAATGGAAATAATAAAAACGAGGAATAGATTATTTACCATCCTCATTTTAGCCAATTCCTACCAGTTCAGCAATAGTAAAGTTGAGACTCTTATGCTCAAACGTACGTTCATACAAATTCAGAAGTCTCAGAAAGTGCCCCAATTTCTTTCATCTTAACATCTTAGTTTGTAGTAGGGCATCCTGTCTACCCTACTACTCATTTAATTACCAAGATGAATGTATCCTACTGATTAATAGGCAACAGAGTGGCCCTCATGTCAGACAACATCTTGTTTTATGCTTTATGATGTCAGCTTGCTAGGCAACAGAGTGGCCCTCAGCTCAGACAACATTCTTGCTTTAGCTTTATGACGTCAGAGCACCAGTGGACCAATTGTCCTTGTGGAAGCTAACCACACAGGAGGATGAGATTTCAGAAGGTATGCAGTAGGTTACTATCTGTGTTTGTAAGGCAAGTAGGAGGGGGAATGGTAAAGGACTATGAACCACTCAAAGCATAGGGGCCTTTTTGAAAGTGGATGGGGATACAAAAATAGAGATTATCCTTAATACCAATCCATCTTGAGTATCAGAGTCCAACATACAAAGTGCAGGGGAAGACGTTAAATGAGCTTCCTTCTGTGAGAAGGAAACACTATCGTTCTCAAGTGAGATAGTGCATTTCAAACTCAAAGGCAGCAAATTCCTCAAGTGGAACATTGCTAGCACTAGGATCTAAAGCAGGCTTTAGTAGTGTTAAAGGCAGTCAGTTTTTGTTAGCTATCATGACCAACACAATGTGATCCATATTACTTCTATATTGAAAGAAAATATATTCAGGCACAGGCTCCCACTAGAAGGTAATGAGGAAATTCAAAAGCTGTGAACGTCTTTTTAATGCCTAAAGGAATGATTGTGAGTTTTACTTACCATATAAATTGGTCAAATGATGCCGTATGCCGGAAGATTTGCTTTTTTTTTTTTTTCTTCAGTCTTGGCAAGGCAGAGAAATTCTGTGGTGAAACGCTGCCACTGCTGGCCATTCAGTATAATCTGCAGATGGAAAAGTCCACTGTTAGCACAATTTTTACAAAGGGTAAACAGATCAATACTATGGAGTCTATATTATTGTGAAAATCAACAGCTCATTAGAAAATCAAATCCCAATTTGTAATTTTAACGTCCCATACTTCTTTGAATCCCACGCCTCACTTGCTAACACTCTCTAAACAACTGTAGCACATACATTAGGACATAGATCTATAGATCTTTTTCCCAGACAAGTGGCAGTGAACCCTTCTCAATTCATTTGTGTTAGGATATGGAACACCGATAGCAATTACGCCAGCTGATAAGTTAAAAGAGGAAGGGTTATGCTACAGTTAATGGAAATAATAAAAACGAGGAATAGAGTATTTACCATCCTCATTTTGAGCCAATTCCTACCAGTTCAGCAATAGTAAAGTTGAGACTCTTATGCTCAAACGTACGTTCATACAAATTCAGAAGTCTCAGAAAGTGCCCCAATTTCTTTCATCTTAACATCTTAGTTTGCAGTAGGGCATCCTGTCTACCCTACTACTCATTTAATTACCAAGATGAATGTATCCTACTGATTAATAGGCAACAGAGTTGCCCTCATGTCAGACAACATCTTGTTTTTGCTTTATGATGTCACATTGCTAGGCAACAGAGTGGCCCTCAGGTCAGACAACATTCTTGCTTTAGCTTTATGACGTCAGAGCACCGGTGGACCAATTGTCCTTGTGGAAGCTGACCACACAGGAGGATGAGATTTCAGAAGGTATGCAGTAGGTTACTATCTGTGTTTGTAAGGCAAGTAGGAGGGGGAATGGTAAAGGACTATGAACCACTCAAAGCATAGGGGCCTTTTTGAAAGTGGATGGGGATACAAAAATAGAGATTATCCTTAATACCAATCCATCTTGAGTATCAGAGTCCAACATACAAAGTGCAGTGGAAGACGTTAAATGAGCTTCCTTCTGTGAGAAGGAAACACTATCGTTCTCAAGTGAGATAGTGCATTTCAAACTCAAAGGCAGCAAATTCCTCAAGTGGAACATTGCTAGCACCAGGATCTGAAGCAGGCTTTAGTAGTGTTGAAGGCAGTCAGTTTTTGTTAACTATCATGACCAACACAATGTGAGCCATATTACTTCCATATTGACAGAAATTATATTCAGGCACAGGCTCCCACTAGAAGGTAATGAGGAAATTCAAAAGCTGTGAACGTCTTTTTAATGCCTAAAGGAATGATTGTGAGTTTTACTTACCATATAAATTGGTCAAATGATGCCGTATGCCGGAAGACTTGCTTTTTTTTTTTTTTCTTCAGTCTCGGCAAGGCAGAGAAATTCTGTGGTGAAACGCTGCCACTGCTGGCCATTCAGTATAATCTGCAGATGGAAAAGTCCACTGTTCGCATAATTTTTACAAAGGGTAAACAGATCAATACCATGGAGTCTATATTATTGTGAAAATCAACAGCTCATTAGAAAATCAAATCCCAATTTGTAATTTTAACCTCCCATACTTCTTTGAATCCCACGCCTCACTTGCTAACACTCTCTAAACAACTGTAGCACATACATTAGGACATAGATCTATAGATCTTTTTCCCAGACAAGTGGCAGTGAACCCTTCTCAATTCATTTGTGTTAGGATATGGTACACCGATAGCAATTACGCCAGCTGATAAGTTAACCCCTTTAGCTCTAAGGTACAATTGCTCTTTTGCTGCAATTTCCATTGAAATCAATGGAAAGTCCATGACGAGTTACCCTTGTCATTAGCGGCGAAGAGGTTAAAAGAGGAAGGGTTATGCTACAGTTAATGGAAATAATAAAAACGAGGAATAGAGTATTTACCATCCTCATTTTAGCCAATTCCTACCAGTTCAGCAATAGTAAAGTTGAGACTCTTATGCTCAAACGTACGTTCATACAAATTCAGAAGTCTCAGAAAGTGCCCCAATTTCTTTCATCTTAACATCTTAGTTTGCAGTAGGGCATCCTGTCTACCCTACTACTCATTTAATTACCAAGATGAATGTATCCTACTGATTAATAGGCAACAGAGTTGCCCACATGTCAGACAACATCTTGTTTTTGCTTTATGATGTCAGCTTGCTAGGCAACAGAGTGGCCCTCAGGTCAGACAACATTCTTGCTTTAGCTTTATGACGTCAGAGCACCAGTGGACCAATTGTCCTTGTGGAAGCTGACCACACAGGAGGATGAGATTTCAGAAGGTATGCAGTAGGTTACTATCTGTGTTTGTAAGGCAAGTAGGAGGGGGAATGATAAAGGACTCTGAACCACTCAAAGCATAGGGGCCTTTTTGAAAGTGGATGGGGATACAAAAATAGAGATTATCCTTAATATCAATCCATCTTGAGTATCAGAGTCCAACATACAAAGTGCAGGGGAAGACGTTGAATGAGCTTCCTTCTGTGAGAAGGAAACACTATTGTTCTCAAGTGAGATAGTGCATTTCAAAGTCAAAGGCAGCAAATTCCTCAAGTGGAACATTGCTAGCACTAGGATCTAAAGCAGGCCTTAGTAGTGTTGAAGGCAGTCAGTTTTTGTTAGCTATCATGACCAACACAATGTGATCCATATTACTTCTATATTGAAAGAAAATATATTCAGGCACAGGCTCCCACTAGAAGGTAATGAGGAAATTCAAAAGCTGTGAACGTCTTTTTAATGCCTAAAGGAATGATTGTGAGTTTTACTTACCATATAAATTGGTCAAATGATGCCGTATGCCGGAAGATTTGCTTTTTTTTTTTTTCTTCAGTCTCGGCAAGGCAGAGAAATTCTGTGGTGAAACGCTGCCACTGCTGGCCATTCAGTATAATCTGCAGATGGAAAAGTCCACTGTTAGCACAATTTTTACAAAGGGTAAACAGATCAATACTATGGAGTCTATATTATTGTGAAAATCAACAGCTCATTAGAAAATCAAATCCCAATTTGTAATTTTAACCTCCCATACTTCTTTGAATCCCACGCCTCACTTGCTAACACTCTCTAAACAACTGTAGCACATACATTAGGACATAGATCTATAGATCTTTTTCCCAGACAAGTGGCAGTGAACCCTTCTCAATTCATTTGTGTTAGGATATGGTACACCGATAGCAATTACGCCAGCTGATAAGTTGAGAGAGGAAGGGTTATGCTACAGTTAATGGAAATAATAAAAACGAGGAATAGATTATTTACCATCCTCATTTTAGCCAATTCCTACCAGTTCAGCAATAGTAAAGTTGAGACTCTTATGCTCAAACGTACGTTCATACAAATTCAGAAGTCTCAGAGAGTGCCCCAATTTCTTTCATCTTAACATCTTAGTTTGTAGTAGGGCATCCTGTCTACCCTACTACTCATTTAATTACCAAGATGAATGTATCCTACTGATTAATAGGCAACAGAGTGGCCCTCATGTCAGACAACATCTTGTTTTTGCTTTATGATGTCAGCTTGCTAGGCAACAGAGTGGCCCTCAGGTCAGACAACATTCTTGCTTTAGCTTTATGACGTCAGAGCACCGGTGGACCAATTGTCCTTGTGGAAGCTGACCACACAGGAGGATGAGATTTCAGAAGGTATGCAGTAGGTTACTATCTGTGTTTGTAAGGCAAGTAGGAGGGGGAATGGTAAAGGACTATGAACCACTCAAAGCATAGGGGCCTTTTTGAAAGTGGATGGGGATACAAAAATAGAGATTATCCTTAATACCAATCCATCTTGAGTATCAGAGTCCAACATACAAAGTGCAGGGGAAGACGTTAAATGAGCTTCCTTCTGTGAGAAGGAAACACTATCGTTCTCAAGTGAGATAGTGCATTTCAAACTCAAAGGCAGCAAATTCCTCAAGTGGAACATTGCTAGCACTAGGATCTAAAGCAGGCTTTAGTAGTGTTAAAGGCAGTCAGTTTTTGTTAGCTATCATGACCAACACAATGTGATCCATATTACTTCTATATTGAAAGAAAATATATTCAGGCACAGGCTCCCACTAGAAGGTAATGAGGAAATTCAAAAGCTGTGAACGTCTTTTTAATGCCTAAAGGAATGATTGTGAGTTTTACTTACCATATAAATTGGTCAAATGATGCCGTATGCCGGAAGACTTGCTTTTTTTTTTTTTTCTTCAGTCTCGGCAAGGCAGAGAAATTCTGTGGTGAACCGCTGCCACTGCTGGCCATTCAGTATAATCTGCAGATGGAAAAGTCCACTGTTCGCACAATTTTTACAAAGGGTAAACAGATCAATACCATGGAGTCTATATTATTGTGAAAATCAACAGCTCATTAGAAAATCAAATCCCAATTTGTAATTTTAACCTCCCATACTTCTTTGAATCCCACGCCTCACTTGCTAACACTCTCTAAACAACTGTAGCACATACATTAGGACATAGATCTATAGATCTTTTTCCCAGACAAGTGGCAGTGAACCCTTCTCAATTCATTTGTGTTAGGATATGGTACACCGATAGCAATTACGCCAGCTGATAAGTTAACCCCTTTAGCTCTAAGGTACAATTGCTCTTTTGCTGCAATTTCCATTGAAATCAATGGAAAGTCCATGACGAGTTACCCTTGTCATTAGCGGCGAAGAGGTTAAAAGAGGAAGGGTTATGCTACAGTTAATGGAAATAATAAAAACGAGGAATAGAGTATTTACCATCCTCATTTTAGCCAATTCCTACCAGTTCAGCAATAGTAAAGTTGAGACTCTTATGCTCAAACGTACGTTCATACAAATTCAGAAGTCTCAGAAAGTGCCCCAATTTCTTTCATCTTAACATCTTAGTTTGCAGTAGGGCATCCTGTCTACCCTACTACTCATTTAATTACCAAGATGAATGTATCCTACTGATTAATAGGCAACAGAGTTGCCCACATGTCAGACAACATCTTGTTTTTGCTTTATGATGTCAGCTTGCTAGGCAACAGAGTGGCCCTCAGGTCAGACAACATTCTTGCTTTAGCTTTATGACGTCAGAGCACCAGTGGACCAATTGTCCTTGTGGAAGCTGACCACACAGGAGGATGAGATTTCAGAAGGTATGCAGTAGGTTACTATCTGTGTTTGTAAGGCAAGTAGGAGGGGAAATGATAAAGGACTCTGAACCACTCAAAGCATAGGGGCCTTTTTGAAAGTGGATGGGGATACAAAAATAGAGATTATCCTTAATATCAATCCATCTTGAGTATCAGAGTCCAACATACAAAGTGCAGGGGAAGACGTTGAATGAGCTTCCTTCTGTGAGAAGGAAACACTATTGTTCTCAAGTGAGATAGTGCATTTCAAAGTCAAAGGCAGCAAATTCCTCAAGTGGAACATTGCTAGCACTAGGATCTAAAGCAGGCCTTAGTAGTGTTGAAGGCAGTCAGTTTTTGTTAGCTATCATGACCAACACAATGTGATCCATATTACTTCTATATTGAAAGAAAATATATTCAGGCACAGGCTCCCACTAGAAGGTAATGAGGAAATTCAAAAGCTGTGAACGTCTTTTTAATGCCTAAAGGAATGATTGTGAGTTTTACTTACCATATAAATTGGTAAATTGGTCAAATGATGCCGTATGCCGGAAGATTTGCTTTTTTTTTTTTCTTCAGTCTCGGCAAGGCAGAGAAATTCTGTGGTGAAACGCTGCCACTGCTGGCCATTCAGTATAATCTGCAGATGGAAAAGTCCACTGTTAGCACAATTTTTACAAAGGGTAAACAGATCAATACTATGGAGTCTATATTATTGTGAAAATCAACAGCTCATTAGAAAATCAAATCCCAATTTGTAATTTTAACCTCCCATACTTCTTTGAATCCCACGCCTCACTTGCTAACACTCTCTAAACAACTTTAGCACATACATTAGGACATATATCTATAGATCTTTTTCCCCAGACAAGTGGCAGTGAACCCTTCTCAATTCATTTGTGTTAGGATATGGTACACCGATAGCAATTACGCCAGCTGATAAGTTAAGAGAGGAAGGGTTATGCTACAGTTAATGGATATAATAAAAACGAGGAATAGATTATTTACCATCCTCATTTTAGCCAATTCCTACCAGTTCAGCAATAGTAAAGTTGAGACTCTTATGCTCAAACGTACGTTCATACAAATTCAGAAGTCTCAGAAAGTGCCCCAATTTCTTTCATCTTAACATCTTAGTTTGTAGTAGGGCATCCTGTCTACCCTACTACTCATTTAATTACCAAGATGAATGTATCCTACTGATTAATAGGCAACAGAGTTGCCCTCATGTCAGACAACATCTTGTTTTTGCTTTATGATGTCAGCTTGCTAGGCAACAGAGTGGCCCTCAGGTCAGACAACATTCTTGCTTTAGCTTTATGACGTCAGAGCACCAGTGGACCAATTGTCCTTGTGGAAGCTGACCACACAGGAGGATGAGATTTCAGAAGGTATGCAGTAGGTTACTATCTGTGTTTGTAAGGCAAGTAGGAGGGGGAATGATAAAGGACTCTGAACCACTCAAAGCATAGGGGCCTTTTTGAAAGTGGATGGGGATACAAAAATAGAGATTATCCTTAATATCAATCCATCTTGAGTATCAGAGTCCAACATACAAAGTGCAGGGGAAGACGTTAAATGAGCTTCCTTCTGTGAGAAGGAAACACTATCGTTCTAAAGTGAGATAGTGCATTTCAAACTCAAAGGCAGCAAATTCCTCAAGTGGAACATTGCTAGCACCAGGATCTAAAGCAGGCTTTAGTAGTGTTGAAGGCAGTCAGTTTTTGTTAACTATCATGACCAACACAATGTGAGCCATATTACTTCCATATTGACAGAAATTATATTCAGGCACTGGCTCCCACTAGAAGGTAATGAGGAAATTCAAAAGCTGTGAACGTCTTTTTAATGCCTAAAGGAATGATTGTGAGTTTTACTTACCATATAAATTGGTCAAATGATGCCGTATGCCGGAAGATTTGCTTTTTTTTTTTTCTTCAGTCTCGGCAAGGCAGAGAAATTCTGTGGTGAAACGCTGCCACTGCTGGCCATTCAGTATAATCTGCAGATGGAAAAGTCCACTGTTAGCGCAATTTTTACAAAGGGTAAACAGATCAATACTATGGAGTCTATATTATTGTGAAAATCAACAGCTCATTAGAAAATCAAATCCCAATTTGTAATTTTAACCTCCCATACTTCTTTGAATCCCACGCCTCACTTGCTAACACTCTCTAAACAACTGTAGCACATACATTACGACATAGATCTATAGATCTTTTTCCCAGACAAGTGGCAGTGAACCCTTCTCAATTCATTTGTGTTAGGATATGGTACACCGATAGCAATTACGCCAGCTGATAAGTTGAGAGAGGAAGGGTTATGCTACAGTTAATGGAAATAATAAAAACGAGGAATAGATTATTTACCATCCTCATTTTAGCCAATTCCTACCAGTTCAGCAATAGTAAAGTTGAGACTCTTATGCTCAAACGTACGTTCATACAAATTCAGAAGTCTCAGAGAGTGCCCCAATTTCTTTCATCTTAACATCTTAGTTTGTAGTAGGGCATCCTGTCTACCCTACTACTCATTTAATTACCAAGATGAATGTATCCTACTGATTAATAGGCAACAGAGTGGCCCTCATGTCAGACAACATCTTGTTTTTGCTTTATGATGTCAGCTTGCTAGGCAACAGAGTGGCCCTCAGGTCAGACAACATTCTTGCTTTAGCTTTATGACGTCAGAGCACCGGTGGACCAATTGTCCTTGTGGAAGCTGACCACACAGGAGGATGAGATTTCAGAAGGTATGCAGTAGGTTACTATCTGTGTTTGTAAGGCAAGTAGGAGGGGGAATGGTAAAGGACTATGAACCACTCAAAGCATAGGGGCCTTTTTGAAAGTGGATGGGGATACAAAAATAGAGATTATCCTTAATACCAATCCATCTTGAGTATCAGAGTCCAACATACAAAGTGCAGGGGAAGACGTTAAATGAGCTTCCTTCTGTGAGAAGGAAACACTATCGTTCTCAAGTGAGATAGTGCATTTCAAACTCAAAGGCAGCAAATTCCTCAAGTGGAACATTGCTAGCACTAGGATCTAAAGCAGGCTTTAGTAGTGTTGAAGGCAGTCAGTTTTTGTTAGCTATCATGACCAACACAATGTGATCCATATTACTTCTATATTGAAAGAAAATATATTCAGGCACAGGCTCCCACTAGAAGGTAATGAGGAAATTCAAAAGCTGTGAACGTCTTTTAAATGCCTAAAGGAATGATTGTGAGTTTTACTTACCATATAAATTGGTCAAATGATGCCGTATGCCGGAAGATTTGCTTTTTTTTTTTTTCTTCAGTCTCGGCAAGGCAGAGAAATTCTGTGGTGAAACGCTGCCACTGCTGGCCATTCAGTATAATCTGCAGATGGAAAAGTCCACTGTTAGCACAATTTTTACAAAGGGTAAACAGATCAATACTATGGAGTCTATATTATTGTGAAAATCAACAGCTCATTAGAAAATCAAATCCCAATTTGTAATTTTAACCTCCCATACTTCTTTGAATCCCACGCCTCACTTGCTAACACTCTCTAAACAACTGTAGCACATACATTAGGACATAGATCTATAGATCTTTTTCCCAGACAAGTGGCAGTGAACCCTTCTCAATTCATTTGTGTTAGGATATGGTACACCGATAGCAATTACGCCAGCTGATAAGTTGAGAGAGGAAGGGTTATGCTACAGTTAATGGAAATAATAAAAACGAGGAATAGATTATTTACCATCCTCATTTTAGCCAATTCCTACCAGTTCAGCAATAGTAAAGTTGAGACTCTTATGCTCAAACGTACGTTCATACAAATTCAGAAGTCTCAGAGAGTGCCCCAATTTCTTTCATCTTAACATCTTAGTTTGTAGTAGGGCATCCTGTCTACCCTACTACTCATTTAATTACCAAGATGAATGTATCCTACTGATTAATAGGCAACAGAGTGGCCCTCATGTCAGACAACATCTTGTTTTTGCTTTATGATGTCAGCTTGCTAGGCAACAGAGTGGCCCTCAGGTCAGACAACATTCTTGCTTTAGCTTTATGACGTCAGAGCACCGGTGGACCAATTGTCCTTGTGGAAGCTGACCACACAGGAGGATGAGATTTCAGAAGGTATGCAGTAGGTTACTATCTGTGTTTGTAAGGCAAGTAGGAGGGGGAATGGTAAAGGACTATGAACCACTCAAAGCATAGGGGCCTTTTTGAAAGTGGATGGGGATACAAAAATAGAGATTATCCTTAATACCAATCCATCTTGAGTATCAGAGTCCAACATACAAAGTGCAGGGGAAGACGTTAAATGAGCTTCCTTCTGTGAGAAGGAAACACTATCGTTCTCAAGTGAGATAGTGCATTTCAAACTCAAAGGCAGCAAATTCCTCAAGTGGAACATTGCTAGCACTAGGATCTAAAGCAGGCTTTAGTAGTGTTGAAGGCAGTCAGTTTTTGTTAGCTATCATGACCAACACAATGTGATCCATATTACTTCTATATTGAAAGAAAATATATTCAGGCACAGGCTCCCACCAGAAGGTAATGAGGAAATTCAAAAGCTGTGAACGTCTTTTTAATGCCTAAAGGAATGATTGTGAGTTTTACTTACCATATAGATTGGTCAAATGATGCCGTATGCCGGAAGATTTGCTTTTTTTTTTTTTTCTTCAGTCTCGGCAAGGCAGAGAAATTCTGTGGTGAAACGCTGCCACTGCTGGCCATTCAGTATAATCTGCAGATGGAAAAGTCCACTGTTAGCATAATTTTTACAAAGGGTAAACAGATCAATACCATGGAGGCTATATTATTGTGAAAATCAACAGCTCATTAGAAAATCAAATCCCAATTTGTAATTTTAACCTCCCATACTTCTTTGAATCCCACGCCTCACTTGCTAACACTCTCTAAACAACTGTAGCACATACATTAGGACATCGATCTATAGATCTTTTTCCCAGACAAGTGGCAGTGAACCCTTCTCAATTCATTTGTGTTAGGATATGGTACACCGATAGCAATTACGCCAGCTGATAAGTTAACCCCTTTAGCTCTAAGGTACAATTGCTCTTTTGCTGCAATTTCCATTGAAATCAATGGAAAGTCCATGACGAGTTACCCTTGTCATTAGCGGCGAAGAGGTTAAAAGAGGAAGGGTTATGCTACAGTTAATGGAAATAATAAAAACGAGGAATAGAGTATTTACCATCCTCATTTTAGCCAATTCCTACCAGTTCAGCAATAGTAAAGTTGAGACTCTTATGCTCAAACGTACGTTCATACAAATTCAGAAGTCTCAGAAAGTGCCCCAATTTCTTTCATCTTAACATCTTAGTTTGCAGTAGGGCATCCTGTCTACCCTACTACTCATTTAATTACCAAGATGAATGTATCCTACTGATTAATAGGCAACAGAGTTGCCCACATGTCAGACAACATCTTGTTTTTGCTTTATGATGTCAGCTTGCTAGGCAACAGAGTGGCCCTCAGGTCAGACAACATTCTTGCTTTAGCTTTATGACGTCAGAGCACCAGTGGACCAATTGTCCTTGTGGAAGCTGACCACACAGGAGGATGAGATTTCAGAAGGTATGCAGTAGGTTACTATCTGTGTTTGTAAGGCAAGTAGGAGGGGAAATGATAAAGGACTCTGAACCACTCAAAGCATAGGGGCCTTTTTGAAAGTGGATGGGGATACAAAAATAGAGATTATCCTTAATATCAATCCATCTTGAGTATCAGAGTCCAACATACAAAGTGCAGGGGAAGACGTTGAATGAGCTTCCTTCTGTGAGAAGGAAACACTATTGTTCTCAAGTGAGATAGTGCATTTCAAAGTCAAAGGCAGCAAATTCCTCAAGTGGAACATTGCTAGCACTAGGATCTAAAGCAGGCCTTAGTAGTGTTGAAGGCAGTCAGTTTTTGTTAGCTATCATGACCAACACAATGTGATCCATATTACTTCTATATTGAAAGAAAATATATTCAGGCACAGGCTCCCACTAGAAGGTAATGAGGAAATTCAAAAGCTGTGAACGTCTTTTTAATGCCTAAAGGAATGATTGTGAGTTTTACTTACCATATAAATTGGTAAATTGGTCAAATGATGCCGTATGCCGGAAGATTTGCTTTTTTTTTTTTCTTCAGTCTCGGCAAGGCAGAGAAATTCTGTGGTGAAACGCTGCCACTGCTGGCCATTCAGTATAATCTGCAGATGGAAAAGTCCACTGTTAGCACAATTTTTACAAAGGGTAAACAGATCAATACTATGGAGTCTATATTATTGTGAAAATCAACAGCTCATTAGAAAATCAAATCCCAATTTGTAATTTTAACCTCCCATACTTCTTTGAATCCCACGCCTCACTTGCTAACACTCTCTAAACAACTTTAGCACATACATTAGGACATATATCTATAGATCTTTTTCCCCAGACAAGTGGCAGTGAACCCTTCTCAATTCATTTGTGTTAGGATATGGTACACCGATAGCAATTACGCCAGCTGATAAGTTAAGAGAGGAAGGGTTATGCTACAGTTAATGGATATAATAAAAACGAGGAATAGATTATTTACCATCCTCATTTTAGCCAATTCCTACCAGTTCAGCAATAGTAAAGTTGAGACTCTTATGCTCAAACGTACGTTCATACAAATTCAGAAGTCTCAGAAAGTGCCCCAATTTCTTTCATCTTAACATCTTAGTTTGTAGTAGGGCATCCTGTCTACCCTACTACTCATTTAATTACCAAGATGAATGTATCCTACTGATTAATAGGCAACAGAGTTGCCCTCATGTCAGACAACATCTTGTTTTTGCTTTATGATGTCAGCTTGCTAGGCAACAGAGTGGCCCTCAGGTCAGACAACATTCTTGCTTTAGCTTTATGACGTCAGAGCACCAGTGGACCAATTGTCCTTGTGGAAGCTGACCACACAGGAGGATGAGATTTCAGAAGGTATGCAGTAGGTTACTATCTGTGTTTGTAAGGCAAGTAGGAGGGGGAATGATAAAGGACTCTGAACCACTCAAAGCATAGGGGCCTTTTTGAAAGTGGATGGGGATACAAAAATAGAGATTATCCTTAATATCAATCCATCTTGAGTATCAGAGTCCAACATACAAAGTGCAGGGGAAGACGTTAAATGAGCTTCCTTCTGTGAGAAGGAAACACTATCGTTCTAAAGTGAGATAGTGCATTTCAAACTCAAAGGCAGCAAATTCCTCAAGTGGAACATTGCTAGCACCAGGATCTAAAGCAGGCTTTAGTAGTGTTGAAGGCAGTCAGTTTTTGTTAACTATCATGACCAACACAATGTGAGCCATATTACTTCCATATTGACAGAAATTATATTCAGGCACTGGCTCCCACTAGAAGGTAATGAGGAAATTCAAAAGCTGTGAACGTCTTTTTAATGCCTAAAGGAATGATTGTGAGTTTTACTTACCATATAAATTGGTCAAATGATGCCGTATGCCGGAAGATTTGCTTTTTTTTTTTTCTTCAGTCTCGGCAAGGCAGAGAAATTCTGTGGTGAAACGCTGCCACTGCTGGCCATTCAGTATAATCTGCAGATGGAAAAGTCCACTGTTAGCGCAATTTTTACAAAGGGTAAACAGATCAATACTATGGAGTCTATATTATTGTGAAAATCAACAGCTCATTAGAAAATCAAATCCCAATTTGTAATTTTAACCTCCCATACTTCTTTGAATCCCACGCCTCACTTGCTAACACTCTCTAAACAACTGTAGCACATACATTACGACATAGATCTATAGATCTTTTTCCCAGACAAGTGGCAGTGAACCCTTCTCAATTCATTTGTGTTAGGATATGGTACACCGATAGCAATTACGCCAGCTGATAAGTTGAGAGAGGAAGGGTTATGCTACAGTTAATGGAAATAATAAAAACGAGGAATAGATTATTTACCATCCTCATTTTAGCCAATTCCTACCAGTTCAGCAATAGTAAAGTTGAGACTCTTATGCTCAAACGTACGTTCATACAAATTCAGAAGTCTCAGAGAGTGCCCCAATTTCTTTCATCTTAACATCTTAGTTTGTAGTAGGGCATCCTGTCTACCCTACTACTCATTTAATTACCAAGATGAATGTATCCTACTGATTAATAGGCAACAGAGTGGCCCTCATGTCAGACAACATCTTGTTTTTGCTTTATGATGTCAGCTTGCTAGGCAACAGAGTGGCCCTCAGGTCAGACAACATTCTTGCTTTAGCTTTATGACGTCAGAGCACCGGTGGACCAATTGTCCTTGTGGAAGCTGACCACACAGGAGGATGAGATTTCAGAAGGTATGCAGTAGGTTACTATCTGTGTTTGTAAGGCAAGTAGGAGGGGGAATGGTAAAGGACTATGAACCACTCAAAGCATAGGGGCCTTTTTGAAAGTGGATGGGGATACAAAAATAGAGATTATCCTTAATACCAATCCATCTTGAGTATCAGAGTCCAACATACAAAGTGCAGGGGAAGACGTTAAATGAGCTTCCTTCTGTGAGAAGGAAACACTATCGTTCTCAAGTGAGATAGTGCATTTCAAACTCAAAGGCAGCAAATTCCTCAAGTGGAACATTGCTAGCACTAGGATCTAAAGCAGGCTTTAGTAGTGTTGAAGGCAGTCAGTTTTTGTTAGCTATCATGACCAACACAATGTGATCCATATTACTTCTATATTGAAAGAAAATATATTCAGGCACAGGCTCCCACTAGAAGGTAATGAGGAAATTCAAAAGCTGTGAACGTCTTTTAAATGCCTAAAGGAATGATTGTGAGTTTTACTTACCATATAAATTGGTCAAATGATGCCGTATGCCGGAAGATTTGCTTTTTTTTTTTTTCTTCAGTCTCGGCAAGGCAGAGAAATTCTGTGGTGAAACGCTGCCACTGCTGGCCATTCAGTATAATCTGCAGATGGAAAAGTCCACTGTTAGCACAATTTTTACAAAGGGTAAACAGATCAATACTATGGAGTCTATATTATTGTGAAAATCAACAGCTCATTAGAAAATCAAATCCCAATTTGTAATTTTAACCTCCCATACTTCTTTGAATCCCACGCCTCACTTGCTAACACTCTCTAAACAACTGTAGCACATACATTAGGACATAGATCTATAGATCTTTTTCCCAGACAAGTGGCAGTGAACCCTTCTCAATTCATTTGTGTTAGGATATGGTACACCGATAGCAATTACGCCAGCTGATAAGTTGAGAGAGGAAGGGTTATGCTACAGTTAATGGAAATAATAAAAACGAGGAATAGATTATTTACCATCCTCATTTTAGCCAATTCCTACCAGTTCAGCAATAGTAAAGTTGAGACTCTTATGCTCAAACGTACGTTCATACAAATTCAGAAGTCTCAGAGAGTGCCCCAATTTCTTTCATCTTAACATCTTAGTTTGTAGTAGGGCATCCTGTCTACCCTACTACTCATTTAATTACCAAGATGAATGTATCCTACTGATTAATAGGCAACAGAGTGGCCCTCATGTCAGACAACATCTTGTTTTTGCTTTATGATGTCAGCTTGCTAGGCAACAGAGTGGCCCTCAGGTCAGACAACATTCTTGCTTTAGCTTTATGACGTCAGAGCACCGGTGGACCAATTGTCCTTGTGGAAGCTGACCACACAGGAGGATGAGATTTCAGAAGGTATGCAGTAGGTTACTATCTGTGTTTGTAAGGCAAGTAGGAGGGGGAATGGTAAAGGACTATGAACCACTCAAAGCATAGGGGCCTTTTTGAAAGTGGATGGGGATACAAAAATAGAGATTATCCTTAATACCAATCCATCTTGAGTATCAGAGTCCAACATACAAAGTGCAGGGGAAGACGTTAAATGAGCTTCCTTCTGTGAGAAGGAAACACTATCGTTCTCAAGTGAGATAGTGCATTTCAAACTCAAAGGCAGCAAATTCCTCAAGTGGAACATTGCTAGCACTAGGATCTAAAGCAGGCTTTAGTAGTGTTGAAGGCAGTCAGTTTTTGTTAGCTATCATGACCAACACAATGTGATCCATATTACTTCTATATTGAAAGAAAATATATTCAGGCACAGGCTCCCACCAGAAGGTAATGAGGAAATTCAAAAGCTGTGAACGTCTTTTTAATGCCTAAAGGAATGATTGTGAGTTTTACTTACCATATAGATTGGTCAAATGATGCCGTATGCCGGAAGATTTGCTTTTTTTTTTTTTTCTTCAGTCTCGGCAAGGCAGAGAAATTCTGTGGTGAAACGCTGCCACTGCTGGCCATTCAGTATAATCTGCAGATGGAAAAGTCCACTGTTAGCATAATTTTTACAAAGGGTAAACAGATCAATACCATGGAGGCTATATTATTGTGAAAATCAACAGCTCATTAGAAAATCAAATCCCAATTTGTAATTTTAACCTCCCATACTTCTTTGAATCCCACGCCTCACTTGCTAACACTCTCTAAACAACTGTAGCACATACATTAGGACATCGATCTATAGATCTTTTTCCCAGACAAGTGGCAGTGAACCCTTCTCAATTCATTTGTGTTAGGATATGGTACACCGATAGCAATTAAGCCAGCTGATAAGTTGAGAGAGGAAGGGTTATGCTACAGTTAATGGAAATAATAAAAACGATGAATAGATTATTTACCATCCTCATTTTAGCCAATTCCTACCAGTTCAGCAATAGTAAAGTTGAGACTCTTATGCTCAAACGTACGTTCATACAAATTCAGAAGTCTCAGAAAGTGCCCCAATTTCTTTCATCTTAACATCTTAGTTCGTAGTAGGGCATCCTGTCTACCCTACTACTCATTTAATTACCAAGATGAATGTATCCTACTGATTAATAGGCAACAGAGTGGCCCTCATGTTAGACAACATCTTGTTTTTGCTTTATGATGTCAGCTTGCTAGGCAACAGAGTGGCCCTCAGGTCAGACAACATTCTTGCTTTAGCTTTATGACGTCAGAGCACCAGTGGACCAATTGTCCTTGTGGAAGCTGACCACACAGGAGGATGAGATTTCAGAAGGTATGCAGTAGGTTACTATCTGTGTTTGTAAGGCAAGTAGGAGGGGGAATGGTAAAGGACTATGAACCACTCAAAGCATAGGGGCCTTTTTGAAAGTGGATGGGGATACAAAAATAGAGATTATCCTTATACCAATTCATCTTGAGTATCAGAGTCCAACATACAAAGTGCAGGGGAAGACGTTAAATGAGCTTCCTTCTGTGAGAAGGAAACACTATCGTTCTCAAGTGAGATAGTGCATTTCAAACTCAAAGGCAGCAAATTCCTTAAGTGGAACATTGCTAGCACTAGGATCTAAAGCAGGCTTTAGTAGTGTTGAAGGCAGTCAGTTTTTGTTAGCTATCATGACCAACACAATGTGATCCATATTACTTCTATATTGAAAGAAAATATATTCAGGCACATGCTCCCACTAGAAGGTAATGAGGAAATTCAAAAGCTGTGAATGTCTTTTTAATGCCTAAAGGAATGATTGTGAGTTTTACTTACCATATAAATTGGTAAATTGGTCAAATGATGCCGTATGCCGGAAGATTTGCTTTTTTTTTTTTCTTCAGTCTCGGCAAGGCAGAGAAATTCTGTGGTGAAACGCTGCCACTGCTGGCCATTCAGTATAATCTGCAGATGGAAAAGTCCACTGTTAGCACAATTTTTACAAAGGGTAAACAGATCAATACTATGGAGTCTATATTATTGTGAAAATCAACAGCTCATTAGAAAATCAAATCCCAATTTGTAATTTTAACCTCCCATACTTCTTTGAATCCCACGCCTCACTTGCTAACACTCTCTAAACAACTGTAGCACATACATTAGGACATAGATCTATAGATCTTTTTCCCAGACAAGTGGCAGTGAACCCTTCTCAATTCATTTGTGTTAGGATATGGTACACCGATAGCAATTAAGCCAGCTGATAAGTTGAGAGAGGAAGGGTTATGCTACAGTTAATGGAAATAATAAAAACGATGAATAGATTATTTATCATCCTCATTTTAGCCAATTCCTACCAGTTCAGCAATAGTAAAGTTGAGACTCTTATGCTCAAACGTACGTTCATACAAATTCAGAAGTCTCAGAAAGTGCCCCAATTTCTTTCATCTTAACATCTTAGTTTGTAGTAGGGCATCCTGTCTACCCTACTACTCATTTAATTACCAAGATGAATGTATCCTACTGATTAATAGGCAACAGAGTGGCCCTCATGTCAGACAACATCTTGTTTTTGCTTTATGATGTCAGCTTGCTAGGCAACAGAGTGGCCCTCAGGTCAGACAACATTCTTGCTTTAGCTTTATGACGTCAGAGCACCAGTGGACCAATTGTCCTTGTGGAAGCTGACCACACAGGAGGATGAGATTTCAGAAGGTATGCAGTAGGTTACTATCTGTGTTTGTAAGGCAAGTAGGAGGGGGAATGATAAAGGACTCTGAACCACTCAAAGCATAGGGGCCTTTTTGAAAGTGGATGGGGATACAAAAATAGAGATTATCCTTAATATCAATCCATCTTGAGTATCAGAGTCCAACATACAATGTGCAGGGGAAGACGTTAAATGAGCTTCCTTCTGTGAGAAGGAAACACTATCGTTCTCAAGTGAGATAGTGCATTTCAAACTCAAAGGCAGCAAATTCCTCAAGTGGAACATTGCTAGCACTAGGATCTAAAGCAGGCCTTAGTAGTGTTGAAGGCAGTCAGTTTTTGTTAGCTATCATGACCAACACAATGTGATCCATATTACTTCTATATTGAAAGAAAATATATTCAGGCACAGGCTCCCACTAGAAGGTAATGAGGAAATTCAAAAGCTGTGAACGTCTTTTTAATGCCTAAAGGAATGATTGTGAGTTTTACTTACCATATAAATTGGTCAAATGATGCCGTATGCCGGAAGATTTGCTTTTTTTTTTTTCTTCAGTCTCGGCAAGGCAGAGAAATTCTGTGGTGAAACGCTGCCACTGCTGGCCATTCAGTATAATCTGCAGATGGAAAAGTCCACTGTTAGCACAATTTTTACAAAGGGTAAACAGATCAATACTATGGAGTCTATATTATTGTGAAAATCAACAGCTCATTAGAAAATCAAATCCCAATTTGTAATTTTAACCTCCCATACTTCTTTGAATCCCACGCCTCACTTGCTAACACTCTCTAAACAACTGTAGCACATACATTAGGACATAGATCTATAGATCTTTTTCCCCAGACAAGTGGCAGTGAACCCTTCTCAATTCATTTGTGTTAGGATATGGTACACCGATAGCAATTACGCCACCTGATAAGTTAAGAGAGGAAGGGTTATGCTACAGTTAATGGATATAATAAAAACGAGGAATAGATTATTTACCATCCTCATTTTAGCCAATTCCTACCAGTTCAGCAATAGTAAAGTTGAGACTCTTATGCTCAAACGTACGTTCATACAAATTCAGAAGTCTCAGAAAGTGCCCCAATTTCTTTCATCTTAACATCTTAGTTTGTAGTAGGGCATCCTGTCTACCCTACTACTCATTTAATTACCAAGATGAATGTATCCTACTGATTAATAGGCAACAGAGTTGCCCTCATGTCAGACAACATCTTGTTTTTGCTTTATGATGTCAGCTTGCTAGGCAACAGAGTGGCCCTCAGGTCAGACAACATTCTTGCTTTAGCTTTATGACGTCAGAGCACCAGTGGACCAATTGTCCTTGTGGAAGCTGACCACACAGGAGGATGAGATTTCAGAAGGTATGCAGTAGGTTACTATCTGTGTTTGTAAGGCAAGTAGGAGGGGGAATGATAAAGGACTCTGAACCACTCAAAGCATAGGGGCCTTTTTGAAAGTGGATGGGGATACAAAAATAGAGATTATCCTTAATATCAATCCATCTTGAGTATCAGAGTCCAACATACAAAGTGCAGGGGAAGACGTTAAATGAGCTTCCTTCTGTGAGAAGGAAACACTATCGTTCTCAAGTGAGATAGTGCATTTCAAACTCAAAGGCAGCAAATTCCTCAAGTGGAACATTGCTAGCACTTGGATCTAAAGCAGGCCTTAGTAGTGTTGAAGGCAGTCAGTTTTTGTTAGCTATCATGACCAACACAATGTGATCCATATTTCTTCTATATTGAAAGAAAATATATTCAGGCACAGGCTCCCACTAAAAGGTAATGAGGAAATTCAAAAGCTGTGAACGTCTTTTTAATGCCTAAAGGAATGATTGTGAGTTTTACTTACCATATAAATTGGTCAAATGATGCAGTATGCCGGAAGATTTGCGTTTTTTTTTTCTTCAGTCTCGGCAAGGCAGAGAAATTCTGTGGTGAAACGCTGCCACTGCTGGCCATTCAGTATAATCTGCAGATGGAAAAGTCCACTGTTAGCACAATTTTTACAAAGGGTAAACAGATCAATACTATGGAGTCTATATTATTGTGAAAATCAACAGCTCATTAGAAAATCAAATCCCAAT
Source organism: Lissotriton vulgaris (assembly GCF_964263255.1). Classification (NCBI taxonomy): domain Eukaryota; kingdom Metazoa; phylum Chordata; class Amphibia; order Caudata; family Salamandridae; genus Lissotriton; species Lissotriton vulgaris. The sequence continues at coordinate 615,403,853 of NC_141696.1, forward strand.
TTGTAATTTTAACCTCCCATACTTCTTTGAATCCCACGCCTCACTTGCTAACACTCTCTAAACAACTGTAGCACATACATTAGGACATAGATCTATAGATCTTTTTCCCAGACAAGTGGCAGTGAACCCTTCTCAATTCATTTGTGTTAGGATATGGTACACCGATAGCAATTACGCCAGCTGATAAGTTGAGAGAGGAAGGGTTATGCTACAGTTAATGGAAATAATAAAAACGAGGAATAGATTATTTACCATCCTCATTTTAGCCAATTCCTACCAGTTCAGCAATAGTAAAGTTGAGACTCTTATGCTCAAACGTACGTTCATACAAATTCAGAAGTCTCAGAGAGTGCCCCAATTTCTTTCATCTTAACATCTTAGTTTGTAGTAGGGCATCCTGTCTACCCTACTACTCATTTAATTACCAAGATGAATGTATCCTACTGATTAATAGGCAACAGAGTGGCCCTCATGTCAGACAACATCTTGTTTTTGCTTTATGATGTCAGCTTGCTAGGCAACAGAGTGGCCCTCAGGTCAGACAACATTCTTGCTTTAGCTTTATGACGTCAGAGCACCGGTGGACCAATTGTCCTTGTGGAAGCTGACCACACAGGAGGATGAGATTTCAGAAGGTATGCAGTAGGTTACTATCTGTGTTTGTAAGGCAAGTAGGAGGGGGAATGGTAAAGGACTATGAACCACTCAAAGCATAGGGGCCTTTTTGAAAGTGGATGGGGATACAAAAATAGAGATTATCCTTAATACCAATCCATCTTGAGTATCAGAGTCCAACATACAAAGTGCAGGGGAAGACGTTAAATGAGCTTCCTTCTGTGAGAAGGAAACACTATCGTTCTCAAGTGAGATAGTGCATTTCAAACTCAAAGGCAGCAAATTCCTCAAGTGGAACATTGCTAGCACTAGGATCTAAAGCAGGCTTTAGTAGTGTTGAAGGCAGTCAGTTTTTGTTAGCTATCATGACCAACACAATGTGATCCATATTACTTCTATATTGAAAGAAAATATATTCAGGCACAGGCTCCCACTAGAAGGTAATGAGGAAATTCAAAAGCTGTGAACGTCTTTTAAATGCCTAAAGGAATGATTGTGAGTTTTACTTACCATATAAATTGGTCAAATGAAGCCGTATGCCGGAAGATTTGCTTTTTTTTTTTCTTCAGTCTCGGCAAGGCAGAGAAATTCTGTGGTGAAACGCTGCCACTGCTGGCCATTCAGTATAATCTGCAGATGGAAAAGTCCACTGTTAGCACAATTTTTACAAAGGGTAAACAGATCAATACTATGGAGTCTATATTATTGTGAAAATCAACAGCTCATTAGAAAATCAAATCCCAATTTGTAATTTTAACCTCCCATACTTCTTTGAATCCCACGCCTCACTTGCTAACACTCTCTAAACAACTGTAGCACATACATTAGGACATAGATCTATAGATCTTTTTCCCCAGACAAGTGGCAGTGAACCCTTCTCAATTCATTTGTGTTAGGATATGGTACACCGATAGCAATTACGCCAGCTGATAAGTTAAGAGAGGAAGGGTTATGCTACAGTTAATGGATATAATAAAAACGAGGAATAGATTATTTACCATCCTCATTTTAGCCAATTCCTACCAGTTCAGCAATAGTAAAGTTGAGACTCTTATGCTCAAACGTACGTTCATACAAATTCAGAAGTCTCAGAAAGTGCCCCAATTTCTTTCATCTTAACATCTTAGTTTGTAGTAGGGCATCCTGTCTACCCTACTACTCATTTAATTACCAAGATGAATGTATCCTACTGATTAATAGGCAACAGAGTTGCCCTCATGTCAGACAACATCTTGTTTTTGCTTTATGATGTCAGCTTGCTAGGCAACAGAGTGGCCCTCAGGTCAGACAACATTCTTGCTTTAGCTTTATGACGTCAGAGCACCAGTGGACCAATTGTCCTTGTGGAAGCTGACCACACAGGAGGATGAGATTTCAGAAGGTATGCAGTAGGTTACTATCTGTGTTTGTAAGGCAAGTAGGAGGGGGAATGATAAAGGACTCTGAACCACTCAAAGCATAGGGGCCTTTTTGAAAGTGGATGGGGATACAAAAATAGAGATTATCCTTAATATCAATCCATCTTGAGTATCAGAGTCCAACATACAAAGTGCAGGGGAAGACGTTAAATGAGCTTCCTTCTGTGAGAAGGAAACACTATCGTTCTCAAGTGAGATAGTGCATTTCAAACTCAAAGGCAGCAAATTCCTCAAGTGGAACATTGCTAGCACTTGGATCTAAAGCAGGCCTTAGTAGTGTTGAAGGCAGTCAGTTTTTGTTAGCTATCATGACCAACACAATGTGATCCATATTTCTTCTATATTGAAAGAAAATATATTCAGGCATAGGCTCCCACTAAAAGGTAATGAGGAAATTCAAAAGCTGTGAACGTCTTTTTAATGCCTAAAGGAATGATTGTGAGTTTTACTTACCATATAAATTGGTCAAATGATGCAGTATGCCGGAAGATTTGCGTTTTTTTTTTCTTCAGTCTCGGCAAGGCAGAGAAATTCTGTGGTGAAACGCTGCCACTGCTAGCCATTCAGTATAATCTGCAGATGGAAAAGTCCACTGTTAGCACAATTTTTACAAAGGGTAAACAGATCAATACTATGGAGTCTATATTATTGTGAAAATCAACAGCTCATTAGAAAATCAAATCCCAATTTGTAATTTTAACCTCCCATACTTCTTTGAATCCCACGCCTCACTTGCTAACACTCTCTAAACAACTGTAGCACATACATTAGGACATAGATCTATAGATCTTTTTCCCCAGACAAGTGGCAGTGAACCCTTCTCAATTCATTTGTGTTAGGATATGGTACACCGATAGCAATTACGCCACCTGATAAGTTAAGAGAGGAAGGGTTATGCTACAGTTAATGGATATAATAAAAACGAGGAATAGATTATTTACCATCCTCATTTTAGCCAATTCCTACCAGTTCAGCAATAGTAAAGTTGAGACTCTTATGCTCAAACGTACGTTCATACAAATTCAGAAGTCTCAGAGAGTGCCCCAATTTCTTTCATCTTAACATCTTAGTTTGTAGTAGGGCATCCTGTCTACCCTACTACTCATTTAATTACCAAGATGAATGTATCCTACTGATTAATAGGCAACAGAGTGGCCCTCATGTCAGACAACATCTTGTTTTTGCTTTATGATGTCAGCTTGCTAGGCAACAGAGTGGCCCTCAGGTCAGACAACATTCTTGCTTTAGCTTTATGACGTCAGAGCACCGGTGGACCAATTGTCCTTGTGGAAGCTGACCACACAGGAGGATGAGATTTCAGAAGGTATGCAGTAGGTTACTATCTGTGTTTGTAAGGCAAGTAGGAGGGGGAATGGTAAAGGACTATGAACCACTCAAAGCATAGGGGCCTTTTTGAAAGTGGATGGGGATACAAAAATAGAGATTATCCTTAATACCAATCCATCTTGAGTATCAGAGTCCAACATACAAAGTGCAGGGGAAGACGTTAAATGAGCTTCCTTCTGTGAGAAGGAAACACTATCGTTCTCAAGTGAGATAGTGCATTTCAAACTCAAAGGCAGCAAATTCCTCAAGTGGAACATTGCTAGCACTAGGATCTAAAGCAGGCTTTAGTAGTGTTGAAGGCAGTCAGTTTTTGTTAGCTATCATGACCAACACAATGTGATCCATATTACTTCTATATTGAAAGAAAATATATTCAGGCACAGGCTCCCACTAGAAGGTAATGAGGAAATTCAAAAGCTGTGAACGTCTTTTAAATGCCTAAAGGAATGATTGTGAGTTTTACTTACCATATAAATTGGTCAAATGATGCCGTATGCCGGAAGATTTGCTTTTTTTTTTTCTTCAGTCTCGGCAAGGCAGAGAAATTCTGTGGTGAAACGCTGCCACTGCTGGCCATTCAGTATAATCTGCAGATGGAAAAGTCCACTGTTAGCACAATTTTTACAAAGGGTAAACAGATCAATACTATGGAGTCTATATTATTGTGAAAATCAACAGCTCATTAGAAAATCAAATCCCAATTTGTAATTTTAACCTCCCATACTTCTTTGAATCCCACGCCTCACTTGCTAACACTCTCTAAACAACTGTAGCACATACATTAGGACATAGATCTATAGATCTTTTTCCCCAGACAAGTGGCAGTGAACCCTTCTCAATTCATTTGTGTTAGGATATGGTACACCGATAGCAATTACGCCAGCTGATAAGTTAAGAGAGGAAGGGTTATGCTACAGTTAATGGATATAATAAAAACGAGGAATAGATTATTTACCATCCTCATTTTAGCCAATTCCTACCAGTTCAGCAATAGTAAAGTTGAGACTCTTATGCTCAAACGTACGTTCATACAAATTCAGAAGTCTCAGAAAGTGCCCCAATTTCTTTCATCTTAACATCTTAGTTTGTAGTAGGGCATCCTGTCTACCCTACTACTCATTTAATTACCAAGATGAATGTATCCTACTGATTAATAGGCAACAGAGTTGCCCTCATGTCAGACAACATCTTGTTTTTGCTTTATGATGTCAGCTTGCTAGGCAACAGAGTGGCCCTCAGGTCAGACAACATTCTTGCTTTAGCTTTATGACGTCAGAGCACCAGTGGACCAATTGTCCTTGTGGAAGCTGACCACACAGGAGGATGAGATTTCAGAAGGTATGCAGTAGGTTACTATCTGTGTTTGTAAGGCAAGTAGGAGGGGGAATGATAAAGGACTCTGAACCACTCAAAGCATAGGGGCCTTTTTGAAAGTGGATGGGGATACAAAAATAGAGATTATCCTTAATATCAATCCATCTTGAGTATCAGAGTCCAACATACAAAGTGCAGGGGAAGACGTTAAATGAGCTTCCTTCTGTGAGAAGGAAACACTATCGTTCTCAAGTGAGATAGTGCATTTCAAACTCAAAGGCAGCAAATTCCTCAAGTGGAACATTGCTAGCACTTGGATCTAAAGCAGGCCTTAGTAGTGTTGAAGGCAGTCAGTTTTTGTTAGCTATCATGACCAACACAATGTGATCCATATTTCTTCTATATTGAAAGAAAATATATTCAGGCATAGGCTCCCACTAAAAGGTAATGAGGAAATTCAAAAGCTGTGAACGTCTTTTTAATGCCTAAAGGAATGATTGTGAGTTTTACTTACCATATAAATTGGTCAAATGATGCAGTATGCCGGAAGATTTGCGTTTTTTTTTTCTTCAGTCTCGGCAAGGCAGAGAAATTCTGTGGTGAAACGCTGCCACTGCTAGCCATTCAGTATAATCTGCAGATGGAAAAGTCCACTGTTAGCACAATTTTTACAAAGGGTAAACAGATCAATACTATGGAGTCTATATTATTGTGAAAATCAACAGCTCATTAGAAAATCAAATCCCAATTTGTAATTTTAACCTCCCATACTTCTTTGAATCCCACGCCTCACTTGCTAACACTCTCTAAACAACTGTAGCACATACATTAGGACATAGATCTATAGATCTTTTTCCCAGACAAGTGGCAGTGAACCCTTCTCAATTCATTTGTGTTAGGATATGGTACACCGATAGCAATTACGCCAGCTGATAAGTTGAGAGAGGAAGGGTTATGCTACAGTTAATGGAAATAATAAAAACGAGGAATAGATTATTTACCATCCTCATTTTAGCCAATTCCTACCAGTTCAGCAATAGTAAAGTTGAGACTCTTATGCTCAAACGTACGTTCATACAAATTCAGAAGTCTCAGAGAGTGCCCCAATTTCTTTCATCTTAACATCTTAGTTTGTAGTAGGGCATCCCGTCTACCCTACTACTCATTTAATTACCAAGATGAATGTATCCTACTGATTAATAGGCAACAGAGTGGCCCTCATGTCAGACAACATCTTGTTTTTGCTTTATGATGTCAGCTTGCTAGGCAACAGAGTGGCCCTCAGGTCAGACAACATTCTTGCTTTAGCTTTATGACGTCAGAGCACCGGTGGACCAATTGTCCTTGTGGAAGCTGACCACACAGGAGGATGAGATTTCAGAAGGTATGCAGTAGGTTACTATCTGTGTTTGTAAGGCAAGTAGGAGGGGGAATGGTAAAGGACTATGAACCACTCAAAGCATAGGGGCCTTTTTGAAAGTGGATGGGGATACAAAAATAGAGATTATCCTTAATACCAATCCATCTTGAGTATCAGAGTCCAACATACAAAGTGCAGGGGAAGACGTTAAATGAGCTTCCTTCTGTGAGAAGGAAACACTATCGTTCTCAAGTGAGATAGTGCATTTCAAACTCAAAGGCAGCAAATTCCTCAAGTGGAACATTGCTAGCACTAGGATCTAAAGCAGGCTTTAGTAGTGTTGAAGGCAGTCAGTTTTTGTTAGCTATCATGACCAACACAATGTGATCCATATTACTTCTATATTGAAAGAAAATATATTCAGGCACAGGCTCCCACTAGAAGGTAATGAGGAAATTCAAAAGCTGTGAACGTCTTTTAAATGCCTAAAGGAATGATTGTGAGTTTTACTTACCATATAAATTGGTCAAATGATGCCGTATGCCGGAAGATTTGCTTTTTTTTTTTTTCCTTCAGTCTCGGCAAGGCAGAGAAATTCTGTGGTGAAACGCTGCCACTGCTGGCCATTCAGTATAATCTGCAGATGGAAAAGTCCACTGTTAGCACAATTTTTACAAAGGGTAAACAGATCAATACTATGGAGTCTATATTATTGTGAAAATCAACAGCTCATTAGAAAATCAAATCCCAATTTGTAATTTTAACCTCCCATACTTCTTTGAATCCCACGCCTCACTTGCTAACACTCTCTAAACAACTGTAGCACATACATTAGGACATAGATCTATAGATCTTTTTCCCCAGACAAGTGGCAGTGAACCCTTCTCAATTCATTTGTGTTAGGATATGGTACACCGATAGCAATTACGCCAGCTGATAAGTTAAGAGAGGAAGGGTTATGCTACAGTTAATGGATATAATAAAAACGAGGAATAGATTATTTACCATCCTCATTTTAGCCAATTCCTACCAGTTCAGCAATAGTAAAGTTGAGACTCTTATGCTCAAACGTACGTTCATACAAATTCAGAAGTCTCAGAAAGTGCCCCAATTTCTTTCATCTTAACATCTTAGTTTGTAGTAGGGCATCCTGTCTACCCTACTACTCATTTAATTACCAAGATGAATGTATCCTACTGATTAATAGGCAACAGAGTTGCCCTCATGTCAGACAACATCTTGTTTTTGCTTTATGATGTCAGCTTGCTAGGCAACTGAGTGGCCCTCAGGTCAGACAACATTCTTGCTTTAGCTTTATGACGTCAGAGCACCGGTGGACCAATTGTCCTTGTGGAAGCTGACCACACAGGAGGATGAGATTTCAGAAGGTATGCAGTAGGTTACTATCTGTGTTTGTAAGGCAAGTAGGAGGGGGAATGATAAAGGACTCTGAACCACTCAAAGCATAGGGGCCTTTTTGAAAGTGGATGGGGATACAAAAATAGAGATTATCCTTAATATCAATCCATCTTGAGTATCAGAGTCCAACATACAAAGTGCAGGGGAAGACGTTAAATGAGCTTCCTTCTGTGAGAAGGAAACACTATCGTTCTCAAGTGAGATAGTGCATTTCAAACTCAAAGGCAGCAAATTCCTCAAGTGGAACATTGCTAGCACTTGGATCTAAAGCAGGCCTTAGTAGTGTTGAAGGCAGTCAGTTTTTGTTAGCTATCATGACCAACACAATGTGATCCATATTTCTTCTATATTGAAAGAAAATATATTCAGGCACAGGCTCCCACTAAAAGGTAATGAGGAAATTCAAAAGCTGTGAACGTCTTTTTAATGCCTAAAGGAATGATTGTGAGTTTTACTTACCATATAAATTGGTCAAATGATGCAGTATGCCGGAAGATTTGCGTTTTTTTTTTCTTCAGTCTCGGCAAGGCAGAGAAATTCTGTGGTGAAACGCTGCCACTGCTGGCCATTCAGTATAATCTGCAGATGGAAAAGTCCACTGTTAGCACAATTTTTACAAAGGGTAAACAGATCAATACTATGGAGTCTATATTATTGTGAAAATCAACAGCTCATTAGAAAATCAAATCCCAATTTGTAATTTTAACCTCCCATACTTCTTTGAATCCCACGCCTCACTTGCTAACACTCTCTAAACAACTGTAGCACATACATTAGGACATAGATCTATAGATCTTTTTCCCAGACAAGTGGCAGTGAACCCTTCTCAATTCATTTGTGTTAGGATATGGTACACCGATAGCAATTACGCCAGCTGATAAGTTGAGAGAGGAAGGGTTATGCTACAGTTAATGGAAATAATAAAAACGAGGAATAGATTATTTACCATCCTCATTTTAGCCAATTCCTACCAGTTCAGCAATAGTAAAGTTGAGACTCTTATGCTCAAACGTACGTTCATACAAATTCAGAAGTCTCAGAGAGTGCCCCAATTTCTTTCATCTTAACATCTTAGTTTGTAGTAGGGCATCCTGTCTACCCTACTACTCATTTAATTACCAAGATGAATGTATCCTACTGATTAATAGGCAACAGAGTGGCCCTCATGTCAGACAACATCTTGTTTTTGCTTTATGATGTCAGCTTGCTAGGCAACAGAGTGGCCCTCAGGTCAGACAACATTCTTGCTTTAGCTTTATGACGTCAGAGCACCGGTGGACCAATTGTCCTTGTGGAAGCTGACCACACAGGAGGATGAGATTTCAGAAGGTATGCAGTAGGTTACTATCTGTGTTTGTAAGGCAAGTAGGAGGGGGAATGGTAAAGGACTATGAACCACTCAAAGCATAGGGGCCTTTTTGAAAGTGGATGGGGATACAAAAATAGAGATTATCCTTAATACCAATCCATCTTGAGTATCAGAGTCCAACATACAAAGTGCAGGGGAAGACGTTAAATGAGCTTCCTTCTGTGAGAAGGAAACACTATCGTTCTCAAGTGAGATAGTGCATTTCAAACTCAAAGGCAGCAAATTCCTCAAGTGGAACATTGCTAGCACTAGGATCTAAAGCAGGCTTTAGTAGTGTTGAAGGCAGTCAGTTTTTGTTAGCTATCATGACCAACACAATGTGATCCATATTACTTCTATATTGAAAGAAAATATATTCAGGCACAGGCTCCCACTAGAAGGTAATGAGGAAATTCAAAAGCTGTGAACGTCTTTTAAATGCCTAAAGGAATGATTGTGAGTTTTACTTACCATATAAATTGGTCAAATGATGCCGTATGCCGGAAGATTTGCTTTTTTTTTTTTCTTCAGTCTCGGCAAGGCAGAGAAATTCTGTGGTGAAACGCTGCCACTGCTGGCCATTCAGTATAATCTGCAGATGGAAAAGTCCACTGTTAGCACAATTTTTACAAAGGGTAAACAGATCAATACTATGGAGTCTATATTATTGTGAAAATCAACAGCTCATTAGAAAATCAAATCCCAATTTGTAATTTTAACCTCCCATACTTCTTTGAATCCCACGCCTCACTTGCTAACACTCTCTAAACAACTGTAGCACATACATTAGGACATAGATCTATAGATCTTTTTCCCCAGACAAGTGGCAGTGAACCCTTCTCAATTCATTTGTGTTAGGATATGGTACACCGATAGCAATTACGCCAGCTGATAAGTTAAGAGAGGAAGGGTTATGCTACAGTTAATGGATATAATAAAAACGAGGAATAGATTATTTACCATCCTCATTTTAGCCAATTCCTACCAGTTCAGCAATAGTAAAGTTGAGACTCTTATGCTCAAACGTACGTTCATACAAATTCAGAAGTCTCAGAAAGTGCCCCAATTTCTTTCATCTTAACATCTTAGTTTGTAGTAGGGCATCCTGTCTACCCTACTACTCATTTAATTACCAAGATGAATGTATCCTACTGATTAATAGGCAACAGAGTTGCCCTCATGTCAGACAACATCTTGTTTTTGCTTTATGATGTCAGCTTGCTAGGCAACAGAGTGGCCCTCAGGTCAGACAACATTCTTGCTTTAGCTTTATGACGTCAGAGCACCAGTGGACCAATTGTCCTTGTGGAAGCTGACCACACAGGAGGATGAGATTTCAGAAGGTATGCAGTAGGTTACTATCTGTGTTTGTAAGGCAAGTAGGAGGGGGAATGATAAAGGACTCTGAACCACTCAAAGCATAGGGGCCTTTTTGAAAGTGGATGGGGATACAAAAATAGAGATTATCCTTAATATCAATCCATCTTGAGTATCAGAGTCCAACATACAAAGTGCAGGGGAAGACATTAAATGAGCTTCCTTCTGTGAGAAGGAAACACTATCGTTCTAAAGTGAGATAGTGCATTTCAAACTCAAAGGCAGCAAATTCCTCAAGTGGAACATTGCTAGCACCAGGATCTAAAGCAGGCTTTAGTAGTGTTGAAGGCAGTCAGTTTTTGTTAACTATCATGACCAACACAATGTGAGCCATATTACTTCCATATTGACAGAAATTATATTCAGGCACTGGCTCCCACTAGAAGGTAATGAGGAAATTCAAAAGCTGTGAACGTCTTTTTAATGCCTAAAGGAATGATTGTGAGTTTTACTTACCATATAAATTGGTCAAATGATGCCGTATGCCGGAAGATTTGCTTTTTTTTTTTTCTTCAGTCTCGGCAAGGCAGAGAAATTCTGTGGTGAAACGCTGCCACTGCTGGCCATTCAGTATAATCTGCAGATGGAAAAGTCCACTGTTAGCACAATTTTTACAAAGGGTAAACAGATCAATACTATGGAGTCTATATTATTGTGAAAATCAACAGCTCATTAGAAAATCAAATCCCAATTTGTAATTTTAACCTCCCATACTTCTTTGAATCCCACGCCTCACTTGCTAACACTCTCTAAACAACTGTAGCACATACATTAGGACATAGATCTATAGATCTTTTTCCCAGACAAGTGGCAGTGAACCCTTCTCAATTCATTTGTGTTAGGATATGGTACACCAATAGCAATTACGCCAGCTGATAAGTTGAGAGAGGAAGGGTTATGCTACAGTTAATGGAAATAATAAAAACGAGGAATAGATTATTTACCATCCTCATTTTAGCCAATTCCTACCAGTTCAGCAATAGTAAAGTTGAGACTCTTATGCTCAAATGTACGTTCATACAAATTCAGAAGTCTCAGAGAGTGCCCCAATTTCTTTCATCTTAACATCTTAGTTTGTAGTAGGGCATCCTGTCTACCCTACTACTCATTTAATTACCAAGATGAATGTATCCTACTGATTAATAGGCAACAGAGTGGCCCTCATGTCAGACAACATCTTGTTTTTGCTTTATGATGTCAGCTTGCTAGGCAACAGAGTGGCCCTCAGGTCAGACAACATTCTTGCTTTAGCTTTATGACGTCAGAGCACCAGTGGACCAATTGTCCTTGTGGAAGCTGACCACACAGGAGGATGAGATTTCAGAAGGTATGCAGTAGGTTACTATCTGTGTTTGTAAGGCAAGTAGGAGGGGGAATGGTAAAGGACTATGAACCACTCAAAGCATAGGGGCCTTTTTGAAAGTGGATGGGGATACAAAAATAGAGATTATCCTTAATACCAATCCATCTTGAGTATCAGAGTCCAACATACAAAGTGCAGGGGAAGACGTTAAATGAGCTTCCTTCTGTGAGAAGGAAACACTATCGTTCTCAAGTGAGATAGTGCATTTCAAACTCAAAGGCAGCAAATTCCTCAAGTGGAACATTGCTAGCACTAGGATCTAAAGCAGGCATTAGTAGTGTTGAAGGCAGTCAGTTTTTGTTAGCTATCATGACCAACACAATGTGATCCATATTACTTCTATATTGAAAGAAAATATATTCAGGCACATGCTCCCACTAGAAGGTAATGAGGAAATTCAAAAGCTGTGAACGTCTTTTTAATGCCTAAAGGAATGATTGTGAGTTTTACTTTCCATATAAATTGGTAAATTGGTCAAATGATGCCGTATGCCGGAAGATTTGCTTTTTTTTTTTTCTTCAGTCTCGGCAAGGCAGAGAAATTCTGTGGTGAAACGCTGCCACTGCTGGCCATTCAGTATAATCTGCAGATGGAAAAGTCCACTGTTAGCACAATTTTTACAAAGGGTAAACAGATCAATACTATGGAGTCTATATTATTGTGAAAATCAACAGCTCATTAGAAAATCAAATCCCAATTTGTAATTTTAACCTCCCATACTTCTTTGAATCCCACGCCTCACTTGCTAACACTCTCTAAACAACTGTAGCACATACATTAGGACATAGATCTATAGATCTTTTTCCCCAGACAAGTGGCAGTGAACCCTTCTCAATTCATTTGTGTTAGGATATGGTACACCGATAGCAATTACGCCAGCTGATAAGTTAAGAGAGGAAGGGTTATGCTACAGTTAATGGATATAATAAAAACGAGGAATAGATTATTTACCATCCTCATTTTAGCCAATTCCTACCAGTTCAGCAATAGTAAAGTTGAGACTCTTATGCTCAAACGTACGTTCATACAAATTCAGAAGTCTCAGAAAGTGCCCCAATTTCTTTCATCTTAACATCTTAGTTTGTAGTAGGGCATCCTGTCTACCCTACTACTCATTTAATTACCAAGATGAATGTATCCTACTGATTAATAGGCAACAGAGTTGCCCTCATGTCAGACAACATCTTGTTTTTGCTTTATGATGTCAGCTTGCTAGGCAACAGAGTGGCCCTCAGGTCAGGCAACATTCTTGCTTTAGCTTTATGACGTCAGAGCACCAGTGGACCAATTGTCCTTGTGGAAGCTGACCACACAGGAGGATGAGATTTCAGAAGGTATGCAGTAGGTTACTATCTGTGTTTGTAAGGCAAGTAGGAGGGGGAATGATAAAGGACTCTGAACCACTCAAAGCATAGGGGCCTTTTTGAAAGTGGATGGGGATACAAAAATAGAGATTATCCTTAATATCAATCCATCTTGAGTATCAGAGTCCAACATACAAAGTGCAGGGGAAGACGTTAAATGAGCTTCCTTCTGTGAGAAGGAAACACTATCGTTCTCAAGTGAGATAGTGCATTTCAAACTCAAAGGCAGCAAATTCCTCAAGTGGAACATTGCTAGCACTTGGATCTAAAGCAGGCCTTAGTAGTGTTGAAGGCAGTCAGTTTTTGTTAGCTATCATGACCAACACAATGTGATCCATATTTCTTCTATATTGAAAGAAAATATATTCAGGCACAGGCTCCCACTAAAAGGTAATGAGGAAATTCAAAAGCTGTGAACGTCTTTTTAATGCCTAAAGGAATGATTGTGAGTTTTACTTACCATATAAATTGGTCAAATGATGCAGTATGCCGGAAGATTTGCGTTTTTTTTTCTTCAGTCTCGGCAAGGCAGAGAAATTCTGTGGTGAAACGCTGCCACTGCTGGCCATTCAGTATAATCTGCAGATGGAAAAGTCCACTGTTAGCACAATTTTTACAAAGGGTAAACAGATCAATACTATGGAGTCTATATTATTGTGAAAATCAACAGCTCATTAGAAAATCAAATCCCAATTTGTAATTTTAACCTCCCATACTTCTTTGAATCCCACGCCTCACTTGCTAACACTCTCTAAACAACTGTAGCACATACATTAGGACATAGATCTATAGATCTTTTTCCCCAGACAAGTGGCAGTGAACCCTTCTCAATTCATTTGTGTTAGGATATGGTACACCGATAGCAATTACGCCAGCTGATAAGTTAAGAGAGGAAGGGTTATGCTACAGTTAATGGATATAATAAAAACGAGGAATAGATTATTTACCATCCTCATTTTAGCCAATTCCTACCAGTTCAGCAATAGTAAAGTTGAGACTCTTATGCTCAAACGTACGTTCATACAAATTCAGAAGTCTCAGAAAGTGCCCCAATTTCTTTCATCTTAACATCTTAGTTTGTAGTAGGGCATCCTGTCTACCCTACTACTCATTTAATTACCAAGATGAATGTATCCTACTGATTAATAGGCAACAGAGTTGCCCTCATGTCAGACAACATCTTGTTTTTGCTTTATGATGTCAGCTTGCTAGGCAACAGAGTGGCCCTCAGGTCAGGCAACATTCTTGCTTTAGCTTTATGACGTCAGAGCACCAGTGGACCAATTGTCCTTGTGGAAGCTGACCACACAGGAGGATGAGATTTCAGAAGGTATGCAGTAGGTTACTATCTGTGTTTGTAAGGCAAGTAGGAGGGGGAATGATAAAGGACTCTGAACCACTCAAAGCATAGGGGCCTTTTTGAAAGTGGATGGGGATACAAAAATAGAGATTATCCTTAATATCAATCCATCTTGAGTATCAGAGTCCAACATACAAAGTGCAGGGGAAGACGTTAAATGAGCTTCCTTCTGTGAGAAGGAAACACTATCGTTCTCAAGTGAGATAGTGCATTTCAAACTCAAAGGCAGCAAATTCCTCAAGTGGAACATTGCTAGCACTTGGATCTAAAGCAGGCCTTAGTAGTGTTGAAGGCAGTCAGTTTTTGTTAGCTATCATGACCAACACAATGTGATCCATATTTCTTCTATATTGAAAGAAAATATATTCAGGCACAGGCTCCCACTAAAAGGTAATGAGGAAATTCAAAAGCTGTGAACGTCTTTTTAATGCCTAAAGGAATGATTGTGAGTTTTACTTACCATATAAATTGGTCAAATGATGCAGTATGCCGGAAGATTTGCGTTTTTTTTTCTTCAGTCTCGGCAAGGCAGAGAAATTCTGTGGTGAAACGCTGCCACTGCTGGCCATTCAGTATAATCTGCAGATGGAAAAGTCCACTGTTAGCACAATTTTTACAAAGGGTAAACAGATCAATACTATGGAGTCTATATTATTGTGAAAATCAACAGCTCATTAGAAAATCAAATCCCAATTTGTAATTTTAACCTCCCATACTTCTTTGAATCCCACGCCTCACTTGCTAACACTCTCTAAACAACTGTAGCACATACATTAGGACATTGATCTATAGATCTTTTTCCCAGACAAGTGGCAGTGAACCCTTCTCAATTCATTTGTGTTAGGATATGGTACACCGATAGCAATTAAGCCAGCTGATAAGTTGAGAGAGGAAGGGTTATGCTACAGTTAATGGAAATAATAAAAACGATGAATAGATTATTTACCATCCTCATTTTAGCCAATTCCTACCAGTTCAGCAATAGTAAAGTTGAGACTCTTATGCTCAAACGTACATTCATACAAATTCAGAAGTCTCAGAAAGTGCCCCAATTTCTTTCATCTTAACATCTTAGTTCGTAGTAGGGCATCCTGTCTACCCTACTACTCATTTAATTACCAAGATGAATGTATCCTACTGATTAATAGGCAACAGAGTGGCCCTCATGTTAGACAACATCTTGTTTTTGCTTTATGATGTCAGCTTGCTAGGCAACGGAGTGGCCCTCAGGTCAGACAACATTCTTGCTTTAGCTTTATGACGTCAGAGCACCAGTGGACCAATTGTCCTTGTGGAAGCTGACCACACAGGAGGATGAGATTTCAGAAGGTATGCAGTAGGTTACTATCTGTGTTTGTAAGGCAAGTAGGAGGGGGAATGGTAAAGGACTATGAACCACTCAAAGCATAGGGGCCTTTTTGAAAGTGGATGGGGATACAAAAATAGAGATTATCCTTATACCAATCCATCTTGAGTATCAGAGTCCAACATACAAAGTGCAGGGGAAGACGTTAAATGAGCTTCCTTCTGTGAGAAGGAAACACTATCGTTCTCAAGTGAGATAGTGCATTTCAAACTCAAAGGCAGCAAATTTCTCAAGTGGAACATTGCTAGCACTAGGATCTAAAGCAGGCTTTAGTAGTGTTGAAGGCAGTCAGTTTTTGTTAGCTATCATGACCAACACAATGTGATCCATATTACTTCTATATTGAAAGAAAATATATTCAGGCACATGCTCCCACTAGAAGGTAATGAGGAAATTCAAAAGCTGTGAACGTCTTTTTAATGCCTAAAGGAATGATTGTGAGTTTTACTTACCATATAAATTGGTAAATTGGTCAAATGATGCCGTATGCCGGAAGATTTGCTTTTTTTTTTTTCTTCAGTCTCGGCAAGGCAGAGAAATTCTGTGGTGAAACGCTGCCACTGCTGGCCATTCAGTATAATCTGCAGATGGAAAAGTCCACTGTTAGCACAATTTTTACAAAGGGTAAACAGATCAATACTATGGAGTCTATATTATTGTGAAAATCAACAGCTCATTAGAAAATCAAATCCCAATTTGTAATTTTAACCTCCCATACTTCTTTGAATCCCACGCCTCACTTGCTAACACTCTCTAAACAACTGTAGCACATACATTAGGACATAGATCTATAGATCTTTTTCCCAGACAAGTGGCAGTGAACCCTTCTCAATTCATTTGTGTTAGGATATGGTACACCGATAGCAATTAAGCCAGCTGATAAGTTGAGAGAGGAAGGGTTATGCTACAGTTAATGGAAATAATAAAAACGATGAATAGATTATTTATCATCCTCATTTTAGCCAATTCCTACCAGTTCAGCAATAGTAAAGTTGAGACTCTTATGCTCAAACGTACGTTCATACAAATTCAAAAGTCTCAGAAAGTGCCCCAATTTCTTTCATCTTAACATCTTAGTTTGTAGTAGGGCATCCTGTCTACCCTACTACTCATTTAATTACCAAGATGAATGTATCCTACTGATTAATAGGCAACAGAGTGGCCCTCATGTCAGACAACATCTTGTTTTTGCTTTATGATGTCAGCTTGCTAGGCAACAGAGTGGCCCTCAGGTCAGACAACATTCTTGCTTTAGCTTTATGACGTCAGAGCACCAGTGGACCAATTGTCCTTGTGGAAGCTGACCACACAGGAGGATGAGATTTCAGAAGGTATGCAGTAGGTTACTATCTGTGTTTGTAAGGCAAGTAGGAGGGGGAATGATAAAGGACTCTGAACCACTCAAAGCATAGGGGCCTTTTTGAAAGTGGATGGGGATACAAAAATAGAGATTATCCTTAATATCAATCCATCTTGAGTATCAGAGTCCAACATACAATGTGCAGGGGAAGACGTTAAATGAGCTTCCTTCTGTGAGAAGGAAACACTATCGTTCTCAAGTGAGATAGTGCATTTCAAACTCAAAGGCAGCAAATTCCTCAAGTGGAACATTGCTAGCACTAGGATCTAAAGCAGGCCTTAGTAGTGTTGAAGGCAGTCAGTTTTTGTTAGCTATCATGACCAACACAATGTGATCCATATTACTTCTATATTGAAAGAAAATATATTCAGGCACAGGCTCCCACTAGAAGGTAATGAGGAAATTCAAAAGCTGTGAACGTCTTTTTAATGCCTAAAGGAATGATTGTGAGTTTTACTTACCATATAAATTGGTCAAATGATGCAGTATGCCGGAAGATTTGCGTTTTTTTTTCTTCAGTCTCGGCAAGGCAGAGAAATTCTGTGGTGAAACGCTGCCACTGCTGGCCATTCAGTATAATCTGCAGATGGAAAAGTCCACTGTTAGCACAATTTTTACAAAGGGTAAACAGATCAATACTATGGAGTCTATATTATTGTGAAAATCAACAGCTCATTAGAAAATCAAATCCCAATTTGTAATTTTAACCTCCCATACTTCTTTGAATCCCACGCCTCACTTGCTAACACTCTCTAAACTACTGTAGCACATACATTAGGACATAGATCTATAGATCTTTTTCCCAGACAAGTGGCAGTGAACCCTTCTCAATTCATTTGTGTTAGGATATGGTACACCGATAGCAATTAAGCCAGCTGATAAGTTGAGAGAGGAAGGGTTATGCTACAGTTAATGGAAATAATAAAAACGATGAATAGATTATTTATCATCCTCATTTTAGCCAATTCCTACCAGTTCAGCAATAGTAAAGTTGAGACTCTTATGCTCAAACGTACGTTCATACAAATTCAAAAGTCTCAGAAAGTGCCCCAATTTCTTTCATCTTAACATCTTAGTTTGTAGTAGGGCATCCTGTCTACCCTACTACTCATTTAATTACCAAGATGAATGTATCCTACTGATTAATAGGCAACAGAGTGGCCCTCATGTCAGACAACATCTTGTTTTTGCTTTATGATGTCAGCTTGCTAGGCAACAGAGTGGCCCTCAGGTCAGACAACATTCTTGCTTTAGCTTTATGACGTCAGAGCACCAGTGGACCAATTGTCCTTGTGGAAGCTGACCACACAGGAGGATGAGATTTCAGAAGGTATGCAGTAGGTTACTATCTGTGTTTGTAAGGCAAGTAGGAGGGGGAATGATAAAGGACTCTGAACCACTCAAAGCATAGGGGCCTTTTTGAAAGTGGATGGGGATACAAAAATAGAGATTATCCTTAATATCAATCCATCTTGAGTATCAGAGTCCAACATACAATGTGCAGGGGAAGACGTTAAATGAGCTTCCTTCTGTGAGAAGGAAACACTATCGTTCTCAAGTGAGATAGTGCATTTCAAACTCAAAGGCAGCAAATTCCTCAAGTGGAACATTGCTAGCACTAGGATCTAAAGCAGGCCTTAGTAGTGTTGAAGGCAGTCAGTTTTTGTTAGCTATCATGACCAACACAATGTGATCCATATTACTTCTATATTGAAAGAAAATATATTCAGGCACAGGCTCCCACTAGAAGGTAATGAGGAAATTCAAAAGCTGTGAACGTCTTTTTAATGCCTAAAGGAATGATTGTGAGTTTTACTTACCATATAAATTGGTCAAATGATGCAGTATGCCGGAAGATTTGCGTTTTTTTTTCTTCAGTCTCGGCAAGGCAGAGAAATTCTGTGGTGAAACGCTGCCACTGCTGGCCGTTCAGTATAATCTGCAGATGGAAAAGTCTACTGTTAGCACAATTTTTACAAAGGGTAAACAGATCAATACTATGGAGTCTATATTATTGTGAAAATCAACAGCTCATTAGAAAATCAAATCCCAATTTGTAATTTTAACCTCCCATACTTCTTTGAATCCCACGCCTCACTTGCTAACACTCTCTTAACAACTGTAGCACATACATTAGGACATAGATCTATAGATCTTTTTCCCAGACAAGTGGCAGTGAACCCTTCTCAATTCATTTGTGTTAGGATATGGTACACCGACAGCAATTACGCCAGCTGATAAGTTAAAAGAGGAAGGGTTATGCTACAGTTAATGGAAATAATAAAAACGAGGAATAGAGTATTTACCATCCTCATTTTAGCCAATTCCTACCAGTTCAGCAATAGTAAAGTTGAGACTCTTATGCTCAAACGTACGTTCATACAAATTCAGAAGTCTCAGAAAG
The DNA here is from genome assembly GCF_964263255.1 of Lissotriton vulgaris. Classification (NCBI taxonomy): domain Eukaryota; kingdom Metazoa; phylum Chordata; class Amphibia; order Caudata; family Salamandridae; genus Lissotriton; species Lissotriton vulgaris. The sequence continues at coordinate 615,423,268 of NC_141696.1, forward strand.
TGCCCCAATTTCTTTCATCTTAACATGTTAGTTTGCAGTAGGGCATCCTGTCTACCCTACTACTCATTTAATTACCAAGATGAATGTATCCTACTGATTAATAGGCAACAGAGTGGCCCTCATGTCAGACAACATCTTGTTTTTGCTTTATGATGTCAGCTTGCTAGGCAACAGAGTGGCCCTCAGGTCAGGCAACATTCTTGCTTTAGCTTTATGACGTCAGAGCACCAGTGGACCAATTGTCCTTGTGGAAGCTGACCACACAGGAGGATGAGATTTCAGAAGGTATGCAGTAGGTTACTATCTGTGTTTGTAAGGCAAGTAGGAGGGGGAATGATAAAGGACTCTGAACCACTCAAAGCATAGGGGCCTTTTTGAAAGTGGATGGGGATACAAAAATAGAGATTATCCTTAATATCAATCCATCTTGAGTATCAGAGTCCAACATACAAAGTGCAGGGGAAGACGTTAAATGAGCTTCCTTCTGTGAGAAGGAAACACTATCGTTCTCAAGTGAGATAGTGCATTTCAAACTCAAAGGCAGCAAATTCCTCAAGTGGAACATTGCTAGCACTTGGATCTAAAGCAGGCCTTAGTAGTGTTGAAGGCAGTCAGTTTTTGTTAGCTATCATGACCAACACAATGTGATCCATATTTCTTCTATATTGAAAGAAAATATATTCAGGCACAGGCTCCCACTAAAAGGTAATGAGGAAATTCAAAAGCTGTGAACGTCTTTTTAATGCCTAAAGGAATGATTGTGAGTTTTACTTACCATATAAATTGGTCAAATGATGCAGTATGCCGGAAGATTTGCGTTTTTTTTTCTTCAGTCTCGGCAAGGCAGAGAAATTCTGTGGTGAAACGCTGCCACTGCTGGCCATTCAGTATAATCTGCAGATGGAAAAGTCCACTGTTAGCACAATTTTTACAAAGGGTAAACAGATCAATACTATGGAGTCTATATTATTGTGAAAATCAACAGCTCATTAGAAAATCAAATCCCAATTTGTAATTTTAACCTCCCATACTTCTTTGAATCCCACGCCTCACTTGCTAACACTCTCTAAACAACTGTAGCACATACATTAGGACATTGATCTATAGATCTTTTTCCCAGACAAGTGGCAGTGAACCCTTCTCAATTCATTTGTGTTAGGATATGGTACACCGATAGCAATTAAGCCAGCTGATAAGTTGAGAGAGGAAGGGTTATGCTACAGTTAATGGAAATAATAAAAACGATGAATAGATTATTTACCATCCTCATTTTAGCCAATTCCTACCAGTTCAGCAATAGTAAAGTTGAGACTCTTATGCTCAAACGTACATTCATACAAATTCAGAAGTCTCAGAAAGTGCCCCAATTTCTTTCATCTTAACATCTTAGTTCGTAGTAGGGCATCCTGTCTACCCTACTACTCATTTAATTACCAAGATGAATGTATCCTACTGATTAATAGGCAACAGAGTGGCCCTCATGTTAGACAACATCTTGTTTTTGCTTTATGATGTCAGCTTGCTAGGCAACGGAGTGGCCCTCAGGTCAGACAACATTCTTGCTTTAGCTTTATGACGTCAGAGCACCAGTGGACCAATTGTCCTTGTGGAAGCTGACCACACAGGAGGATGAGATTTCAGAAGGTATGCAGTAGGTTACTATCTGTGTTTGTAAGGCAAGTAGGAGGGGGAATGGTAAAGGACTATGAACCACTCAAAGCATAGGGGCCTTTTTGAAAGTGGATGGGGATACAAAAATAGAGATTATCCTTATACCAATCCATCTTGAGTATCAGAGTCCAACATACAAAGTGCAGGGGAAGACGTTAAATGAGCTTCCTTCTGTGAGAAGGAAACACTATCGTTCTCAAGTGAGATAGTGCATTTCAAACTCAAAGGCAGCAAATTTCTCAAGTGGAACATTGCTAGCACTAGGATCTAAAGCAGGCTTTAGTAGTGTTGAAGGCAGTCAGTTTTTGTTAGCTATCATGACCAACACAATGTGATCCATATTACTTCTATATTGAAAGAAAATATATTCAGGCACATGCTCCCACTAGAAGGTAATGAGGAAATTCAAAAGCTGTGAACGTCTTTTTAATGCCTAAAGGAATGATTGTGAGTTTTACTTACCATATAAATTGGTAAATTGGTCAAATGATGCCGTATGCCGGAAGATTTGCTTTTTTTTTTTTCTTCAGTCTCGGCAAGGCAGAGAAATTCTGTGGTGAAACGCTGCCACTGCTGGCCATTCAGTATAATCTGCAGATGGAAAAGTCCACTGTTAGCACAATTTTTACAAAGGGTAAACAGATCAATACTATGGAGTCTATATTATTGTGAAAATCAACAGCTCATTAGAAAATCAAATCCCAATTTGTAATTTTAACCTCCCATACTTCTTTGAATCCCACGCCTCACTTGCTAACACTCTCTAAACAACTGTAGCACATACATTAGGACATAGATCTATAGATCTTTTTCCCAGACAAGTGGCAGTGAACCCTTCTCAATTCATTTGTGTTAGGATATGGTACACCGATAGCAATTAAGCCAGCTGATAAGTTGAGAGAGGAAGGGTTATGCTACAGTTAATGGAAATAATAAAAACGATGAATAGATTATTTATCATCCTCATTTTAGCCAATTCCTACCAGTTCAGCAATAGTAAAGTTGAGACTCTTATGCTCAAACGTACGTTCATACAAATTCAAAAGTCTCAGAAAGTGCCCCAATTTCTTTCATCTTAACATCTTAGTTTGTAGTAGGGCATCCTGTCTACCCTACTACTCATTTAATTACCAAGATGAATGTATCCTACTGATTAATAGGCAACAGAGTGGCCCTCATGTCAGACAACATCTTGTTTTTGCTTTATGATGTCAGCTTGCTAGGCAACAGAGTGGCCCTCAGGTCAGACAACATTCTTGCTTTAGCTTTATGACGTCAGAGCACCAGTGGACCAATTGTCCTTGTGGAAGCTGACCACACAGGAGGATGAGATTTCAGAAGGTATGCAGTAGGTTACTATCTGTGTTTGTAAGGCAAGTAGGAGGGGGAATGATAAAGGACTCTGAACCACTCAAAGCATAGGGGCCTTTTTGAAAGTGGATGGGGATACAAAAATAGAGATTATCCTTAATATCAATCCATCTTGAGTATCAGAGTCCAACATACAATGTGCAGGGGAAGACGTTAAATGAGCTTCCTTCTGTGAGAAGGAAACACTATCGTTCTCAAGTGAGATAGTGCATTTCAAACTCAAAGGCAGCAAATTCCTCAAGTGGAACATTGCTAGCACTAGGATCTAAAGCAGGCCTTAGTAGTGTTGAAGGCAGTCAGTTTTTGTTAGCTATCATGACCAACACAATGTGATCCATATTACTTCTATATTGAAAGAAAATATATTCAGGCACAGGCTCCCACTAGAAGGTAATGAGGAAATTCAAAAGCTGTGAACGTCTTTTTAATGCCTAAAGGAATGATTGTGAGTTTTACTTACCATATAAATTGGTCAAATGATGCAGTATGCCGGAAGATTTGCGTTTTTTTTTCTTCAGTCTCGGCAAGGCAGAGAAATTCTGTGGTGAAACGCTGCCACTGCTGGCCATTCAGTATAATCTGCAGATGGAAAAGTCCACTGTTAGCACAATTTTTACAAAGGGTAAACAGATCAATACTATGGAGTCTATATTATTGTGAAAATCAACAGCTCATTAGAAAATCAAATCCCAATTTGTAATTTTAACCTCCCATACTTCTTTGAATCCCACGCCTCACTTGCTAACACTCTCTAAACTACTGTAGCACATACATTAGGACATAGATCTATAGATCTTTTTCCCAGACAAGTGGCAGTGAACCCTTCTCAATTCATTTGTGTTAGGATATGGTACACCGATAGCAATTAAGCCAGCTGATAAGTTGAGAGAGGAAGGGTTATGCTACAGTTAATGGAAATAATAAAAACGATGAATAGATTATTTATCATCCTCATTTTAGCCAATTCCTACCAGTTCAGCAATAGTAAAGTTGAGACTCTTATGCTCAAACGTACGTTCATACAAATTCAAAAGTCTCAGAAAGTGCCCCAATTTCTTTCATCTTAACATCTTAGTTTGTAGTAGGGCATCCTGTCTACCCTACTACTCATTTAATTACCAAGATGAATGTATCCTACTGATTAATAGGCAACAGAGTGGCCCTCATGTCAGACAACATCTTGTTTTTGCTTTATGATGTCAGCTTGCTAGGCAACAGAGTGGCCCTCAGGTCAGACAACATTCTTGCTTTAGCTTTATGACGTCAGAGCACCAGTGGACCAATTGTCCTTGTGGAAGCTGACCACACAGGAGGATGAGATTTCAGAAGGTATGCAGTAGGTTACTATCTGTGTTTGTAAGGCAAGTAGGAGGGGGAATGATAAAGGACTCTGAACCACTCAAAGCATAGGGGCCTTTTTGAAAGTGGATGGGGATACAAAAATAGAGATTATCCTTAATATCAATCCATCTTGAGTATCAGAGTCCAACATACAATGTGCAGGGGAAGACGTTAAATGAGCTTCCTTCTGTGAGAAGGAAACACTATCGTTCTCAAGTGAGATAGTGCATTTCAAACTCAAAGGCAGCAAATTCCTCAAGTGGAACATTGCTAGCACTAGGATCTAAAGCAGGCCTTAGTAGTGTTGAAGGCAGTCAGTTTTTGTTAGCTATCATGACCAACACAATGTGATCCATATTACTTCTATATTGAAAGAAAATATATTCAGGCACAGGCTCCCACTAGAAGGTAATGAGGAAATTCAAAAGCTGTGAACGTCTTTTTAATGCCTAAAGGAATGATTGTGAGTTTTACTTACCATATAAATTGGTCAAATGATGCAGTATGCCGGAAGATTTGCGTTTTTTTTTCTTCAGTCTCGGCAAGGCAGAGAAATTCTGTGGTGAAACGCTGCCACTGCTGGCCATTCAGTATAATCTGCAGATGGAAAAGTCTACTGTTAGCACAATTTTTACAAAGGGTAAACAGATCAATACTATGGAGTCTATATTATTGTGAAAATCAACAGCTCATTAGAAAATCAAATCCCAATTTGTAATTTTAACCTCCCATACTTCTTTGAATCCCACGCCTCACTTGCTAACACTCTCTTAACAACTGTAGCACATACATTAGGACATAGATCTATAGATCTTTTTCCCAGACAAGTGGCAGTGAACCCTTCTCAATTCATTTGTGTTAGGATATGGTACACCGACAGCAATTACGCCAGCTGATAAGTTAAAAGAGGAAGGGTTATGCTACAGTTAATGGAAATAATAAAAACGAGGAATAGAGTATTTACCATCCTCATTTTAGCCAATTCCTACCAGTTCAGCAATAGTAAAGTTGAGACTCTTATGCTCAAACGTACGTTCATACAAATTCAGAAGTCTCAGAAAGTGCCCCAATTTCTTTCATCTTAACATGTTAGTTTGCAGTAGGGCATCCTGTCTACCCTACTACTCATTTAATTACCAAGATGAATGTATCCTACTGATTAATAGGCAACAGAGTGGCCCTCATGTCAGACAACATCTTGTTTTTGCTTTATGATGTCAGCTTGCTAGGCAACAGAGTGGCCCTCAGGTCAGACAACATTCTTGCTTTAGCTTTATGACGTCAGAGCACCAGTGGAACAATTGTCCTTGTGGAAGCTGACCACACAGGAGGATGAGATTTCAGAAGGTATGCAGTAGGTTACTATCTGTGTTTGTAAGGCAAGTAGGAGGGGGAATGATAAAGGACTCTGAACCACTCAAAGCATAGGGGCCTTTTTGAAAGTGGTGGGGATACAAAAATAGAGATTATCCTTAATATCAATCCATCTTGAGTATCAGAGTCCAACATACAAAGTGCAGGGGAAGACGTTAAATGAGCTTCCTTCTGTGAGAAGGAAACACAATCGTTCTCAAGTGAGATAGTGCATTTCAAACTCAAAGGCAGCAAATTCCTCAAGTGGAACATTGCTAGCACTAGGATCTAAAGCAGGCCTTAGTAGTGTTGAAGGCAGTCAGTTTTTGTTAGCTATCATGACCAACACAATGTGATCCATATTACTTCTATATTGAAAGAAAATATATTCAGGCACAGGCTCCCACTAGAAGGTAATGAGGAAATTCAAAAGCTGTGAACGTCTTTTAAATGCCTAAAGGAATGATTGTGAGTTTTACTTACCATATAAATTGGTCAAATGATGCCGTATGCCGGAAGATTTGCTTTTTTTTTTTTCTTCAGTCTCGGCAAGGCAGAGAAATTCTGTGGTGAAACGCTGCCACTGCTGGCCATTCAGTATAATCTGCAGATGGAAAAGTCCACTGTTAGCACAATTTTTACAAAGGGTAAACAGATCAATACTATGGAGTCTATATTATTGTGAAAATCAACAGCTCATTAGAAAATCAAATCCCAATTTGTAATTTTAACCTCCCATACTTCTTTGAATCCCACGCCTCACTTGCTAACACTCTCTAAACAACTGTAGCACATACATTAGGACATAGATCTATAGATCTTTTTCCCAGACAAGTGGCAGTGAACCCTTCTCAATTCATTTGTGTTAGGATATGGTACACCGATAGCAATTACGCCAGCTGATAAGTTGAGAGAGGAAGGGTTATGCTACAGTTAATGGAAATAATAAAAACGAGGAATAGATTATTTACCATCCTCATTTTAGCCAATTCCTACCAGTTCAGAAATAGTAAAGTTGAGACTCTTATGCTCAAACGTACGTTCATACAAATTCAGAAGTCTCAGAGAGTGCCCCAATTTCTTTCATCTTAACATCTTAGTTTGTAGTAGGGCATCCTGTCTACCCTACTACTCATTTAATTACCAAGATGAATGTATCCTACTGATTAATAGGCAACAGAGTGGCCCTCATGTCAGACAACATCTTGTTTTTGCTTTATGATGTCAGCTTGCTAGGCAACAGAGTGGCCCTCAGCTCAGACAACATTCTTGCTTTAGCTTTATGACGTCAGAGCACCAGTGGACCAATTGTCCTTGTGGAAGCTGACCACACAGGAGGATGAGATTTCAGAAGGTATGCAGTAGGTTACTATCTGTGTTTGTAAGGCAAGTAGGAGGGGGAATGGTAAAGGACTATGAACCACTCAAAGCATAGGGGCCTTTTTGAAAGTGGATGGGGATACAAAAATAGAGATTATCCTTAATACCAATCCATCTTGAGTATCAGAGTCCAACATACAAAGTGCAGGGGAAGACGTTAAATGAGCTTCCTTCTGTGAGAAGGAAACACTATCGTTCTCAAGTGAGATAGTGCATTTCAAAGTCAAAGGCAGCAAATTCCTCAAGTGGAACATTGCTAGCACTAGGATCTAAAGCAGGCCTTAGTAGTGTTGAAGGCAGTCAGTTTTTGTTAGCTATCATGACCAACACAATGTGATCCATATTACTTCTATATTGAAAGAAAATATATTCAGGCACAGGCTCCCACTAGAAGGTAATGAGGAAATTCAAAAGCTGTGAACGTCTTTTTAATGCCTAAAGGAATGATTGTGAGTTTTACTTACCATATAAATTGGTCAAATGATGCCGTATGCCGGAAGATTTGCTTTTTTTTTTTTCTTCAGTCTCGGCAAGGCAGAGAAATTCTGTGGTGAAACGCTGCCACTGCTGGCCATTCAGTATAATCTGCAGATGGAAAAGTCCACTGTTAGCACAATTTTTACAAAGGGTAAACAGATCAATACTATGGAGTCTATATTATTGTGAAAATCAACAGCTCATTAGAAAATCAAATCCCAATTTGTAATTTTAACCTCCCATACTTCTTTGAATCCCACGCCTCACTTGCTAACACTCTCTAAACAACTGTAGCACATACATTAGGACATAGATCTATAGATCTTTTTCCCAGACAAGTGGCAGTGAACCCTTCTCAATTCATTTGTGTTAGGATATGGTACACCGACAGCAATTACGCCAGCTGATAAGTTAAAAGAGGAAGGGTTATGCTACAGTTAATGGAAATAATAAAAACGAGGAATAGAGTATTTACCATCCTCATTTTAGCCAATTCCTACCAGTTCAGCAATAGTAAAGTTGAGACTCTTATGCTCAAACGTACGTTCATACAAATTCAGAAGTCTCAGAAAGTGCCCCAATTTCTTTCATCTTAACATCTTAGTTTGCAGTAGGGCATCCTGTCTACCCTACTACTCATTTAATTACCAAGATGAATGTATCCTACTGATTAATAGGCAACAGAGTGGCCCTCATGTCAGACAACATCTTGTTTTTGCTTTATGATGTCAGCTTGCTAGGCAACAGAGTGGCCCTCAGGTCAGACAACATTCTTGCTTTAGCTTTATGACGTCAGAGCACCAGTGGAACAATTGTCCTTGTGGAAGCTGACCACACAGGAGGATGAGATTTCAGAAGGTATGCAGTAGGTTACTATCTGTGTTTGTAAGGCAAGTAGGAGGGGGAATGATAAAGGACTCTGAACCACTCAAAGCATAGGGGCCTTTTTGAAAGTGGATGGGGATACAAAAATAGAGATTATCCTTAATATCAATCCATCTTGAGTATCAGAGTCCAACATACAAAGTGCAGGGGAAGACGTTAAATGAGCTTCCTTCTGTGAGAAGGAAACACTATCGTTCTCAAGTGAGATAGTGCATTTCAAACTCAAAGGCAGCAAATTCCTCAAGTGGAACATTGCTAGCACTAGGATCTAAAGCAGGCCTTAGTAGTGTTGAAGGCAGTCAGTTTTTGTTAGCTATCATGACCAACACAATGTGATCCATATTACTTCTATATTGAAAGAAAATATATTCAGGCACAGGCTCCCACTAGAAGGTAATGAGGAAATTCAAAAGCTGTGAACGTCTTTTAAATGCCTAAAGGAATGATTGTGAGTTTTACTTACCATATAAATTGGTCAAATGATGCCGTATGCCGGAAGATTTGCTTTTTTTTTTTCTTCAGTCTCGGCAAGGCAGAGAAATTCTGTGGTGAAACGCTGCCACTGCTGGCCATTCAGTATAATCTGCAGATGGAAAAGTCCACTGTTAGCACAATTTTTACAAAGGGTAAACAGATCAATACTATGGAGTCTATATTATTGTGAAAATCAACAGCTCATTAGAAAATCAAATCCCAATTTGTAATTTTAACCTCCCATACTTCTTTGAATCCCACGCCTCACTTGCTAACACTCTCTAAACAACTGTAGCACATACATTAGGACATAGATCTATAGATCTTTTTCCCAGACAAGTGGCAGTGAACCCTTCTCAATTCATTTGTGTTAGGATATGGTATACCGATAGCAATTACGCCAGCTGATAAGTTGAGAGAGGAAGGGTTATGCTACAGTTAATGGAAATAATAAAAACGAGGAATAGATTATTTACCATCCTCATTTTAGCCAATTCCTACCAGTTCAGCAATAGTAAAGTTGAGACTCTTATGCTCAAACGTACGTTCATACAAATTCAGAAGTCTCAGAGAGTGCCCCAATTTCTTTCATCTTAACATCTTAGTTTGTAGTAGGGCATCCTGTCTACCCTACTACTCATTTAATTACCAAGATGAATGTATCCTACTGATTAATAGGCAACAGAGTGGCCCTCATGTCAGACAACATCTTGTTTTTGCTTTATGATGTCAGCTTGCTAGGCAACAGAGTGGCCCCTCAGGTCAGACAACATTCTTGCTTTAGCTTTATGACGTCAGAGCACCGGTGGACCAATTGTCCTTGTGGAAGCTGACCACACAGGAGGATGAGATTTCAGAAGGTATGCAGTAGGTTACTATCTGTGTTTGTAAGGCAAGTAGGAGGGGGAATGGTAAAGGACTATGAACCACTCAAAGCATAGGGGCCTTTTTGAAAGTGGATGGGGATACAAAAATAGAGATTATCCTTAATACCAATCCATCTTGAGTATCAGAGTCCAACATACAAAGTGCAGGGGAAGACGTTAAATGAGCTTCCTTCTGTGAGAAGGAAACACTATCGTTCTCAAGTGAGATAGTGCATTTCAAACTCAAAGGCAGCAAATTCCTCAAGTGGAACATTGCTAGCACTAGGATCTAAAGCAGGCTTTAGTAGTGTTGAAGGCAGTCAGTTTTTGTTAGCTATCATGACCAACACAATGTGATCCATATTACTTCTATATTGAAAGAAAATATATTCAGGCACAGACTCCCACTAGAAGGTAATGAGGAAATTCAAAAGCTGTGAACGTCTTTTTAATGCCTAAAGGAATGATTGTGAGTTTTACTTACCATATAAATTGGTCAAATGATGCAGTATGCCGGAAGATTTGCGTTTTTATTTTCTTCAGTCTCGGCAAGGCAGAGAAATTTTGTGGTGAAACGCTGCCACTGCTGGCCATTCAGTATAATCTGCAGATGGAAAAGTCCACTGTTAGCACAATTTTTACAAAGGGTAAACAGATCAATACTATGGAGTCTATATTATTGTGAAAATCAACAGCTCATTAGAAAATCAAATCCCAATTTGTAATTTTAACCTCCCATACTTCTTTGAATCCCACGCCTCACTTGCTAACACTCTCTAAACAACTGTAGCACATACATTAGGACATAGATCTATAGATCTTTTTCCCAGACAAGTGGCAGTGAACCCTTCTCAATTCATTTGTGTTAGGATATGGTACACCGATAGCAATTACGCCAGCTGATAAGTTAAAAGAGGAAGGGTTATGCTACAGTTAATGGAAATAATAAAAACGAGGAATAGAGTATTTACCATCCTCATTTTAGCCAATTCCTACCAGTTCAGCAATAGTAAAGTTGAGACTCTTATGCTCAAACGTACGTTCATACAAATTCAGAAGTCTCAGAGAGTGCCCCAATTTCTTTCATCTTAACATCTTAGTTTGTAGTAGGGCATCCTGTCTACCCTACTACTCATTTAATTACCAAGATGAATGTATCCTACTGATTAATAGGCAACAGAGTGGCCCTCATGTCAGACAACATCTTGTTTTTGCTTTATGATGTCAGCTTGCTAGGCAACAGAGTGGCCCTCAGGTCAGACAACATTCTTGCTTTAGCTTTATGACGTCAGAGCACCGGTGGACCAATTGTCCTTGTGGAAGCTGACCACACAGGAGGATGAGATTTCAGAAGGTATGCAGTAGGTTACTATCTGTGTTTGTAAGGCAAGTAGGAGGGGGAATGGTAAAGGACTATGAACCACTCAAAGCATAGGGGCCTTTTTGAAAGTGGATGGGGATACAAAAATAGAGATTATCCTTAATACCAATCCATCTTGAGTATCAGAGTCCAACATACAAAGTGCAGGGGAAGACGTTAAATGAGCTTCCTTCTGTGAGAAGGAAACACTATCGTTCTCAAGTGAGATAGTGCATTTCAAACTCAAAGGCAGCAAATTCCTCAAGTGGAACATTGCTAGCACTAGGATCTAAAGCAGGCTTTAGTAGTGTTGAAGGCAGTCAGTTTTTGTTAGCTATCATGACCAACACAATGTGATCCATATTACTTCTATATTGAAAGAAAATATATTCAGGCACAGGCTCCCACTAGAAGGTAATGAGGAAATTCAAAAGCTGTGAACCTCTTTTTAATGCCTAAAGGAATGATTGTGAGTTTTACTTACCATATAGATTGGTCAAATGATGCCGTATGCCGGAAGATTTGCTTTTTTTTTTTTTCTTCAGTCTCGGCAAGGCAGAGA